>NC_064923.1:657019979-657625291 GCF_023897955.1 Schistocerca gregaria
TCAAAAGTCTGTTAATTCCCGTCGTGCGGTCTTAATCACGTCGGACACCTCCCACGAATCACTTCAGTACCAGCTCTGCCAATGCACTGCCCTTTTGTTCCTTGTGTACGTGATACTACTGCAATTTGTATATGAACATATCGCTATCCCATGACTTTAGCACCTCAGTATATAATTCATATTTTCAGTTTAATCCACTGTGCTATTTAGATTTCTGGAAATGGAAACGGAGTAAGCGTACATACAAACCAACAACGCCTGGAAGTTCGCTCTTCCAACATAAAGTCCACCGAAATCGTTTAACATGGAACACGGAACTTACTCGTCTCGTCCGTATCGCTAGCGATATCTGACTGCAAACAGTGCTCTACTGAATAAGAGTATACGCAGTTTCCTTTCACTTTTAATCTTTCAAATCTACTACAAAGTAAAACTGAATACTGAATTGACATGTGTTTGTGTTCCTGTAGACACCTACAGTACACTTTCTCATGGGCGTTTCTACGCTGTACGATAGACCAGTTGCACAATTTGTTTTGACGGCTTATTATCAAGGCTTGTTCTTCTAGTGCTTGTTTTGTGTGCTAAAGCACACAGTCGTCGGAAAGTGTAGGGTTCCTAAACATTTACTACTCTCTTATGGAAGGGAGACTGCCATTTCTCTAACACATACGAGTAGTTCTTTCCCAAAGATTTCATGATGCCTTCAGCTGCCATTCCCTCTGTTTCATATACGATTGTAAAATTTCGACCTTAGGCCATTTTCAGGTATCTTATGAAATAAATCGGAGATGTTATACCCTATTTTAGGAGCACTTTAATTTTGAGCAGTTGTTGCAACAACTGCTAAAAATAATCCATAAAATACTTGAAGATGGCCTGAATTGTAGAGTCGTATATGAAATAAAGAGAATGACAGCTGAAGACATCATGAAATCTCTCAAAAATTCATCGCAACTGCAGACCCTACCGCACTGAAAACTTAAGAGAAGGTTTATTGATATTAATCGATAGTGCCGTATTTCTCTCTTCGGCACACGGGGTAAAGCAAAAGTGATTACTATGAGGTCTCTCCGATCCCATAATAGTTTCCTGGATGGCATCTAACAAATTGAGACCTACTATACAGAACACACTGAAATGCCCTGTTGGAGTCGTCCTACGTACAAGGAGTTATAACGACGTACACAAATACATATGTTGCAAAAACGTCTATGTGGAAAAAATGCAATATGAGTGGAATATTGAATTTGAAGTTACCACAATTGAGGCTATGACCCGCGATGTGAGCTAGATTCTCCGAACAAAATTTTGCATCAAACAAAAAAACACGTATTCTGTATTTTGTGAAGTCAAGCTGTAAACTCAGTTTTTAGGTGTTATAGATATTTAGCTGTTACGGGTATTACGTAGTGCCACTGACACTAAAACAACTAAAATCCTGACTTTTCTACCGACTTGGTAGCGGTGTTCAAGGCGCTGTAAAGACGTCCGTAACGTCGGCATATTACTTGTTTTAGTGTTTCATAACGACACGCCTAATATCCAAAATGATTTTGTTCAAATTCACACAGTCTGAGAAATCCTACTAACGTCTTCAGTTGTGTTCGTCACTTGATAAGACGCGTTGGACAGCCACCTAGGTGCACAGAGACCGTATATCGCTCGTTGCCGCTTTCTGTGGCAACTGCTCGTAAAGACGGTAGCAAGCGTTCTCAATAGCCGCTGGGAACCCGGCGCGTCCCACCATCAGCCGAATCCTGTGCTAATTCGCCGCCTCCCACGGGCCCTGGCTACGCTCCTAATAGTGTTCTTCATCGCCAGGCCGTTCAGTGGATGCCCAGTCGCTGTCAGGGACACGAAGTTAGTAGTTGTTCTGTTCCTGACATTAAACGTGCTTCACCTCGATCTTTCATCTCTGCTACGGATTTGCACCAAGCCCTTGAATTATTCGTCACAGTAACAGTGTTCCATCTATACGTGGGACAGTCATTAGATTCTTGTCACTACCTCGAAAAAAATCAAGCTGCGACCATGAAACTTGCTGATGGTGTTGTTCCTGCGCTACACATTCAGAACCCAAAGTAACATACTTTTTCGAACTATGGGTGACTTGCCGGGAAGCCTGCGTATAGAAGTCTGTATGTCGGTTATTCAGGAAACGTTTCACTACGGAATTCAGCTCGTCATTCTGGAAACGCCTGTTGCACATTGCTTTCTTCATCGGAAGATAGTGGAGTAGGTCAGAGGGTGCCATGTCAGGAGAATACAGGGGCAGCGTGAGGCCAATCTGGGTACCCAAAGAAACACCACGTATGCACGTGTCCCGTGGAAAATGAGCTGGGGTGGTTGTTGTGGAGCAAAAACAACCCACTGCACAGCGTCCTGCGACACTTCGCCTTACGAGCATCCTGTATCATCATCATGAATTTAGGAAACCTGTGACGGTTCACCCCTTCTGAACATACGAGATTCACCGAGCGAGGTGGCGCAGTGGTTAGCACACTGGACTCGCATTCGGGAGGACGGCGGTTCAAACCTGCCATCCTGATTTACGTTTTCCTTGATTTCCTTAAATCGCTTCAAAGATTCCTTTGAGAGGGCGCGGCCGACCTCCTTCCACATCCTTCCCTAATCCGAAGGGGCCAATGACCTCGCTCTTTGGTTCCCTCCCCCGAATCATTCCATATGAGACTGATTTGGTAAGTCAGGTAAAAAGCAAGAAAAAACGTTTGTTTCGTAAACAACTCACCTTATTTCACGACGTAGTCTCTTTTGAGGGACATACCTTTGGTTCAGCGATCCTCCAGCTTTTTCATCTCATCGGAATAATAACCGCCAGACTCTGCAAAATACTCGTTGATTACTACTACCACTTCATTTGATGAAAAAAAAAAGTTTCCCAGCAAGCCGAAGTTTCAAGTTTAGGACCAGGAGGAAGTAACTTGGGTATAAAGCAGGCGAATAGGTGGATGAGAAAGCAATTCATAGCCCAGTTCACGCAGTTCCGCCGTTGTAATCACTGATGGATGGGATGGTGCACCATCTTGGTGAAAGAGCACATTTTTTACATACGAACCTTGGTCTCTTTTCAGCAGCCAGCGCAAGTTTCCAACCGCCCAGCTATACGGTCGACTTATGGTTCTGTTTTCTTCCAATCAAACTTTAAGGATTATTCCTTGAGAATTTCAAAAAGCAATGATCATCATCTTACCGGCTAACAAAATGGTCTTTGTCTTTCTCGGTGCACATTCATCAGCCATTGTCCATTGTTTGGACTCCCATTTTAATTCTGGTGTGTAATGATGGATCCAGGTTGCAAAAACATTCACAAAGCGGTGCAAAAAGTCTTGTGGATTGCGATTAAACAGCGCCAGACATCGTGTTAAAAGTTGTACCGGAAGCACTTTTAGCAGAGTGCGAGCAATTGCGGCACCCGCTTCGCACACAGCTTCTTCATAGCCAATTTTCCATGCAGGACATTATGCAGTCGCTCAGTTGAGATGCCTACAGTCTCAGAACCCTCACGAATTTTTATTCGGCTGTCTTCTATTACCACATCATGGATTCATCGATTTATTTTTCATGGTATCTTTGCTGGCGACCTGAACTGGACGGCCGAAGCACGCATCGTCTTCGGTGCTCGTCCGACCGCTTTTAAATTCATTAATCCACAAGTAAATGGTCCTCAATGATCGCGCAGAGTTCACGTGAACGTCATTAATTTCTGTTTTGATTTGTGAGGCAGTCCACTCCTTGAAATGAAGATCTTTTATAACGGCACGAAGCTCCATTTTCAATAGCAGTCAACACATTGACCAATTGAGACTTCTATCAACAATGAACTGTACACTGAACGTCATTGAAATTCTTTATACGAGCCTTGGAATAAAAAGCTTACCAACCATAAAGATGCTCCATTCTTTCATGAAGATTTACCAGGCTTTTCAAACCACCCTCGTAATCTGTTACCACAACACTGTGACAGTCCAAAAAAATCCAGCGTCACCTTCCTCGATGGTGGTTGAGTCTTCCCCTTTCTCAGCGTTGTTGAATCAACGTGTCTCCATTGCTTGATTTGCTAATTTGTCTCCGCGTCATAGCGATACACTCGGCTTTCTCCTCCGTGTTCAAGCGGCTAAAGAATGATCTGGATTGGCCTGACAGAACTGGGCAGTAGAGGAACCCAGTGGGCGACGCTCATTGTAATGTTAAAAACGTCGAGCAAAATGTACAAAACTAATCCACGTTTGATGCTTATTTTATCCACTATCGCCTCGATTTTGATACGGCGATCATAGTTCACCAGAGTCTGCACATCCCTTATCATTCCCTTTCTTCACAGAGAATAGGCTGTCGCTTCGTTTTTCGTCATTCAGACTTGTCTGATCACCCAGGTACCGTCTACATAGTGGTACTGATATATGATGGCGAATTGTTTGCATATAGGATGGAAAGTTCCTATAAAATAATTCTTCGGCTGGGCTCATATACTGAAACAGTGTTATGTTTCGAAGAGTTGATCTTGCTGCTTTGGGAGGCCCTCGTCACACGACATTTCATTTTGTAGAAAACAAGAATAAACAGAAATCCTGGTGTTCCAGACACAGACCAAGTGAGTAGTAATGCTCACGTTAATTTGTGGCACACTTAGATTTGAGTTTCTTATTCATTTCAAAGTACAACTGCACAAAGCTGGCACAGTGTGTGCCTGTTAGAATTGATTACATGTTTACCAAACTGACTGCAACAGTTGCCGTGTCGGTGCTTCAAGCAAAACTGGGCACACAATTCAAAGAATTACAATAAATTTTGACATATAACAGTACATTAAGTAACACTAAATAAATCATAAAATAAAATGACATTACTTAGCGTATAAATTTCGTTACAGAAGTATCATTCGTAATGAAAATAGTCACATACGTAAATATAAAATACGAAATACATTTTAGCGAAATATTCGTAAAATATAGAATGTAAATTCTTCCTAGCATGTTTTCTAGCTGTAATAAAAATGCACTTCATTTCAATAACTCAATCTTTTCAAAACTGGGTCTGGCAGACAGGATAATGCTTTGTAATTACATAGTTACACTAGTATTTTAATTGGGTTCTGTTCCTTGTTTTCTTTTTAAAAAAACATTAATTTTAAACTACATGTCATCGATAATGATTATAACTGAATTTTACTGACTTTAACTACTTTGAAATAACGTCTGTATTAAATGTATTACCAACAATGGTGGAATTTCAGCAATATTAAATAATAGGTTTTAAACATTCCTACCAATCCCACTGTCTACTTCAGGCACAAGGAATACATTGGGTAGGTTTATTTTATTGTCACAGTTCCGAAAATATGGTATTACTGATACTGCCCATATTTGGCTGTGCTTAGAATTGTTTTTGACATGATGTTAATTAATGTGAGAAACTACTGGTAACAAACTTTAAAGAAGCGGTAAAGTCCTGGCTGTTCCGTTTCAGTGAGCACCAATTCAGCGCAGAATGTTGCACCGCCCACCTTAAAATGTTGAAAATGAATTACGACACGACAGTTAATTTTATCAAAGGACTGCACCATTTTGTTTGACTCACCTAGCTGCGTACTGGGATACCGAGGCGCAAAGATTTAAATATGTACCACCACCGCAGACAACTACATTCCTGGAAATTGAAATAAGAACAACGTGAATTCATTGTCCCAGGAAGGGGAAACTTTATTGACACATTCCTGGGGTCAGATACATCACATGATCACACTGACAGAACCACAGGCACATAGACACAGGCAACAGAGCATGCACAATGTCGGCACTAGTACAGTGTATATCCACCTTTCGCAGCAATGCAGGCTGCTATTCTCCCATGGAGACGATCGTAGAGATTCTGGATGTAGTCCTGTGGAACGGCTTGCCATGCCATTTCCACCTGGCGCCTCAGTTGGACCAGCGTTCGTGCTTGACGTGCAGACCGCGTGAGACGACGCTTCATCCAGTCCCAAACATGCTCAATGGGGGACAGATCCGGAGATCTTGCTGGCCAGGGTAGTTGACTTACACCTTCTAGAGCACGTTGGGTGGCACCGGATACATGCGGACTTGCATTGTCCTGTTGGAACAGCATGTTCCCTTGCCGGTGTAGGAATGGTAGAACGATGGGTTCGATGACGGTTTGGATGTACCGTGCACTATTCAGTGTCCCCTCGACGATCACCAGAGGTGTACGGCCAGTGTAGGAGATCGCTCCCCACACCATGATGCCGGGTGTTGGCCCTGTGTGCCTCGGTCGTATGCAGTCCTGATTGTGGCGCTCACCTGCACGGCGCCAAACACGCATACGACCATCATTGGCACCAAGGCAGAAGCGACTCTCATCGCTGAAGACGACACGTCTCCATTCGTCCCTCCATTCACGCCTGTCGCGACGCCACTGGAGACGGGCTGCACGATGTTGGGGCGTGAGCAGAAGACGGCCTAACGGTGTGCGGGACCGTAGCCCAGCTTCATGGGGGCGGTTGCGAATGGTCCTCGCCGATACCCCAGGAGCAACAGTGTCCCTAATTTGCTGGGAAGTGGCGGTGCGGTCCCCTACGGCACTGCGTAGGATCCTACGGTCTTGGCGTGCATCTGTGCGTCGCTGCGGTCCGGTCCCAGGTCGACGGGCGCGTGCACCTTCCGCCGACCACTGGCGACAACATCTATGTACTGTGGAGACCTCACGCCCCACGTGTTGAGCAATTCGGCGGTACGTCCACCCGGCCTCCCGCATGCCCACTATACGCCCTCGCTCAAAGTCCGTCAACTGCACATACGGTTCACGTCCACGCTGTCGCGGCATGCTACCAGTGTTAAAGGCTGCGATGGAGCTCCGTATGCCACGGCAAACTGGCTGACACTGACGGCGGCGGTGCACAAATGCTGCGCAGCTAGCGCCATTCGACGGCCAACACATCGGTTCCTGGTGTGTCCGCTGTGCCATGCGTGTGATCATTGCTTGTACAGCCCTCTCGCAGTGTCCGGAGCAAGTATGGTGGGTCTGAGACACCGGTGTGAATGTGTTCTTTTTTCCATTTCCAGGAGTGTACTTGTGAGCAAATAAATTTGTTCTCTAACTTCAATAGGAGGCAACAACAAGAACTTCGACTACCCCACGTATACTTCCTGCCTTCAAGCGACTTTCCAATTATAACCTGTTACAAACTGGCTACTCAAAAAGTAAGAGTACCAGTTCAAAGCGATCTTGCAAACACCCATAACGCTGTTGTGACTCTTGCTTGCTACGTGAGCTGATTGTATACTAAGGAGAAAAAGTAATGGGACATCGATATGTACATATACAGAAGGCGCTATTATCGCGTACACAAGATGTAAAAGGGTAGTGCGGTAGCCGAGCTGTCAATTTGCTAAAGTTAACGACTTGTTGAGTCCGTGCCACGTCGAGTTGGCTGCTCTACGCTGGGCAAAAGGTGGTTAGACATGATATTAGGTGGTGTCTCATGGTTCGTCACCTCAGTACATTTCAGTCCTTCAAGCGACTTTCCAGTCATAACTTTTTATTGATTGGTTACAAACAAAGGAGGAATCTAAGCACCTAGGAGCCTGTTAGTCACCCATGTTACTGCTATGACTACGAGGTGAGACAAAGTAATGAGACTGATGTGAAAAAAAATTGTTGCTTACCGTTTTAGTCAAGTTTAGTGTTGTCTCCTTCAAAGTATCTCTCTTCTGATTGCACATACTTTTTCCAGCGCTTCTGTCGTTGATAGTAACATTTATGGAACTCATCTTCTGTAATATCCTCCAAGACCCTCGTCACAGCTTTTTGAACATCTTCTGTTGTTTGAAAATGGAGTCCCTTGACCGCCGTTTTGACTCTTTGAAATAGAAAAAAGTCTTACGGAGCGACATCTAGTGAATAAGGTGGCTGTGGTAGTACTGAAATTTGTTTTGAGGTTAAAAATTGCTGTACTGACAGCAGTATGGCATGGAGCACTATCGTGATGCAGAATCAAATTATCAGCAATGTTGACACGGACACAAAGAACTCTTTTCTGAAGTCTTTCTAAAATTTATTTGTAGTAATAATGGTTAACTGATTGTCCAGGAGGCACCCACTCTTTATGAACAATTCCCTTGGAATCAAAGCAGCACACAACCATGCATTTAACTTTGACTTGACTTTGACATGCGAGCTTTCATCACCAGTAATAACACGGCTCAACAATTCTGGATTGATTTCAGTTTACTGTAATAGATCGGCAGCCACATTTTTCCGTGTTTCTCACTATTGTGGTGTGAGATTTTTGGGACCATTTTTGCAACAAATATTTCTCATACCAAGATCTTCAGTTGTTAATAGACGAACCGTTTCTCGATTGATGTTGAGTTCTTCTGCAATCATATTCACAGATCTTCGATCAGATCGTAAGAGTTCCTGCACCCTGGCCAAGTTGACATCCCTCAAAGAGGTTGATGGTCGTCTACTGCAGTCTTCATCTTCAACATTCGTTCTGCCTTCACAAAACATTTTATGCCAACGAAAAACTTGAGCTCTTGACATAACCTCTTCTCCAAAAGCCTTCTGAAGCTTACCACATGTTGTCGTCGCGTTTTCACCCAATTTAATGCAAAAAGAAATGGAATACCGTTGGGCGATATTATGCGGTTCCATTTCCGTGACAAGAGATACAAACACGTGTTAACTTATTACAGCACAATTCACGACTGAGCAGTTGCATCTATGTACCGCTTGGACTAGAAGCAGCTTATAGACCAAGGTCAAAGATATTATGCCTACGCAAACCTGCAGGGGTGCCACATCTTGCAAAGAAAATAAGTCTCATTACTTTGTCGCACCTCGGATATTACTCCACATGCTGATTTTAAAGATGTGTCCACACGAAGCCTCTTTCCTCAAGTGCAATCGCAGAGGCACGGGAATAAAAGGACATGCACAAAAATTTGTGGACAGATCGCATGTACGCATGGGCATTCTCGTGTTCGCAGGTCACCTCACTGTCCAAACGAAACTATGTACCTCGTTGTTTGCGTAGCAGCGTGGTCTACGTTTATTATGATAAAAAGGCGACAGAAAAAGAAAACGCAAAAGCGGCTGTTGGTAAAGAGGTACCTAAATAACAAAAGTGTTAGAAATACAAAATGACATCGCAGGTTCGAATCCTGCTGCGGGCATGGATGTGTGTCATGTCCTCAGGTTAGTAATATTTTAAGTAGTTCTAAGCTCTAGGGTACTAATGACCTCAGATGTTAAGTCCCATAGTGATCAGAGCCATTTGAACCATTTGAACAAAATGACAACGGTTTGTTTGTAAATTTCAAGTGGAGATCAAAGCGAGATTCTAGGTTTTCTAATTGGGAAACTGCAACGATAAGACTAGCAGTAAAATTTCGTTAGCTAGTAACCGGCGACTCACATATTAGTTTAACTATTTATGTCTCATTTCAAAACAAAGCATTTCAGTGATTATATCTGAATCTGAGAAATACTTAAGAGTTTCTTAGTCATTAAGTGAAGACTAACTTCCAATGTGTTGTTTGTATTTTATTTTGTAAAGTTGTTTACTTTCATGACTAAAAATTATGTGTAGATTAACGTCCTCGGAATTTCGTAGGCGCTAGATTCCACTAGAAAGGAAGTTTCATTTTCCAATTGTGTGTTTTTTTGTGCCATCGATGTCTTTGCAACTTTGTTTCTAGTAGCCTACTGAGCAGCCACACATCCCTAGGCTCCTCATTTGTTCTGCTGTTAAGTCGGAACAGTATGAAAATTCGTTCACACTTTTCATAAATGTCTTATTTTCTGTTTTCCTACAACTCGGAACTTTAGAGTATCTTACTCGTTGCAGTAATGTGATCGGAGACCTTTTCTCTAATACTTGACCCACAGGAAGTCACATCTCAAATTTTTATTAAAATAATTTTACATCTACATATATGCTCCGCTAGCCACCTAGCGGTGTGTGGCGGAGGACACAATTCGCGCCAGCCATATTTCTCTCCCTCTGTTCCACTCGCGGTGCCCCACTTCAAACTTTCTATGAGATTTGAAACGCCTTCGCGATGGCTAAATGTACCAGTCACGAATCTTGCCGCTCTTCTTTGGACCTTCTCAGTCTCCTGAATCAGACCCAACTGGTAAGAGTCCCACACAGACGAACAATACTCCAAGACTGGACGAACTAACGTATTGTACGCTATTTCCTTTGTTGAAGGACTGCATCGCTTCAGGATTCTACCAATAAACCGCAATGTAGAGATCACCTTACCCGTTACTTGTGTAATCTGATCATTCCATTTGAGATCATTTCGAATAGTTACACCCAGATACTTGACGGACGTTACCGCTTCCAAAGACTGGGCATTTCTTTTGTACTTGTACATTAATGGGGATTGAATAATTTTTTTATTTGTCAATTATCTATAAATTTAACCGTGCTTATTTTGGAGCCAACAGGCGTCTCTCCACATAAAGCGCTTCACAGCATAATCTCAATACACTACTCAATGACACACATGCGCTCAAGCAGCCTGTCGTCAGCTACAAAGCCGAAGATTTTCACCAAATACAGGAAGCAATGTGCTTTACATACCACCTCTATTTCCTGGAAATTGCGTAGGTGCACTGTTGAAAATTCATGACCACAGCTGAAAGAAAAATGACACCGTGTGAAAGTACCATAAGTATAACAAAATTAGTGCTTAATATTTTTACGTCTGAACAGGCTTCAGTGCGAGATGACATAATAGTTTCCACATTGAAACTTTGTCTCGAACTCTGGCAGAAATTACAGAGAGATTCTGGTCGTATGTAAAGTACACTGCAGGCAAGACGCAGCCAATGCCATCTCTGCGCGATAGCAATGGAAATACTACTGGTGACAGTGATGCTAAACGGTAGTTACTAAATACAACTTTACGAAATTCCTTCACCAAAGAAGACGAAATAAATACTCCGTAATACGAATCTAGAAAAACTACCAGCATGATTAACTTAAAACTAGCTATTGTCGGAGTAGTGAAGCAACTTAAATCACTTAATAAAAACGAGTCCCCCAGTGCAGACTGTATACCAGCTTGGTTCCTTTCAGAGTATGGTGATGCAGCAGCTCCATACTTCACGATTACACACAACCGCTTGTTCGAGGAAAGGCCCGTACCCAAAGACTGGAAAGTTGCACAGGTCAGAGCAATATTCAAGAAAGGTAACAGAAATAATCCACTAAATTACAGGCCCATATCATTAACGTCGATGTGCAGCAGGATTTTGGGACACACATTGTGTTCGAACAATATGAATTACCTCGAAGAGAACGGTCTATTGACACATAGTCAACACGGGTTTAGAAAACATCGTCCTTGTGAAACACAACTAGTTCTTTACTCACAGGGAGTGTTTAGTGCTGTTGACCGTATTTGTAGATTTCCAGAAGGCTTTTGACACAGTACCAAAGAAGTGACTTGTGATCAAACTGCTTGCTTCTGGAATATCGTCTCGGTTACGCGACCGGATTCGTGATTTCATGTTGGAGAGGTCCCAGTTCGTAGTAACTGACGTAAAGTCATGAAGTAAAACAGAAGTGGTTTCTGGCGTTTACCAAGGTAGTGCTGAAGTCACTCTGCTGTTCCTTATCTACATAAACGATTTAGGAGACAATCTGGGCAGCTGTCTCAGGTTGTTTGCAGTTGATGCTGTCGTTTATTGTCTAGTAAACTCACCAGAGGATCAAAACAAATTGTAAAACTATTTAGATAAGATGTATGTATGGTGCAGAAATTGACAATGGGCCCTACATAATGAAAAGTGTAACAACATGAGTGCTGAAAGGAAGCTATTTAACTTCGGTTACACGATAACTCATCTAAAGACCATAAATTCCACTAAATATCTAAGAATTACAATTACGAACACCTTAAACTGGAAAGAACACGTAGAAATTGTTGTGGTGGAAAGCGAACTATAGACCACGTTTTGTTGGCAGAGCACTTAGAAGATGCAACGGACCTACGAGAGAGACTGCCTACGCCTCGTGGTGGCTGGGTGTTGTGTGATGTTCTTAGGTTAGTTAGGTTTAAGTAGTTCTAAGTTCTAGGGGACTGATGACCATAGATGTTAAGTCCCATAGTGCTCAGAGCCATTTGAACTATTTTAGAGACTGCCTACGCTTTGCTCTTCCTTCCTCTTTCGGAGTAATGCCTTACACATAGGATTAACGGAGTACATCGACAAAGTTCAAAGAAGAGCAGCTCGTTTTGTATTACTGCGAAAAAGGGGAGTGTGTCTCACTGACGTGATAGAGGATTCCGGATGGACATTATTAAAACAACGGCGTTTTTCGTTGTCTTTTCACAGAATTTTAATCACCGATTTTCTTCTCCGAATGCGAATTTCTGTTGTTGCCGATCTACATACAGAGAAACGATCATAACAACAAAATAAGGAGTCATAACTCGCACGGAAAGATGTAGAGGTTCGTTTCTTCCACGCGCAGTTAGTGTGCTGAATAATAGAGAATTAGTGTGACGGTGGTTCGATGAACCTTCTTACAGACACTGAAGTGTGATTTGCAGACCAGCCATGTCAGGTGGCTCTCGTGATACTACAGAGTTAACAAAACGTAAGAATGCAATTGCAGTCAACTTCCAAAAGTAAAAAAAAATCATATTTGATAGAAGCTACTTCTAGGCCCCCGGAGTCGACAACATTCCATTGGAACTACTGACGGCCTTGGGAGAGCCAGTCCTGACAAAACTCTACCATCTGGTGAGCAAGATGTATGAGACAGGCGAAATACCCTCAGACTTCAAGAAGAATATAATAATTCCAATCCCAAAGAAAGCAGGTGTTGATAGATGTGAAAATTACCGAACTATCAGTTTAATAAGTCACAGCTGCAAAATACTAACGCGAGTTCTTTACAGACGAATGGAAAAACTAGTAGAAGCCGACCTCGGGGAAGATCAGTTTGGATTCCGTAGAAATGTTGGAACACGTGCGGCAATACTGACCCTACGACTTATTTTAGAAGCTAGATTAAGGAAAGGCAAACCTACGTTTCTAGCATTTGTAGACTTAGAGAAAGCGTTTGACAATGTTGATTGGAATACTCTCTTTCAAATTCTGAAGGTGGCAGGGGTAAAATACAGGGAGCAAAAGGCTATTTACAATTTGTACAGAAACCAGATGGCAGTTATAAGAGTCGAGGGGCATGAAAGGGAAGCAGTGGTTGGGAAAGGAGTGAGACAGGGTTGTAGCCTCTCCCCGATGTTATTCAATCTGTATATTGAGCAAGCAGTGAAGGAAACAAAAGAAAAATTCGGAGTAGATATTAAAATCCATGGAGAAGAAATAAAAACTTTGAGGTTCGCCGATGACATCGTAATTCTGTCAGAGACAGCAAAGGACTTGGAAGAGCAGTTGAACGGAATGGACAGTGTCTTGAAAGGAGGATATAAGATGACTATCAACAAAAGCAAAACGAGGATAATGGAATGTAGTCGAATTAAGTCGGGTGATGCTGAGGGAATTAGATTAGGAAATGAGACACTTAAAGTAGTAAAGGAGTTTTGCTATTTGGGGAGCAAAATAACTGATGATGGTCGAAGTAGAGAGGATATAAAATGTAGACTGGCAATGGCAAGAAAAGCGTTTCTGAAGAAGAGAAGTATGTTAACATCGAGTATAGATTTAAGTGTCAGGAAGTCATTTCTGAAGGTATTTGTATGGAGTGTAGCCATGTATGGAAGTGAATCATGGACGATAAATAGTTTGGACAAGAAGAGAGTAGAAGCTTTCGAAATGTGGTGCTACAGAAGAATGCTGAAGATTAGATGGGTAGATCACATAACTAATGAGGAAGTATTGAATCGGATTGGGGAGAAGAGAAGTTTGTGGCACAACTTGACCAGAAGAAGGGATTGGTTGGTAGGACATGTTCTGAGGCACCAAGGGATCACCAATTTAGTATTGGAGGGCAGTGTGGAGGGTAAAAATCGTAGAGGGAGACCAAGAGATGACTACACTAAGCAGATTCAGATGGATGTAGGTTGCAGTAGATACTGGGAGATGAAGCAGCTTGCACAGGATAGAGTAGCATGGAGAGCTGCATCAAACCAGTTTCAGGACTGAAGACCACAACAACAACACAACTTCTGTACGGTCAGTGAACCTTTCAAAGCAGTAATTGTGACAGTTTGTTGACTGACACGAGATATTATTGACGTATTCTACACTACTGGCCATTAAAATTGTTACACCAAGAAGAAATGCATATGATAAACGGGTATTCATTGGAAAAATGTGTTATACTAGAACTACAATGTGATTACATTTTCACGCAGTTTGGGTGCATAGATCCGGAGAAATCAGTACCCAGAACAGCCATCTCTGGCCGCTATAACGGCCTTGATACGCCTGGGCATTGAGTCGAACAAGACTTGGATGGCGTGTACAGGTACAGCTGCCCATGCAGCTTCAACACGATACCACAGTTCATCAAGAGTAGTGACTGGCATATTGTGATGAGCCAGTTGCTCGGCCACCATTGACCAGACGTTTACAGTTGGTGAGAGATCTGGAGAATGTGCTGGCCAGGGCAGCAGTCGAACATTTTGTGTGTCCAGAAAGGCCCGTACAGGACCTGCAACATGAGGTCGTGCATTATCTTGCTGAAATGTAGGGTTTTGCAGGGATCGAATGAAGGGTAGAGCCACGAGTCGTAACACATCTGAAATGTAACGTCCATTGTTCAAAGTGCCGTCAATGCGAAGAAGAGGTGACCGTGACGTGTAACCAATGGCACCCCATACCATCACGCCGGCTGATACGCCAGTGTGGCGATGACGAATACACGCTTCCAATGTGCGTTCACCGCGATGTCGCCAAACACGGATGCGACCATCATGATGCTATAAACAGAACCTGGATTCATCCGAAAAAATGGCGTTTTGCCATTCGTGCACCCAGGTTCGTCGTTGAGTAGACCATCGCAGGCGCTCCTGTCTGTGATGCAGCGTCGAGGGTAACCACAGCCACTGTCTCCGAGCTGATAGTCCATGCTGCTGCAAACGTCGTCGAACTGTTCCTGCAGATGGTTGTTGTCTTGCAAAACGTCCCCTTCTTTTGACAGGCAACGCCGAACAACTGCTGTTTGTGTATGAGAAATCGGTTGGAAACTTTCCTCATGTCAGCACGGTGTCGCCATCGGCGCCATCCTTGTGTGAATGCTCTGAAAAGCTAATCATTTGCGTATCACAGCATCTTCTTCCTGTCGTTTGAATTTTGCGTCTGTAGCACGTCATCTGCGTGGTGTAGCAATTTTAATGGCCGGTAGTGTAATATTAGGTTCCTAAGTTACTTAGTTTCAAGACATGGCTTCTGCGATTTCAAAAAGATGTATCTGATTTCAATAGATTACATATTTTACATGAATGTAGTTAGAAACTTGGGATGAAGTTTAACTTGTACAGAAAACTATAAATTTATTTTCAAAATAACATTTTTCATTTTTTAAATTTTTATTTAGAAGAGCTCGTCTTTTACATGCAACCTTATGGTATAATTTATAAATAAGTTTAGAATTAGTTCTCATTTACCTTTTACAAATACTCAACGCCTGCCCCCCCCCCCCCCCCTCCTTTCCTACTGCCGTACAAACGTCCAGACGATAGTCAAACTTGAACTCGTCTCATACGTCTGCGAGACTATATAGAGTTAATTTAGTTACTGTTTCTATGCAGCGTCGCAGTTTACCCAAATGTGTATGTGTGTGTGTGTGTGGGGGGGGGGGTGAGAGCTAGTGACTTTTCTTGGTACAGTCACAACGACCTTCTTAGTGTTTTTAATTCACTATTTATTTTAGTAATAAAAGTAATTGTGAAACACTGACTGAAATATCTTCTAGTGTGCAGGTCATGCGTAATAACGGCAACTATTAAATAAACAAGAGACTGCAATCGTGATTCTAATTTTCGAGGTTTGGCACGCCCCTCGATCTAGTGACATATGGTAGTACTGGGTTCAGTCAAGTAACGTATTTGGTGGCGAAAATCTTCGTTTTCGACCGTTACCTGTACTTAAGAATCCCCATAAATGTTTATATTTCCACACATACCACTACTGTATAAGAACTCTTATTGCAAATTTGTTCAAACACGTCAGGAGTTCGTGAAGTGGCAGTATTTAACGCTATTTTCACCAGTGCCTCGCAAAATTGTCTAATTTTAAGTAGAGCCAAACCTTATTATTCTTACCTATCTATTGCTCTCGCGCCATGCGAGTCATACGTCACGCGATTGCTCGAACAAACTCGATACTGTATCGAATGCTGCTGCGTACCAGAAAATCTCGGACCCCTCCGAACTCAAGTATCGTTAGCCCACCCTTACCGGTACCCCTTGTACGGGCGATCTGTGGTTGAGATGGCTCACTGTTAAGAAAAATGCTTCTACGCACAAATTTAAGTGTGGTGGATATTTCCATTCTGTAAACAAATGATGATTTCGGTATGTTCTCGCAACTGCGCAAAAATCTGGGTGAGCGAGCAAGGTAGTTCTAGATCTATCCAAAGCTCTATACAGAGATTTAAAACTGGCTGCGGGAAGGAGATCTCTGCCGGCTCATGCCGAAGCCAGCTTGCAACTGGTGCCTGAGTAATCGTTAAGTGTCGATGACTAAGTTAAATACACACATCAAAAAATGTTTTGCATCACCTCGGTTCCGAGAGTTCCAGAACCTGTGCAGAAAACTGGAGTAGAAATTAACATAAACATCATTTCCGCCCTTTTTATTGCTACTGAAACCACACATTGCATGTTGTACGACCATAAAGCGAGACCTTCAGAGGTGGTGGTCCAGACTGCGTACACACCGGTACCTTTAATACCCAGTAGCACGTCCTCTTGCATTGATGGATGCCTGTATTCGTCGTGGCATACTATCCACAAGTTCATCAAGATACTGTTGGTCCAGATTGTCCCACTCCTCAACGGCGATTCGGTGTACATCCCTCAGAGTGGTTGGTGGGTCACGTCGTCCATAAACAGCCCTTTTCAATCTATCCCAGGTATGTTCGATAGAGTTCATGTCTGGAGAACATGCTGGCCATTCTAGTCGAGCGATGTCGTTATCATGTAGGAAATCATTCACAAGAAGTGCACGATGGGGGGCGCGAATTGTGGTCCATGAAGACGAATGCCTCGCCATTATACTGCCGATGTGGTTGTACTATCGGTTGGCGCCTTCCATGATCACCAGCGGCGTACGTCGGCCCCACATACTGCCACCAAAAACAGCAGGGAACCTCCACCTGGCTGCACTCACTGGACAGTGTGTCTAAGGCGTTCAGCCTGACCGGTTTGCCTCCAAACACGTCTCCGACGATTGTCTGGTTGAAGGTATATGCGACACTAATCCGTGAAGAGTACGTGATGCCAATCCTGAGCGGTCGATTCGGCATGTTGTTGGGCCCATCTGTACCGCGCTGCCTGCTGTCGTGGTTGCAAAGATGGACCCCATCATTGGACTTCGCGAGTGAAATTGCGCATCATGCAGCCTACAGCGCACAGTTTGAGTCGTAACACGACGTCCTGTGGCTGCACGAAAAGCATTATTAGACATGGTGGCGTTGCTGTCAGGGTTTCTCCGAGCCATAATCCACAGATAGCGGTCATCCACTGCAGTAGTAGCCGTTGGGCAGCCTGAGCGAGGAATGGCATCGACAATTCCTGTCTCTCTGTATCTCCTCCATGTCCGCACAACATCGCTTTGGTTCACTCCGAGACGCTTGGACACTTTCCTTGTTGAGAGCCTTTCCTGACACAAAGTAACAATGTGGACACGATCAAACCGCGGTATTGACCGTCTAGGCATGGTTGAACTATAGACAATACGAGCCGTGTACCTTCTTGCTGGTGGAATGACTAGAACTAATCGGCTGTCTGACCCCCTCCGTCTAATAGGCGCTGCTCATGCATGTTTGTTTACATCTTTGGGCGGGTTTAGTGGCATCTCTGAATAGTCAAAAGGACTGTGTCTGTGATACAATACCCACAGTCAACGTCTATCTTCAGAAGTTCGGGGAACTGCGGTGATAGAAAACTTCTTTTGCTGTGTGTATAACTTCATGTCTCGACTCATGTAAAAGATAATCCTGTGAAATTGAATGAATCTTCCTGAAACACCTTGTGGACTTCCAACTGAAGCTACATGATCCAGTTGGAAACTGTTGGTACTCTCAGGAGTGACCGAGCTACCTACTTGTCAGTCGTCAAACACTCAGCTCTTTCTCTCCAGAAAGGACTACATTGTAACTTAAAACCATCCAAGAATCTCTTCCAAGCCTCGCCGTTCTGAGCTCCACGGACCGAGGTGATAAAATAACTGGGCAGAGAACTAGCATTTTTAATTAAAGAGATGAATAGAAATCAATTATTTTCAATTAATGCCCAAATTTTGGCTTTTCATAGTTTCTTTCCTTTGAGACCGTTTAACGTGAACTTACTTCTGATGCCCTGGGTTATATTCATCTTCTTCCACCATGAATAATTACCTGTTGACCGTGCCTATAACAGTTCATCCGTCTGCTTCTTTCGAAATGCAGGCCGCTTGTGGACCTGACATTGAGATAATGCGCGGAAGAAAAGAAAACTTTTGTGGTTTTGCACAAATAATAATTATTATTCAAACAGCACAATTGGCTACGACACACGTCTTACAAAAATATGTCTTCTCCACTCGAGAACTAAAGACAGAGTCTCTCTATCAACAATAAAAAATTAAATGGAATTTTTTTATGATTTTTATCCGCCTTCCGGCATAGCAAAATATATCTTTATCGGCGCTTACAGCTGCCGCGCTAATGATTATTATCATTGGTTTTAAATTTTTGTAGTAGCTTGTTGGGGCTTTTCCTTATGTACCTATACAGAGGTATAGTTAAAGTCACCACGCAGCCACTTTAATAGTTATGACAGGCACTTTCTCCAAGTCACACAAAGGTTTGGATTACTCTTTCCTCAATGTAATCATTTTATTTTCCTACTCTTGATCAGAGGCAGCTCTGCATGTCTAATAACCGTCAATGTTCCCTAAACCATTTCACTGTTAACATATCTTCCAAATTCCTATGGACAACTATATTCGGATAGCGAGGCGCATTTGTCAAAGATATTCGCTGTAGCTGCTCAGCTTTGCACCTCAGTTATTTATGGGGTTAATCATTGTCTGTGTCCCTACTTGAGCTTGTGACCTTGTCTGGAACAAAGAATGTCTTTGTAGTGAGTCTTCGGTGCGTTAGGAGCCGGCCAAATATATCCCACGCTTCCAGTTAACGTCGTGGGAAAACGTGACCGCCAGTTAAAGCGCTCAGTTCGGAACTGGAGATGCGAAGTGACGCCTCGTGACGCGCTCTGATGTTACGTAAACTGCGAACCAGTCATACCCTTCCGTTTACGGTGTGACGTATACGTTACGTCATTGCGAATTCGCCGTAAGTGCCTGTCGATGCGAATACGTGCTGATTTCATTGTCTCGTTGATCTTCGATTCTGAGCCGCAGGCTACTACATGTCAGACGAGTTTGATCTTTCTGATGTAGTTTCAGCGTGAACACTAAAACAATATACCCTGCTAGCTTTATCCGTTTTTTTCTTCTTTATGTGTAAATTGTAGAGGAGTGTGCGCTGAATGTCAGTAACAAAACTAGAAGCGAAGTGCTACACGTTATTAGAAATTGATAACTAGAACAGAAGAAAGTAACATGACTTAAGGTGCAAAATGTAGACACTCGTTAAATTTTCTGAGGAAAATATCAGCACATGTAGAACTTGCGTCCACTGAACTCCAGATTTTTTTGAAGCATAGTGATTCAAGAAGCGAGACAGAACCGTTCTTCGTGCTGAATTGGTTTTATATGTTGTGAAGAGGTTTTCTTCACGGGAAGTGCACGCAGTATGTAAGCGACTTTGGGAAACTGCAGCTATACATCATCATATACAGGTTGCTATAAAGGTAAATAGGTTATAGAAGGACGACACTACGCAAGCTGCGTATTGTATTCAGAAACTAATTAGAGGATTGAGAGCGAAATTTTTAATACTCACTTTCACTGTTTTCGATGTCCCAAGCATAGCCTGACCAAACGGAACCGAAAAAACATTGCTTTCTTATTGTGCTG
This sequence comes from Schistocerca gregaria, assembly GCF_023897955.1. Lineage (NCBI taxonomy): Eukaryota > Metazoa > Arthropoda > Insecta > Orthoptera > Acrididae > Schistocerca > Schistocerca gregaria. The sequence goes on from NC_064923.1 coordinate 657,040,176, forward strand.
CATAATATTGACGAAATAAGTCACTGGGCTTACTCGTAAGATTCTGAAATGCCATTACAAAGCGCCACCATTATTAACTGAAGCTATCGTGCTCTACATTAAATAAATTGAATCAAATGTCTATGAGTGTTAAGTCTATAACAAAAGACATTTGTTCTGCTCCGTAAGTTGTCATCTATTTCGAAAACTGACTGGAACATTTAGATAGCTGAGCGAATGTTTCGTTATGATCGTAGTGATTGAAGAGAGAGCACGTTAAGTATAAGATGAGCTACGATAAAACATTTGAGATAGTCGCGAATCTCTAAAGAGACGCAAATTTTGGTACCATACCAAATGACTAGCACAAACGTTTGGAAGTGCTGAAATCACGTCCAAGGCATTATGAAGAGGAAGAAGAAAACTTTGTCGCACAGTAACCTGAGATCAAACGTGGGTCCAGCACTATGAACGTTCAGTAAAAAAATTCTAACGCCTCGATTCTGCCTGGTGTTTGGCGATATGAAAGCTCCACTACTGATTCATTACAGTCCTGAAGGTCAAACAGCGAATAGTGGCAGGTACTGCGAGACCTGAAATCCACAGTAAGAAAGTAAGAGGACAGAGCTTTCAGAAAGCGTGATTTTGCTCCATGATAATGCTAGCACTGGTACTGCTGGGAAAACAACCCAGTGCATTCAAAATGTTGGTTCTGAGTTGTTGGAGCATCCACTCTAAATCGCTGACCTAGCTCCGTATTTTTCACCTCTTCGGTCAGATGAAAGATGAGGTGGATGAATCAAAGCTTATCAGGTAAGACGCAAGAGTGTGTGTGAATGATGTTACGAAGCTGCTTCCAAGTAGGACTTACGAAGTTTGTCACGAGATGAGATTCATGGACTTGTTGATTTCGTACATTTGCACTAGAAAATAATTTTAAAGTGTATGCAAATGGATATGTTTTGTTATGAATGTTGTAAGGCTTCTTTCAGTTCCATCATCGAAAGGAAGGTGGCAAGAATGACTTTGACTAAATTGGTAATACTGCGTTAACGGATACTTTCTCTCTCTCTCTCTCTCTCTCTCTCTCTCTCTCTCTCTCTCTCTCTCTCTCTCTCTGCCTGTCTGTGTCTCGACGCCGCTCCTCCATCTCAGGGGCGGCAGAGAAGTGGACCACTTGGCCTCATAGCTGGCTAGATTGGCACAGTTGGGCTACAAAAGAGACGACAGGATCTATTTAAGAGTGTTCTGCAGAGCGTACTAAACGCAACAGCTTGACAATGAGCTGCGGCTGTGTATGTTTCACACCCTCATTCTGCCACGGCATTGTCACGCGGTGACTAAGAGCTCCAGATTATAAGACACGTACGCCTGGGAAGCTGTCGACAATACACCGTCTGTTCAGAGGCCGCACTGAGAAACTGTTGTTGTTACTATAATTGGTACTTACATTGCAAACTGAAGTCTTCATAAGGTTATATGCAGGATGTCAAACACTTGTGGTCGAAATTGTACAGACATTAAGACTGTAAAGTGACTGAGGCAGGGAATCTAATGGTCGGAAAAGGATATTTAATTTTTTATTAACGTCACCAACACCTCAAAGCAACGAATTGAATCACGGATGGGCAACGGCGGCAACAGGCCTGCGAGAGAGATTCGTGGGGAGAGCTGGGCAATCGCACTGCTCTTCGTCCGGGACACATTTTCAGATATTTTCGCCAACACTCGGCTCGCCTCAGATTTGCAGCTAATCAATGAAACCAGTGAAAGTTACTCACTTCGCTTATGCACAGACACTTCGCCACCGCTGGATTTGAGCAACAAAGAGAAATACGTTTCCATTCTTAGCGCGAAATCAGGGGTCATGAGCGTATGGTGAGTGGGAGAAGCAGCACATTACCTTGAAGGGTGAGAGAAAAGTGTTTCCGCATCTGAATAAGTGCTGACAAAAAACACCCGTTATTTCCTGCTTGCACATGGAATCCATGCCCATGCGATCAGCTGTCAATTTTTTTTTTGGAGAAATACAGGATGTATAAAAATCGTCCGATTTAAAAAAAAAATAACTATTAGGTTGTTTGAGATATATGTGTGAACAACGTACTGTTGGAAAGAGCAAACTCTTAAGTTTTACATGATTCCCGCTAGGTAGCAACAGTGTGCGCCCATTCCAGTTCTAGTAAAAATGCTGTCGGAACAAAAGAAAACGTTTTGCGTTCTAATTTTGCGCAATGCGTGTCACCAATAACTGTTCAGCATGACTTTCGTACTAGATAAGCTTTGGATCCTCCTACAGCACAGAGCATTCGACGGTGGCATGAAAAATTCCGAAAAACAGGTTTTTATGTAAAGGCAAATCGCTGGGTCGTCCCCGAGTGTCTGATAGACGCACCAGTCATAGTTTCACAAGGTTCAAAAAATGGCTCTGAGCACTATGGGACTTAACTGCTGAGGTCATCAGTCCGCTAGAACTTAGAACTACTTAAACCTAACTAACCTAAGGACATCACACACATACATGCCCGAGGCAGGATTCGAACCTGCGACCGTAGCGGCCGCGCAGTTCCAGACTGTAGTGCCTAGAACCGCTCGGCCACCCCGGCCGGCGGTTTCACAAGGAGTCCTCAGAAATCCGTTCGCCGTGCAGCTCGACAACTCGACATGCCCCCAGTGTCGATGTGGTATGTGTTGCGTCGAAATTTACACATGAAACCATACAAAATTTAGCTGCGGCAAGCTCCTCGTGAATGGGACAGTCGGTACCGGTTTGAATTAACCCGATCGACGGTTTAACATTTGCGTTTGTTTGTAGGCTGAATAAGAGTAGGCTTGTCTCAGCAAGCTGGAATAATTTATTAACGAAACCCTGCGGTCGGAACAGACAATAATACACTGCAACCGATAACTCATGCGAAGGCGTGAGAAAAGTTCAGTACGGTAAATTATTCCGTATCTGACACACTTGGATTCACGCTTTCGCCACGGTGTAGAACGTGGAATAGAAATAAAGAATCAAAGAATAAAAAACAGAAGACGCCACAGGGACAAACAATGACGTGTGGAGTTTTGTAAACACGTTCCTGGCAATGTGGAGGATGACAGTGTTCTTCCACGCTTACTGTTTAATGACGAGACAACATTACATTTAAATGGAAAGGTTAACAGTTATAATGTGGGGATATGGGGTACAGAACAACCGCATGAGTTTGTACAACATGAGAAGTACTCTCCAAAATTTAAATTTTTGTGCAGTTTCACAGCAAACGGTGTACCGTCCATTTTTCTTTGCCGAGAACACTGTTAGAGGAAGCACATACCTCGATATGCTAGGGAACTTTATTTTCCAACAGTTGGAGACTGATTCGAAGGACCTCATTTACGAACAGGATGGGACTCCGTCACACTGGCGTCTATAAGTGAGGAAATTTTTAAATCAAAGAATTACTGAACGCTGGATCGGTCGCACTGGACCAAAGGATTTAGCCTTACATTACTGGCCTCCAAGGTCACTGGACGTGACTGTATGCGACTACTTCTTATGGGGTTTATAAAAGACTGTTTATGTGCCTCCGTTACCAACAATAATGAATGAACTGAGACAGCTGTGGAAGCTGTAACTCAAGACATGTTCGCTACAGTATGAGGACAATTTGAATACCACATTGACATATCCCGCGCATCTCAAGGGGGGCGTATTGAACACCTGTGAAAAGGTACGAAAACACACTGAGTTTCGCATTCATCAAAAAACAAAATTCATTATCTATGTTCATTAGTTTCAGAAATATAGACGTGCCAAATCGGATGACTGTATTTGATACACCCCGTATTTTAAAAAATGCTTGCTTGTAAAGTTCGTGGACAATAACACACTGAATTTCAAACAGTCACATGACCGGACTGTGGTGAAAATCGCAGAGATAGTCGTAATTGCTTGTCAACTGTGACTGCCGATTCATTGTCGTACTTTGTTTTTCTGTTCTTTCTCGTATTAACATTGTTTATAATTCTAGACCAGCGTGGAGGCATTATAACATTCCACTGTTAAAATTCAAGGTAATTAGCTGTAACCAGTTGCTTTATTGTCGTCTATTTTCTCCTGAGGACATTTCGAGACACTTGAAATCCAATCTTCAGATGTTTGTTTATTACCAGTGGTGTACATCGTTTTTTTACTAACTGCGTTGCAAAATTTCGCTATTGAAGTTTTAAAGACCGCTATTGTAAAACATGAGCAAAGAAACAACGTTCACGAGGGGTAAGCAAATGGAAACGCGTGAAAATGGAGTGAATATAAGATGAATAACTCTTCAAAATGCGTTTTTTGAGGTACAATTTTTTGACACGAAGTATCTGGAAAGAGGTGCCTTTCGTATCGACCCCATGAACATCAACGCTACCAAAACTATAGTTTTGAATAAGAGCGATGCTGTCACGTCACGTGACGAGGCAGCCCATGAGCTTGAATATGTACGTGAATTAGGCATCAGGGTAGTGGGTCACCCGTGCCTGCCTTTAACTCATAGCAACCGTTCAAAGCGACGACCGACAGTCTTGATGCACGCATTATAGCAAAATTCATTGACTGGACTGAACTCTGGGGTCAAAATCCTCTAAACCCGTTGCTTGGACACATTGTTTTCTCATTACTGTTCCAGCACTAATCTCCCTACTATATTCTTCGAAGTGAGCATTCTGCTGATAGTTAACGGATCACTCTTCTACATTTAAATCTGCATCTGTTGGGTTGGTGCAAAAGTTCGTAGCGTTTAATAAACACAACAGATACACTCAACAGCGACTTTAATCATCAATAATACACTACTGGCCATTAAAATTGCTGCACCATGAAGATGACGTGCTACAGACGCAAAATTTAACCGACAGTAAGAAGATGCTGTGATACACAAATGATTAGCTTTTGAGAGCATTCGCACAAGGTTGTCGCCGGTGGCGACGCCTACAACGTGCTGACATGAGGAAAGTTTCCAACCGATTTCTCAAACACAAACAGCAGTTGACCGGCGTTGCCTGGTGAAACGTTGTTGTAATGCCTCGTGTAAGGAGGAGAAATGCGTGCCATCACGTTTCCGACTTTGATAAAGGTCGGATTGTAGCCTATCGTGATTGTGGTCTATCGTATTGCGAAATTGCTGCTCACGCTGGTCGAGATCCAATGACTGTTAGCAGAATATGGAATCGCTGGGTTCAGGAAGGTAATATGGAATGCTGTGCTGGATCCCAACGGCCTCGTATCACTAGCAGTCGAGATGACTGACATCTTATCCGAGTGGCTGTAACGGATCGTGCAGCCACGTCTCGATCCCTGAGTCGACAGATGGGGACGTTTGCAAGACAACAACCATCTGCACGAAGTGTTCGACGACGTTTGCAGCAGCATGGACTATCAGCTCGGAGACCATGGCTACGGTTAGCCTTGACGCTGCATCACAGACAGGAGCGCCTGCGATGGTGTACTCAACGACGAACATGGGTGTACGAATGGCAAAACGCCATGTTTTCGGATGAATCCAGGTTCTGTTTACAGCATCATGATGGTCGCATCCGTGTTTGGCGACATCACGGTGAAAGCACATTGGAAGCGTGTATTCGTCATCGCCATATTGGCGTATCACCCGGCGTGATGGTATGGGGTGCCATTGGTTACACGTCTAGGTCACCTCTTGTTGGCATTGACGGCACTTTGAACAGTGGATGTTACATTTCAGATGTGTTACGACTCGTGGCTCTACCCTTAATTCGATCCCTGCAAAACCCTACATTTCAGCAGGATAATGCACAACCGCATGTTGCAGGTCCTGTACGGGCCTTTCTGGACACATAAAATGTTCGACTGCTGCCCTGGCCTGTACATCTCCAGATCTCTCACCAATTGAAAACGTCTGGTCAATGGTGGCCGAGCAACTGGCTCGTCAGAATACGCCAGTCACTACTCTTGATGAACTGTGGTATCGTGTTGAAGCTGTATGGGCAGCTGTAACTGTACACGCCATCCAAGCTCTGTCTGACTCAATGCCCAGGCGTATCAAGGCTGTTATTACGGTCAGAGGTGGTTGTTCTGGGTACTGATTTCTCAGGATCTATGTACCCAAATTGCGTTAAAATGTAATCACATGTCAGTTCTAGTGTAATATATTTGTCCAATGAATACCCGTTTATCATCTGCATTTCTTCTTGGGGCAGCAATTTTAATGGCCAGAAGTGTAGATACCTGCTCTGCAAACCATTGCGAATAACGCGGTGGAGGGTACTCAGCATGGTCATCTTCTTTCTATTCCGATGACATACGGAACGCTAAAGGTCCCTGTTGGTGCTGAAATTAGTCTGTTCTTATCTTCATGGTTCTTATAGGCACGATATGTAGGGGGATTAGAGAATATCTCTAGAGTCTGCACTCAAAATGAGTTTTTGAAACTCTGTAAATAGGATTTCGCAGCATAACTGGCACTGTTTTCAAGCGTCTGCCATTTTAGGTTTTTGATTATGTCCGTGACACTGTGCTGTGAGGCAGACAAACCTGTCGCAATTCGTGGCGCAGTCCTTTCTGTACGTCCGATATAACAGGTTAATCCCGTGGTCTAGGGGTAGCGTCTTTGATTCATAATCAAAACGTCTTCGGTCTCGGGTTCGATCCCCGCCACTGCCTAAAGTTTGATAAATAATTAGCATTGGCGGCCGAAGGCTTCCGGCATAAGAAGTCAGCCTCATTCTGCCAACGGCCTTGTCAAAGAGGGCGAAGGACAGGATAGAGGTTCAGGGCACTCTCTTGTCCTAGGGGTGGGAAATTGCCCCTAAAGGCGGAAGAATCGGCAATGATCAACGACATGAGGATGCAGAAGGCAATGGAAACCACTGCATTAAAGACACGTAACGTGAATCCACAGGACATGTGGCCTGTAGTTGAAGTAGTGTCATGATGATCTCTCCATAGGCAAAAGATTCCGGAATAGTCCCCCATTCGGATCTCCGGGAGGGGACTGCCAAGGGGGAGGTTACCATGAGAAAAAGATTGAATAATCAACGAAAGGATAATGTTCCACGAGTCGGGGCGTGGAATGTCAGAAGCTTGAACGTGGTAGGGAAACTAGAAAATCTGAAAAGAGAAACGCAAAGGCTCAATATAGATATAGTAGGGGTTCAGTGAAGTGAAGTGGAAGGAAGACAAGGATTTCTGGTCAGATGAGTATCGGGTAATATCAACAGCAGCAGAAAATGGTATAACAGGTGTAGGATTCGTTATGAATAGGAAGGTATGGCAGAGGGTGTGTTACTGTGAACAGTTCAGTGACCGGGTTGTTCTAATCAGAATCGACAGCAGACCAACACCGACAACGATAGTTCAGGTATACATGCCGACGTCGCAAGCTGAAGATCAACAGATAGAGAAAGTGTATGAGGATATTGAACGGTTAATGCAGTATGTAAAGGGGGACGAAAATCTAATAGTCATGGGCGACTGGAATGCAGTTGTAGGGGAAGGAGTAAAAGAAAAGGTTACAGGAGAATATGGGCTTGGGACAAGAAATGAAAGAGGAGAAAGACTAATTGAGTTCTGTAACAAGTTTCAGCTAGTAATAGCTAATACCCTGTTCAAGAATCGCAAGAGGAGGGGGTATACTTGGAAAAGGCCGGGAGATACGGGAAGATTTCAATTAGATTACATCTTAGACAGAGATTCCGAAATCAGATACTGGATTGTAAGGCGTACCCAGGAGCAGATATAGACTCAGATCACAATATAGTAGTGATGAAGAGTAGGCTGAAGTTAAAGACATTAGTCTGGAAGAATCAATACGCTAAGAAGTGGGATACGGAAGTTCTAAGGAATGACGAGATACGTTTGAAGTTCTCTAGTGCTATAGATACAGCAATAAGGAACAGCGCAGTAGGCAACAAAGTTGAAGACGAATGGACGTCTCTAAAAAGGGCCATCACAGAAGTTGGGAAGGAAAACATAGGTGCGAAGAAACCATGGGTAACAGAAGAAATACTTCAGTTGATTGATGAAAGGAGGAAGTACAGACATGTTCCGGGAAAATCAGGAATACAGAAATACAAGTTGCTGAGGAATGAAATAAATAGGAAGTGCAGGGAAGCTAAGACGAAATGGTTGCAGGAAAAATGTGAAGACATCGAAAAAGATATGATTGTCGGAAGGACAGACTCAGCATACAGGAAAGTCAAAACAACTTTTGGCGACATTAAAAGCAACGGTGGTAACATTAAGAGTGCAACGGGAATTCCACTGTTAAATGCAGAGGAGAGAGCAGATAGGTGGAAAAAATACATTGAAAGCCTCTGAGAGTGAAGATTTGTCTGATGTGATAGAAGAAGAAACAGGAGTCGATTTAGAAGAGATAGGGGATCCAGTATTTGAATCGGAATGTAAAAGAGCTTTGGAGGACTTACGGTCAAATAAGGCAGAAGGGATAGATAAGATTCCATCAGAATTTCTAAAATCATTAGGGGAAGTGGCAACAAAACGACTGTTCACGTTGGTGTGTAGAATATATGAGTCTGGCGACATAGCATCTTGACTTTCGGAAAAGCATCATCCACACAATTCCGAAGACGGCAAGAGCTGACAAGTGCGAGAATTATCGCACAATCAGCTTAACAGCTCATGCATCGAAGCTGCTTACAAGAATAATATACAGAAGAATGGAAAAGAAAATCGAGAATGCGCTAGGTGACGACCAGTTTGGCTTTAAGAAAAGTAAAGGCACGAGAGAGGCAATTCTGTGACGTTACGGCTAATAATGGAAGCAAGGCTAAAGAAAAATCAAGACACGTTCATAGGATTTGTCGACCTGGAAAAAGCGTTCGACAATATAATATGGTGCAAGCTGTTAAAGATTCTGAAAAAAGTAGGGGTAAGCTATGGGGAGAGACGGGTCATATACAATATGTACAACAACCAAGAGCGAATAATAAGAGTGGACGATCAAGAACGAAGTGCTCGTATTAAGAAGGGAGTAAGACAAGGCTGTAGCCTTTCGCCCCTACTCTTCAATCTATACATCGAGGAACAGTGATGGAAATAAAAAGGTTCAGCAGTGGAATTAAAATACAAGGTGAAAGGATATCAATGATAAGATTCGCTGATGACATTGCTATCCTGAGTGAAAGTGAAGAAGAATTAAATGATTTGCTGAACAGAATGAACAGTCTAATGAGTACACAGTATGGTTTGAGAGTAAATCGGAGAAAGAGGAAGGTAATGACAAGTTGTAGAAATGAGAACAGCGAGAAACTTAACATCAGGATTGATGGTCACGAAGTCAATGAAGTTAAGGAATTCTGCTACCTAGGCAGTAAAATAACCAATGACGGACGGAGCAAGGAGGACATTAAAAGCAGACTCGCTATGGCAAAAAAGGCATTTCTGGCCAAGAGAAGTCTACTAATATCAAATACCAGCCTTAATTTGAGGAAGACATTTCTGAGGATGTACGGCTGGAGTACAGTATTGTATGGTAGTGAAACATGGACTGTGGGAAAACCAGAACAGAAGAGAATCGAAGCATTTGAGATGTGGTGCTATAGACGAATGTTGAAAATTAGGTGGACTGATAAGGTAAGGAATGAGGAGGGCGCAGAATCGGAGAGGAAAGGAATATGTGGAAAACACTGATAAGGAGAAGGGACAGGATGATAGGACATCTGCTAAGACATGAGGGAATGACTTCCATGGTACTAGAGGGAGCTGTAGAGGGAAAAAACTGTAGAGGAAGACAGAGATTGGAATACGTCAAGCAAATAATTGAGGACGTAGGTTGCAAGTGCTACTCTGAGATGAAGAGGTTAGCACAGGAAAGGAATTCGTGGCGGGCCGCATCAAACCAGTCAGTAGACTGATGACCAAAAAGCACTCTTCTAAGATGGGACGCACGGGTCTTTGTGGACTGACTACATTTGCCCAGTATCCTATTCACACAATCGATCCAACACCACCACCTCTAATTGTACATCGGGAATACTGACCGCCTGTCTGTAACTTAGACGACCCGTTTCTCCTACTTTTGCATCTATTACATTTATTCATGTAACGGTAATGCATTTGCTAACCTTTTCTCTGCGCTTTCTGTCACCTTATATGTAATGTATCCCGCTGCCCCTATGTTCAAATGCGTGCCTGCAAGATCCTGTGAAGATTAACGCTCCATACATGAGAATGAGTTATGAAATTGCACTATGGCCACATTAAACAATTGTGTATTGTTCCTGAAGGTAGCACTAGCAACGTAGATGAGGCCGGCAGCTTTGTTGCTAAGTAATGAGGAGCCCTGTAGAAACACGTCCCACACGTGTCGGTCATTCACTTCACATCGACTGCTATACTTTTTTCGGAACGTGAAGGATTTTCGACAATATCCAGCTCCATTATGGTCTTATTGTCATTGCCCTACACCTTAGAAGCTGTGAGAACTTAGTTCCGAAACCTACGAATAGACCTGAGGGCTTACTTCAGCCAGAATCCAGCTACCTCGCATTAACTAACTCTCCCGTATCAGGCTCCTTCCCTTTGCATTCAAAATCATTTTCAGTAATCATGGCATCTTTTGGGTGCGTTACAAATCATACGAAACTAGAAAATAGTAATTTCTTCCTGAAGTTAAATTTTAATCGCAATAAGGCAAAGATTAGTGCATTCCATCATCTGGCGTTAGTAGTTTCATATCTACAGACTATTTACATTATCAAGTTCTATTTTCCATTCAAATTACAGAAAAACTAACTATACTTAAGGTTTGGAAACCATATTCTACGCTTATCAGTTGTCCAGTTTCAACCAGCTTATCTCTTTCGGATAGCCGGCCGGAGTGGCAGAGCGGTTCTAGGCGCTACAGTCTGGAACGGCGCGACCGCTACTGTTGCAGGTTCGAATCCTGTATCGGGCATGGATGTGTGTTAGGTTTAAGTAGTTCTAAGTTCTAGGGAACTAATGACCTCAGAAGTTAAATCCCATAGTGCTCAGAGCCATTTGAACCATCTCTTTCGGATAATTATACAGGCCCAGCCGGATTTCTACAACATTCTGAAAGAACTTAAACGTTTTATTCAGACCCATTACATTAATAGTTGCACTCATTTTGCACTCATTTTTCTCAAATTTACTCAGAGACAAAAATTTATGAGCTCATAATTAAACATTTAGTGTGTCTTACTCAGTTTCATGTTAATGATCTTTTGCTGCTGAATCTGCTATTTCCCTTTCTGTCTGCTACTTCCGTGAATAATTTTACGCGTACAGGCAAAACTCTGCCTGCGGCATTGAATTGGGATCGGATTGTTTCCGAAATTAAGAATGAATTTTAGTGTTCCCGAATAAAAGGGCAAAAGGCAAAACTGCTGAGCTTGGCACTTACATTTGAGTGTTATCAGTTTCATTCGCGCCAGTGAATTGGAAAAATTGATTAGTTACTCGCTCCTACGTTTGAAATGTAAACTTCGTTAAAAGATCAAATTGTGCTATGGGTCTGATCCAAAATCACTTACTCCTCAACTTAACAATATTCTCTGATTCCTATGAAATGAATGACCTGAAAATAAGTTGGATGAACTTTGCTTAAAATGTTGTGAGGTTTTTGATACTTTTTTAGTGAGGATAATAGAATGTAGTCAAATTAAATGGGGTGATGCTGAGGGAATTAGATTAGGAAATGAGACACTTAAAGTAGTAAAGCAGTTTTGATATTTAGGAAGTAAAATAACTGATGATGGTCGAAGTAGAGAGGATATAAAATGTAGACTGGCAATGGCAAGGAAAGCGTTTCTGAAGAAGAGAAATTTGTTAACATCGAATATAGGTTTATGTATCAGGAAGTCGTTTCTGAAAGTATTTGTTTGGAGTGTAGCCATGTACGGAAGTGAAACATGGACGATAAATAGTTTGGACAAGAAGAGAATAGAAGCTTTCGAAATGTGGTGTTACAGAACAATGCTGAAGATTAGATGGGCAGATCACGTAACCAATGAGGAGGTATTGAATAGGATTGGGGAGAAGAGAAGTTTGTGGCACAACTTGACAAGAAGAAGGGATCGGTTGGTAGGACATGTTCTGAAGCATCAAGGGATCACCAATTTAGTATTGGAGGGCATCGTGGAGGGTAAAAATCGTAGAGGGAGACCAAGAGAAGAATACACTAAGCAGATTCAGAAGGATGTAGGTTGCAGTGGGTACTGGGAGATAAAGAAGCTTGCACAGGAGATAGTAGCATGGAGAGCTGCATCAAACCAGTCTCAGGACTGAAGACGACAACAACAACAACAACAACAACAACAACAACACAACACTACAATAGTTCCGTTCTACAAATGATATGCACCGGTGTTATACCCGAGACAAGAGAAGATACCACAAAAAGGCCATTGCCACTTACTATGGCGGGGAAACAGTGTTGGCCAAATGGCGGAACCGTGCTCTGGTTCAACGAGTGAGGACCAGGCACTTTCACCGTGAGCTGCTTGCAAGTCGACACTGATACCTTCTTCGGATAGCACCTAATGCTGTCGGTTAAATCACTACATATTTCCGATCGCTGTCGACATTCTACACTTCCGTGTATAGTGTTCCGTCGGTATTGATTTCCAATGTTGTGCGTTGTACGTCTCGTTGATACGGTATGTTGCCGCTATAAATCAATACGAGCGTTAACCGGGTGAAAGTTTTGCCATAATTATTGTGAAGTGACTGTAGACACCGAGAATGTCCGGTGTGGTACTTTGCCATTTTCCGTGCGAAACAGTTTCGTATATTCGACTGTACATACGCAACAAAATCAAACTACAAAAAGGAGTGAGACAAAGGTGTCACTTATAACCTATATTATTTAATGTATTCATAGACAACGTGTTAAACGCATGGCAGAATAAAGCAGTGCATCATTATAAGCTTAATACTAAAGTTATAAATAAGATATGTTTGCAGACGATGAAATAATCTTAGCGGATTCTCAAAACAAAGATGGTAATTTGGTTCTTTTACATTGTAGAAATTATGATGTAACATTATATAAAGATAAAACAGTTAGTTTACTTCCACTATAAGGAGAATTTAAGAGCAAAAATAATAATTGACAATAAACCGCTAGTACAAAAATACATTCAAATCTCTGCGAAGTAGGATCTAATATATTACATCCAATGATAAAGAATTAAAATCGCAAAAAAATTCATCAGTTGGTATGTAGAACAAATTGCAATCTCCTCAGAAAACTTAGGAATGTACTAAAATTTTATTATGCGACGGCGATACAAATGCTAATGTATGACTCAGAAACTGTAACTGTCGCCGTCCGTCGGATGAGGAGGATTCTAGCAGCAGAGATCAGATACCTGGTTATAAACTCACAGAATAGCGAATTAGAATTAAACTGGGAGCATCAAAAGGGTGACGGATGGACGTATACTTAAACATATATCCAAATATCCAACTCAAGGGAAAATAAATGTTGGGCGTCTTAAGACAGGATGGAAAGATCAGTTATTCTTTTGGAAGCTGAAACAAAGAACCAAAATTAGGTAGATGACAAGTCTCTTGTTCGTGTGAAGGTGAAGAACCATCAAGCAGAGATTGTTCTTGTGGTCTATCAGGACCGAATCCCGGTCGGCCCACGTAATATTTCAGTCTGGCTAACGTAGCCACCTTTTCATGATGTGAAGATACACCAGAAACGTCACGCTGTTTGGACTGCACGTTAAACCGTAGGCCCCCTTTTCACTGGTAGGATTAACGTGGTAGGTTGGGGGCAAGCAAATCGCCCAAGTGGCGTTTAATTGAAAGTGTTACACCAGTCTGTTGAGCCACACGACATTATCTCCTGTAGCATTAATAGAAACTGCATATTGCAATGAAATCTAGCTAATAATCAAAAACCAAACATCTTTGCTTTGCGATGTCTTCTGAGACACCAGCAGCATTCACTAAGCAAATTGAATTTGGTCGTACACAGTCAGTCCAAAGCAAACATTTGGCGATTTTCTACAGTTTAGTTAGAAGCCTGTGCAAGCAGCTCTGTAGAATTTTCTTCTCTGATAATGTTATTGACTACTACATGAACTGCAACATTTACCTCTTTTCTGCTCGTTTCCACGAACTGTCGACAGTCCCTGCAATTAAATTGTCTCCTATTCGAAAAATGCTGGAATAGGGTAAATATAGGAACAATCAATATTGAATAATTTTCCACGTTATAGGGTCCGCAGCTGCGACTTTTTACTGATTTCTTGAAGCCTTCAGCTGCCATTTTCTTTATTTCCTGTATGATTGTACAATTTCGGCCGTAGGCCATTTTCAAGTATCTAAATAGGAAGTTTCATATAATGGACACATTAGTGACATTTGTGATTTTGATGCAGTAAGCAGGTTCGAATCCTGCCTCGGGCATGGATGTGTGTGATGTCCTTCGTTTAGTTAGGTTTAAGTAATTCTAACTTCTATGGGCCTGATGACCTCAGATGTTAAATCCCGTAGTGCTCAGAACCATTTGAACCAGTAAGTAACTAGAGACAAAAACGAACCAAAGGAAAATAAGTTCTTGTATGGCCATATCTAGGTATTATTTACGACAAAATTAATCGATGTTTCAAGGATACAAAATTATAACACCAGTTACAGAACCACTAATAATCTAAACCGATTGTTGACACACACATCACGTAAATCAGACCCGTTTTCGCAATAGGGGAATCTACAAAATTAACTGTGAAGAATGCCAAAAATTTTATATTGGACAAACAGGAAGAAAATTTAGTACACGATTTAAAGGACACACGACAATAACCCATCAAAATTTGCAACACTTAAGACACAAATCACAAAATACCTAATATAGATGAATCACTTCAAATGCTACATAAGCTATAGAAAGTCGTGGATGTAATGGAAGAAATTGAAATCTACATACATCTAAAAGAACAGTCGGACAAAGTTTTAAATGAGCAAAAAGACCCGCGAAATGGGAAATTCCTAGACAACTTTCTACCAGTTCTAGGGCGAAGCGTTACAGAAGCAAAGAATGTAAAATTATCGCTACACTCCTTAATAAATATGACTGTAATGCGAAACATCAGGCAACCAAAAAGCAGTTTTTACTAGGCAATCGTGGTTCTCAGTACTATTTCATTACAATACTGTGATAAATATGGTATGTAAGATCTTTGTACCAACTATTCAAAAACGACGTGCTCGTACTATAACAGAACAAATCTTTAAAATAACTTTTAAATAATTTGCGTACAGTCATATTTACATCAGTGATGAACGATGATCAAATATAACTGAGAACAAAAGCATAGGCAGGTTAAGTAGCAAAATTCTGTCAAATAATTATAATCTTCCTTACTTAAGTACGTTGTATCTAAGAGCTTTGCAACAACTGCTCGAAGGTAACGTGCTACTAAAATAGCGTGAACACCTCGAAGTAATTTATGAGCATAACATGTCACAGGATAAACGACGTATGACATAATGTGTTACCAAAAAATCATCCATAAAGTAAGTTATAATGCGCCTAGTACTTGTTCCTACATCAAAATCACAAGTGTCACTAATGTATCCAATGTATGAAACTTCCGTTTTACATACCTGAAAATGGCCTGAGGCCAAAATTGTACAATGATGCAGGAAATAAAGAAAATGACAGCTAAAGGCTTGAGGAAATAAAGAAAATGACAGCTAAAGGCTTCAGGAAACCATTAAAAAACCAATACTGAAGTTGAAAACTGTTGCAGCTACGTTGGAAAAGAACCCGAGTTCCAAGAACTGCTAGAAAGCGATGAACCTCAGACCGTTATAGGTACGGAAAGTTGTCTAAAGCCGGAAATGGGTTCAGCCGAAATTTTTACAATGGAACTAACCGTACTTAGAAAGGCTGGATTAGAGCTGGTAGTGGAGTGTTTATTGCTGTCAAAAGCAGCTTAACTTGTAGTGAAATTGAAGTAGATAGTTCTTGTGAGCTAGTATGGGTAGAGGTTATACTTATCAACCGGGAAAAATTACTAATTGTTTCTTTTTACCAACCCCCCGCCCTCCCCCCCCCCCCCCTCCCACTACTCAGAAGATAATTGCTGAACAGTTCAAAGAAAACTTGAGTCTCATTTCAAATAGGTATCCCAGTCCTACAACTATAGTTGGTGGTGACTTCAGACTATCCTCGATATGTTGGCAGAAATGCGTATTTAAAGTCTATGGTAGGCATACATCGTCGTCCGAAAGCGTACTGGATGCCTTCCCAGAAAATTAGTTTCAACAACTAGTTCAAGAGCCCATTCTAAGCGTAAATATTTGGAAAACTCATTTGACCTCTTAGCAAGAAATAATTCTAACCAGATAAGGAGCATTATGACAGATACAGGGACTAGTGACCACAAGGTTGTTGCAGCTAGAGTGAACCCAAAAGTAAACGCAAAAATAGCTTTTTAAAAAGGTTAAAATTCGCTTCACACTTTCCAAAGTGTGTGTCCACTCCTTCCAATCTGACTACGTAAGTGTAGACCAGTTGTGGTTTAAATTGAAAGAAATAGTATCGACGGCAATTGAGAGATATGCACCACATAAATTAATAAGAGATTATACAGATCCGCCAAGGTAAATAAAACAGGTCAGAACACTGCTGCAGAAGCAACAAAAACAGCGTGCCAAATTAAAAGGACACAAAATCCCCAAGACTGGCAAAGTTTTGCAGACGCTGGAAATTAAGCGTGAACTCCAGTGCGACATACTTCCACAACGAAACTCTGTCTCAAAATCTGGCATAAAACCCAAAGAGATTTCGGTCATGGGTAAAGTACACCAGTAGAAAAAACGCAGTCAATACATTTACTGCGCGATAACATTGGTGATGTTGATGACAGAAGCACTAAAGCAAAGTTGCTAAATACAGTTTTCCAAAATTTCTTCACAAAAGATGACGAAGTAAATATTCCGGAATTCGAATCGAGAACAGTTGTCGTCATGAATAACTTCGACGTAGATGCCCTCAGTGTAGTGAAGCAGGTGTGGCCGAGCGAATCTAGGTGCTTCAGTCTGGAACCGCGCGACCGCTATGGTCGCAGGTTCTAATCCTGCCTCAGGCATGAATGTGTGTGATGTCCTTGGGTTAGTTAGTTTTAAGTTGTTCTAAGTTATAGGGGGCTGATGACCTCAAATGTTGAGTCCTATAGTACTCAGAGCTATTTGAACCATTTTGTAGTGAAGCACTTAAATAACTTAATGATAAGGCCTCTGGTCCAGATTATATATCAGTTAAGTTCCTTTCAGAGTGTGCTGATACAACAGCTGCATACTTAGCAATCATATACAACCGCTCGCTCGTAGAAATATCCATATCCAAAGACAGGAAAGTTACACAATCACACCAATATAGAGAAAGGAAACAGAAGTAATCCGCTGAATTACAGACCCGTATTACTAACGTCGATTTGCAGTAGGCCTTTGGAACATATCCTGTGCTCGAACATTAAGAATCGCCTCAATGAAAACGATCGACAAACAGCCAACACAGATTCAGAATATATCGTTCTTATGAAACGTAACTAGCTTTTTATTCTCGCGACGTAATGAGTGCTGTTGACAGTGGACGTAAAACTGATTCCATATTTTTAGATTTCTAAAAGGCTTTTGAAACCGTTTCTCATAAGCAACTTCTAATGAAGTTGCCTGCCTATGGAGTGTCGTCTCAGTTGTGTGACTGGATTCATTACTTCCTGTCAGAAATGTCACAATTCTTAGTAACTGACGGACAGTTGTCGGGTAAAACAGGAGTAATATCTGGAGTTCCTGATCTACATAAATGGTTTAGGAGACAACCTGAGCAGTCCTCTTAGATTGTTTGCAGATGATGCTGTCATTTACCTTCATGTAAAGTCATCAGATGATCAAAACTAGTTGCGAATGATGTAGACAAGTATATGTATGGTGCAAAAAGTGGCAGTTGACTCTAAATCATGAAAAGTGAAAACTTTACAAAGTTTGCGGTTTAGTGGCAGAACACTTACAAAATGAAACAGGTCTACTAAAGAGACAGTTACACTATGCTTGTCTGCCCTCTTCTGGAGTACTGTTGTGAGGTGTCGAGTCCGCATCAAATAGGATTGACGAAAGACACCGGAAAAGTTCAATGAATGGCAGCTCGCTTTGTATTGTGGCGAAACGGGGAGTGTGTGTCACGGGTATGATCCATGAATTAAAATAAAAGCGTTTTTCGCTTCGACAGCACCGTCTCATGAAATGTCACCAACACTCTTCTCAGAGTATGAAAATACTTTGTTGGCGCCCACCTAAATAAATGGGAGCTCGCACGGAAAGATTTATAAACTCGTTTTGCCCCGCGCAGTTCGAAAGTGGTTCGAAGGTGGTTCGATGAATCCTCTGCCAGGTACTTAATTGTGAATTACTGAACAATCAAGTAGATTTAGGTGCAGAGTGCGTCCTTTCTCATGATAAAATATACGCTGTGCCGCGGAAGGTTGCATCCTCTATCATGAAATATTTGATACCAATTTTAAACAGCCATGGAAGGAGAATAAAGTACAACAGACTGTTTGACACCCCAGTGAAACCCAAAATCACCGAACCTTCATGTGTATTCGAGTATAGATCATGTGATAGACAGCACAGGGGTCAGCCTGAGGCTGGATGGCCCCGCTCATTTTCAATTAATTTCTTCATGTTGATATGCTAATTTGGAAACTAATTGGGTCGTGATTCTGATGTTATATTTATTCACAGGCACTGAAGAGTAGTTACATGGTCCATAAGCAGTTTCTCATCTCTTGCTTGTAATTTCTTTTAGATTCAAGATCTTATAGTGCATCTTTTTAGCAACGCCAACTGCATGCTAGTTTGTGGTTCTTTATGAGCTTGGAGATGAAGCTTGCACAGGATAGGGTAGACGCAGAGTTGCACCAAACCAGTCTCTGGACTGAAAATAACAACAACAACGTGAGCTGTGGGAAGAAGTGTAAGGGCGAAGTTGGTTGCAGTTAACCTGGCAGCTGTCTTTAAGAGCAGATTCCTAGTGCAGCAACTGTTCGCCGTCCTATAGTCAACATAGGCTGCAGAGCGCTGTATTAAGTCCGTTTACCACGAGCAACTTTCTGGTCATAATCTACTGCTCAAGGTGAGTGCACCTTTCGTGTCTACGTGTAAATCAGCAACCAACCATCACGCGAGCGTGTCTATAACTTCGATGATCCATAGACTGTTCCAAGTGTGGAATTCTAAATTTCCGAGTACGGTGCACACTGCGCATGCGCAGAAACAAGGGACTTCGACGGCGTCTGCTAAACTAGAAAGTTAACCTATTCTGACAGAGCTCATTTCTATTATAGAAATGGATTTTGCGCTTTCGTGTCTTCTTAAGCTATATTGTGTTGTTTGCTTTGCTTTCGCAACACATTCAAAAGTTACACGAGGTCCTGATATTTTTTCCTGCTAGTGTCCTCTTAAAAGATAAACGAAATATCTGAAACCCAAAAGGTATTTACATATTGCAGAGAAAAATCCCGCAATTTGCAGAAAAAAGAACATAAAGAGTTTGGTAATGAAAATAATTCCAACCGTGAAAAGATCAGTTATTTGACGAGAAAAATAATTTTCTGATGTTTGGCAGTTAGCAAGGATGAAGAAAAAGACGCTATTTACTGCATTCTGTATATTGTTTTGTACGTTTGCTCATTGCAAGTATATTTTTTCTCGAGCAAATAAATTTAGAACGGTATGTTTTGAAATGCTTCTGTGACACTTTTCCTGTTCTCTTGATTCTCAGGAGAGTAAAGGATTTACCACACGAACTTTGACAAGAACTTCCACTATGAATTATGCTGTGGACATGTAAAACTTCATTATCATTGTTTGCTCCAGCATTTTGCGCCTATCTTCATATTTTTTCGTAGAAAGACTAGTTCTTCATAACTTCAATTTCACAGTTAAGACGCCAAATTGCACAGCATTCAGCTCTCACAACACCAGCAACAGCAATTTTGGGGCTGACGTGTAAACGAAAATGACTACTCGAAACAGACGACACTTAGTAGTAGACTAAAACGACAGTGGAGCTGAAATACTCACCTGCCTCGAGCAATCGAGACAAAGTGTATAGTGTGAAAGGGGCTTCAGCAGGTGCCGGGATGACGCTGTCAGTGGGGAGCCCCGGTTGTACAGGAGCAGTGCTTGTGAATATGGAGCTCTCAGGAAACGTAGAGGCAGACAAGGCTTGCATTTCGACCGGACCATCTAACGTTTTTTAGAGGACGTCCTCCGATTGTAGAAAACACCAAAGCATCTTTTCGCTAAAAGCCACCTTCCCGGAATGCTGGCTGAAAATGTTTGCACCGAGATAATATCTTTCTACGTTGCATGAGAAGCAGATGTCGCTTTGGGCAATGTTTTTTTTCTGTCTTGCGGAGACATAAGGTAACGGTCTAGCACTGAATCTGAGAAAATATTTGACCGCTAATTTCTCTGTATACAGGAACACAGCCCACTGGTTCATTCAGAAAATTTCTGTAGTTGGGAGATGTAACTTTGGTATTAAACTTTCCATTGCACAGAAGCTTTGAGCTAGTTCTCCGATTGGTGGAGGAAGGTGCCCGAAATTATAGCACCAAATGCTGGAGCGGAGAAGTGGGGAAGTCTCAGGGCAGTTACATGGTAGGCACGCTTGATGTTTCGGATCGTGATTTTCTTTAAACACTTTCCGCGTGATCTCTCTGGACTTTGAAAATTTCGTGTTGATCAGATACGGAAGCAGGACGACATCGGAAATGATAGAGAGCTGACAGTCTTGCAATTGCTGTTCGGAGCTCATCAGTTTGCGATGTCGCACGCCTTTCAGATGCTGTTTTTCGCCCTTCACCCATCTTTCGCAGGATATCATGTGAGAATAGGGCAAGCTGAGTTTAGGGCGAACAATGCTTTTTAAATCCGTGCCGTTATTGGACAGAAGCTTTTCTGGCACAAGAAAATTTATTAAGTTCGAACTCTGAAAGTATTCAAAAATTCTTCGACAAACCGATGTTAAGGATATTGGTCTAGAATTATGCGGGTCTCATTTTTTACCTTTCTGATACGTTGGAGTCACCTGTACATTTTTCCAATCTTATGGGACTTTATGCTGGGCGAGACAGCCGAGATGAATGTAAGCGAAATAATGTGAAATAAGCTGTATCTCACCAGATTCTACATACAAAATACAACCCCTCGAGAAAATTCAAGGGACTGTTTAAAACGCAATATCCCGAAGAAATTGAAAACTGGTGGGTAAATAACTTAGGTGAAGCACCAACCTCATTTTCAATTACTAGGTTACTTGGAGCGGACCACTCGATAGCAGTACCAATGGAAAAATGCTATTAAAGGCCTTCGAAAAAGAGGACTCCTATATAACAGAAATATACTTAGAGACAATAACTTTGCTTACACCAGGATTTTGACGTACAAGATCCAAACAAGGTAGTAAATGATAGCAAGATATCGGTCCGAGGAACTCGAAGATTTTCGGAAAGTTTTAATTTCAATAACATGAGTTTGGCATTAAGTAATGCAGAAAGCAGGCGACCCTTATTACAGTAATGAGTAGTTCCCCATTTTGGCTGACTGGATCGCAATGGTAAAAGTCAAACATCAGGCAGACTAGTATGCGAATATTTGTTTCACATACATCTTAAACACCATATCTACGTGCAGTAATCACTCGTGGATAACTGTTGATGGATGAAGTCCGAAACGCGTCATTTGAGCAGTAAAGTCATTCCTTGACTGACGTTTGCTTTCATCACTGCGACCCAGTCAGCCTGAATGCACAACTACTGATTCTTTGAAATTCATGCTTGACTTCAGATGACGATGTCAAGGGAAATAATTTTTGGCGTGACATAATTAAAAGTTAAGAATTTCCGGATTTTTTCCCTTTACTTGTACTTTAAAGCCTCGATTCTTGCCAACTTTCATGATTGTAGGTCAACAGAAACTACCCTATAGATATTGATGAGTGAGTTTGCGATTATCAAAATATAGGACAGAAATGGCCGTATCTTTTGAATGCATTGATTTAGAAGCTTAAATGTTTAATATCAACTCGGGACCTCCGCAAGTCACATAAATTTCAACTTGACACGTCTATCCGTTTCTGAGAAAATTGGTCTTTAACAGGCTTGAAAGTAGGCAGCAAACTGATCCTATTGGGGTTTCGTTTTTACCGATTGAGGTACGGAACCCTAAAATCAGATACTTCCGCATCTGTTAAGTAGCTGAAATCTTCTCTGTGCAGGCAACTTTCGAAACAATTCAGAAAGACGAAAATTGGAGCGGAATCGAAGAAGACAGAAGCAAAGTTTTGTTCTTGAAAAAGAAAAACATAGTTTTCCAGTCATTCGTAGTCGGATACAAATTTAATTGTAGCCAATGCTCTCTGACTAGGAATCTGTAAAAGACGCTGAATGCAAAGTCTGCAGTAGTCGTTGTTCTGAAGACTGACAGACAGAAATGGGCTCCCAATGGTGGTTTACGTGAAAAAGGGCTTTTGTGCGCTCTGATTGCACTTCTTTTGCACAAAAAACGCAGAAAATGTTGGAGAGTCTGTAAGGAAGAGCTTATTATTGTTATAGGTTTTAAATGATATTATATTGGTCAATATTAAGCGTTTCTTTTGACTGTCTCATATTAGGACATCATTTCTGTTTCTATCCCAATTGAAAGGAGATTTTTCAAATTTACATATATTAAGTGTTACGTAGCACGTGTTAATTAAATAAAACATTAATTACAATGGTTTCACGTAGATTTCCAATTAAAAATATAGTTATGTCAAATGTAATATGAAGGTCCACCAATTATTGGTATCAATTGTCTGCCTCAGCCGACGAGGTATGGAGGTGGTCAGTATCTGGAAATCTCTCTCATCGTCCGCCATACTCTGCCATGTATACAACGCTTGCCGCAAGAACTGGCGCCGGTCAGTGTAAGTTCATGAGACGCTTCACTTTGGGGCGCAAATTTTCAATGGGTTTTAAGTGTGGCTCTAGATTAGGTCGACGTCAGCCTGTTGCGAAAATCAGTTATGAATGATCAGACACGTGTGAACCGGTGAGTTGTCCTACTGTAACTGGATCACTTTTTCGGGACAGCGCAGCCGAGGCCATCATACTGGACGAGTGCCAGCACAATATCTTTCATAGCCTACGTATGCTGAGACATCCTGGTAGTAAAAAACTGTTGGTAACATATTCGTCTGTGGTGCAGTGGGTTATCATGTTCGGCATGCCTCGGCTATATTGGTGTTAAACTTGCAACAAACAAACAATACAACATAAAAAAGTATGGCGTGGGGATTTGAATCCTCAAACCTTGCCACGTGGCTACCATTTAACTAATACAGTACTTTTATTTTTCATTTATTCAAGACAAACCTATCGGCTTTTCAAGCAGAAATAAGTGATATAGTGTCTGTAAAAACAATATGCGGTAATTATACGCAGTTACAGAAAATCAAAGTCCTGCAAATAAAAACTCCACAATAAGAAGGGAACAAAAACAGTGCTAAAACTTTACTTGGGGCGCTGCCGACATTGCCAGTGTGTAGCGTTATCCCGAGCTTACCAGGACATGCGAACAGTTTTGTTTTGTCGACTACACATACTTTAAATTACGCTCAATAGACCCTGATGTACACCATTCCTTTCTAAAATTTCCGATAATTTAACTCTGTTAACTTTCTCAAAGGGTTTCTCATAATGGATAAATGCTACGTAAGTGAGATTATTGTATTCTCCTTATTTTTCAATGATTTGTCAGACTGGAAAAATATTGTGCAAGGTGGATTTTCTCATCAAGACTCATTCTGTTCCTCTGTAAGAAACGTTTCTGAAAATATCTTTAGTCTAATTGTTATTAGTTTTGCATTTATCAAAATGGTTCTAATGGCTCTGAGCACTATGGAACTCAACTACTGTGGTCATCAGTCCCCTAGAACTTAGAACTACTTAAACCTAACTAACCTAAGGACATCACACACATCCATGCCCGACGCAGCATTCGAACCTGCGACCGTAGCAGTCGCACGGTTCCGGACTGCGCGCCTAGAACCGCGAGACCACCGCGGCCGGCTTGCATTTATCCTGTATCCAGTGTTCAGAAGAAAAATACTTCAATAATTGCTACACATCCTGCGGTCTCTTTTTTTTAAAAAAAAAAAAATTGGTAAAATGCAGTTTGCCAATCCCTTGCTATTATACTATATTTCCAACAACAATAGTTACAAGATTAGTGATTTCGAAATATATTTAAATAATTCCACACTGACACTATTTCCGGGTGGATGTTTGTCTTTTGATGCCTTCATTGCAGCCTTTAAGTCTTCTACCGATCTAAGATCTACGTGCTCATCACTAAACACCATTTTCACATTTCCGTAATCAGCTGTCCATAAACTTCGGAACTTATCCAGTCAGTCATTTTCTGAAACGAGGTTAATTTGAATAATATCTCATTTAATTTTTATTGAGTTCTTACAAGCTTTAGTTTGTTGTCCACGTTCATCATGTCCGTTTCACTCAGAAAATTTTTCTAGCCTATGTTCTCTTATTTTTCTTGCCCAATTCTAAACCTGCTGTATGCCGCTAACACTCGATGTAGTCTTAAAATTTCCTTGATTGTGTTTCACAAAGGCTTCATTATCAAATTTTACTTCTGCTAGTTCTTTGCTGCAGACTTAGTCCCCTTTTGATTTTTATATTTCATTCTTTTTCTCTAAAGCTTCAACAGCCACCTGTATGTCATAACTTTCCACTCTTTATTTATACTTCTTCTAGTATTTGATGTAAATGATTTCTGTATAAAGATTTAACGCTTCGATCTTATAGCAGATAAATTCTATAAACTTCGTATCGTATTTGTTTTGTATTCGTGCTTTCACTGACACAGTGTGATTCTTAGTTTTGATGTTACTACAAAATCATCAGTACTGACATCATACCGTCTTTGACTCTGGCTTCTTCTATTAATGGAATGGCTTTCCCATTTGTAATAAAATATCTAGTGCTCCTAGCCTTCAATGGAAGTTTATTAAAATCTTTGAGGGAAATACTCTTAAGTGGTTGAAGGCAGAAAAATCCTTAAACTTACCTCCATTACAGTTAAGTCTTGTGTTAATTTTTTATTTTATTGTACTAATTAGAGGGCCAATAGTTCAAAAAACGTCTTCTGGAGCATGGGCTACCCTGCGTTTTTTGTTAGTAGTATCAAGGATTTTTCCATGAAGTGAGACTAAAGAGGGGTGTACTCAGCATAATGACATTGAAGAGCCTCTTGAGTGAGTAGTGGCTCTAACCTCTCTGAAGGTGTAAATGGCCGTAGAGCGCTAAGCTGAGCGCACATCCCACCATAACGCAACCAAATGACGCCACATGGCAAAGGATGATACGGCCGCCGATAGCCGACCCTTGGTTTTGTGGGTCCAATACCGGAGATAGTTCAGAGTGCAAGTATTATCAGTTCACTACGAGGGCTCAAAACACGAGACATGCCTGTTTGTAGTACTGAGCAGCTGTTGGTCGTGACGTTTTTATTGCCTGACGGTGTGTAATCTTCTATATGGACAGACGGTGTCGAATCAAAGATAAATCTCATAGATAGTCGCTAGATTTGTTTCCAGGAGATGTCTAGCTGCTTGGGCCAAAGTCTGAGAATATTTTATATAAGTGTGCCACCATGAACAGTTAGAGGTCACAGTTCCTGGCTGTTTTTATATCCCCAATTGAGACATTACGCCGTGACGAATTTCCTCAAAATCGATTAACTTGGAGTGGAAAACAGTTTACTATAGACCTGTTCTTGCGATTAGATGGAAAAAGAATGACACTAATATGCACGCTCCAGTCACATTAATGTTGACACCTGTCAAAAGTCTGAATAACCACCTTTTGCACCGCAATAGTGTAGGAAGTGTGTCGGTGAGGTTCTGGATAGTACAGACAGTTATGTGGAGCCATGCTGATTCCAGCGCCGTCCCCAGCTACGCTATGTTTCTCGGTTTGGGATCCACGACACAAAGGGCCCGATCGAGGTGATACCATCGATTCTCGATTGGGTTTAAATCTGGGGAGTTTGGTGGCCAGGGAAGAAAGATAAACACACGCTAGTGCTATTCGAACCACTCGCGTACACAGTTAGCTGTGTGGCACATTGCATTGATCTACTGGTAGATGGCATCGTGCCGAGGAAAAACGAACTGCATGTAGGGATCCAAATGGTCTCCAAGCATAGATTCATACTTGGGTTGATCCATTGTTCCTTCCAGAATGACGAGATCGCTCAGGCAATGCAATGAAAACATTCCCCAGACTACAACGCTCCCTCCTCCAGTCTCGACCCTTTCCGACAACTTTTGCAGGGTCGTAGACGGCAATGGCCATTTAAATAACGCAGCATAATACGTGATTCACCTGGAAAGGTCATCTGACGCCATTCAGTGGACGTCCAGTTGCGTTACTACCATAAACATTCCAGCCTTCGATGAACAGTAATCAGCATGGGTGCATGAAACAGGCCCTGCTGCGGAGGGCCATACGCAGAAATGTTTGCTGAACGGTAGTTGAGCAGAGACTATAGGTAGCCCATTGGTTTTTCTGGGCTGTCGGCTGCCCAACAGTTGTACGTCTGTTTGCCTCAGCAACCGTCGTTCACCACTGTCATATATGACCCCTGGCGCATCGCAGTTGCCTTGGCGCCGTTTTGAATATCACAGTTTTGTCATGCACGGTGAACTGTGAGGGCGGCACGTGAACAGTTAACAAACGTAGTCTTTTCGGAAGTGCTTCCACCCTTGACGCGAAAGCCAGTGATCGTTGCCTTTCAGATGTCAGATAAAATCGCTCCGTTTCCGCATTACGACAACGACGACTGCACTGTTTTCCGCTTTCCCCCGACATGCTTTATGTTCCCTTCCAGTGCTGCCACCTGTAGTATGTGAGAGGCTATTACGCGTTGAAGACGAACAAAAATGGTCACACTAATGTGACTAGATCGTTTACTTATTTGGTGATCCAAGCTGCATGTTTCCTTTCGGATCTCGTATAAGCAAACTAAAGGAGACTATGTGGGAGAAATGGTCCAAATACTATGATTATATTATCTATACGAAAGGCAGGCCGGAGAATTCGTACGTAAATACACTACTGCCCATTAAAATTGCTACACCACGAAGATGACGAGCTACAGACGCGAAATTTAACCGACAAGAAGAAAACGCTGTGATATGCAACTGATTAGCTTTGCAGAGCATTCACACGAGGTTGGCGCCGGCGGCGACAGCTACAACAGGAAAGTTTACAACCGATTTCTCATAAACAAAGGGCAGTTGACCGGCGTTGCCTCGTTAAACATTGTTGTGATGTCTCGTGTAAGGAGGAGAAATGCGTACCATCACGTTTCCGACTTTGATAAAGGTCGGATTGTAGCTTATCGCGATTGCGGTTTATCGTATCGCGACATTGCTGCTCGCGTTGGTCGAATGACCGTTAGCTGAACATGGAATCGGTGGGTTCAGGAGGGTAATACGGAACGCCGTACTGGATCCCCACTAGCAGTCGAGATGACAGGCATCTTATCCGGATGGCTGTAACGGATCGTGCAGCCACGTCTCGATCCCTGAGTCAACAGATGGGGACGTTTGCAAGGCAACAACCACCTGCACGAACAGTTCGACGACTTTTGCAGCAGCATGGACTATCAGTTCGTAGACCATGGCTGCGGTTAGCCTTGACGCTGCATCACAGACAGGAGCGCCTGCGATGGTGTACTCAACGACGAACCTGGGCGCACGAATGGCAGAACGCCATTTTTTTTCAGATCAATTCAGGTTCTGTTTATAGCATCATAATGGTCACATCCGTGTTTGGCGACATCACGGTGAACGCACATTGGAAGCGTGTATTCGTCGTCGCCATACTGGCGTATCATCCGGCGTGATGGTATGGGGTGCCATTGGTTACACGTCTCGGTCACTTCTTGTTCGCATTGACGGCACTTTAAACAGTGGACGTTACGACCCGTGGCTCTACACTTCATTCGATCCCTGCAAAACCCTACATTTCAGCAGGGTAATGCACGACAGCATGTTTGCAGGTGCTGTACGGGCCTTTCTGGATACAGGAAATGTTTGACTGCTGCCCTGGTCAGCACATTCTCCAGATCTCTCACCAATTGAAAACGTCTGGTCAGTGGTGGCCGAGCAACTGGCTCGTCACAATACGCAAGTCACTACTCTTGATGAACTGTGGTATCGTGATGAAGCTGCATGGGCAGCTGTACCTGTACACGCCATCCAAGCTGTGTTTGACTCAATGCCCAGGCGTATCAAGGCCGTTATTACGGCCAGAATTGGTTGGTCTGGGTACTGATTTCTCAGGATCTATGTACCCAAATTGCGTGAAAATATAATCACATGTCGTTCTAGTATAATATATTTGTCCAATGAATACCTGTTTATCATCCGCATTTGTTCTTGGTGTAGCAATTTTAATGGCCAGTAGTGTAGATAAATCGTGAAGTGCCTGAGGAGACAGGTTTCGTCGTGAGCTATTGACAGGCAACGCAACAAGCTTAAACGAATTCGTCGAAGGCGGAAGCGGTCATCCGTAGTGACAGTCAAGCGTTTATCGTCCAGTTGACAGATTAATACGTTCTGTGACGCAAAAAGCGTGCCACAGCTTACTCGTTGAGCTGAAATACACACAGTGGGGTCAGCAACCGTCTTGTCTGTTGCCAACACGAGATCTGTTCAGGGACAGGCGGTGAAATGCTCAGCAGGCCTCAGCCTTCAGAGACGAGAGGCTACGCGGCTTCTGCGAATACGTCACGAGGCCGAGTTACGACCGACCTCAGCTTTCTCGTGTCACTCAGCTGTCAAATTTTGTGCCAGAGACGGAAGAAATTAGTCGTGGCTACTATTGACGACGCATTCTGCACGTTCCTCTTTGGCTCACATGACCTTTTAATGGGGTTATCTATATGCTTACTAGGAGGAGATAATTTGTGTCAATGTACGCGCTGTTTTGGGTACCCGGACGCTTTGGTAAAGTGCTCTACCAACTGAGCTACCCAAGCACGACTCACGCCCCATCCCCGCAGCTTTACTTCTGCCCGTACCTCGTCTCCTACCTTACAAACTTTACAGAAGCTCTCCTGCGAACCTTCATCCTGGAAACACCCCTGATGCTGTGGCTAGGCCATGTCTCCGCAATATCCTTTCTTTCATGAGTGCTAGTTCTGCAAGGTTCTCAGGAGAGCTTTGGTAAAGTGTGGAAGGCAGGAGACGAGGTCCTGGCAGAAGCAAAACTGTGGGGAAGGGGCGTGAGTCGTGCTTGGGTAGCTCAATTGGTAGAGCACTTGCCCGGGAAAGACAAAGGTCCCGATTTCGAGTTTCCGTCCGGCACACAGTTTTAATCTGCCAGGAAGTTTCATGTTACTTCGTGTTCAGGCTGGGAATGGGCAGCCCTGTCCTTTTCAGAAATCTTATTGTCCACAAACCATTTCCTCAAAGATGCTGCTATCACATGGTGTATTGTAATTCTGATAAAGGCAGTCGTTTCAGGACTGTTCCTCTTTTGTACGCCGAACAAAATGCTGAGAAATCTAATATCTTTTTGAAACTATCGTTTTCTTAACCACAGTAAGGGGACCACACTCTAACCACGCGTAACACCGCCGTATGTTAACAGCACCTCCGCCCTGCTTCCCGCTTCTTAAGGCTTTAGCCAACTCCTCGCCATCCCTTCGGACTGCCGTAAGGATACCGTGATTCGTCCCTGCAAATAACTTGTTTCCAGTCACCCACGAATCAGTGGCGTTGCTCCTCAAGGGGGCAGGACGTCAAAATGGCCGACTTGGAGCAGGAGAGGCAGCACAGGACATTTTATTTTCTACTGTCTATATACTTTTACAAATAAATTCATGAAACTTTGTCAGCATGACCAGGAAGGATTCAGGATTCACACTCATAGCAGTGGAAGTGCAAAAACATAAGAAAATCATTTTTTTTCAAATATGAACCTTCATCATTTTTCACTTACT
Source organism: Schistocerca gregaria (assembly GCF_023897955.1). Taxonomy (NCBI): domain Eukaryota; kingdom Metazoa; phylum Arthropoda; class Insecta; order Orthoptera; family Acrididae; genus Schistocerca; species Schistocerca gregaria. The sequence continues at coordinate 657,070,252 of NC_064923.1, forward strand.
GTTGGCTGCATTTGTTGCAATAGGTACATTTTTCTTCACAAGTAAGAGAGATTCTTCGATGAATTTTGCACAGCACACAAACCATACAGGTGTATGAAGCTCTAGAATTTTCCAAATCTATTGAAAACTGTGGTAAAAATTGAGATAAATTTGATTTTTTTTCTGAACATAGTTTAAAACGTAACAGCGCATTCATTTGTTCATAAATAAAATAGATTCAGACTTTCAGACACCTGTAAGTATGGTTTGTATGCTGTGTAAAATTCATCGAACAGTCTCTCTTACTTATGAAGGAAAGTGTACCTATAGCAACAAATGCAGCCAATAGTAAGTGAAAAAATTATGAAATTTCACATGTAAAAAAATATTTTGTTATTTGCACTTCCACTGCTATGAGTGTGAATGCTGAATCCTTCCTGGTCATACTGACAAAGTTTTTTGAATTTATTTGTAAATGTATAGACAGTGGAAATTAAAATGTCCTGTGGTGCCTCTCCTGATCCAAGTCGGCCCGTTTCACGTCCTACCCCCCTTAAAGCACCTGAAGCGTCGCTCGTCACTGATTACAGGAATACGTGGCTGAAATAAGAAGCTGCTCCACATTGTACCGCCTGCCCTTTAACTCCCTACACAGTATTACGTACTAATTGGACCGCCAGTAGCATTTACGAACTCATAAGAGACTTCTTCCGCTAATGTCATGCCCCGACCTTCGACGGTCCCTGTCCGTCAGTACATGAAGCCTGCCTGGTCTTGATTTAGCTGTAGTTGTTCTTACGCGTTTCCTTTACGTAATAAAGTCACCGATAGTCGACTGGGGCAGTTTCAGAAGGAATGATTCAAATGGCTCTGAGCACTATGCGACTTCACTTCTGAGGTCATCAGTCGCCTAGAGCTTACAACTAATTAAACCTAACTAACCTAAGGACATCACACACATCCATGCCCGAGGCAGGATTCGAGCCTGCGATCGTAGCGGTAGCTCGGTTCCAGACTGTAGCACCTAGAACCGCACGGCCACTCCGGCCGGCAGTTTCAGAAGAGCTGAAATGTCCCCTGATGGGTTTGTTACTCAGATGACTTCGAATGACCAGTCCACGTTTTAAATCGCTGATCTCTCCTGACAGACACGTTCTCTAGAATCACCAGTATGTCCACCTCTCGTGACACGTAGCAGTGAATTTCACATACTCTAGGAGGTATATGGATGCATTTGGTGACCTGTGCCATAACAGCCGGCCGTAGTGGCATTGCGGTTCTAGGCGCTACAGTCTGGAGCCGAGCGACCGCTACGGTCGCAGGTTCGAATCCTGCCTCGGGCATGGATGTGTGTGATGTTCTTAGGTTAGTTAGGTTTAATTAGTTCTAAGTTCTAGGCGACTGATGACCTCAGAAGTTAAATTGCATAGTGCTCAGAGCCATTTTGTGCCATAACAGAAGACAACCTCATATGGAGGTTTATTGACAGACGTTTTTTTCGATGTACCATTCGTAAATGGAACAGAGGATGCCGAAATGATAATGGTACCAGGAATACATTGCGCCAGAGACCAAGTCTCATGTGGAGTATAGACCTGGATTCAGATATTGCTATGCTTTCTGCACGTTAACACCGCCTGCGGTACGCAATGAAGTTGGAATAACCGCGTTGAACAGCTTCGATTTTTGTGAGGCTTGAGATTGCAGTGACACGTGTAGGGATCGTTCTACGACCTAGATAACATCCAACTGGTAAACCGCAATTGTCGTTACTGCTGTGATTTTTGAACATTTGTGGATGCGAGGATATATGTAGCGGGACCAGCGGTCACGCAGTGGCGTCGAGCGGACATGCGGTCTACCTCCACACAGCACCCGATCTCGTCCCTCGACGGTGCGGCGGTCTGTGGTGCCCTCCCTCTGTGTCAATATTGGGGCAGAGCCCGCCTCTGACGCCGCGCCTCTCAGCCGTCGCCCGCCGGCCACACACAGCGGAAAGCCCCTGCTGACCTCTGAGCTTGCCTTGCCCGGAACAACACGCAGCTGAGCTGATTAGAACGAAACAGGCGTCGACTACTCCGGCCACAACACTGCGCTCTTTGTTCGGCCGCTGCGCCACTTGACCTCGGAACCGTCCTCGCTTCTACATCGGCATCCATACTCCGCAAGCCACCTGACGGTGTGCGGCGGAGGGTACCTCTATCGGTTCTCCCTTCTACTCCAGTCTCGTATTGTTCGTGGAAAGAAAGATTGTCGGTATGCCTCTGTGTGGGCTCTAATCTCTCTGATTTTATCCTCATGGTCTCTTTGCGAGGTATACGTAGGAAGGAGCAATATACTGCTTGACTCCTCGGTGATGGTATGTTCTCGAAACTTCACCAAAAGCCCGTACTGAGCTATTGAGCGTCTCTCCTGCAGTCTTCCACTGGAGTTTATCTATCATCTCCGTAACGCTTTCGCGATTACTAAATGATCCTGTAACGAAGCGCGCTGCTCTCCGTTGGATCTACTCTCTTTTGTCAATCCTATCTGGTACGGATCCCACACCGGTGAGCAGCATTCAAGCAGTGGGCGAACAAGTGCACAGTAACCTACTTCCTTCGTATTTGTATTGCATTTCCTTAGAATTCTTCCTATGAATCTCAGTCTGGCATATGCTTTTAATGACGATCAATTTTGTATGATCATTCCATTTTAAATCACTCCTAATGCCTACTCCCAGATAATTTATGGAATTAACTGCTTCCAGTTGCTGACATGCTATATTGTAGCTAAATGATAAGGGATCTTTCTTTCTACGTATTCCCAGCACATTTCACTTGTTTACATTGAGACTCAATTGCCATTCCCTGCACCATGCTTCAATTCGTTGCAGATCCTCCTCCATTTCAATACAATTTTCCATTGTTACAGCCTCTCGATATAGCACAGCATCATCCGCAAAAAAACCTCAGTGAACTTCCGATGTTATCCACATGGTCATTTATGTACACTCCTGGAAATTGAAATAAGAACACCGTGAATTCATTGTCCCAGGAAGGGGAAACTTCATTGACACATTCCTGGGGTCAGATACATCACATGATCACACTGACAGAACCACAGGCACATAGACACAGGCAACACAGCATGCACAATGTCGGCACTAGTACAGTGTATATCCACCTTTCGCAGCAATGCAGGCTGCTATTCTCCCATGGAGACGATCGTAGAGATGCTGGATGTAGTCCTGTGGAACGGCTTGCCATGCCATTTCCACCTGGCGCCTCAGTTGGACCAGCGTTCGTGCTGGACGTGCAGACCGCGTGAGACGACGCTTCATCCAGTACCAAACATGCTCAATGGGGGACAGATCCGGAGATCTTGCTGGCCAGGGTAGTTGACTTACACCTTGTAGAGCACGTTGGGTGGCACGGGATACATGCGGACGTGCATTGTCCTGCTGGAACAGCAAGTTCCCTTGCCGGTCTAGGAATGGTAGAACGATGGGTTCGATGACGGTTTGGATGTACCGTGCACTATTCAGTGTCCCCTCGACGATCACCAGAGGTGTACGGCCAGTGTAGGAGATCGCTCCCCACACCATGATGCCGGGTGTTGGCCCTGTGTGCCTCGGTCGTATGCAGTCCTGATTGTGGCGCTCACCTGCACGGCGCCAAACACGCATACGACCATCATTGGCACCAAGGCAGAAGCGACTCTCATCGCTGAAGACGACACGTCTCCATTCGTCCCTCCATTCACGGCTGTCGCGACTCCACTGGAGGCGAGCGATGTTGGGGCGTGAGCGGAAGACGGCCTAACGGTGTGCGGGACCGTAGCCCAGCTTCATGGAGACGGTTGCGAATGGTCCTCGCCGATACCCCAGGAGCAACAGTGTCCCTAATTTGCTGGGAAGTGGCGGTGCGGTCCCCTACGGCACTGCGTAGGATCCTACGGTCTTGTCGTGCATCCGTGCGTCGCTGCGGTCCGGTCCCAGGTCGACGGGCACGTGCACCTTCCGCCGACCACTGGCGACAACATCGATGTACTGTGGAGACCTCACGCCCCACGTGTTGAGCAATTCGGCGGTACGTCCACCCGGCCTCCCGCATGCCCAGTATACGCCATCGCTCAAAGTCCGTCAACTGCACATACGGTTCACGTCCACGGTGTCGCGGCATGCTACCAGTGTTAAAGACTGCGATGGAGCTCCGTATGCCACGGCAAACTGGCTGACACTGACGGCGGCGGTGCACAAATGCTGCGCAGCTAGCGCCATTCGACGGCCAACACCGCGGTTCCTGGTGTGTCCGCTGTGCCGTGCGTGTGATCATTGCTTGTACAGCCCTCTCGCAGTGTCCGGAGCAAGTATGGTGGGTCTGACACACCGGTGTCAATGTGTTCTTTTTTCCATTTCCAGGAGTGTATATTGTGAATAGCAACGGCCCTACAACACTCCCCTGCGGCACACCTGAAATCGCTCTTACTTCGGAAGACTTCTCTCCATTGAGAATGACATGCTGCGTTCTGTTATTTAGGAACTCTTCAATCCAATCACACAATTCTTCTCTTACTTTGCTAATTAAACAACTGTGGGGAACTGTATCAAACGCCTTGCGGAAGTAGCTTCTGTTGCAATGCAGTCAATCAGCTTGAAGAGGAGACTGGCATTTCTACAACCAGTGTATATCGCATTCCGACATGTCATCAGTTCGATCCTTGTCTGGAACACTTACAGCAAGAATTGCAAGGGAATGATTGCCACACTCGTACCCTTCTGCCAGAGGGCACAGCATCAAACTCTCGGCGGTCAGAAACACTTCTGGGGTTCCTTTTACCGATGAATGTCCCTTCTCAAACAGAGAACATTCATGAAACTTCTTGGCAGATTAAAACTGTGTGCCGGACCGAGACTCGAACGCGGGACCTTTGCCTCTCCCGACTTCGAGTCTCTGTCCCACAGACAGTCTTGTCAGCGCACACTCCGCTGCAGAGTGAAAATCTCATTCTGGAAACATCCACCAGGCTGTGACCAAGCCACGTCTACGCAGTATCCTTCCTTCCATGAGTGCTAGTTTCTGCAAGGTTCTCAGAAAAGCTTCTGTGGAGTTTGTAAGGTAGGAGACGGGGTACTGGCAGAATTGAAGCTGTGAGGACGGGTCACGTAGTCGTGCTTGGCTAGCTCAGTCGCGCCGGCACGTAGCTCAGCGTGTTCGGTCAGAGAGCTGGTTGGCCTTTGTAATAATAATAATAAAAAAACTGAGTGGAAGGATCAACAAACTAACTTGAACGGATGTAATGTGACGTCCGCAACGACCAAACACAACAATCAACAACGAACAAAAAGAAAATAAGTCGGTAGAGCACTTGCCCGAGGATGGCAAAGGTCCCGAGTTCGAGTTTCGGTCAGGCATACACTTTTAATCTGCCAGGAATTTTCATATCAGCGCACAGTCTGCCCCAGAGTGAAAATCTCATTCAATAGAACATTCATTATTGGTTCAACGAAAACCCACGATGGCTTGTAGCCAAACGCAACGTCAGCCTCAACAAGGAGTTAATTACGGTGTGACACGCTTGGAACTACAATTGTTCCTTATTCAATCAGCGGGAACATAAACGGCTGGGAATCTCCCAACTTTCTCAAACAATTAATGTTCATCTTCTAAATGAAGTACCACTAAGAACCAGAATGCTTATGTGGTACCAACAACTTGATGTCAGATGGAATGGTTGCGGAGGAACAGTGGATTGCCCTACTTCTCCAGACTTCATTTCTCTCTTCTTTTTCTCCTCTTTGCAGAGTCAGAGAAGACGTAGTTTACCGTGATACTTCGGATACTCCAGGAATATATCGTGCTTGCTTGTGAATCACCTGAGTAGGCAACACTGAAAGTAACGAGGATCTCTTTCATCCAACACATGGACCACGGCATCACTGTCCATGCTCACCATCTGGAGCACATTTTGTGCTCACAGTGGATTACAGTACGGCAAAATTGGGTTACACATTCCTGTTACTGTATTTTACGAACTTAAATGTTTTGTTTATTTGAATATGTGGTAAGTTTATGAACAAGGCTTGAGGGGAGGAAATGGATTAGCGAATAAAAATATAGCGTGATATTTATATAAGACGTACTATTGTTCATATATTCGTGATGAACAAACCGTGCGAGGTAGCGCAGTGGTTAGCACACTGGACTCGCTTTCGAGAGGACGAAGGTTCAAACCCGTCTGCGGCCGTCCTGACTTAGCTTTCGCGTGATTTCCCTAAATCGTTTCAGGCAAATGTTGGGATGGTTCCTTGGAAAGGGGACGGCCGGTTTCCTTCCACATCCTTGCCTAATCAGAGCTTGTGCTCCGTCTCTAATGACCTAGTTGTCGACGGGACGTTAAACACTAATCTCCTCTTCCACTCGTAACGAACAAAGTTACAAGAAAGACAATCGTGCTGGCTAATGTCCCCTTCATGGTTAAACATCATTTGGCTGATTATTTCTTTTCTTCTTCTAGACAATGTTATTTGGGGTGCTGGACATCAATGGACACACTGTCTAGTGTACCAGACTAATTTAAAACCTAGCATTTTGCATCAGTCAACTTGCTATTCTGTGGGATACTTCTTTGCTCGCTGATACATTGTTTTTCCCTTGTGGTTGTGGGGTCAATATTTTATCTGTTACTACGACGCGTTAGCCATACTGCACAATGTCAGAAGCAAGTTGTCAGATGTCGATGTTGCTCTCTCGGCCAGAGGATTGAGGTATGACATCAGTAGAGAGAAATGGTTCGCGCCTTAGTTGCCTACACCAACAACAACATTGTTATTGATAAGGCTCCCAAAAATTATATCGTTGACAAGACGCTTAATCAAAAGGAAATGATTATATGCTCAGAGGTGAAACGTTAAACTAAGTGATCAATTTAAACACATGGAGCTTATGGAACTAAAGTCCCACGAGATCCAATTTACGAAATCGACGAGCTTGCAAAAACCTGTGGACGTACATTCATTAGGCCTCTAGCTTGTACTGCCACCTCAAACATAAAAAAGTTGATATGCACCCAAACTGAAGGTTACGTTAGCAGGAACAACAGAAAATGTTGCACTGTCCGCAGTTGAGGCACTCAGTTTCGAAGATATCCTCCGACGACTGTGAGAGTTTCTTCAGCCACACACAGAGCATCGTGGGAATAGCGTAGCAAAACGACACTATTTCAAAGAAATCGATACACGAAATGATAACACCATTAGAGATAGACAGTTAAAGGTGTTAATTGAGGCATCTCTGATCATGACACACTAAAGAAAATAGTTTCTCCATTGTCATCAGAAAAGATGTCCTGGCGAATTCACTGTGTGTGTTTGTGTGTTTGTGTGTTTGTGTGTTTGTGTGTTTGTGTGTTTGTGTGTTTGTGTGTTTGTGTGTTTGTGTGTTTGTGTTTGTGTTTGTGTTTGTGTTTGTGTTTGTGTTTGTGTTTGTGTTTGTGTTTGTGTTTGCTTTCTTTATAACAGTTGCAATACTGAAGTAGGGTATTTTTACCACTACTCGTCTTTCTTGCAAATCGATGTTTCTTTGTGTCGATTAATAGGCAAAATTTTTATGTTACATATAAATTGAAAGCTTATACAAACAAAATGATACAGTTTGAGAGACTGTACTGGTCTCGTACGGATATGATTTTCTGTATACAGACAGAAGTGGGGAGTGAAAATTTATACCAAGGCCGGGAATCTAACCTGGGTGCCTGCTTATTAGGCAGGTGCGTTAGCCTCTAAGCCACCCTGGTGTTCACTCAACTGCATGGATCATCCTGGCAACCATCCCTCCCTCGAGCTAAATATTCACTGCCACCCCAGTCTACTTCTAAATTCCCCTTACACACAAACAGAATTACTGAGGCTCTCCATGTTTCATTTGTTGAAGTACCTATGCCTGGGTTTCCTGCTGGATCCCGTTGTTCGATGGTAAGGTGTTATTCCACATCAGCATGAAGAGCCTGGGTAATTCTGTTTGTGTGTTAGGGGGAGTTTAAAAGCAGACTGGGGTAGCACTGAGAATTTGGATCGAGGGGGCGTGCCTTGGTAATTCGTGCAGTTGTGTGAACCGCTGTGCCAAGGTGGTTTGGCAGCTAACGCACCTACCCAATAAGCAGGAGACCCGGGTTCGACTCCGGGCCTTCGTACAAATTTTCATCCACCGCTTCAGTCTATATAAATAAAGTTGAAATCCTGATAGGAAAGCATAACAAAGGATAAATTTGAACGTGGCGCTCTGTTTCTAGCAATGGAACCAAACTAAGGACGGGTGAGGATCTGACTTGAGAGTGCAGCACCATTCATCAAATTTAACTCTAGCTAGCTCGTGATGGAGATACAAGAGTTTCTGGTTGCAGCGAATGCAAATAAGATGTATCCTTAAAATGTTGTTTCCGTAACGTGTTCACGTAAATGCAATAACAAAAATGTTTCCTACATGTCGAAAATTCTGTAATGTCGTTAGGGAATGTATTTTCGCAAACCTTCCGTATACTGTTAAAACAAATTTAGGGCTTGCAGCCGGTCCTCGTTCAATACTTCGCGAAGTATTGAACGACGACCGGCTGCAAGCCCAAAATTTGTTTGAACAGTCAATTCGCCGGGAAAAATTTTAACATTCTCGTCCGTATACGGTTTAAAAAAAATTGATTCCGCATATCAAACTGAAATGAAAACACAGCGCAGACCTATTAGAAGACACTGATGACAGTTCCATATTAGTGTATGGAATAGTTTGCGAGCTTAAGCGAGTAGAACGAATGTAGTGTCTTCTGTCTAGGACGTGGCTCTCTGCTCCCGTCTCCACGTGTTCACCGTACGAACCTAAGGACACGACACACATCCATGCCCGAGGCAGGGTTGGAACCTGGGACCGTAGCGGTCGCGCGGTTCCAGACTGAAGCGCCTAGAACCGCTCGGCCGCATTGTCCGGCTCTGTGCGGCTGGTCCCGGCGGAGGTTCGAGTCCTCCCTCGGGCATGGGTGTGTGTGTTTGTCCTTAGGATAATTTAGGTTAAGTAGTGTGTCAGCTTAGGGACTGATGACCTTAGCAGTTAAGTCCCATAAGTTTTCACACACATTTGAACATTTTGAACCTGGGGAATTTTAAAATGTCGATAGAATCCTCACTTGCTATTTCTTGAAACTTCGAAAGTAGGCTTTCGCTGTAAAACTAGTGTCTCTCTTCAAGCGTGAATCAGTTCAGGTTTTTCAATACGTCTCCCGTCGGACGACCAGTGAACCTGTGACAATTTATGCTGCACTATTTTTTTTTTTTTGGTACGTTCAGCATCCCTCGTTTACACTATTTGTATAGGGTCGACACCGTTGCGCGATATTCTACCGTAGAGGTCGGCTCGTGGCTCCAAAGGAGGGGGGAGAATTGGGCTGCGGCTATGCAAAGATGTGCAGTTCCCCCAATGGGACGTGATCGGAAGTGGGGGGTCGTATGTGAAGTATGTTAGCGGCAAGAAACAATCAATGGCTTCTCTGCGCGATAACAATGGCGATACTATCGAAGACAATGCTGCCAAAGCAGATTTACTAAACGCAGCCTTCCGAATTGTCTTCACAAAATAAGACGAAGTAAATGTCCCAGAATTCGAATCGAGAACAGCTGCAAAACATGAGTAACGTAGAAGTAAATATCCTCGTAGTAGTGAAGCAACTCAAATCACTTAATAAAAGCAAGTAGTCTGGTCCCGACTCTATACCAATTATGTTCCTGCTGAAATGCAGGGTTTCACAGGGATCGAATGGAAGGTAGAGCCACGGGTCGTAACACATCTGAAATGTAACGTCCACAGTTCAAAGTGCCATCTATGGGAACAAGAGGTGACTGAGAGGTGTAACCAATGGCACCCTATACCATCACGCTAGATGATACGTCAGTATGGCGATAACTTATACACGCTTCTAGTGTGCGTTCACTGTGATGTCGCCAAACACGGATGAGACCATCGTGATACTGTAAACAGAACCTGGATTCATCCGAAAAAATGACGTTTTGCCATTCGTGTACCCAGGTTCGTCGTTGAGTACACCATTGCAGGCGCCCCTGTCTGTGATGCAGCGTCAAGGGTAACTGCAGCCATGGTCTCAGAGCTGATAGTCCATCCTGCTGCAAACGTCGTGGAACTGTTCTTGCGGATGTTGTCGTCTTGCAAACGTCCCCGTTTGTTGAATCAGGGATCGATGCGTGGCTGCACGATCCGCTACAGCCATGCGGATAAGATGCCTGTCATCTCGACTGCTAGTGATACGAGGCCGTTGGGATCCAGCACGGCGTTCCGTATTACCCTCCTGAACCCACCGATTCCATATTCTGCTAACAGTCATTGGATCTCAACCAACACGAGCAGCAATGTCGCGATCCGATAAACCGCGATCGCGATAGGCTACAATCCGACCTTTATCAAAGTCGGAAACGTGATGGTACGCATTTCACCTCCTTACACGAGGCATCACAACAACGTTTCACCAGGCAACGCCGGTCAACTGCTGTTTGTGTATGAGAAATCGGTTGGAAACTTCACTCATGTCAGTACTTTGTAGGTGTCGCCACCGGCGCCAACTTTGTGTGAATGCTCTGAAAAGCTAATTATTTGCATATCAGACCATCATCTTCCTGTCAGTTAAATTTCGCGTATGTAGCACGTCATCTTCGTGGCGTAACAATTTTAATGTCCCGTAGTGTATATAAACGATTTGGGAGACAATATGAGCAGTCGTCTTCGGGTGTTTGCAGATGATGGTGTCGTTTAGCGATTAATAAAGTCATCAGAAGATCAAAACGAATTGCAAAAAGATTTAGAAAAAATATCTGAATGGTGTGAAGAGTGGCAGTTAACCCTAAATAACGAAAAGTGTGAGGTCATCCACATGAGTGCTAAAAGGAACTCGTTAAACTTCGGTTCACGATAAATCAGTCTAACCCAAAAGCCGTAAATTCAACTATGTACCTAGGTATTACAATTACGAACAACTTAAATTCGAAAGAACACACAAAATGTTGTGGGCGAAGGCTAACCAAAGGCTGCGATTTATTGAAAGGACACTTAGAAAATGTAACAGACCTAAGGAGGCTGTCTACACTACGCTTGTCCGTCCTCTTTTGGAATACTGCTGCGCGGTGTGGGATCCTTACCAGATAGGACTGACGGGGCACTTCGAAAAAGTTTAAAGAAGGGTAGCACGTTATGTATTACCGCCAAATATGAGAGAGAGTCACTGATACGATATAGGATTTGGGCTGGACGTCATCAAAAGAAAGACGTTTATCGTTACGACGGAATCTTCTCACGAAATTCCAATCACGAACTTTCTCCTCCGAATGCGAAAATATTTTGTTGACACTGACCTACATAGGGCGGGACGATCACTGCGATAAAATAAGGGCAATCAGAGCTCACACGCGCTGTACGAGATTGGTGTAATAGAGAATTGTGAAGGTGGTTCAATGAACCCTCTGTCGGGCACTTAAAAGTGATTTGCAGGGTATCGATGTAGATGTAGAAACAGTCTAACAAATAGTCTGCTAAATTGCTTATATAGATGAGGAAGAGTTAAGATCCCATAACATTTCCATGGGAATGCCGCGTGTCACTTTCGTTTCAGTCAACGACTTTTCATCAATTACAACGAACGTTTGCATAGTAAATCTCGAACCCAGCAGCACATCTGAGACGACACTCCTTAGGCACGCAATTTGATTAGACGTCGCTTGTGGGGAGCAGTGTCAAAAGCCTGCTGGAACTGTATCAGTGGATCAATTAGGCTTTTGACGTGCAATGTGTGGAGGGTGTCGTTCAGTGTGGTGGTGATGCAGTGATGTTTTTGGTATGTGTTCCGTTACCATGACGTGAGCACTCTACTTCGAATTAATGTGAATTTGAGCCTGGATGTTTGTTGCAACATTTTCGTTGAGAAAGAGTTGCACTTATTTCTACGTGTTCGCGAAGAATATTTTCCGGGAACTCCCATATTCTAATATAACAGCCACATTCACAGACAACCCCAGACACTTCCGTGATTTGACGAATAATCGAGCACCCTATTTCATCTCTCGATTGACCCACTGAATCACTAGACCTTAGTCAGACATTTACTAAACCACTGTTACGAACATGGACTAAAACGAAGCCATTATCATTCTCGTTATTTTGTGCCACTACATTATCCGATAGAGTGGCTTCAGGTAGGTATGACGTAGTTGAAGAAACTAGTGCACTCTATTTCGCGTGGAACTGAGCCGGTATCGAGACTAGACGCTTTGTTAGAGGATAGTAGCGTGACGTTTCGCAGATATGACTAATTGTTCGTTCCGTTTGCTTACGTATCGGACGCCTCCAGGTGCTGCACGCTTTATGTGCTGTCCGTTCGGCGCGCAGCCAGCCTGAATGCTTGGCCAGCAGGCCACCTGTGACTCTGGTCACGTAGACTGTGGAGCAGCCGGGTGCGAACTGCCGGACGCCCTCCGTCATTCCATTAGGCCCGGCTGCGGCCACGTGCCGCAGCCTTCCGTTGGCCTGTATCTGCTCGCGCTGCCACCTGCACGCGCACCTGCGGAGCCAACAGACCGGCCGCATCCGTCACGTGGTGTGCGTGCAGTTATGTCCACGCCGCGCCCCTTTTCTCCCGCCCACGGGCAGATGGTAGAAAACAAAACTCTTCAAAGCAGTTGAAAACATGCGATGAACGGATGTGCAACGTGATAACCCACTCCTACGAGAGTCACTCCAAAAGAAATGCACACTTCTTTTTAAATCCCTCTTTTATTCTACATGTTTGAAAGTTTTACAGTGTGTAGATACATCTTTTAGGAACAATATTTTTATTTCTACAGATAATTTCCATCCCTCTCAACTGCCTTACGCCATCTTGGAACCAGCGCCTGTATATCCGCACGCCAAGTTCTGGACCAACCTGTTAGAGCCAGTGTTTGGCAGCGTGCACAAGGGAGTCATCACCTTCAAACCTTGTTCCACGAAGAGAGTCTTTCACTTTCCCAAAGAGATGATAGTCACATGGAGCCAGGTCAGGACTGTAAGGCGGGTTTTTCAGTGTTGTCCATCTGAGTTTTGTGGTCGCTTCCACGGTTTTTTGATTGACATGTGGCCGTGCATTGTCGTGCAACATCAAAACATCCTGCTTTTGCCGATGTGGTCGAACACGACTCAGTCGAGCTTGAAGTTTCTTCAGTGTCGTCACATATGCATCAGAATTTATGGTGATTCCACTTGGCACGATGTCCACAAGCAAGAGTTCTTCGGAATCGAAAAACACCGTAGTCATAACTTTTCCAGAAGATTTTTTTTCCTTGTTTATTTGCATGATGCCACTCCATTGATTGCCTCTTCGTTTCTGGTGAAGAATTATTGAGCCATGTTTCATCACCTGTCACAATTTTTCCAAGAAATTCATCTCCACCATTCTCTTACTGTTCCAAAAGTTCTCTGCATACCGTTTTTCTCGTTTCTTTGTGAGCCACTATCAACATCCTGGGAACCCACCTGGCACAAACCTTTTTTAACGTCAACGCTTTCAGTATTCTGCAAGCACTTCCTTCCCCTATCCCAACGTAGCGTTCACGGTAATGCGTCTGTCAGCAGTCACCAATTCGTTAACTCTCCGCACATTGCCTGGAGTGTGTGCAGTACGAGGTCTGCAGCTGTGAGAACAATCCTCAACATTGCCGTGCCCGCTTTCATCACGTAACCTGCTTGCCCACCGACTAACTGTACTGCGATCGACAGCAGCATCTCCATACACCTATTTCAACCTCTTGTGGATGTTTCCCATTGTCTCGTTTTCACAGCACAGGAATTCTATGACAACACTTTGGTTCTGACGAACGTAAAGTGTAGCAGCCATCTTGAAAATATGCTGTGACGGCGCCACTCACGGGAACACGTTGAACTAAGTTTGAAAACAAGCAGGAAAGATGTATCTAAACACTGTAAAAATTACACACATGCAGAATGAAAACTGTATTTTTACAAAAATAGTGTGCATTTCTTTTGAAGTGGCCCTCGTAATTCCGGTGCTCTTGCAGTACCAGAAATTTTATAGAAATTTTCGTTTTCTGCTGGAAAAATGGGAGTGCTGCTTTCTAGGCACGATGAGGTCAGACACACTAAAATACATGCAATGTCAAGACTTGAAAAAAAGTTTAGTTGTGTGGAAACGCTAGATTGATACGCACATTGGATCTATTCCTTTTGTGTTTCGAAATAAAGCATTGCTGCGATTGCTCCTGAAACTGCGGAATATACTGCGGGCCATTAACGTTTAAGCACTATGATGATGTAATGCAAGAACCGTGAAATGGACGAAAGTTTACTACATGTTTGGAGAGCCTAATGATTAGTATTTCAGCGTAACTGCACGGAGTAGGTTGCTACTTTCTGTACATAAGGGAGGATTATACAGCGGGTTTCTCCATCTGATATGACATTTGAATGTTGTTTGTTTGTGAGTAGATCTGTTATGCCTCTCACAGCAAGGACCAGCGTTTACAGAACGATAAGATACTGCAGCTATTGCGTTGTTTAGGAGTACTACACATGTCTCGAGGAACAGACAGTGCGGATGTAAGAGTGCAAGTTCTAGACCAGCGGTTCCCAGTTACCCGCTAAGAGGTTAAAAGAAATTTTCTGAGTGGTAAAAACGAAATTACGTTTCCGTCGTGAAGCTAAATAGTCTTTATAGTCTTACATTATTTAGTAAGACTGTTATACTGATTACATAATTTGCGAATCATTGCAAATTATTTTAAAATGCTAGCAATGACATGGCATAAAGTGTGCCGGAGATTACTCGTGGTCAAACCAGTTAATGAACAACGCTTCCTCCACATATTCAACTCATTAATACACATACAGAAACATCTTATTAAAATGCATTTTCAGAGTTGTTGGTAGTTCCAGGAATACACCAGAAACTGATTATACTGCATGTGACCGTAGCATACTGCTGCTGATGGTTTCTCGGGTCTCCAGCCGGGTGGTAGCGTTGATATATCGCGATGTTTCGGAAAGTGTCATACTACCCATCTTCTGACGAGGTGTCGAGATTCGCGATCAAAAAATTTCACTTGCATGTGCCTGAAAGACTTAAAGATTAAAAGTTGGTGTGATTCGTGCTCTGTTCTTTTAATCCCACTCTCCCCGGTGCAGGCTGAGCTGAAAATTTTTCCTACGATAGGTCTCTTCCTTTTTCTGCACACCTAACTGCCTCCAAGAATAAAAGATTCCAGTGCATATAAGGCTTGAGACTTAATTACATCTTCATGCATTATTGAACAATATTATTGTTGCTTGGATGTTGAGACGAAGCACTTATAAACCTGCACCAACCATCATAATCGGACCGCAAACAGGTTTTACAGTCGCGAAATATGATAAAACTCATTAGTGTTCACTCCAGTATTCGCATTGTGCAAAATAGTTAAGTGGCTATGCGGTAACAGTCTACGCATGATACAAACTTCGTAGTCATCTTTTCATTGCTCTAAGTAAGATATTGTTGTTCGTTAATGTTATAAGTCACTAGAAAAATGTGACGCTTCCTGTACTCACTTAAAATCATCTCACTGTTAGCTCTACACGAATATGAAACATTTTCACCTATATTTTAGAACTAGGGAATTTGGAAAGGTACTCTTGGCACAATGAAACGGCCGTCCCGTTCATACGAGCTGTTTTGGTGAGAAACATTACATTTGTAAGGAAAACTGAGATATCTATAAACCTGCTAAATTACATAAATAATTATGAACAATAAAATTTAACATAACTTTAATATTTTTAATTTTATACGTATGATTACTATTTATTGTAAGGTTTGTGTGCGAGGTTAGGATTACTTTCATTCTCAAGGGCCTACATAAAACACGTTTTACATAGTGGTACTTAGAAAGTGATCTATCTTCAGACTATTACTTACAACACATGAACATCTTTATGCTTAGCAAGTTTCACATCGGAATACTTGAAAGGGACATGAGGACATGTATTAATCATTCGAAGAGCTATATTAAATTAAGGTTGAGTTCTGTATTTTCTGGTTACGTCAGTTATCATAGTATTAAGATATAACCGTCGAAAATATCTTGATATTGGAATATTACGGTCATGATCAACGAACGGCTCTTATTGTTTTTATGTGTAAAGCTTCTTACACGGTCCATTCAATGTCTGACGGACCTATATCTTGATTCGTGAACTCGTTATGAAAAAGTGTCTTTTTTGCACCGTGACGATGTTGTACCTCTGCTCAGTACAGTATTAACGCTGATCTGGTGTAAGCTATAAACCCAAAGAGTATCAAACTATACGCTCAGTGCGTAAAGATATCCTTGTTCTGCCTACGGCATTGAATTCTCTCTGCTGTCAATTAGTTCAATTATTGTGTCTGAAAACACGGGGCAAGGTGGGACAAAATGGGCACTAATACGAGTTTCCTGTGTTACGGATAAATAAATCCTAAACTGCCATGTTGCTGTGATGACTTTGTTTTATTCCATGACCGCTTTGGTGCATGCCTGACGACTGTTCAGACATGAGCTACAACCAACCAGGTAAGAACTAGTCACTAAAACTCTTCTATCTTTAAAAAAATATATCGTAAATTGGTTGTCTGAAGTTGACACAGTTCAAATATCCATATGAATGCGGCAAAAACTGAAACGTGAATTCAGACCCGTTTTTTCATCTACTTTCAGTATACTTGCAATCTGACAGACAGTAACTTCATTTCTATCTTGTCATTGTGATGAGTGTTCGTTCTGAAAAAGCGATTTGAGCACTGTAGTTCATTGTAGCCCACAACAGCCTAGTGTTTCGCGAACTAGTAGTGGGACAAAATTTACACTATACTACGTCCTCAGCTTCCTTTTCTCTACAGCGTAGATCAGGGTATTACGCAAGTGCAGAGGATCGAAGCATTTTGTCGATTCCTTCTTCAGTCTTCACAATTATGACTGTGCCTTATCTGAGAGCCGTGTTCTATATTTAGAAACTATTGGCTCAGGTTTGCTTCTGAATAATGCTGAGGTAAATGTCGTCTTTGGCAGGCAGCACCGTTTAGAAAAATGGCTCTGAGCACTATGTGGAGTTTACGGAATACGTAAAAACTGGTTACGCTGCACTTGCACTGTCTTAAACTGTAAGAATCCTTATTTCTTAATTGCTAGTGTACGTCGTTGTAGACGGAACGTGACGTAAGTTGCAGAAGAATGGAAAGATAAGTCACTGCTGGTTCACTTAGAGTAATCATACAAGCATTCATGTGAATTGATGCACTCGTAGTGAGAGTAGGCTAAATTGCCTGTCGTCCAGGGAAATGTAACCTGATACATGATCTCATCGCTTAAACATGATTCTGTCTTGTCATCCTCAGATGACATCCTTACTGTTTGTTTTGAAAACAAGACCTGATGCCTTTTAGCTACAAAATTTCTAAATTTCACAGAGCTGAAAGGGGGAAAATTGAGTGGCAACTTCGGACCGTTTTAGTCATCATTTGTGCTAAGACAGGAATCACATATTAGTTCGCCTCCTTTCTAGAGATATTGATAACATTTGCATATAAGAATTAAATGTTATACATCAAAATTCTCCTTTTAGCCAAAGACATCGTGAAACGAGAGACTATCATAAAATGACGTAGCCAAAGAAAAATTCTATATGCAGAGCGTGGGTGAAGGAGGGGGAAGGAATGTTTCAATGACTATTAAACTGAGGGCATAGTTAGACATATGCAGTATAACAGAGACAAATTGTAAATTTCAGCTCATCACGAACTTCATACTCCATCCACTATAGGCAATTTGCAGTACATTCACAAATGGGTTGTAAAAGAAAAGTAACTGTTATATCAAAGGAAGCTTCAGTTTGTGCATGTCTGATAAGAACCGGTATATCATTACTTACATAATAGCATGGAAAACCTTAAATTAACAAGACTAAGTTTAGAAATTCACTAAAATAGTCGAATGAACTACCTTCTTTTATAGGCATTGGCGCAGAGACTTCTAGCTTGAAATATACATAAGTCTCTTTAGACATTTAATCGAACACCATTATTAGATGCACAAATCCGTAACTCTATATCTATAGCAATACACTGAAAATCATTGTGAAGTGCTTGGCACAAGATGTCTGCAAATATACCAGTATTAAAGTTTCTTAACATTTCATTCACGTATAGAACTTGTGTACAACTGTGCGCGCGGTGCTTAGTTTCATCTTACTTTTGTAGTCCGCACGGGAGGGATGCGTAGCACGTTTCTAGATGCTTTAAACATTCATGGTGGTGTCTGTTTGTTCTATATCGTGTCTCCCTACCACTTTCGCGCAACGACGCTCTGAGCGTGTTTTTTTTTTTAGGGAATTAACTAGTTTGAACCTGGGACCTGTTGCTGGTAAGGAGACGCCAGACCACACATGACCAAATACTAAATGATCTCAGCGTTAGCTCCACTGCACTCCCTGTAAAAGAATCTTAATACTAACTAAATTTAGGGGAAAGGGTTCAAGGCTTTCCTATTTTTAGTTAGCTGGTAAAATAACGTCGATAAAGCATTTAAGTTTACCATTGGAAATTTTATTCTACTCACAAAACATCGTTTATAAATTGCACTATTGATAAAAGGAAATGTTTTAATACAGGATGGTAAAAACCAACTGCGTTCAACAAAAATGTGAACGAATATTCCCTAAAAGGGTTTCCAAGTTCTACAATCGATCGAAGGATGACCTATGCCATATCACATCTATAATCTAGGTTTAAATTAAGTTTCACAAAAGAGAAAACTATCAAAATGGTCTACAGTGACCCTCAATTATCTTTAATTACTTATCTAATCTGTTGTAAATTACAGTGGCTGATGTGGCTTCTCAATAACTATATAAAAGAAAAATCGTCGCGTTTCAGATTTTTACTTCAAGTGGCAAATGTGAGCACCATGAGTTTTAATTAACGATCACCATTAGTATTACGCAAAAAGGGGGTGTAACAGATGAGACTTCTGCAGTTCTGAGTGAAGCCTTTTACGCTCAAAAATGCGGCATCGCGTGCGTTCATTACCTTGTCGGTGTTTAGGCAGCGTCAGGGCGGCAGCGGCCGGCGCAGCAGCCATCCAGCTCGCCGTCTCGGAACCAACTCTCTTAACTTCTCCTTACTACAATTTACCGAAGTTAGTTTAAAAAAACTATCTGGCTATGTTTTCATCTGACCAATCAGGGTCTCAATGTTAACCTTAAGCTCCGCCTACAAAAATTCTGTCTATCCAATGAGAAACGTTATACTTTTCGTGGTGGGGCAATGTTTTTTAAATTTTGCAACGTAACAGAGACGCTAAAAAGTCTCACGCTAAAACCTGCAGCTGGTGTGGTCCTTTTAGCGTTATCGTGAGATCTATACTGTTCTTCTGGAGGGCTCTATCTTTTAACATGGGCTGAGGAGTGATCCTAATGTAACATACACGCGAAAAAGTCTCACGCTAAAACTTGCGGGTGGTAGTGGCCCTTTTTGTGTTATCGTAAGATCTATACTGCTTTTCTGGAGGGCTCTAGCTTTTAACATGGGCTGGGGGTGATCCTTGACGTACCTGAGACGCGAAAAAGCCTCACGCTAAAACGTGCGGGTTGTGTAGTCGTACGGGTAGGCTCGCGGCGTGGGTGTCCAGCCCCTCCCTTATCTAGCTTAACACGGTTCTGCTCTCGGCTTCTGTCCTCGTTTCTCCCCTCGGAACTGCGTCTGCCTCACGGTGGGAAGGTACGACATGCATTTAGGCATTCTTGTGTTAGTCTGTGGTATTCCATTTGCTCACTCGTTACTCGTATTACTTTGGTTAATTTAATGTCGCGACTTATTCCGAGCTATGTGACATACTACTGGATTTGCTTATCATGTCAGGGTTTTCATGTAAGGTGTTGGATTTGCCTGACACCTTACATATCACCACCCTTCGAACTTAATTTTTGCACTGAATTTAGGCAATGATTGAATCGTTGTCTAAGTCACTCAAAAATTATTCTGGTGTCTAAATTTTGTTGCCTACTGTTCAGCCATGTTATTCTGTTCTATGCTAGTTTGTATTACTAATTTATATTTTTATATTCTTCCACATTATAATTTAAAATGACAAGAGAAGAATATTTTTATACTATTATTAATTTTTAATTATTTTCTTTCTTTATTTAAGTGTGTAGTTTGTTTTTTAAGAAGTTTGCTATCGAAAGTGAGGAGTCTTTCACATCGATTTTCTTAGAAATAATGTTTTTATAAATTTAGTAATTATGTAAAATCTATTCCTAACACATTTTCTAAATATCATGTACAAATAAAATGTTTTTGTTTCTAGACACTCATTTCAACATTGTTACACTAACAAATAAGAATTATTTCCAAGAATTGCTTTGACAACGAAATATACATACACAAGTATTGAGATATTATCCTAACAAATTTTACAAATTCCAAAAAAAAAAAAAGCTTTGACAAAGAAATATACATACACACGTATTGAGGTATTATCCTAATAAATGGTACAAATGTTAAAGAAAGGGAAAACATCCAACAAGATAATTTTTTATTCTTTGTTTTTATAACGAGAAAATAAGTAAAATATAGTTATTCTTTTATTTTTACGAGGAGAAAATAAGTGGCATATTGTTTCTTTATATACTATCCATTTCAGAACTAATGACTTATTTTTATCGATAATCTATTCTTTATTTAAGTCCATAGTCAATGACAGTTATTTTGTAGTTTATTAGCTGTCTGGTGTGCTTTACTTATTTAGTTTTTCATACGTTTCTTTTGCACAATTCCTACATCACATAATTTGATTTCACACATTCACACAATCCTATGAATGTTCAAGCATGAGGTTGGCGAATGTTTTTGCACGAAGGTGATGGACTTGAGCGAGATGGATGTGGGCAAGTATTTGATGTACAGCTTCGTTCGTCGTTCCTTCCTGGCTTTGCTAGTGTGTGTTGCTGTTGTGGAGGTCCCATAATGGAATGGAGCTGTGAGTGCAGAATCTCGTGGTTTACTGGCTTTGTATGCATGAAAGTCATCGTTATGTGTCGCTGAATGCGGTCGATTTTCGTTGTAATACTTCGCAGCCGACTAGTTTACAATAGGATAGGGATTTGGGAAGGTATGTCGTCTATTCTTCACCCATCTTCTTTCTTGGTCTCAATCTTGCGAATCTTCAACTTCTGTTCTTCCTGCTTTTTCTCTACTTCTTACTTGTTTCTTGGTTCTTCTCTGGGCAGGATATGGAAGTATTTATTGATAACTAGTCGCTTTGAAGTTCTCCTCCTAGTAACAGTTTGATAAATTGTTTGGGCGCGTCATTTTTACTTTGTGGAAGTTCTTCTTCAGTTTCGTGCATCAGCGTGCTGTTTAATAGCAGTAGTGTGACTTTTACGCATATTTTTTGCCAGTGGTGGCTTGCCCAAGCGGTCTTCTCGTCCGGCCGTTTTTTGCTCGCTCCGTTCATTCGGGGCTCGGAGACCCTTCCGGCGTTCGCCGTCCCAGCGCCGTCCCGCCGCGTCTCAGCAGGGGTCTGTCACTGTGCGGCTCGGTGTTCCCTCCGAGCAGGGTTCCTCCTAGCGGGCACATTTATTGCCCACTTTCTATACAAGGGCCTTTCGCTGTCCTTTCCCTTCTCTCGACGCTCCTGCTATGTAGGAATCGTGTCTTGCTAATTACGTACTTTTCTTTCTTGATACATCTCGCGTTGCAACTTGGGGGTCGTTGCATCTCTTCCTTGCTGGAGTTTTTACAATGGTTCTTACAAAACGTTTTACTTATAATCATCTAACATATATATACTATCTACTTATTTTGCACCTACTTAAAAAGCTTTACAAATTTCGGCGCCCTTTCCATGTTACAATTCTAAGATATTCGGAGTCTTAACGTCTACTCAAGAATCCTCAAATTCGTTTTTTATTTTTGTGTAGTGTCGTGGTGTATAGCATTTTAGTATTTCATGCTGTTAGACTATCTACGCTTTATCCCTTCACCTTAATCTATGGTACTCTTGCGTTATTATTGAAATACTTTCTTTTTCCCACCTTCCTCTCTCTTCATTCTTCTTTATCCTGACCATCTTATCTGCAACATAATCTTTCAATATTGTGCTGATTATTTACCAATAATAAAATTAATCTTCAAACTTTTTTATATGGCTCACATGGTGAAGTCCTAAGGTTTTGCCTGTTTTTGGGTTCATTAGTTCCACAGCATTATCATGAGCAATTCGGCTAATTATGACAGGTCCTTTGTATGCAGCGTAAAACTTATGTATTTTGTGTTTCTATTTGCTGGAGAGATGGTGTGTTTTTACAAATACTTTCTGGCCTACTGAGAATGTTCTTTTAATTGCTGTTCTATCTCCTCTTTCTTTTCTTTTAATGGCTGCCTTTCTGATGTTGGAGAGTGCTGTTGCTATGATTTGTTTGTGCTGTCTACGTGGTACAATAGGAAATCTAACATTTTCTCTGGTTATGTTTGGGGGTTCAACATTTTTAAGTACAGTAACTGGAGGTAGTTGTGTAGTGCTATGTGGCATTTCATTTATTACTTCTTGAAAATCTTTAAGGTATATATCCCAAGTATTGTGTCTTTTGCCTGCATATAATCGGCATAAAGTGCCTATGTCCTTCATAGATCGTTCTGCTGGATTTACGCTAGGTTTGTACTTAGATATGTAGACGGGTTTTATTTTGTGTTGTTTTAACGTGTTCTGCCATTGCACTGATTTGTACTGTGGGCCATTATCGGAAATTATTCGTTCCACTCGACCTACTTGTCTGAGAAAATCTTGTCTAAATGCTTTACTTATTGCAAGACCTGTTGCCCGTTTTAATGGTGTCAAGGTAACATATTTGGAAGTAAGTTCCAAAACGACAAATATGAAAATGTATCCATTTTTGTGCGTGGGAGGGGCCCCATCAAATCTGTTGCAGCTACTTGTTTAATCTTTTAGGGATTATTGGAAACATAGGTGGTTTGGTTTGGAAAGTGACGTCTTTAGCCCTCATACATTTTTTGCATTTGACTAATACTGTTCTAATTCGACTTTCCATATTAGGAAAATGGCTTGTTTGTTTTATTTTTAAAAAGCATTTCTTTGGTCCAAAGTGGCCACTACTTAAATGTGTATACCATATGTACTTATTAATTTGTTCATCTGAGATATAAATTAACCATTCATTCGTTGCAACATTTCGTCTAAAAAATAAAACATTGTTTTTTACGTGATAGTGCTGTCGAATGTCTGGAAAATCCTTACTTCTCCACTTGTTTGATTCCTAGTATTTCGGGATCCTTGTCCTGTTCTTTGCCTATGTTTTTCAATGCTGTCGTAATGTAGTTTTCGAAAGGTACTTGTTTCATATAGTACATTGTAAACTGGTCTTCTGCTGCTTCCAAACCTATGTTTTTGGATGCACCCTGTGGACATCGTGAGAAAGCATCTGCTAATACATTCGCTGGTCCTGGTATGTGTGTAATAGTGAAGTCAAATTCTTGTAGTATTAACATCCATCTGGCTAACCTCCCATGAGTTAGTTTGGCGGATAACAGAAATTCTAATGCTTTGTGGTCAGTATATACTTTTGTTTTTCTACCGAATAGGAAATATCGAAAACGTTGAAAGCCCCATACAATGGCCAATGCTTCCAGCTCCGTGACTGAATAGTTTTTCTCGCTTTTTGTGAGTACCCGACTGGCAAAGGCAATTGTTCTATATGATCTTAACCCTGCCTGTTCGTATTCTTGGAATAACACAATTCCTAAACCTGTTTTCGCGCTATCAGTGGCCATACAAAAATTTTGTGTTAGATCAGGATGTGCTAAAATCGGTGCTGTTGTTAGTGCGTTTTTCACTTTTAAAAATTCTTCATTGGCCTGTTGATCCCATACCCATGGCGTGTATTTTCCAGTCAGTGCACATAGGCGTGGTGTTGCGAGAGAGTCGATCCAAATAAATTTTTTATAGAATCCGGTGAGACCTAGAAATCCTCTGAGAGTTTTCTTATTATATGGAGTACAGAATTCTTTGATTGCCATTAGTTTTTCTGGGTCAGGCATTACCCCTTTTTCGGAAATTGTGTGTCCTAGAAATTTGACCTCTCGCCTTCCAGATTTGGATTTTGTTATATTTACTGTGACCCCATGCTCTTTCATGATCTGTAAAAACTTATTTAATGTGTCGTTGTGATGTTCCCAAGAGGGTTCTGCTATAATCACATAACAAGTAATTTTTTGTAAAATTTCAGGACTGAGTATAGTATTAAATCCCCTAATAAATGCTGCTGATGATATGTTTAAACCAAATGGCAATCGTTTAAACTGGTAACATCTACCGAATACGATAAATGCTGTAAATTTTCTACATTCTGGGGCCAATTCTATCTGCCAGAAACTACTCCGTAAATCAATTGATGAAAATATCTTAGCACCGTGGAAGTTTTGTGTAAATTCCTCTAATTTTTCTGGGCGATCTGTCTCAGTGATTATGATTGTGTTGATCTGTCTGGAATCAAGCACTAACCTCATGCTCCCATCTCGTTTTTGTACAATATGGAGCGGGCTGTTATATGTGGAGATACTGGTTCAATAATATCGTCATCTAACATTTTGGATATCTCCTGGAATACTTTATTCCTGTAGCTTAATGGGATTGTATAGGGTGGCACTCTAAATGGTTTGTGCTGTTTCACTTCAAACTTGTACTGAAAGTGCTTAATACTGCCAGTCATAGGTAAATATACCTCTGCTTTACCTCGTAAAATACCCTCTAATTCTCTTTTACTGTGTTCCGAAATACCTCGAACTTCTTGCAATTTTTCGTCGATTTCTTTATGGACTTCTAACATGAGTTGAGGCGATTCCCCCTTTTGTGCATACCATTCTCATTCTTCATCCTCTTTATCTCGCATCATTCTTAATTGTTTGTTTATAACTGGTATCTCTTCTAATTTTAGCTTTTGCTCAAAGAGAAGTGTGACATTCCCTAATGTTAAACAACCTTTCCCCATATCTATTATCGCTCGTCTCTCATTTAAAAAATCTGCACCTATAATCAAATCTACAGTTAGTTTAGGTATAATCACGAAGTTGGCTGCGATCTTTTGACCTTGGCACGAAAGAGTTAACCTTGTTCGTCTCGTAACTTCCGCAGCATTGTTTCTAATAAGACTTACTTTAATCTTACGTGTTTTCAGAACTGGCAATTCCTCATTGGCATTACACTGCATGAATAAATTTTCTGAGATCGCAGTCAGTTCACTTCCGCTATCAATTACAATATTGACTGGGATATGCTTTACCATGGCCTTCACAATTGGTTGAATTTGAAAGGGTTGGTTCTGTTCTTCTTCTTCTTGCATCAACGAATCCTCCACTGAATCATACATGAGTCTTTTTAGGAATTTCCCTTGTGTATTCGAACTTTCTGTAGGATAAGCCTCGACTGCTACTTCTCTCTCTTTTAATTCCTCTTCTCTATTTCTTCCTTAATTTAAGCTTTCTTCTACATTCTCTACTTTTTCCTCATCCTCATCTTTCTTCTTCTTCTTCGTCGCTACTTCCACATAATCGCATCTAAATGCACTAATTATCGCTTCATAACTCCCTTCATTATATACGTTCGGTTGTGTGCCCACTCATAACTTATTTTCAACTTTTGTCGACTGCGCATTATCTTCATTGAATTCGCTTTCCCTGGTTTCCATCTCAAATAGCTCTGCAATATTTATTACTTCGTCCTTTTGTCCTACATTCGTTGTGCATGCCTCTGGTAATTCATCTTCCTCGTCAGTATTCTCCCAATTAATTTCGTCCCAACACGATATTGTTATTTTCTTGTCTTCGTTTTCATCTGGTCCCTGCGGATTTGTTTCTTCCTTCTTCTCTTCTCGTGATAAGATTTTTACTTCTCTGTTCAAGGTGCTGCAATTGTCCTGGGTCGGTGCGTCATTCTTTTTGGCATGGGCGCTTAGTTGTCAATTCGAACGTTTTTCGGGTTTTGGTGGTCTTACCTCAACCTCTTCTATCTGCATTCGCTTTTCTTGTTCAGCTTGTTGATAGTGGTTTCTTTGTTGATAATTTGTTGGTCTATTGGTTCTCCAGTACCCGTTTCGGTTGTCGTTATTCCCCCTGTAATAGTTGTTGCCGTTCCTGGATGAATTATAGTTATTGCCATATTCTCTTCTAAATCCATAACCGGTTCTTTGTTGAAATCTATTCTGGTTTCTTGGTGCAAAGTTATCACGTGGTTCGTAATTGTTTCTTCGTACTGTGTCTTGTGGATTCCACTGCTTTTTGCTTTCGTTTTCACGTGCGCTTCGTCTTTTTCTTGCGTCATCTTCCGAAAATATGAACTCTAGTTCCCTTAGAATACCTTTAAATGCTTCGACGTCATTGCCTCCGCGACCTACTGATGATTGCTGGTATTTCAATGGTAGCTTCATCGTGCATAATTTAATCAACTCTCCGTCACTGTATGGTACATCTAAGAATTGATTTTTGTTTGCCATTGCTTCGAAAAATTTCACGGGACTCTTCTCTCCTGAATTTTCGAAATATGGGTTCTGTAATAATCCGTACTTCACTCTGTTCTGTGCTTCCCTTGACCAATATCGTGAGAGAAACTTCTCTCTGAAATCTTCGTACGATCGGCATGTCGCTGCAACATTTTGCATGATTTCTGAGACTGTTCCTGACATGTGTGCACATATAAAGTCTAATTTGTGTGCTAGCGTCCAGTGTTCTGGTAATCCTACTCAGAATTGATCAATAAAAGTTCGAGGATGTAATGAATTTCCTTCTCGAAAGTGTTGAAATTTTCTGACTATGAGGAAATGATCGTAGTCGTACTTCGTCATAGTTCCATATGAAATTCGCGATTCTTCGCCACTTTTGTTTCTGATCATTTCTCTCGTCGTTCTTTCCTGTTGTGGTAGATCCATTGGATATTGTCCACTGTAACTTTCGCGTACCCGCGGTGCAGGCTGTCTGATTTCACGTATGTCACTTTCCGCCTGTGATTGGAATCTCAAATACATAATATCTTCGTTAATTTCTTGTTTCTCCGGTGCTGTTACAGATACGGACATGGTTGCAGACTCAGTGCTTGTTCGATCCTGTTCACTAGGCTCTTCAATGGTTTGCAATAACTCTGCTCGCAATTTCTGAAATTGTCGCTTCGTTTGCGCTTCCATTTTGACTATGCGGTTATCATATCTTTTCAGCGCTGCTTTTGTGATACGTTTGTGTACCACACTTTTTTCAACAATTTCACGCGCTGTACCTGCTGCTTGTCTAGTAATTTCGTTTATCTGTTTCTTTAATTTCTTGACTTCTCCCTGGGTGTTGTTACGTAATGTTTTGATCTCGTCCTGAATGTCATTACGCAATGTTTGTACTTCCGCTTCTACCGTGTCAATGTCTGTTCTCAATTGATTGTGACCTATTATTAAGTTTCCTATCACTTCTCGAGATTCTTTTACCTCGTCTTCAATATGACTTAGGTGTAACTGAATTTTTTTTTGTTTTGTTCTTTAATCTCACGCATTTGTCTCGTGGTTTCTGCATTCTGAATTTGAATTTGGTTCGCTATGTTCTTATTTTGCCTTGTCATGGTTTCCGTAATTTGTTGTAATATTTCTGCCAGATTGGTTGGTCCTATTGCCTTTTCTTCCGACGTCCTACGCTCTGTGTTTTCGCCCAAGTGTTGGTTCGCAACCGATTGCATTGAACTGTGCTGTGACACATTTCTGCTCGCATTCCTTGTACTGTGTGGTGAGGGAGCTCTGATTACTTGTACTATGGGTTCTACGTATTCAAGACGCAAGTTAGAATCCTCATCGCCTGTCTCTCTACTTTCCTGCTCCTCTGTCGTATGATGACCTAGGTTTTCTGTGCCTTGGCGTACATTATCCTCGTTATGGTTCGTTATCTGTCCTACTTCTCGCGATACTGCATCGTCTTTTGTAATGTCCTCTATTCTCTGTCGATTTTCATGCTGGGTCTCTACCTCAGTTCGGTCAAAGTCTCGATCTGCCATTGCTAATATTTCCGAATCCCTTATTTTCTGTTTTAAAAGCAATTCACACGCCCTACTTCGCGACAACATGCACTCATACGATCTCACACGTTTCATAAACTTTTTGATCACACGACTTAACACAACCAAGACTGACAATCCATTCACTTACTTGTTGGGTCAGAACCAACTTGTCAACGATGTATCCGCCACCTGCGCGCTTGCATTGAGAGAAAACTTAATTCTAACAATTTTCAAAATTCATAACTTAATTATGCTGTTGTTTCTGGTAGAATTATCACTTGAATACTTTCTTACTATCTATCGCTGCAGCTCCTGTTTTCGACTATATATAACTTTAGGAATTTTTTTTTCAAAATTTTTAAACAAGATATTTTTCTGACCTAATTAGGCATGTGGTCGACCTTCAATTATGGTATTTTACCATCCTGCCAGGGTCGCCATTTTCTAAACATTCATGGTGGTGTCTGTTTGTTCTATATCGTGTCTCCCTACCACTTTCGCGCAACGACGCTCTGAGCGTGTTTTTTTTAGGGAATTAACTAGTTTGAACCTGGGACCTGTTGCTGCTAAGGAGACGCCAGACCACACATGACATGTAGAATTCAGAAGAGTTCAGTGAGACTAGCGATGATATAACCAAATACTAAATTATCTCAGCGTTAGCTCCACTGCACTCCCTGTAAAAGAATATTAATACTAACTAAATTTAGGGGAAAGGGTTCAAGGCTTTCCTATTTTTAGTTAGCTGGTAAAATAACGTCGAAAAAGCAGTTAAGTTTATCATTGGAAATTTTATTCCACTCACAAAACATCGTTTATAAATTGCACTATTGATAAAAGGAAATGTTTTAATACAGGATGATAAAAACCAACTGCGTTTAACAAAAATGTGAACGAATATTCCCTGAATGGGTTTCCAAGCTCTACAATGGATCGAAGGATGATCTATGCCATATCACATCTATAATCTAGGTTTAAATCAAGTTTCACAAAACAGAAAACTATCAAAATGGCCTACAGTGACCCTCAATTATCTTTAATTACTTATCTAACTTGTCGTAAATTACAGTGGCTGATGTGGCTTCTCAATAACTATAAAATAGAAAAATCATCGCGTTTCAGATCTTTACTTCAAGTGGCAAATGTGAACACCATGAGTTTTAATTAACGATCGACACTAGTATTACGCAACAAGAGGTGTAACAGATGAGTCTTCTGCAGTTCTGAGTGAAGCCTAATGCGCTCAAAAATGCGGCATCGCGTGCGTTCATTACCTTGTCGGTGTTTAGGCAGCGTCAGGGCGGCAGCGGCCGGCGCAGCAGCCATCCAGCTCGCCGTCTCGGAACCAACTCTCTTAACTTCTCCTTACTACAATTTACCGAAGTTAGTTTAAAAAAAACTGTCTGGCTATGTTTTCATCTGACCAATCAGGGTCTCAATGTTAACCTTAAGCTCCGCCTACAAAAATTCTGTCTATCCAATGAGAAACGTTATACTTTTCGTGGTGGGGCAATGTTTTTTAAAGTTTGCAACGTAACAGAGACGCTAAAAAGTCTCACGCTAAAACCTGCAGCTGGTGTGGTCCTTTTAGCGTTATCGTGAGATCTATACTGTTCTTCTGGAGGGCTCTATCTTTTAACATGGGCTGAGGAGTGATCCTAATGTAACATACACGCGAAAAAGTCTCACGCTAAAACTTGCGGGTGGTAGTGGCCCTTTTTGTGTTATCGTAAGATCTATACTGCTTTTCTGGAGGGCTCTAGCTTTTAACATGGGCTGGGGGTGATCCTTGACGTACCTGAGACGCGAAAAAGCCTCGCCCTAAAACGTGCGGGTTGTATAGTAGTACAGGTAGGCTCGCGGCGTGGGTGCCCAGCCCCTCCCTTATCTAGCTTAACACGGTTCTGCTCTCGGCTTCTGTCCTCGTTTCTCCCCTCGGAACTGAGTCTGCCTCACGGTGGGAAGGTACGACATGCATTTAGGCATTCTTGTGTTAGTCTGTGGTATTCCATTTGCTCACTCGTTACTCGTATTACTTTGGTTAATTTAATGTCACGATTTATTCGGAGCTATGTGACATACTATTGGATTTGCTTATCATGTCAGGGTTTTCATGTAAGGTGTTGGATTTGCCTGACACCTTACAATGCGTCCTTAATATTGGTTCTCGAATCGTTGTAAGTAGGCTCTCGCCATATAGCATCAGGATACTTTGTCATCTCTCGGTGGCTGACTGATACCGTTGAGGGTTTCAAGGTGCGTGTGGGTTCTGCTTTGTTGGGCACCTTTATCCAGGAAACCTGTGTGTCTCAGGGTTCAGTCCTGAGCGTCGTCCTCTTTGCTATCTCCATTAACCCTATAATGGCCTGTCTCCCGCCAGGCATATCCGGCTCCCTTTTTGTTGACGATTTTGCCATCTGTTGCTATCCTCCACGGACCTGTCTCACTGAGCGGCGTCTTCAGCGAAGTCTTGACCGTCCTTACTCCTGGAGCGTTGACATTGGCTTCAGTTTTTCCACTGACAAAAGCGTTTGTATGAATTTCTGGCTGGGGCAGTTGGTTTCTCCCACCCTCTTTACATCTAGGGGCCGGTTACTCTTACGTTCGTGGAAACTACGAAATTCCTAGCTCGATAGAAAACTTTGGGTTCTCTTATGTGCCTTACCTGCCAGCCCGCTGTACGCGGTCCCTAAGTGTCCTCTGTGTGTCCTTAATCTTCCTTCCTGGAGTGCAGATCGAACCACTCTCCTCCGTTTGTACCGGTTCCTTGTCCGTTCGAAACAAGGATATGGGTGCTTTGATTATGCGTCTGCACGTCCGTCCCTCTTTCGCCGTCTCAACACCATCCACCATCGTGTCATCCGTTTGGCCATTGGTGCCTTTTACACTATCCCAGCTGAGAGTCTGTATGCTGAAGCTGCTGAATTACCACTGTCCTACTGCCGTGACTTTCTCGTTAGCAAGTATGCATGCCGTTTGTCTGCCGTGCATGGCCACTCGTCTTATGCTTCCTCCTTCGATGATTCCTTTGATCGCCATTACGGGGCGCGGCCCTCCTCTGTGTTACCTCCTGGAGTCAGCTTTCGGCACTTCCTACAGCGCTTTAACTTTACACTTCCTGTAGCTCTATTTGGTGTCAGAAAGCCTATCAGTGACGACACAGCTTGCCTCTGTTCTGATGCGATGCATATAGAGGACAGTAGTGGCGAACTGTGGGTGCACTGTAATCTCGGTGAAACGTGGACCCACAATGAGTGTGCTGGTTGAGAGACTGTAATTCATGTACGTCTTTTTTGTAAACACATAAAGTGCTTTCCAAATTATTGAAGCTACACTCCTGGAAATTGAAATAAGAACACCGTGAATTCATTGTCCCAGGAAGGAGAAACTTTATTGACACATTCCTGGGGTCAGATACATCACATGATCACACTGACAGAACCACAGGCACATAGACACAGGCAACGCAGCATGCACAATGTCGGCACTAGTAGAGTGTATATCCACCTTTCGCAGCAATGCAGGCTGCTATTCTCCCATGGAGACGATCGTAGAGATGCTGGATGTAGTCCTGTGGAACGGCTTTCCATGCCATTTCCACCTGGCGCCTCAGTTGGACCAGCGTTCGTGCTGGACGTGCAGACCGCGTGAGACGACGCTTCATCCAGTACCAAACATGCTCAATGGGGGACAGATCCGGAGATCTTGCTGGCCAGGGTAGTTGACTTACACCTTCTAGAGAAAGTCGGGTGGCACGGGATACATGCGGACGTGCATTGTCCTGTTGGAACAGCAAGTTCCCTTGCCGGTCTAGGAATGGTAGAACGATGGGTTCGATGACGGTTTGGATGTACCGTGCACTATTCAGTGTCCCCTCGACGATCACCAGAGGTGTACGGCCAGTGTAGGAGATCGCTCCCCACACCATGATGCCGGGTGTTGGCCCTGTGTGCCTCGGTCGTATGCAGTCCTGATTGTGGCGCTCATCTGCACGGCGCCAAACACGCATACGACCAACATTGGCACCAAGGCAGAAGCGACTCTCATCGCTGAAGACGACACGTCTCCATTCGTCCCTCCATTCACGCCTGTCGCGACACCACTGGAGACGGGCTGCACGATGTTGGGGCGTGAGCGGAAGACGGCCTAACGGTGTGCGGGACCGTAGCCCAGCTTCATGGAGACGGTTGCGAATGGTCCTCGCCGATACCCCAGGAGCAACAGTGTCCCTAATTTGCTGGGAAGTGGCGGTGCGGTCCCCTACGGCACTGCGTAGGATCCTACGGTCTTGGTCTTGGCGTGCATCCGTGCGTCGCTGCGGTCCGGTCCCAGGTCGACGGGCACGTGCACCTTCCGCCGACCACTGGCGACAACATCGATGTACTGTGGAGACCTCACGCCCCAAGTGTTGAGCAATTCGGCGGTACGTCCACCCGGCCTCCCGCATGCCCACTACACGCCATCGCTCAAAGTCCGTCAACTGCACATACGGTTCACGTTCACGCTGTCGCGGCATGCTACCAGTGTTAGACTGCGATGGAGCTCCGTATGCCACGGCAAACTGGCTGACACTGACGGCGGCGGTGCACAAATGCTTCGCAGCTAGCGCCATTCGACGGCCAACACCGCGGTTCCTGGTGTGTCCGCTGTGCCGTGCGTGTGATCATTGCTTGTACAGCCCTCTCGCAGTGTCCGGAGCAAGTATGGTGGGTCTGACACACCGGTGTCAATGTGTTCTTTTTTCCATTTCCAGGAGTGTATATGAATCTTGATAAATACGATTCCTTATAATAAATTCAAGAATGGAGACGATCTCCTAGTAGACTTACACATTGTACTAAACTAAATTCCATCCTAACAGGCCTCGTCTAACTCAATGGTACCGACCGACCGCCGTATGATCCTCTACCAACAGGCATCACTGGATGGATATGGAGTGGCATGTGGTCAGCACACCGCTCTCACGGCCGTTGTCAGTTTTCGTGGTCGGAGCCGCTACTTCTCGATCAAGTAGCTCCTCAATTTGACTCACAGGGGCTGAGCGCACCCCATTTGCAAACATCGCAAGGAAGACCGGACGGTCACCAATCCAAGTTCTAAACATTCATGGTGGTGTCCGTTTGTTCTATATCGTGTCTCCCTACCACTTTCGCGCAACGACGCTCTGAGCGTGTATTTTAGGGAATTGACTAGTTTGAACCTGGGGCCTGTTGCTGGTAAGGAGACGCCAGACCACACATGACATGTAGAATTCAGAAGAGTTCAGTGAGACTAGCGATGATATAACCAAATACTAAATGATCTCAGCGTCAGCTCCACTGCACTCCCTGCAAAAGAATCTTAATACTAACTAAATTTAGTGGAAGGGGTTCAAGGCTTTCCTATTTTTAGTTAGCTGGTAAAATAACGTCGGAAAAGCAGTTAGTTTGGAAATTTTATTCTACTCACAAAACATCGTTTGTAAATTGCACTATTGATAAAAGGAAATGTTTTAATGCAGGATGGTAAAAACCAACTGTGTTCAACAAAAATGTGAACGAATATTCCCTTAGTGGGTTTCCAAGTTCTACAATGGATCGAAGGATGATCTATGCCATATCACATCTATAATCTAGGTTTAAATTAAGTTTCACAAAAGAGAAAACTATCAAAATGGCCTACAGTGACCCTCAATTATCTTTAATTACTTATCTAACTTGTCGTAAATTACAGTGGCTGCTGTGGCTTCTCAGTAATTGTATAACAGAAAAATCATCGCATTTCAGATTTTAACTTACGTAGCAAACATGTATACTATGAGATTTAATTGACGATCGACACCAGTATTGCGTAAAAAGGGGATGTAACAGATGAGACATCTGCAGTTCTGCGTTCAAAAATGCGGCATCGCGTGCGTTCATTACCTTGTCGGTGTTCGTCAGGGGGCGGCGGGCAGCACAGCTCCACACACCTCGCCGTCTCTGAAGCAACTCTCCCCTAACTCCTCCTTACTACAATTTACCGAAGTTGGTTTTAAAAAAAAACTATCTGCTGTGTTGTCATCTGACCAATCAGGGTCTCAGTGTTAACCTTAAGCTCCGGCTACAGAAAGTCTGTCTATCCAATGAGAAACGTTATACCTTTCGTGGTGTGGAAATGTTTTTAAAGTTTGCAACGTAACAGACGCGAAAAAGTCTCAACACTAAAAGGGCCACACCAGCCGCAAGTTTTTGCGTATCGTAAGATCTATACTGTTCTTCTGGAGGGCTCTAGATTTTAACATGGGCTGGTGGGTGGTCCTGGTTGTTAGCTGACGACGTGGGTGTCCATCCCTTATCGTAGGGCCTTGTAGCTTAACACGATTCTGCTCTCGGCTTCTTTTCTCGTTTCTCCCATCGGAACTGCGTCTGTCTCACAGTGGGAAGTTATGACGCATTTAGGCATTCTTCTGTTAGTCTGTGGTATTCCATTTGCTCACTCGTTACTCGTATTACTTCGGTTAATTTAATGTCACGATTTATTCGGAGCTATGTGACATACTACTGGATTTGCCTATCATGTCAGGGTTTTCATGGAAGGTGTTGGATTTGCCTGTCACCTTACACCGTGATGTAACGAATTTCTGTTGATGTGTTTGTCAAATTGGTATAAGAGTTATTTCACACTGTTGTTAGCTGTAGATGCTGCTAAACCAACTGGAAAGTTTGTGGGACAGTAATTTGCTAAGCATTATGTACCTACAAGCGCTAATCGGCTAAGAACTGCAGATGCGTAACAAATTGTGGGAGTTGCTCTGAAGTCGAGGATTCAGAGTGTTTGTCATGAACCCTCGTGCAGCGAAATCGGCAAGTACTGTGGAACCTGGACGCCGGCGTTATCAGCGGTTAAAGAGTTTCGTAAACGAACTTCATCATTGTATCGCAGGTACGCGCGACGTGGTCGCGGATAACCTGTCGGCCAATAGACGTGGCTCATGAATGAAGTAGTTGGGCTCGAAGCGAGATAGTGAAAGTATCCGATCTTTGCGTTGCATCGACCACGATATACCGGTGAAGTACTTCAAAGTGTGAGTAACCGACCAGAAATGTCTGTCAGAAAGCTGGTAGCACACATGGGATAAAACCGAACCCATTTTGTAAGAAAAACGTTCTGGAACGACATTCTAATTCGGCATCGAACGTAAATCATTTTCGTCTCTTCTATGTAATGCAATTTTTTCGTAAGATGACATGGTTGGAGACCGTGGCTGTTACTTAAAAACAAATGTTGTTGATGTTGAGATAGTAACTAGCCACAAATTTAAGTTCCTTTATATTTTAGGACAACTAATCCATAAAAAAAACGCACCACATGTTCTAATGAAAGCGTGAAAACTGTCTGACTATGAATTGTAATGATTTGAAACCGGTAAAGGTACCATTTGAATAAAGGAACTTCAAATAAATTTGTGGCTGGCTGTTGTCTCAACACCATCAACATTTGTCTTCTATGTAAATTTAGTTTGCTATAGCGAAAATACCGAAGCTAGCATACTGATACGCTCAGCATCTGATGCGGTATTCGAGTGAGCTTTCTAGACCAGTGTGTACGGCAGCTGATTATTTTACTGACAGTATCAGACTCTACGGGTAGTCCCCCGTGATAATTTGACAGTTTACTTTCTGTTATAGAGGTTTCGTTTTGTTATTTTCTGAATAAGCAGTAAGGGTATGTTGTTTGACAAATTTTTATAAACTGCTCATAATTTAACATGGCATTGCAATAAGCGACTTCTATTGTTCTGAAATGATTTACTTTCGATCGCTGATATTTCCTCAGATATCATGTTTGCCTTCTGGGCACGAGTGTTTTGTGACGTGTGAGTAACTACATCAAACAATCTGTACTAATCGTGAAAACGGAAAAAATACTAGAATCAAGAACTGTATGAGTTTGCTAACGGGCAGATATTTCATTGGCAACAAATTCCTGCGATATTGTAATCAAAATACGTCGTTGTTGCCTCGATTGTGTGGTCTTCGCCATTATTAAACAGCAAAATGCAAATTACAAGAAAGTGTTCTCTGCAGACTATTCTTCTTCCAAAATTCTAATTGCAACGTCGACAGTATTCGTCAGTGAGCCAATGGAAGAGGATGCTGCTCAGAGATCACAGATTTCTAGCAGCTTTATCATACACGATAACTGAAGTTGCTCCTCTTCTGTTTATATCTAACGTATCATCGCGTCTACCATCGGTATTTCAATATAGTTTCTGACAAAAATACGAGGCTATTGGCTGGCCACAGAACTGATAACTAGAGCGACCATGAACTGTTGCTGTCGTAAAGTTCTGGCAGTTCAGTGCATTGGTTAAACAGGGCTCAAATCCTTATCTACTCGTCCTGCTGAGCGGTTTCCGTGGTTTTATACTCTCTCTTCAGGCAGACATCATGGTTCCTCAAATAAGATTACGTCCTATTTTTCTCCCGCAAATTCGTCCAGCTGAGCTAGTGCCTTAACATTAAAAACACTGAGAGGACACTAAACCCATTTCTTCCTTCTTTCGTTTGCAAGGAAAATGTTTTTTCGCACTGTGTGATGTGAAAACTGCGAATGGACCACATTTAAAAGGCTCAGTTAGCACTACAGCTGCGTAGGAAACCGAAGGCGGATCTGTTGTTAACGCAGCATAGGCGGAACAGGGGCGGAAGCTACAGCCGTGCCCCGTATATCGCAGCACTCCATGACTCACGGTGATAACCTCTCCGTCCCCTCAACTCCATCACAGAAGCGTGCGTGCGTTCAAACAACGAAACCGATCCCATAGACGGAAGCGTCTCTTTTTTTTTGAACCGGTAGGAGTCGGGCTTGAACTGGAAGGCTGGACGGAAGCGCAAATTGGTATTCTCGGATCACAGTGCGTCCCTTCCTTATCAGCAAAACATTGCTGCTAATAAAAGGCATACTAAGTGCAAGGACGCAAAGCTGAGACATCGTGGTGAAGCAGAGGCTAAACCCAAAATGTCTTGACACTTTGCACTTCCAGGCTGCCCATTGTACAGTGTTCGCACCTGCCGCTAGTCCGGGACACGTAGTGATTAGTGGCTAGTGTGGTGGGTGTAATGCTCCTTGAATTACGCAACCATTATGGCACCTCATCTGAACCTCTCGATACCAGTAATATTCTACTGTGTTTCTGTTAACTACTTAACATATTTCTGAGACAACATTCAGATTTGATTTCATTTGTGATACATCGATATGTTTATATTGCAATGATATTATTCTTATGTGTATTCTTTCTTTTGTTACTATGATCTTTGATGTACTTGTAACTCTGATTTTGGGGCGCGTAAGCGATTATTAATTAGTTAGTTGTTAACTTGTTAGAGAGTCGGACCTTGAGAAAGTCAAGTCGTGGACGTCATGTTGGAAAGACGCGTATTATAGTCCGATTATAAAATGTGAACTCTAACAGTGACTGTGAGAAAGATGTTTTCAAGTATGTTTTGTATTGTGAAGTGATGATTTGTGTTTAATTGCTTTTATTGCAATATCACGTAGAAGGAAGTGTAACTTAATTTAGTAGTGCTGATTATTTTTTTTACATCACCATTGTCCAGCAAAAGTGTAATCTTAAAGATGGTTTGTGAAGCGCATCTACAAAACTTTTGAATATAGCAGGATAAAACCTAGGCCTCTTTACATCCGAGCTTGGAATCATAACCACCTAGATTTTCAACGATTGAGCCATGATTTTACGACGAGACCAGCGTGGGAAACACAAGATGATGAGTGCCTAGTTTTTTGATTATTACATGAAATGACTTTATTAACTGTGCTCTAATGACACCTGCCACATAATTACTGTTGTTGCCCGAAAATGCAGTATTTAGCAGCGTGAGCAACACAGCAATCATTAAATTTTGACCTTTGTTGTGGTAGGGTTGTTAGATGGGGGGAGAACCTGGGAGAGACCCCTTTGTCTCACTACACTGAGAATATTACTTTTCTTTTTACGATGACTCTTTGACTAATTAATAGCCTCGTATAATTACCGGTGGATGAATTTCAGAAACTGCAACAGACTAAGATGCCACTACTGATATATTAATGCTTTTGTAGACGACAGTTATGTAATCAGAATAATGAAATCATGCCACGAGATTCTAATAACATGAGTGCAGAAGTAATTCATTCTTAGGCTATACTTATTCTGCAAAAGATAGAGACGCAGCAATGGTAACATCACAAACTGTTGCTTTGAAATAACCTTGATTACGTTAAGGACAACAACTGACAAACTTTAATGACTAATCGAAAACTGCCTCAGCTGAGTTATTACACATTTATTCTTAGAACATCTTCACGTTATCGAGTTGTGCTAAACTCATAAGTGGTATTCTTGTCATAAGTAATGTTAAAGATCAAACTCAGAAACAATGATCGCAAGCATTCTGCCGATAGTCTGGCGAAAGTATGGTACTTTAACATTACATAACGAAAACACGACTATTTACATCATAATTTCAGCACAACTCTGTAAGCTGAAGATCTTCTAAGAGCACTATGTGTATCATAATAGAGCGGAAAACTATTTAGATTTTGGCACTGTAATAAAAAAATTGCAAGTTTTACACTGTCAGGTACGTTTCTGGACTTTTTTTAAAATAAATGTTTTGTTTCCCCTGTGAAAAAGGAAACGCTAGTTTTTAACTTAGCATGATTAATTCCCCGGATTTTTTCAGTTCTAACTAATGATCCGAATAACATTTTTTCCCACTTGATTTTTAACATTTTAGCCCCTTCCTAATTGGTCACGCTGACTGCGAAATACTGCTATTTGTCAAGCAAGTGTACTTTATTTACAAATGTAGAATTGAGGTCGCCTATAACTTAACGTTCAGAATGGTTCAAATGGTTCTGAGCACCATGGGACTTAACATCTTAGGTCATCAGTCCCATAGACTTAGAACTACTTAAACCTAGCTGAACCAAGGACATCATACACATCCGTCCCCGAGGCATGCTTCGAACCTGAGACCGTAGCGGTCGCGTGGTTCCGTACCGAAACGCCTAGAACCGCTCGGCCACAACGGCCGACACTTAACGTTCACTCTTAGGCCAAACATTACTGCGAGCGAAATATAAAGTACAAAAACAGTTTTTGGAGCGGGAATAAAACTGATATTTCT
Organism: Schistocerca gregaria; assembly: GCF_023897955.1. Lineage (NCBI taxonomy): Eukaryota > Metazoa > Arthropoda > Insecta > Orthoptera > Acrididae > Schistocerca > Schistocerca gregaria. Next base: position 657,109,510 of record NC_064923.1, read on the forward strand.
TTTTATATGAGCGAAAGTTTGTTTTTAAAAGACATTAATGCTATGACCTTAAGTAGCAAGGTTCTGCATGGGTTAAGTGTGTTGACACACTGGAGGATGGAAAAACAAATTGCTGTCAACCAATATGGGCGTAGTGTGAATCCTTGTGATTTTAATCTTCAGTGAACAGAAATTGAAATGTACTGATTTTTGATATCGTAGTTATGAGAGAGACGTAATACCGTAGACGCGTAATGATTTACAGCTCAAGGTTGATCCTATCTCAACAATCAAAGAAGAATGCACAGTTCTTTGGAAAAACATTCCCTGAAATTGTTATGGTGAAACCGAAGCAAAATCGAAGTGCATTTCGATTGGCCTTTTCCCGAATCACATGATCTCTCGTTTTTAAAGTTCTCTAAGCTGTTTCTATTTGGACTTTATTATTTTAACTAAAATGGTGAAAGAACGTTCACTTTAGTTACAGACTAAATTTTCCTGCAAACAAGACTGTAAAAAAATCTTTCGGAGTCGTCATTTTCTTGCAATAAATCTAAGGGTTGTTTCTCCTCTCAGATATGTCTACAGCTAGGCTATGTCATACCATACAACAGCATGCTCTCGTTTACCCGTTACTACTGGTGCTGAAAGTACGTCCTATGGCCTTAAGGGATCCATTAGTTTATGTACGAAGAAATGGTCAAAGAAATAAATGCGAAATAGGGTTTCCCTACAGACGACTAGAACAGCCAATATTAAGAGGAGCGTTATTCTATTATACTCCTAGAAGTTGCAGGTACCAAAAGCAATTCTGTAATCGTAGTTGTTGGTGCCCGTGGTAAACAACCTGACAATGATATGTTGAGACAAACTATGTTGTGTAGAAATATTACGAATGCGGAACTTGTACCAGTCTCTTACGAGATTACTCAGGGCAAGGTGGTGAGAGGCTCGCACTCTGTAGAACAGCAAATCAAATACCCGTCTCGCCACTCAGATGCACATTTTCCTTTATTTCTCTAATTTAGTTTAACCGAATGCAGCAGCTGTTCCTTCGAATGACCGCGACCGATTTCCTATATCTCTGTATCTCTGACTTCGCCATCAACTTGAACTTAAATCATAAAGTTTCTTTCTTTCTAGTAAATTTCAAAGCATAGGTGCAAGTTGCCATTCCATGTTAGGAGGTGCTTACCGTTTTTTAAAGAAACTGAACAGTCCTTGTTCTGAGGTGTTTGTAGTCTACAATGACAATAGTCTCGATAAAGATGATAAAGATGATATACGAATAAAGTGATACTATTGGAGAGCAAAATAGGATCGTGCATCAACATGGTGGGGTGCATTGCCAAAACTGAACAGTTTTACAACGTTGATATGCAAACATCTGGTATAACATTGAACGAAAATGCCATATCTTTATCGGAAACAATCAGAAATTGGTTTGTTTGAAATACATCAAAATATACAAAAATTATTCGATAACCATTTGAGAATAGTTTTAAAACCGAAAACATACTGCATGATCGTATCAGTTCACTGTAAATAAAATGATTTTGTAAAGCATATTATTATATTATGTACTTGACTAAAATCTGAACCAGTCCTTAGCCACTTCGTTTCCATAACGTGGAAACTGCATCCCAGTTATGGTATTCTACAAATCTCTTACAGTAAACACATGGATGTAACTTAATATTGTTTATCAGTTGTTTCATATCAATGATTAGAGCATTGTGGTGAAGTGATATACAATATTTAACAAGTGAGAGCTGCAATGAGCTACCTGTGGATGCTGTTTCACAGCAGTTTCATTTGGCGACAACACTTCTGATGCACGTGCGTGTATTTGCGTACACAAGATGTGCATGTTGAATGAGATGACTGACAGTCAACAGCATACTTGGTGCTCCATGTAGTGCTGATTACGTCAATACGAGGGTTACTCCAAAAGAAATGCACACTATTTTTGTAAAAATACAATTTTCATTCTGCATGTCTGTAATTTTTACAGTGTTTAGATACATCCTTCCCGCTTGTTTTGAAACTTAGTTCAAGCTGTTCCCGTGAGTGGCGCCGTCACAGCATGTCTTAAAGATGGCTGCTACACTTGACGTTCGTCAGAAGCAACGTGCTGTCATAAAATTCCTGTGCTGTGAAAATGAGACAGTGGGAAACATCCACAAGAGGTTGAAATAGGTGTAAGGAGATGCTGCTGTCTATCGCAGTACAGTTAGTCGGAGGGCGAGCGCGTTACGTGATGAAAGCGGGCACGGCAATACTGAGAATTGTCCTCGCAGCGGCAGGTCTCGTATTGCACACACTCCAGACAATGTGCAGAGAGTTAACGAATTGGTGACTGCTGACAGACGCATCACAGTGAACGAATTGTCACGCTACATTCGGATAGGGGAAGAAAGTGTTTGCATAGTACTAAAAGTGTTGGCGTTAAAAAATGTTTGTGCCAGCTGGGTTCCCAGGATGTTGACCGTGGCTCACAAAGAAACAAGAAAAACGGTATGCAGCGAACTTTTGGAACAGTACGAGAATGGTGGAGATGAATTTCTTGGAAGAATTGTGACAGGTGATGAAACATGGCCACATAATTTTTCACCAGAGAGGAAGAGGCAATCAGTGGAGTGGCATCATGCAAAATCACCCAAGAAAAAAAATTCATAACCACACCTTCTGCTGGAAAAGTTATGACTACGGTGTTTTTCGATTCCGAAGAACTCCTGCTTGTGGACATCATACCAAGTGGAACCACTATAAATTCTGATGCATATGTGACGACAAGAAGAAACTTCAAGGTCGACTGAATCGTGTTCGACCACATCGGCAAAAGAAGGATGTTTTGATGTTGCACAACAATGCACGGCCACATGTCAGTCAAAAAACCGTGGAAGCGACCACAAAACTCAGATGGACAACACTGAAACACCCGATTTACAGTCCTGACCTGGCTTCATCTGACTATCATCTCTTTGAGAAAGTGAAACACACTCTTCGTGGAACAAGGTTTGAAGATGATGACTCCCTTGTCACGCTGCCAAACAGTGGCTCCAACAGGTTGGTCTAGTATTTTACTGTGCGGGTATACAGGCGCTGGTTCCAAGATGGCATAAGGCAGTTGAGAGGGATGGAAATTGTGTGGTAAAATGAAAATATTGTTCCTGAAGGATGTATCTACACACTATAAAACTTTCAAACATGTAGAATAAAAGATGGATTAAAAAAAATAGTGTGCATTTCTTTTGGAGTGACCCTCGCATTTCGTGATATGTTAAAGGTATTGGAAAGACGTTTTCGGCAAATGATGGCACACAAAAGTGACAGCATTTTTCTGTGTACTTATTTCTTCTTCTAATCTCGATACTCTGTGAACTTCTTTTTTAAAGAAAGACCGAATTACTTTTCATGCCATTCAAGTGCACTTGCGGAAATGGATGTAGTGGCAAGAGGTTATTTAATGTTTGCAGCGAAACATTTGATAAAAACAGATGACAGGTGTGTGATTACTGCATAAGGCCTCACACATTCACTCTGGCGTCAACCGGAAATATTAAAATATTGAGCGTTCTGGGTGTCGCAGGGGCTGCGCTGTCCGGCCGCCTGGGAGCACATCAAATTACACCGCACTGCACTGCGAGACAAGGGCTGCCATATCCCGGCCTGTGCAGTGTTACAATTACTCACTAACACACATTTTCTCAAATGTTCATTCCTGGACAAGTTAAAAGTTTTTCGAACGTCTGTGTTCCTCATGCCAACATCGACTTACAGTTAGACTTCGTCCATTTTTAAGTCAACGTACTACATTCCGGATCTGAATTATCACACTAGGAGGGCCACAAACACCCATCTAGAGCTGCCCTACAACCTCTTCATTGGATTCTAAAGACACCACAGGAACGACTGGCATTACACGTGGGTATACATGCAGGACTGGGGTGTCAAATATTGAGGTACATTCCTCATAGTTCGTGGGCGTCGTGCTGAAGTACACTGTATCAGAAATTCCTCAGAGACAGTCTGTCATCAGGTCCAAATGAGGATGGTAACAAAAGAGCTTATAGAAATACCACACGGCCTGGGCAATGTTATACAGCAGACGGTATGCCAGTGGGTGTGCACACGTAATTCTACTTGGAGTGAGTCTGCGCAATTTGTCTCATTATTATGCGTTTTCGTGAAATAGGCAGTTTAACAGATTTCTGGACTTCTCAAGGCATCGATTGTCTTTCTCTTACAAATCGTGATTTCTTTAAGCATGTATTTTACACACAAGAATAATGACGCTTATTTAAATTCTAACACTTGTTTCTACCGGAGAGATAAACGTCACGGGTATTTGTACAGTGGTTGCTGAATACCATCTGATAAGGCATTGTGAGAGAATTACACCTGCTTATCAGCTAATTCTCTCTAGTGAAAATAGGTTCTTCGACGCCACATGTGGCAATACAGATACTAGCTAAGTACTTCAATATGTATATTTTGCGATGTATTCTGTAATACGATGATAGATAACTTCTCTTATCTGTAGCGAGCTTCCTCGACAGCTGACTCCTAACACGAATCGGTGAATGGTTCTTGCCTTCCCGACAAAGTATTCCAAGAATAAACGCGTAAGGTAATTGACACTCTGCCCAATACGTGTAGCTTTTCAAGTGCATTGTGTAATCCAGCGAAAACATTGTAACCTACCCGCACATACGCAACACCAGGTAATGGCAAAGTCCATATTCCCGAAGTATACTAGAAGCTTTCTCGGTAGTTGTCATGTAGTAACGGTTGCCGTGCGGTCACAGACATAGCACTGGCCTCTTTAGGCATACTTTGTAACACAATTATTGTTTTTAGTTATCTGAATGACTGTTATTGCACGACTGTTTCCTCTATGGCGTTAATCACAAAATTATTACATTATTGAGGTGACTTCCATTTTAGCTGAACTTATGGCATATGGCATAACGACTATGCATGTTTTCAGAATCTAATGACTACGGTCGTTTTTAGGACATACTGCGGGTTTATGGTAATTTTTTGGACTTGGTTTAATGAATTTGTAATTGAGCAGGTAATACAGGGTGTTACAAAAAGGTACGGCCAAACTTTCAGGAAACATTCCTCACACACAAATAAAGAAAAGATGTTATGTGGACATGTGTCCGGAAACGCTTAATTTCCGTGTTAGAGCTCACTTTAGTTTCGTCAGTATGTCCTGTACTTCCTCGATTCACCACCAGTTGACCCAATTGAAGGAAGGTAATGTTGACTTCGGTGCTTGTGTTGACATGCGACTCATTGCTCTACAGTACTAGCATCAAGCACATCAGTAAGTAGCATCAACAGGTTAGTGTTCATCACGAACGTGGTTTTGCAGTCAGTGCAATGTTTACAAATGCGGAGTTGGCAGATGCCCATTTGATGTATGGATTAGCACGGGGCAATAGCCGTGGCGCGGTACGTTTGTATCGAGACAGATTTCCAGAACGAAGGTGTCCCGACAGGAAGACGTTCGAAGCAATTGATCGGCGTCTTAGGGAGCACGGAACATTTCAGCCTATGACTCGCGACTGGGGAATACCTAGAACGACGAGGTCACCTGCAATGGACGAGGCAATTCTTCGTGCAGTTGACGATAACCCTAATGTCAGCCTCAGAGAAGTTGCTGCTGTACAGGGTAACGTTGACCACGTCATTGAATGGAGAACCAGTTGTTTCCGTACCGTGTACAGCGTGTGCAGGCACTATCAGCAGCTGATTGGCCTCCACGGGTACACTTCTGCGAATGATTCATCCAACAATGTGTCAATCCTCATTTCAGTTCAAATGTTCCCTTTACGGATGAGGCTTCGTTCCAACGTGATCAAATTGTAAATTTTCACAATGAACATGTGTGGGCTGACCAAGAACCCGCACGCAGTTGTGCAATCACGTCATCAGCACAGATTTTCTGTGAAGGTTTGGGCAGGCATTGTTGGTGATGTCTTGATTGGGCCCCATGTTCCTCCACCTACACTCAATGGAGCACGTTATCATGATTTCATACGGGATACTCTACCTGTGCTGCTAGAACATGTGCCTTTACAAGTACGACACAACATGTGGTTCATGCACGATGGAGCTCCTGCACATTTCAGTCGAAGTGTTCGTACGCTTCTCAACAACAGATTCGGAGACCGATGGATTGGTAGAGGCGGACCAGATCCATGGCCTCCACGCTCTCCTGACCTCAACCCTCTTGAATTTCATTTATGGGGGCATTTGGAAGCTCTTGTCTACGCAACCCCGGTACCAAATGTAGAGACTCTTCGTGCTCGTATTGTGGACGGCTGTGATACAATACGCCATTCTCCAGGGCTGCATCAGCGCATCAGGGATTCCATGCGACGGAGGGTGGATGCATGTATCCTCGCTAACGGAGGACATTTTGAACATTTCCTGTAACAAAGTGTTTACATGGAAAGTAAGCGTTTCCGGACACATGTGCACATAACATATTTTCTTTCTTTGTGTGTGAGGAATGTTTCCTAAAAGTTTGGCCGTACCTTTTTGTAACACCCTGTATAATAAAATCTGAGTATATCTTATTTGCTTATATTAGGGAGATCTGTCATGTGGTGGATTTCGATCTTCGCTGAGTGCAATTTCTTCAGCCGTAAGAACGAAGGTCCGAGCATACGTAGCGAATGGTTCCCAGATACGTGACTCGAAGACTTCCTTAGTAATAGAACCCAATACGTTTCCCTGCACGGCTACGTTCATCAGAGACAAAGGTATCGTCAGCAATAGCCCCAGGGAAATGTCATGGACCGTTATTGTTTTGTGTATACTTAAATGGTCTAACTGATAAGATTGGGAGCAATCTGCGACTGTTTGCTGCCGCTGCTGTAGTGTACGAGAAGGCTCCGTCGTTGTAGGAGGACACGGGGTGACTTAGACTGAATTTATATTTGGAGTGATAAATAGTAGTTTGCTCTCAATGTAGAAAAAATGTAACTTAATGCGAACAGTAGGAAAACCTGCATTTCCCGCATATTCAGAGCGGTCGCCTTAATCACTTCGGCTATCCGTGGACTACGATAAAAGGATGTAGACAGTGTGACACGCAGCAGTTTAGGCCTGTCTGGGGAGCGTTCACGAATATCCGGAGAAGTGAAGGCGACCGCTTGCGATAAGCGGGAAATCCGTGTTCCAGTCACGGTCCGGCACGCATTTTCATGTGGCGCTATTGGGTAGTGAACCTGTATCTGCGAGGGTAATCCCAAAAGTAAGGTCTCCTATTTTTTATAAGTACATAGACCTGTTTATTTCTACAGTCGTTTACATCAGTTCACAGCTTAAACATTTAGCTATTTTTTGACATAATCACCATTTCTGTCGATGCATTTTTGTAGACGCTGTGGCAGTTTTTGTATGCCCATGTCATACCAGCTCGCAGCCATACTGTTCAGAAAGTTATGAACTGGCGTGATTGTTGCTGGGTCTCAGGTGTAAAGATGTATGCCCAGGTTTCGTCACGCGTCAACTGAGACCAGAAAATTGTCCTGTTCGGCTGCAAGACGGTGAAGAGATGAGCGGGAAGCATCAACTCGATGCATATGGTCCTCAGTCATCATGCGTGGCACCCATCTTGCGCACACCTTTCGGTAGTTCAATGTTTCCTTTAAAATTCTGTGAGCGGTGCTTCGGGAAACCTCAGGAACCAACGTACAGAGATCATCCAGGGTGGTCCGCCGATCTTCACGCATGCTTTGCTCAACCTTCAACTCTGTCTCTTCAGAAATTGACGGTCTCCCGCTCCTTTGTTCGTCGTGAATTTCGGTCCGACCAGCTGCACGCTCTCTACACCAATTACGAACATTTTTGACATCCATGCACGACTCACCTTACACTTCTACATCTACATCCATACTCCGCAAGCCACCTGACTGTGTGTGACGGAAGGTACCCTGAATACCTCTGTCGGTTCTCCCTTCTATTCCAGTCTCGTATTGTACGTGGAAAGAAGGATTGTCGGTATGCTTCTGTGTGGGCTCTAATATCTCTGATTTTATCCTCATGGTCTCTTCGCGAGATATACGTAGGAGGGAGCAATATACTGCTTGACTCCTCGGTGAAGGTGTGTCCTCGAAACATTAAAAAAAGCCCGTACCGAGCTACTGAGCGTCTCTCCTCCAGAGTCTTGCACTGGAGTTTATCTATCATCTCCGTAACGCTTTCGCGATTACTAAATGATCCTGTAACGAAGCGCGCTGCTCTCCGTTGGATCTTCTCAATCTCTTCTATCAACCCTATCTGGTGCGGATCCCACACTGCTGAGCAGTATTCAAGCAGTGGGCGAACAAGCGTACTGTAACCTATTTCCTTTGTTGTCGGATTGCGTTTCCTTAGGATTCTTCCAATGAATCTCAGTCTGGCATCTGCTTTACCGACGATCAACTTTATATGATCATTCCATTTTAAATCACTCCTAATGCGTACTCCCAGATAATTTATGGAATTAACTGCTTCCAGTTGCTGTCCTGCTATTTTGTAGCTAAATGATAAGTGACCTATCTTTCTATGTATTCGCATCACATTACACTTGTCTACATTGAGATTCAATTGCCATTCCGAGCACCATGTGTCAATTCGCTGCAGATCCTCCTGCATTTCAGTACAATTTTCCATTGTTGCAACCTCTCGATACACCACAGCATCATCTGCAAAAAGCCTCGGTGAACTTCCGATGTCATCCACCAGGTCATTTATGTATGTTGTGAATAGCAACGGTCCTATGACACTCCCCTGCGGCACACCTGAAATCACTCTTACTTCGGAAGACTTCCGTCAATTGGCGATGGATTTCAATCGGCGCAGCACCCTTTGCGTTCGAAAACCGAATAACTGGGCACAATTCGCACTTGGCGGTAACATCCAACGGGAACTTCGTTCTCAACGGTTGCCAAGCCAAGAGTGAGCGCCTCAGCGCGGCGTGCGCATGTTTACACAGCGCGTGAAGCACTCTTCATAACAGTGTGATTAACTGCTACACAAACAGACTTGTGTACTTACAAAAAGTAGGAGACCTTACTTTTGGGATTACCCTCGTAATACATCTGACTACCAGGAATGCGCAGACAGAATTAATTTTTAAGTACTGCTAAGAGTGTCTAGGACCCCCTCCAGATCGGATTAAATGAAGATATCGAAGTAGTTCAGAGGCGTGCTGCTAGATTTGTTACCTGAAGGTTTGATGAACACGGGAGTATTACGGAGATGCTTCGTGAACTCAAGTGAGAATACCTGGAGCAAAGACAGTGTTCTTTTCGTGAAACACTACTGTGAAAATTTAGAGAACCGGAATTTATGGCTGTTTGCTGTACAATTCTATTGCCGTTTTTCGCGTAAGGACCAAGAAGAAAAGAGAATAGAAATTAGGGCTCATACGAAGAGCATAAATAGTACTTTTTCATTCGCTCTGTTTGGAAGGGGAGCAGGAAAGAAACAGTGGAACAAGGTACACACCGTTGCGCACAACATGGGGACTTGGGGAGTTTGCATGTAAATGCAGGTGAAGGGACATGAATGGAATTCAGAAGTAACTGCCTTAAGATTCCTGTGAGGTCATCGTGATTTTGATATTCATGGTTTTCCTATACCCCATAAGCTATGCAAAGATCACTGTCGACTTCCAACCATAAGCTTAATCTGCCAGAGCTTTTAAATACTAAACATGTTTGGTCGGAAAACGTTTCCCCGAAATTTTTACCTGTTCTGGACACGTTTCAGGTGAAGAATGTAATTGACGCTCTCTGTACAGTCGAAGGAGAAGTGAATCCAAAGATTCCACACGTTCAGTAGTCATAGTTCTTAAGCTTTGTGTTTTTTTCTGAGGAAATACAACTTGTGGACACGTGAAGTACGCGAAAGAACTTGCCCCCTTCTAACAGCCGTGTACCGCAAGTCTCTAGAGGAACGGAAGGTTCCAAGAGATTGGAAAATAGCACAGGTAGTCCCAGTCTTTAAGAAGGGTCGTCGAGCACATGCGGGAAACTATAGATCTATTTCTCTGACGTCGATCTGTTGTAGAATTTTAGAACGTTTTTTGCTCGCGTATTATGTCGTTTTTGGAAACCCAGAATCTACTCTGTAGGAATCAACATGAATTCCGGAAACAGCGATCGTGTGAGACTCAACTCGCTTTATTTGTTCATGAGACCCAGAAAATTTTAGATACAGGCTCCTAGGTAGATGCTATTTTCCTTGACTTCCGGAAGGCGTTCGATACAGTTCCGTACTGTCACCTGATAAACAAAGTAAGAGCCTAAGGAATATCAGACGAGCTGTGTGGCTGGATTGAAGAGTTTTTAGCAAACAGAACACGGCATGTTGTTACCAATGGAGAGACGTCTACAGACGTCAAGGTAACCTCTGGCGAGCCACAGGGGAGTGTTATGGGAGCATTACTTTTCACTATATGACCTAGTAGAAAGTGTCGGAAGTTCCATGCGGCTTTTCGCGGATGATGCTGTAGTATACAGAGAAGTTGCAGCATTAGAAAATTGTAGCGAAATGCAGGAAGATCTGCAGCGGATAGACACTTGGTGCAGGGAGTGGAAACTGACCCTTAACATAGATAAATGTAATGTATTGCGAATACATAGAAAGAAGGATCCTTTATTGTATGATTATATGATAGCGGAACAAACACTGGTAGCAGTTACTTCTGTAAAATATCTGGGAGTATGCGTGCGGAAAGATTTGAAGTGGAATGATCACATAAAATTTATTGTTGGTAAGGCGGGTACCAGGTCGAGATTCATTGGGAGAGTCCTTGGAAAATGTAGTCTATCAACAAAGGAGGTGGCTTGCAAAACACTCGTTCGACCTATACTTGAGTATTGCTCATCAATGTGGCATCCGTACTCGATCGGGTTGACGGAGGAGATAGAGGACGTCCAAAGAAGAGCGGCGCGTTTCGTCACAGGGTTATTTGGTAAGCGTGACAGCGTTACGGAGATTTTTAGCAAACTCAAGTGGCAGACTCTGCAAGAGAGGCGCTCTGCATCGCGGTGTAGCTTGCTCGCCAGGTTTTAAGAGGGTGCGTTTGTCGATGAGGTATCGAATATATTGCTTCCCCATACTTGTATCTCCCGAGGAGATCACTAACGTAAAATTAGAGAGATTCGAGCGCGCACGGAGGCTTTCCGGCAGTCGTTCTTCCCTCGAACCATACGCGAATGGAACAGGAAAGGGAGGTAATGATAGTGGCACGTAAAGTGCCCTCCGCCACACACCGTTGGGTGGCTTGCGGAGTATAAATGTAGATGTAGAAGAGTGGGTTGTCGGTAGGGTGAGCGATGACATCAGTATCGCATGCTCGGCGGCAAGACTACAGGCGGCTGCGTGTGTTGTGTTGCAGGTGCCGCTCCCAGGAGCAGAAGCAGCGGCTGCGAGGGCGCCACGCTCGCCGTCGACATGGGAGTGCCGGAGAAGAGGAAGCTGTCCGGTGAGTCCTCGCGGTACGCCTGCTCCCCAGCTCCGCGGTCCACAGTTGAGAATGGGCGGCGGGAGGGAGTCTTGTTCCTCTGTGCTCCTTGTGACAATGAAGTGCACGACTGGGCTGGATCCCTTTTAATTCCCGCACCCCCCTCTGGAAAAGACCCGTAATAATTACACCGTACAAAAAAATCAGTCATCAAACAGAAGACATAGCGCTAACATCGTCACACAGAATCTCTGGCTGTGGTAATGACCTCAGGACGGTTAGAAAGTCTGTCCACAAGTTTGTGTCATATCGAGCTGAAGCCACTCATTGATTTCTAGACCCGGTAGAGCATTCTTTCAACATTCATGTAAATACACTTCGAAGGCCACACAATAGCTTTATAAGCAATGAAAATCTTGATTTACTCCCTCAAAATTCATTTGCTAGATTAATACTAAAGTGAATACATCTTTACGATTAGAAGTAAACGAAAGTTTTTTCTCTTATTTGAAAGTTAATGCAAATACTCTACTGGAAAATGGAAAAATACTACCTTAGCGCAGGTTACTTACTTATAAGATGTGCCGTGCTTGCAGGGGCCACTACGACACTGCAATTACGAGTGCTATCCACAAAGTACATTACGTTTTGGAATTAAAAATAAATAAAGTATTGGAATTTTTTTTATATTATACAGTTGAAAGCCACACTTAAATACTACTTTTCTGCATAGTGGCCATTTAAATTAAGGCACTTATCGTAGCGATGGACGAGCTTGGAAATTCCTTCGTCGTAAAATTCGGCCGCCTGCGCCTTCAACCACGTGGTTACCTCTTCTTGAAGCTGTGCGTCGTCATCAAAACGCTGCATAGCCAACCAACCACTTCTTCATTGCTGGGAATAAGTGGAAGTCGCTCGGTGCCAGGTCGGGACTGTACGGCGGATGAGGAAACAACTCCCACTTAAAAAATTCGAGAACTTCACGAGTGGCATTTGCCGTGTGGGCCCGGGCGTTGTCGTGAATCAGCAAGATCTTTGATCCCAACTCTCCCCTGCGCTTGTTTTGTATTGCTCTTCTGAGGTTGTGCAGAGTTTGGCAATACCTTGGAGAGTTTATTGTAGTGCCTCTTTCCAGGAAATCTACAAAAATCACACCTTTTCTGTCACAAAAGAAGAGGTAACCACGTCGTTGAAGGCGCAGGCTGCCGAGTTTTACGACGAAGGAATTTCCAAGCTCGTCCATCGCTACGATAAGTGCCTTAATTTAAATGGGAACTATGTAGAAAAGTAGTATTTAAGTGTGGCTTTCATCTGTATATAATAAAAGAAATTCCAATACTTTATTTATTTTTATTTCCAAAACGTAATATACTTTGTGGATAGCCCTGGTAATACGATGGTCAAATGCGCAGCGCTGCGGACAAACCAGAAACCGCGTTATCAGCCGTGGAATGTTGCAAGCTTTGCAGCAGCAGTTTACCTCCAGAGCCAGTAGCAGCCTGTTTGCCATTCCATACGGAGCTCCGTCTGTCTGCTAGAAGGTGAGCGTGCTGCGACAGCGTGGAAGTGAACTAATTGTGCAACTGATGGAGATTGAGTGAGGGCGTACGACGAGTCTGTGGGAAGCTGGGGGGGGGGGGGGGTCTTACCGCAGAACTGCACTAAACGTGGCGCGAGAGCTCTCGACAATGTATTGAAATTGTCAGTGGTCAGCAGAAGATGCACGTGCCCGTCAGCCTAGGTCCGGACAGCGGCGACGCGCAGATTCACGCAGAGACCGCCTCATCTTGCGAAGTCATATCGGACTGCACCACGACTTCACAATAAATTGGGGACACTGCTGCCTCAGAAGTATGCACAGTTTTTCGGAAAACTGTTCCTTCTACGAAGTTCTTACGATGAAACCGAAGCAAAATGGAAATGCGTTTCGATGGACCTTTTCCCGAATCAAATAATCTCACGTTTTTAAATTAGTTCTCTAAGCTGTTTCCATTTGGACTTTATTATTTTAACTAAAATGGTAAAAGAACGTTCACTTCAGTTGCAGACTAAATTGTCCTACAAACAAGACTGTAAAAAATATAACGAAGTCACCATTTTCGAGCAATAAATCTAACGGTTCTTTCTCCTCTCATGTATGTCTACAGCTAGGCTATGTCATACCATACAACAACATGTTCTCGTTTTGCCATTATTATCGGTGCTGAAAGTATGTCCTACGGCCTTCAGGGATCCAGTAGCTCCAGTTGACGTACAAAGAAATGGCGAAAGAAATAAATGTGAAATGGGGTTTCCCAAACTCCATTGGAAGTACAGACGATTGGAATATCCAATATTAGGAGGAGAATTATTCTATTACTCTCCTCGAAGTTGCAGTTACCAAAAGCAATTTTGTAATCGTAGTTGTTGGTGCCCGTGGTAAACAACCTGACAATGATATGTTGAGACAAACTATGTTGTATAGAAATATTACGAATGCGGAACTTATACCAGTCCCTTACGAGATTACTCAGGGCAAGGTGGTGAGAGGCTCGCACACTGTACAACAGCAATTCAAATACCCGTCTCGCCACTCTGATGCACATTTTCCTTTATTTCTCTAATTTAGTTTAACCGAATGCAGCAGCTGTTCCTTAGAATGACTGCGACCGATTTCCTATATCTCTGTATCTCTGACTTCGCCATCAACTTGAACTTAAATCATAAAGTTTCTTTCTAGTAAATTTCAAAGCATAGGTGCAAGTTGCCATTCCATGTTAGGAGGTGCTTACCGTTTTTTAAAGAAACTGAACAGTCCTTGTTCTGAGGTGTTTGTAGTCTACAATGACAATAGTCTCGATAAAGATGATAAAGATGATATACGAATAAAGTGATACTATTGGAGAGCAAAATAGGATCGTGCATCAACATGGTGGGGTGCATTGCCAAAACTGAACAGTTTTACAACGTTGATATGCAAACATCTGGTATAACATTGAACGAAAATGCCATATCTTTATCGGAAACAATCAGAAATTGGTTTGTTTGAAATATATCAAAATATACAAAAATTATTCGATAACCATTTGAGAATAGTTTTAAAACCGAAAACATACTGCATGATCGTATCAGTTCACTGTAAATAAAATGATTTTGTAAAGCATATTATTATATTATGTACTTGACTAAAATCTGAACCAGTCCTTAGCCACTTCGTTTCCATAACATGAAAACTGCGTCCCAGTTATGGTATTCTACAAATCTCTTACAGTAAACACATGGATGTAACTTAATATTGTTTATCAGTTGTTTCATATCAATGATTACAGCAGTGTGATGAAGTGATGTACAATATTTCACATGTGACAGCTGCACGGAGCTACCTGTGGATGCTATTTCACAGCAGTTTCATTTGGCGACGACACTTACTGACGCACGTGCGTCTATTCTCCTACACTACATGTGCGTGTTGAATGAGATGACCAACGGAGGTATCTTTGAGGACCATTCACAACTGACCGGCGTGCCGTTAGAGCGTCTCCGCTCACACCCCAACATCGTGCAGCCCGCCTCCAGTGGTGTCGCGGTAATCACTTGTGGAGGCACGAATGGAGACTTGTCTCCAGTAACGAGTCGCTTCTGTCTCGGTGCCGATGGTGCCGTATGCGTGTGGGGGCGTGGCGCAGTGTACAAGGCAGAGCCATCACTCAGCGTCATGGTGTGCGGGGCCGCAGCTTACTACGCCGGTAGAGGAAACACTGAACAGTGCACGGTACATCCAAAACACCATTCTGTCGTGTTACCGTTACTGCACCAACAAGGCGATCTGCTTTTCGAAGATGGCGGTGCACTTACTTCCCCCCCCCCCCCCCCTCCCCACCTCCGAACGTGTTTGGTACTGGATGAGACATAATTTTGCTCGGTTTGCAAGACCGGCAGGAAGTTTGCTCAAACTGAAGCAACAGGTGGAAGTTGCATGACAGGCCATTTTGGAAGACTACAACCGTCTCGAATGGAGAACTGCAGCCTGCATTTCTGCGAAAAGGAAAGTACATACGGTACTAGCGCTGACATTTTGCACAACCTATCAGCTGTTGTCGGATGCGTATGGCTCTGTCGGTGTGCCAATAAAATATTCCGCTTGGTTGACGAATTATTGCTTTCCTTGTGAATAGAATGACTCTGCTGTTTAAGATTCAATGCGTAAGGACAGCATGCGGATACTGACAGAGTTAACTTTTCAGTCCAAAGCTTCTATTAGTATTTTCAAAATTATAAAGTTTCAGGATGTGACCCCGCGGTCTAGGTTCTGTAATAAAAAAACCTGAGTGAAAAGATCAACAACCAACTTCAATGGATATCACGTGACGTCCGCTTCGACCAAATACAACGAACAAAATGCGAAAAAAAAAGAAAAGGGGGAGGGGGGACGTCTTTGCCTACTAATCAAAACGTTCTAGGTCCCGGCTTCAAACCTTGCCACTGCTTATATTTTGAATAAAAATCATCAGCATTGGCGCCCGAATACTTCCGGCATAAGAAGTCAGCCTCGTTCTTCCAATGGCCTTACCAAAGAGGGCAGAGGAGCGCACAGAGAGTCAGAGTATTCTACTGCCCTTGGGGTGGGAAATTGGCCCTAAAAGGCAGAAGAATCAAGTGATCAACAGCATGAGAATGCAGAAGGCAATGGAAATCACTACCTTAAAGAGACATAACGTGTATCCACAGAACATGTGGCCGGTAACTGAAGAAGTTTTAATATTTTTTGTGGGATCTAAAATTTAAAAAAACCTCTCACACCGGCCTGGTTTAGCCTGATCAGGATAGTAAAAACATTCGTATATTAAGGGAATTATCATTCACAAAGCAGGTTTATCACATTCACACAGTTCAATACTGTTCTATCCTGATTAAATTGAGCTTAACTTAAATTCCATAAGGCAGTGAAGCAATTTCGAAGTCTCGGTGCGACGAAAAATGTCAGTCGATCTCCTGAAAACATTTGTAATAATTATTAACTGTCGGTGATCACATGGGGAAGACTTGAGATCTGCTGGTAAGACCGTGTTAACCTATCTATTTGAAGTAACTGGATATCTTGAGCATACAAAACGGCAGGTTCGTCCAGTGTAAATCAGACGTTCCCCACTGATCCCGTGCAACACAGCGTAGTAAGCAGACACTGTCAACAATAATCAGTTAAATAATACGCGAACACACTTACTTTAGTTTAGTTCATGTATTAAATTCCTTCTCATACAGAATCTCATCAAGATGGCGACTAGCTCAACAATACATACATATACATCCTTCTTCCTTCACGGCTAATCGGCAAGCATTCTGAATCATTCTTTTCATAAAAGAAAACATAGATAGCAGAGAAGCTATTCCATCGAGTAAATGGACGCTCCAAGGAATAATAGGGCTTGAAACTACTTTGCACTGATAATCATCGTATATTAAAGTTTAGGAATCGGTAAGATAAGAAGAGATATTTCGAGATATGTACAGAGTTATATAATTTATAAAATTTCTGAAAATATCGCGGAGAGACCGCTGCGAGAGACATTACCAAGTGTCGTGGCAAATGATTCCGAAATATCTCCGGGAGTGAATAGGGGTGACAATGAGAAAAAGACTAAATAACCGACGAAAGAGTAACGTTGAACGAATCGGGGCGTGGAATGTCGGCAGTTTGAATGTGGTAAGGAAGCTAGAAAATCTGAAAAGGGAGATGGTAAGCTCAGTTTAGGTACAGTTGAGGTCAGTGAAGTGAAACGGACAGAAGACAAATTCTGGTCAGGTTAATATCAACAGTGGCAGAAAATGGTGTAACAGAAGTAGGATTCGTTTTGAATAGGATGGTAGGGTAGAGAGTGAGTTGCTCTGTACAGTTCAGTGACAAGGCTGTTCTCATCAGAATCGACAGAAAACCAACAATAATAGTTCAGGTAACCATGCCGACGTCGCAAGCGGAAGACGAAGAGATAGAGTAAGTGTATGAGGATACTGAACGGGTAATTCAGTACATGAAGGGAGATTAAAATCTAATAGTCATGGCTGCCTGGAACGCGGTTATACGGGAAGGAAAAGAAGAAAGAGTTACGGGAGGACATGGGCTTGGTAGTAGGAATGAGAGAGACTGTCGTTTGCAATAAATTTCAGCTATTAATAGCGAATACTCTGTTAAAGAGACCCAAGTATTCTTGGAAAAGACCGGGAGATACGGGAAGATTTCAGTAAGATTACATCATGGTCAGGCAGAGATTTCGAAATCGTATATTGGATTGTAGATTGTACGCTGGAGTAGATATAGACTCAGATCACAGTTCAATAATGATGAAGAGTAAGCTGAATACCAACAAACCGAAAAAAATGTCGGAATAACTGAGTTATCATAAAGAAAAGTCGAAATAACCTTAAGTGAAATTAGAAGCAATGGTGGCAATACTAAGGTGCAATGGGAATTCCACTGTTAAATGCAGAGGAGAGACCGGATGGGTGGAAAGACTACATTGAAGGCCTCAGTAAGGGGGATGACTTGTCTGATGACGTGATAGAAGAAGAAACAGGAGTCGACAGGGAAGGGATAGGGGATACAGTATTAGAATCGGATTTAAAAGAGCTCTGGACGACTTAGTCAAATAAAGCAGAAGGGACAGATAACATTCCATCGGAATTTCTAAAATCATTAGGGGAAGTGGCAACAAAACGACTGTTTACATTGGTGTGAAAAATAACACTGTCGACGTACCATCAATCTCCAAGAAAAACCTAGTCCATACTGTTGCGAAGATAGCAAGAACCAAAATGTGCGAGAACTATTGCACGAAGAGCTCGTTAATGCATCCAAGTTCCTGACAAGCATGATATACCGAAGAACTGCAAAGGACGATGATCAGTTTGGTAAAGGCACCAGAGACGCAGTTCTGACGTTGCGTTTGACAATGAAAGCAAGTCTAAAGAAAACAAGAGGCCTTCGTAGGATTTGTCGACCTGTAGAAAAAGTTCTACAATGTCAGATGGTGCAGGATGTTCGAAAATCTGAGAAAAGTGGGGGTAATCTATAGGGAGAGATGAGTGATATACAATATGTACAAGAACCGAGAGGGAACAATAAGACTGCAAGACCAAGAGGGAGGTGTTCGGATTAAAAAGGATGTAACACAGGGTGCAGTCTTCCGCCCCTACTATTCAATCTATACATCGAGGAAGCAATGGCGGAAGTAAAAGAAAGGTTCAAGAGTGGAATTAAAATTCAAGGTGAAAGGATAACAACGATACGATTCGCTGATGACATTGCTATCCTCAGTGGAAGGGAAGAAGAATTGCGTGATATGCCGACTGGAATGAGTACTGTATATGGATTGAGAGTGAGACGTAGAAAGACGAAAGTAATGCGAAATAGCAGAAATGAGAACAGCGAGAAAACTATCAGAATGGGGGCTCAGGAAATTGACGAATTTAAAGGACTCTGCTACCTAGGCTGTAAAATAACCCGTGATGGAAGGAGCAAGGACGACATAAAAAGCAGACTAAACTGCCAAAGTAGCATTCCTGGCCGAGAGGAAGTCCACCAGTATCACCTTGATTTGGGGAAGAAATTTCTGAGAATGTACTTTTGGAGCACCTCACACCATTGAATGTTAGTGAAACATGGACTGGAGAACTGGAACAGTAGAAAATGGAAGAATTTGAGATCTGGTGCTGCAGACGAGTGTTGAAAATTAGGTGGACTTACCGGGTAAGGGATGAGGTGGTTCTTCGCAGAAGCGACGAGGAAATAAATGTATGGAAAACTCTTACACCAAGGACAGGATGATGGGTACGATACGCAATTACATCTCTATCATTAAAACTTTCAAGACCAGGTACACTAAGAACTCCGCTACCACCTCTTACTATGGCAACGGTGAACCATCCATTTCCATGTGAGAAAGTGTCGTTTATATCCAAGCAAAAATTAAGAGAACATCCAAGAAATACACGGGAGAGTGGGCTGCAACACTCTTCACTGGAATGCGATTTTTCTTGTATCCTGATGTTGTTGTAAGTTCATTTTTTATGGTTTTGTAGACTGCTGAACGCCGCCAACATGCCCTACAGGAGGTATCGTCGTACCCGCACAACAGTCTACAAAACCATAGAAAACTTTGAACTTACAACAACATCAGGAGACAAGAAAAATCGCATTCCAGTGAAGAGAGTTGCAGCCCACGCTCTCGTCGATGGACCTTGTGTATTTCTTGGATGTTCTCTTAATTTTAGCTTGAATATAAACGACACTTTCTCACATGGAAATGGTTGGTTCACCGTTGCCATAGTAAGAGGTGGTAGCGGAGGACATCGGGGAATAACTTCCATGGTACTAGAGGGAACTGTATAGGGCAAAAACTGTAGAGGAAGACAGAGATTAGAATACGTCAAGCAAATAGGTCTGCAAGTGTTAGTCTGAGATGAAAAATTTGGCACAGGAGAGAATTCGTGGAGGGCCACATCAAACCAGTCAGAAGACAGATGAGAGGGAAAAAAGTCAGGGTAAGTCAGAACGGTAAGTTCTGTCTTGTGCCTTCACACGTGTGTATTGCACTGCCTCAAGCTGTGAGGATGTTGGATTGGAGGGGGAGGAGGGGGAGCAGCGGGAGGAGCACGTAGTAATTGATACAATTTATCGATGGCCAGAGTTCAGTGTGTCACTGTGTCTTCGGATGTCGACTGCCTGTGATATTAACTTAGGTTACGGTTCAGGCTCGCTGTAACTGTTTCATGAGTAACTGGTTGGATACTGTGTTAAAGTGGGAGATACATTATAGCTGTTTCTTCCTTAATTCTAGTGATTTCATTGTAACTAATCAAATGAAAGTAATTATCTCAATAAATAGTACAGTGCTAACAACAAAGCTTTAAGTAGTTTCTTCTCATCTTAATTTGCAAAGGACATTAATGAAAGGGCCGTTGTAATTAGTTCCCAGTAACAGGAATACTTTAAATTTGGTTCATGGTGATAGGACCCCAGACTGGTCATTGTGAGACACACGACTAGCCATCTCCTGCAACTGCAGCCCAGATCATGGATTCAAATTGCAGTCTGTGTCCGTTTGCTTCTTACTGAACTGGACACTCTCTCTATCACCTTTCCTGCAGGTCCACTCACTCACACCACCATGGTTCACGCCTCGGCCACAGTTTAGTCTGGACCTATCGCAAAGCCCAAAAGGCTCAGCTCCTCCTGAGGCCCTCCGCCGGCAATTTCTCTTCATTGTCAGCGAGTTCCAGAACTCAGAAATAGTCTACACCGATGGCCCAATGGCCGGTGGTCGCGTTGGCTTCGCTTACACTCACGTTGGACATACCGAACAGTGCTCCTTGCCGGATGGCTGAAATGTTTTCACTGCAGAGTTGGTAGCCATCTCTTGCGCTCTTGAACACACCTGTTCCTGCAGATGTGAATCCATTGTCACTTGTAGTGACTCGTTAAGCAGCCTACAGGCTCTCGGCCAGTGTACCCCTCTCCATACTTTGGTAATGACTGCCCAGGAGTCTCTTTATGCCCGCGAAAACAGTGGACGTTCAGTTCCTTCATTTGGACCACAGGACGTGTTAAGGTCCCAGGCAGTGAACTTGATGACAGGTTGGCCAAACAGGTTACTAGTAAATCAACTCTGGAGAGTGACCCGCCGGAGACCGCTCTCCAATCGGTTTTACTCCGTAACGTTTTTGGGATTTGGGATACTGAATGGTGCACCCTCACTACACCAAATGAACTACGTGTTGTCAAGGAGACAACATACGTGTGGCGTGCGAGCCACTCACAGGGGCTCCATTGTCGTTTGCTGGCTACGCATCGGTCATACTCGGCTGACTGACGGTCACCTCCTCCATCGCGAGAAACCAGGTCAGTGTCACTGTGGTTCCCACTCAACTGACGTCCCCATCTTCTTTGACTGCCCAATTTCAGGCGCTGTGCGACGGACTTTTAATCTTCCGGCCACAATGGCAACAATGTTGGGAGACAATGCTGATATAGTTTTACATTTTATTCGTGAGAGGAGTTTTATCACACAATCTAACTGTGGGTGTCTAACTGTGGGTGTCTGGCATTCTCTCCCGGCCCCCATGTCCTCAGATTTTACCTCTTCCTCAATCTTTCTTTGCTGCTTGTTCGCCTTGGTGTTCCTCTCGCCTTGTCTTTTTGGCTTGAGACTGGTGTTTTTCAGAATGGCTGGCTCATCTTTTCTTCTTCTTCTTCTTCTTCTTCTTCTTCTTCTTCTTCTTCTTGCGATCAGACAGCCCTGCCCATCTGCTACATTCTTTTAACACCTTCTACCACTTTTTTTCCCTTTTAGTGCGCGTTCTTGCCTTTTGTCTTGCCTCTTTCGTTTCCTCTTTGTGTGTTTCCCAGTTAGTTTTCCGCCTCTTTTGCTTTCCAGACACTTTTGGGGAATGTTTTTACTCGGCGACCTGTTTGAATCAGGAAAAAGTGACTGATGACTCCGTAGTTTGGCCCCTCTCCCTCCAAACCAACCATAATAATTTGGTCTAGCTGGAGCCTAGGGAGCGAGTACACAACTCTAAGCACCCAACGACGACGACTGGGTGTCTTGTCGAAGTACTGTGCCCTAAACGGGAACAACACAAATTAACAGTCGCAGTTACATCATTAAGCATTTCATAAATAATTTCTATGCACTTGGTCTTTTCGATTCGGATAATTTCATGCCAAAACACTGGCAACTTCAAACGACAGCCCTATTCATCGTTGTAATAATGTAAGCCCGTGCACAAAATGTTATACAGGAAGCAATGGCTTACTTGGAAAGTAAGCGTTTCCGGACACATGTCCACATAACATCTTTTCTTTCTTTGTGTGTGAGGAATGTTTCCTGAAATTTTGGCCGTACCTTTTTGTAACACCCTGTATAGGTTAGTCACCCCCCTTAGAAGAGCACACTGGTCGCTTTGAAGCGTCGCAGATGATGTAGAACTGGTACCAGGTGATCATGTAACCCTCCAGCGCTGACGTATAGCAGAGTGTGCGAGGTATGTTGTACTTGGGGGTGACCATAGTTTCTTCGGACAAAAGTGGGACTTTCATACATTTTCTTGGACAAAAATTGGGACAATTTTTATTTCTCGTTAAACATTGAAAAGTATTTTCCATTGTTTACAGCAGCTATTACCTGTTTCTGGGAATGCGCAGCTATAACATTGTTGATAATTGCTTCACACTTTGTTCTTCCACACGAAACATTTTCTGCAATCTTAGAACCAGGAAAATTTTTTTGTTTAGTTGAACACTGCAGTCATTAGAACGATAGCTTTGGTGGTGTTTAACAACATGGAATGACAGGTTTCCTTCCGCTGCAGCTACGTTTTCCTGTTACTGTGTATTTGAAGTTACAAAATATCTCGTCGTTTTTTGCGAGGAACCTACTGATCGAAGATGCTTCCTGTGTTTATCTGATTCCATATGATGCTCGAGATCTGCAGCACCACCATGAGACACGGATACAGCACAGTTACATACGTTACATTTTGCTGAACAGTCATTGTCTGTAGCAGTGAAGCTAGAAAATTTCCTGTGAAGCTCTTCCGAAAACTTTGATTGTCGTTTCGGCAACACCACGACGTGCTAGCACTTCACGAAACTGTGCTGACAACAATGGCAAGCAAAAGCAAAGAAAATAAGAGTACGCAACAATTATAGTGCTTAAGCTGTACATTATGAGGGGGTGCCAACGTACGGAATGTCAGTTTCAATTGATAGTTTATAAAATCGACGCTCAGAAAATATTTTAACCACTTTGTAAATGAATAAAAATAATCCTTGAAAATCGGGACAAATTGCTTGGTTTTTTTTTTTTTTTTAAGTCGGGACTAATTTTTGAGCCTCAAAAAACGGGACAATCCCGATTAATCGGGACTTATTGCCACCCTAGTTTTACTACAACAGGGCTCCTAAAAACACTGTGCTTATGCAGTATTGCGTAACCGACAGGGACAGGAGAAGTCCGCTACTCTCTTCAGTCTCATTGTGAAAAACTGGCAAAAGCCGTAATAACCACCTTACGCAACGCAGACCGATGCGAGACGAGCAGGAAGAAAGCCATTGAGATTCTGGAAGGTAACGACAGGGATGTGGAACCATGCCGATTCCAGTTCCACTGTCAGCGGCGCCAGATTTCTCGGTTGAGGATCCATGGTTCTAGATCCCCTCGCTTCTAAACTGATATTGTTATTACTCAGCTTAGCCGCGAGTCCGTAGAGGGTGGTATATGTGACGTACAGTATAACTGGTCAGCATTTCCACCCTGAATTTGCGAGTGCAAGTCGGACCTGCCTCGATCTGCCTTGGTGGGTCGTGTCGTCGGATTTCCTCCTGCCTGTGCGCGGTGCAGCTCTCGTAAATGTCGTCCCGTGCAGATTCTTCATTGGTGCATTGAATGTCTTTGTCGGTGTAAGACAATTCTCTGAAATTGCTGTCGATCAACTTTGGGGTATCTATTTACTCGAAATTAACATTCAGAATGCCGTAATATCACTTTTATCCCTGTTAGATCAATAATGAAACACTCGTGTCACAAACTGCTCGTAACCGAGAGCATGGCTACCATCGAACAAGGCAGGTAGAGCTCTTAAAGCCGACTGCCGACTTTGGCGCGCAGTCCGTATCTCTTACTAGTTTCGTCACAGTTAGTGGATTTCCGATCATGTTCGTACTTACTAAGATATGCATTTGTTAATGAACGGGTGTGAATCTTAACGAGGCAAAATTATGATAGTTTTAAACATCCAGAGGCTCCTCCTAGTATTCATGTTGTCATACATGACTTTAATTATTAAATATAAATTAACAAAATCGTAACTTTGGCGCCAAGATGGCGTTACTTCCCGTCATTTATTTCCCAGGCTGACGCTTGTTGCTACGGTCCAGCGCCGAGCCCCTCCCCCCTACGCGCGACATACGGTCGCTTCGTCACCTAGCCAGCCAGCATGGGAAATGCTCTCCGACTCGTGGCCGGCTACGGACTACAGCACTTCCTAACTATCGTGAATACATCAATAAGAGACAATAAATGATTAAAACTGGCAAAAATGTCTTCCTCACGTAAGAGGCACCTTGCAATGGCTCGAACAGGAAGCCGAGCTGGTCAGACGGATCTTCGATTAGGTTTAAGTCCGAGAAGTGAGGCGGCCAGGGAAGACGGTACTAGTCCTGCTGCTCTTAGAGCCAAGCACGTACTCTGCCAGTTGGGTGACGCGTCACGTTGTCCTGTTGGTACACGCCATCGCCGGCCGCGCTGGTCTAGCGGTTCTAGGCGCTCAGTCCGGAACAGCGTGACTGCTACGGTCGCAGGTTCGAATCCAGCCTCGGGCATGGATGTGTGTGATGTCCTTAGGTTAGTTAGGTTTAAGTCGTTCTAAGTTCTAGGGGACTGATGACCACAGATGTTAAGTCCCATAGTGCTCAGAGCCATTTGAACCATTTGTTACACGCAATCGTACCGAGGAAAACCAAACTGCATGTAGGGGTTGACATGGTCCCCGACCATAGATGCATACTTGTCTTGACCCATTGTGCCTTCCAGAATGACGAGATTACCCAGGGAATGCAACGAAAACATTCCCCAGACCATAACGCTTCCTCATCCGGTCTGGACCCTATGGACGAATTTGCAGGATGTTTTTCGTTTAGGTGTTTCACGCCGATGGACCATGAAATGTGATTCATCTAAAAGGGCTACATGTCACAGTTGTGGTAATGGTGTGCAAATTCCAGCCTTCGCCGCCGATGAGCAGCCAACAGCAAGGATACATCAACCACACTTTCTTCAGAGACCCGTACGGACCAACGTTCGCTGGAAAGTCATTGAGATGACGCTGTTGATAGTATCTTGTTTCGTCTGGGCGTTGAGTTGCACGCCAATTTGCGTGTACACACCTCCGCAGCCGTCGTTCACACCTGACATCTATGGTCCGTGTCGCACCACATTGGCCTCGGCGCTGGTTTCGGATAGCGCCATTTTGCCGTGCACGGTATAAGTTAAGCACAGCGCCATGTGAATAGTTCACAGACTTAGCCTCATCGGAAACACTTCCCGTCCTTAGCCCTGAAGCTAATTATGATGCCAGATAATTCGCTCCGTTTCCACATTACGACAACGACTGCACTGTTTCCTGCATCCCCCCGATTCGCTTTATACTCCTCCACTGCTAATGTTGAAACCTGCCGTCTGTGAGTGGTTAACGCTGTCCAACATAGCGTGTGGTCACATTAACGTGACTGAACCATGTTGTTACCGGTAGGCATGCTATTCCATGCATACCTAGTACGTTTCAAAACACGGCACTTAAAAACCGTATTTTTTGGTGCTCGTACATCTGTTTCCGTTGGTGATAAAAAGGTAGGGTCAAGTGTTTTGGATAGTCTTTGGGGCTAGGGACCATTTGTACACTACTGCCCATTAAAATTGCTACACCAGAAGAAATGCAGATGATGAACGGGTATTCATTGGACAAATATATTGCACTAGAACTGACATGTGATTACATTTTCACGCAATTTGGCTGCATAGATCCTGAGAAATCACTACCCAGAACAACCACCTGTGGCCGTAATAACGGCCTTGATACGCTTGGGCATTGATTCAAACAGAGCTTGGATGGCGTGTACAGGGACAGCTGCCCCTGCAGCTTTAACACGATACCACAGTTCATCAAGAGTAGCGGCTGGCGTATTGTGTCGAGCCAATTGCTCGGCCACCATTGACCAGACGTTTCCAATTGGTGAGAGATCTGGAGAAAGTGCTGGCCAGGACAGCAGTCGAACATCTTCTGTGTCCAGAAAGGCCCGTACAGCACCTGCAACGTGCGGTCGTGCATTATCCTGCTGAAATGTACGGTTTCGCAGGGATCGAATGAAGGGTAGAGCCACGGGTTGTAACACATCTGAATTTAACGTCCACTGTTCAGAGTTCCATCAATGCGAACAAAAGGTGACCGAGACGTGTAACCCATGGTACCCAATACCATCACGCCGGGTGATACGACAGTATGGCGATGATGAATTCACACTTCTAATATGCGTTCAACGCGATGTCGCCAAACACGGGTGCGACATCATGATGGTGTAAACAGGACCTAGATTCATCCAAAAAATTACGTTTTGCCATTTGTGCTCCCAGGTTCGTCGTTTAGTACACCATCGCAGGCGCTCCTGTCTCTGATGCAGCGTCAAGGGTAACCGCAGTCATGGCCTCAGAGCTGATAGTCCATCCTGCTGCAAACGTCGTGGAACTGTTCTTGCGGATGTTGTCGTCTTGCAAACGTCCCCGTTTGTTGAATCAAGGATCGAGACGTGGCTGCACGATCCGTTACAGCCATACGAATAAGATGCCTGTCATCTCGACTGCTAGTGATACGAGGCCGTTGGGATCCAGCACGGCGTTCCTTGTTACCCTCCTGAACCCACCGATTCCATATTCTGCTAACAGTCATTGGATCTCGACCAACGTGAGTAGCAATGTCGCGATACGATAAACCGCAGTCGCGATATGCTACAATCCGACCTTTATCAAAGTCGGAAACGTGATGGTACGCATTTCTCCTCCTTGCACGAGGCGTCACAACAACGTTTCACCAGGCAACGCCGGTCAACTGCTGTTTGTGTATGAGAAATCGGTTGGAAACTTTCCTCATGTCAGCACTTTGTAAGTGTCGTCACCGGCGCCAACCTTGTGTGAACGCTCTGAAAAGCTAATCATTGGCATATCACAGCATCTTCTTCCTGTCCGTTAAACTTCGCGTCTGTAGCAGTTCATCTTTGTGGTGTGGCAATTTTAATGGGCAGTAGTGTATACTCGGCAGAAAGATCGTCTTTGTGTCACTGCCTTACAGTATATGGTCAGACTACGAATATCACACTTCTATCGGCTAAGGAAAATGGAGCAAATCGATCGGTTCTTTCTGCGTTTGATTTGGTCTACGGTGAGCTTGATGCGAGGTATAGAGGCCGCATTAGTTCATGGGCGGTTCCTCCGGAAACTCCATAACAAGATCTTTTTACTGTCTTTTCCCTCGTGATGACTGGGTGTTGTGTGATGTCCTTAGGTTAGTTAGATTTAAGTAGTTCTAAGTTCTAGGGGACCGATGACCATAGATGTTAAGTCCCATAGTGCTCAGAGCCATTTTTTGTATATTCCCTGTCTCCGGCGGACCAAAACCGAATCGCAGATTCCAAGACGGCTATGTGCAGCAAATGCCTGTAATTTTTACGATGCGTTCCTGAGATCCCGATTTTCTTCATATCGGTTTTCAAGGTACAAAGGTTCTGAGTTGCTCTACTTGTACACGTAAAATAAGCGCGTAAAATCCGGTGTGAAGCGAAAATTTTATAAAGTAAATATTTATGCGCTTAAAATTGGGCGTGAGGTGTAAAATGAGTTTTGCATTATTTCAATTTCACATAAGTAAACAATCTAAATTTTATTGACCAATACATTTGTTTTCATGTGAGTTACAGGGCTTGTTCGGCGGGAAAAAAGGAAAGCAGCCGAAAAATGCTCCTATCGGAGCACAAGAAATGCATGTGTCGAGAGCACTGAGTGCCCAACTAGGCATTTAACCCACAGCAAGTGGCTGTGAAATTTAGGTCAGAGGTGATTTTATGTTTCGGTTGTTTTCTGTACCATGACTGCGACACGCCGATCTCGGATATCGTGAACATAGACAAACATGTGTATTTCTACAGTATCGTTTACCAAGTGTTTCCCTTTGTTCTAAATCTTTATGGAGAGATGCTGTGAACACTTAGTTTTCAAATATATCAGCCCTGTTTACAGAGCTCTGTACGTATCTTCCTGGTTTCACAAAAACTCTTAGCAACCTGTCCCACCCACTATCCCGCTGAATTACGCCATCTTAACCCAATAGAAAATGTATTGTACTTTATTGTCGTGTATTGTGTTGTACATATCTAGTCCCGTAGGACCAAATTGATGAGCATATCTACAGGGTCATGGAATGTGTCAGCATAAGAAATTGTAATACAAAAAAATAATAGACAAAAAACGTTTATGAATCCTAAAAAGACAAGCTATGAGTTCACATAAATTCAATAAACAATGTAACGCAGGAATGAGCTTAATTTTCAAGGAACTCCCTGACAGGATAGGAGTGACCTATGAGGAAACCCTTCAGCTTAGTTGTTAAAGCGCATGGATTACTGCTGAAATTTTTGAATTCTTGTGGCAGCTTATTGAAAATGGACGCAGCAGAATACTGCACGCCTTTCTCAACAAGAGTCAAGGAGGTGAGATTCAAATGCAGATTGGATTTCTACCTAGTATTAACTGATTGAAAGTTGCTAATCCTTGGGATAAGGTGAAATTGTTGGCAAGAAGCGACAGTAAAGAATATATAATTATATTGAGAGGTCAATGTCAAAAATATCTAGACTAGTGAATATGGGTCGACAAGAGGTTCGCAAACTTACACCACTCATTGCCAGAACGCTCGTTTCTGAGCCAAAAATACCGTTCGTGAATGGGCAGAGTTATCCCAAAATATAATACAAAACGTCGTAAGCGCATGAAAATAAGCAAAGTAGACTACTTTTCATGTCGAACTGTCACTTACTTGAAATACAGTTCTAATAGTAAAAGTGGCACCATTAAGTTTTTGAACATGATCCTGAACATGGTTTTTGCGCGACAGTTATCTACCTAAACACCTAGAAGTTTGACCTGTTCAGTCTCACTAATCGTATGCCATTCTGTGCAATAAAAACGTCAAGTTTTGTTGAGTTGTGTGTTAGAAACTGCAAAAACTGAGTCATCCTGTGATTTAACGTTAGTTTCTTTTCTACAAACGATGGACCTACATCTTGAACTGCACTATCTGAAACAGTCCCAACGTTGAACACAACATCCTTCACTACCAAGCTAGTGTCATTAGCAAACAGAAATATTTTAGGATCACCTGTAATACTATAAAGCATATGATGTATATAAATAAGGAACATGATTGGCCTCAGCACTGATTCCTGGGGTAGATTTCGTAGAGTCAGTTAGTAACAGACAGTGGCCAGTGCAGTTTCATCTGTGCTTGCAGAGTGACGTGTGCGAGCAGCAGTAGCAGAAACTATTCGTATATTCAGTTTTTCGCATTAGTTCCGCAGATTTAATTCAAATTATTTTGTGTTTGTGTGCTTGCGTGGTGAAATTTTTCGGATGTTTGCGTATTTTCGAATTAGAAAGGGGTAGTATCAAATTTTAATAACGGTAGAGTGTAACATCGCGGGGACGGTTGTCGTTTGTATTAAGACGGGGGTAGGATCGAATAGTAATATCTGTACAGTAGTGTAATTGTGGTCATTTGATTGCTTAGTTCGTAAGTAATTGTTCATATATCGCAGCTCAATCTGGAGCTGGTGTCGCAAATGTGCAGTCGCATATTGCTGTTTTATTTGTCGCAACTCCGTACGTCCAGATATTAGCAGTAGGATGGATAGGGTGTGAGCGGGCGCAGGAGGAACTGGCCGCGGTTCGTGAGCAGCTGAGCGTGCTGTTGGCCACGGTCAGCCGCCTTCAGGCTGCTGCCTCGAGGTGCAGCGACGGCGGAGGGTCTGGCGCGTCGCTTGAGACACCCCAGGTGTCGCTTGCTGCGTCCGCTGACTCAGCCGCCGAGGCACCTTCTGGTGTATCCGGCGCGTTGGGGCCGCCCTCACCTCAGGGTGAGTGACGGACTGCAACGCCTTCGCATCGCTCGAGGCGGAGGGTCAATGTGGACTCTGGCCGGCTGTCCTCTCCCGTTCGTCCTGTCAGTGGGCAGGTGGCCGCTCCTTCAGCAGGGCCTGAGCAGGCACACGGGGCAAAGGCTTGCTGATTATTGGGAGCTCCAAAGTTAGGTGGGTGATGGAGCCCCTTAGGGAAATAGCGTACAGGGCTGGAAAGAAATCCAACGTCCACTCGGTTTGTCTGCCGGGGGGCCTCATCCGAGATGTGGAGGCGGCCTTGCCTGCGGCTATCGAGCGTACGGGGTTCAGTCGTCTGCCAGTAGTTGCTCACGTCGGCACCAATGATGCCTGTCGCTTGGGTTCTGAGGCGATCCTCAATTCGCACGGGTGGCTGGCTGATTTGGTGAAGACCGCTGGCCTCGCACGCGGGGTGCAAGCAGAGCTCTCTATTTGCAGCATCGTTCCCAGAGTGGATAGGGGTCCTTTGGTGTGGAGCCGAGTGGAGTGTCTCATCCAGAGGCTTCGTCGACTCTGTGACGGTCTTTCTAGACTTGCGCTATTGGATGGGGAGTTGTAGGACGCCCCTAGAGAGGTCGGGGATGTACTACACAAAGGAAGCGGCTACTCGGTTAGCAGAGTACTTGTGGCGTGCACATGGTTTTTTTTTTTTTTTTTTTTTTTTTTAGGCTAGGCAGTAGTGCGAGGTGTCCTGATGAACACTCACCAGTCGACGTGCAGGCAGGGAAATCAGGACGCGTTCAGTGTAAAGACACTTCAGCTATCAAGATATTAGCAGTAAATTTTCAGAGTGCTCAGAATAAAGTTCCTGAATTTACTGTCCTCCAGGAAGCGTGTGGCGCGCAAATTATTCTCGGGACTGAGACCTGGCTGAAGCCTGAGATAGGAAGTTCTGAAATATTTAGTGAGGGTTGGAATGTGTATCGGAAAGACAGATTAGACATCGTAGGAGGTGGTGTCTTCATTGCAGTTGACAAAAATATTGTGTCTACTGAGGGCAGAAGTATGGATTCTCAAAATTGCAGACTAATATCCTTAACATCGGTTTGTTGCAGGATTCTCTAACATATTCTCAGTTAGAATATAATGAATTTCCTTGAGACAGAGAAGTTGCTGTCCATGTATCAGCACGGCTTTAGAAAGCATCGCTCCTGCGAAACGCAACTCGCCCTTTTTTGACATATCATGTTGCGAACCATGGATGAAGGGTGTCAGAAGGATGCCATATTCCTTGACTTCCGGAAAGCGTTTGACTCGGTGCCCCATCGCAGACTCCTAACTAAGGCACGAGCATATGGGATTGGTTCCCAAATATGTGAGTGGCTCGAAGACTTCTTAAGTAATAGAACCCAGTACGTTGTCCTCGATGGTGAGTGTTCATCGGAGGTGAGGGTATCATCTGGTGTGCCCCAAGGATGTGTGATAGGTCGGCCGTTGTTTTCTATCTACATAAATGATCTTTTGGATAGGGTGGATAGCAATGTGCTGATGATGCTGTGGTGTACGAGAAGGTGTCGTCGTTGAGTGACGGTAGGAGGATACAAGATGACTTGAAAAGGATTTGTGATTGGTGTAAAGAATAGCAGCTAACTCTAAATATAGATAAATGTAAATGAATGCAGATGAATAGGAAAAAAAAAATCCCGTAACGCTTGAATACTCCATTAGCAGTGTAGCGTTTGACACAGTCACGTCGATTAAAAATTTGGGCGTAACATTACAGAGCGATATGAAGTGGGACAAGCATGTAATGGCAGTTGTGGGGGAGGAGGATAGTCGTTTTCGGTTCATTGGTAGAATTTTGGGAAGATGTGGTTCATCTGTAAAGGGGACCGCTTATAAAACACTAATACGTCCTATTCTTGAGTACTGCTCGAGCGTTTGGGATCTCCAACAGGTCGAATTGAGGGAGGACATAGAAGGAATTCAGAGGCGGGCTGCTAGATTTTTTACTGGTAGGTTTAATCATCACGCGAATGTTACGGAAATGCTTCAG
Source organism: Schistocerca gregaria (assembly GCF_023897955.1). NCBI lineage: Eukaryota > Metazoa > Arthropoda > Insecta > Orthoptera > Acrididae > Schistocerca > Schistocerca gregaria. The sequence continues at coordinate 657,141,697 of NC_064923.1, forward strand.
GAACTCGGGTGGGAGTCTCTGAAGGAAAGGAGGCGCTCTTTTCGTAAATCGCTTCTGAGGAAATTTAGAGAACCAGCATTTGAGGCTGACTGCAGTAAAATTTTACTTATATTTCGCGGAAAGACCACAAAGATAAGATACGAGAGATTAGGGCTCGTACAGAGGCATATAGGCAGTCATTTTTCCCTCGTTCTGTTTGGGAGTGGAACATGGAGAGAAGATGCTAGTTGTAGTACGAGGTACCCTCCGCCACGCACCGTATAGTGGATTGCGGAGTATGTATGTAGATGTAGATGTAGATGTAGATGTAAAATGACGAACCTGTTAGCCTACTGGCCGCCTGTGACACTTGTACAAATTACGCTAAGTGATAACCCGTACTAGCGCAACTTTCGCTGACTGCAGAACATTTTTTAACCTATCCACAACGTACAGTAATTAGATGACGTGTACCTAATTTTCAGAAAAGGCGTCTAACTCGAAGAATTTTTTACCGACAGAGTGCGGATAAGTATTCCATTGGACGTTACCATGATGCCAGGAAAATACGTTGCGCTAGTAAACTCGAAAGTAAAATATCAGTAAAGGTATGGAATCATTTTGAGCATTGAAAGAGAATGTTATTAAATTTGAGCTGCAATTTAGTAGAACTGAGGTTCCTTAACAATAGGTTCGCTAGATCATGCTTGAGCAAAAGCTATGAATCTGGTTAAGTCGAGTGAAAATATGTAGTTAACGTAACAATTCCTGAAAATATGTAGGCCGTAACAGTTAATACGCATACGAGAGCATGGGTGAAAATACGGTACCTTATAAAACTGAGAGTTGATTTCCTTACACTTAACACTTTGTAATAATTTAAAATCAAAAGGCGTTTACAAATTGCTGCACGTAATGCTGTAAAGACACAAGAATCTTACTTCACTATAATGCTTCCTATTTTCAAGTTTCAGTAATCATTTCTTTTCAATACACAAAACTCGTAGCGAGAAATACTAATGCATCACAATCAGCAGCAATGGAAACTGGCAACGCCACACACAGATAAACAGATATTTACATAACACTTTTAGAATAAATTAAGTAGGGCAGTCTTGACAGATAAACTAATTTACATGATTGATGAGGCTTACTCAGCAAGGTAATGAAAGTAATTAAATTGACAAAAGTTGATCAACACTACCAGTTAAATTCTAGAGTTTCTATCTTCACTGAGCTAAAAAGTTTAAGATTGTCTTGGTCTTCCACAAATTTAAAATGCAAGTCCTTTTCATTTCTTGGTTATTAAAATAATAGGAGCAGGATCCTACAATTGGTAGTGGTTACTTGGGGGTAATTATTGACACTAGATAATTATCATGTTACCAAAGTACAATATTAGTCACCAACCGAACATTGTAGATATTTTGTTAAGTCTTTTAAATTTCTAAATTTCTGAGATTGCACTGTCTTACTTTGAAGTTGCTGTAGGCATGACGTAAAGATTTGAAGACTGTTGTTAGGCAACAGACTCTTCTCTCTACTCACGAGCAGAATTAAAAGCAACTGGCCACACTATACTATTATTCCATTAATACTACTGAAACATTTCTCAAATAATTATTCTGCCGTGGACCACAATAGTGCACGTTATCTTCACAGCGCCTAGCCCAACATTTTGTCACCACGAAGTTCAAAAACAAAGTTTTGCTCATACTTCCGCCATTATCCAGTCCCACTGTCAACTTACACCTCTCTTTGTACCCTCTCTCACGTACCAACAATGTTAGTACCACGCCGATATTATCTTCGGTTAGACATTGTTACTATCCACAATAAAAATCCTAACTTTGCCAACGTGTCCACTACATTGCTTTAGAACATTATTTTCAAATAATTTGCGTTACAATATTCCAAATAATTAGTATCGTCTATAAAATAACAAAATATGCACACTTGTAATCTGAGATTAGTATCAAAATTATGAAAAAAGTTACTAATACGAAGTATTGTGTTGTTGTGTTACAGCTTCAACTGTACTATTAAATACAATCTGACAACTTCTGAAGTACGTAATCAGTTTGTAGCAGCGCATCCTCTCTAACAACGCAAAATGGTTCACTACAGCAAGAATTTGTCTCCACCAAATGAACTTTTCAAATGACCGAAAGAATTTGGAAACAATACTGTGCCGCGCGGGATTAGCCGAGCGGTCTGAGGCGCTGCAGTCATGGACTTTGCGGCTGGTCCCGGCGGAGGCTCGTGTGCTCCCTCGGGCATGGGTGTGTGTGTTTGTCCTTACGATAATTTAGATTAAGTAGTCTGTAACCTTAGCGACTGATGACCTTCGCAGTTAAGTCCCATAATATTTCACACACATTTTGTAAACAATACTGTGCATTAATAACAATGCGTCACTTTCAATTTGCCACGTACGTAAGCAGTAGTGCGTTACAAATTGAAGCCTCACTTTCACAAGAAAGGGGTGTAAGAGAGTGGCTGTTGAGTGGGTCAGACTTGAATGCACGAGTCTGGTGTGGAAATACGGCTGATTATGTGCCATACCATTTATTTTACCAACATGCTTATATAGGAATGCATTGATCTTACAAAATTTTCACCAATGCTATGAATCTTCTTTGAATCTTAAAAACACTTAAACCAACCTGTAACACCGAAAATGCAGCTTAAATACCTTCTGTACCATCCAAAATTTTCGCCTTTTAATATCCGTTGATAACTTGTACTATACTTATGATTCTGAAACTGCAAGTTATATTGCAGAAACTATACATAATACGTAATCGATGTAATAGGGCATTTATTTCTGACTAGTTACAACGAAAATATTGCAAATTGCTGGGCAATAAATAGCCAAGGGAACTTTATCGACGAAATGGTAGTAGCTGTGGCGTTGTTTATCTGTGCGTATGGAGAGTCTCTGTCGCATTGCGAGCAGAGAGGAGGCAGAACAGCTTGGGTCATGAAAGAGTGCAGAAGTGTTTGTGGGCGCTTCCGCAGACGCGGTGTGCAGCTAAGGTCGCGCCTGCTATGCTCGCGCCTGATTGGTTAACCGCGAGTATGGAGCGCACGTTAGGACGACATGCAGAGGAAGCTGCATTTTCAACTTTTGCCTGTCCCATAATTATCCGTGTCTCTGGAGACGACTCCTGTTTCTTCTCAAATAGCAACGGCAATTCAGTATTGTCGTCGACCACATTCATCGTCGTTCGTACAGCTACAACATCGTAAGACTGTTAAGTGAAAATTACCCAGTAACATTTCTTTCACAAAGTGTGTCTAACCTTAATAACAACCTGCAATAGTTAAAACTTATAGGGAACTGTGTTTTCAATGTCCTCAGACATTATTACCAAGTAGGGTCCCTCTCCTTTCCATGAATTCAGTGCCGTAAGAATATGAAAATTGATTAACTATTCACTGCCAGTTTTTTGTGTTTGCTAATGCCCAGTTTGTCTAAATTTTCTGCCTCAATTAAATGTTCATTCTTGTATTTCTTGGCATAGCTTACTTGAAGTAAAATTTCACTGGCAAAACTAAAAACTAAAGATACAGCACAAATTGAAAGTGCGCAATATCATTTATTTTGTATTTAGCTTAGCGAGTGACTTCTGCTCACTTATGTATTCCGTTGTTATTTTAAAAGTAAAATCAATTGCTCATTTGCTGAAAGTGAATTCAGTTCAATCTTTCAGTAATCAAAAATAAATTGCTTGCCTTTTTCTAAATTTTACATTACATTACACTGAAGCTATTGAAAGTCACTTTTTACATAACAAAGTTTAAGTTAAACCAGTCATTTATTTAACCAATAACTTCATTTAACGTTACTTTTACAATTTAGTATTTGAGAAGAAGAAACTGCAAACTCAGTGCGTTCTGATTTATTTATTTTCTCGTGAACTTTTGTGCCGTGGAAAAGCGTGACAATCTTCTGTTGTCACGCCAGTGATTATTTGCTTAAATTTCTTTGCCATTACCTTTCTCAAGACTCTGGACATTCACTGCCCTAGTGGGATGGCACCCGTTTAATTATCCCCTCTTTTTACCTAATCAGTGTTTTGTGTTCTCAGTGATTTTACGTGGTACCCTTTTTCCCCTGTGCGGTTCGTGAGCGATTGGACTATATTACACCCATTTCAAAATTATCATCGGTATTTAGCTTAAGTCCAGAATAGATTCTCCCTCCAGTAGAGTCTGTAGAACACTATTTTTCCAAATAACCAGTGTCATTTTCCTCCTGTAACCATAGCCTTACTCAGGATTTCCCGAATTTTATTGGCGAACCACAGTGGGTCTTTCCAGCCCTTAATCCACTAATCCACTTGTTAGGCACATACTTCACCAGATCATGATTTACAGTCCTTTTGAACTTTGCCCATAATTTCTCTACGTCCGTCATACTGAAACTAAACGATGCCAGTTCATTCTCAAAGTAAACTGCAAACAACTGCTTAGTTACCCTGTCTACAGAAACACTTTCGTAGACTTCCTGGTGGATTTGTTAACTTTAGTAATCATCATCGCTATGACAATGTTATGACCATTAATCCTCGTCTCTCTACTGATGCCGTCGAGATGGTCAGCCCTGTTTGTGGCTACAAGATCTAAAATATTTTCATTGCATGTGGGCTGTCTTAACTAGCTGCTCCAGACAGTTTTCGGAAAACGCATTCGAATGTATTGGCAAGACTGCCTGTCCCTACGCACCGCAATGAATCCATAGATGTCATTACGATTACACTAGTATTGTAATCAATCCAAGCATGCATTTAGAATCAGAAGAACCGGTAAAAAAATGTCCTTAACTGTATCACTAACTGGTTTTGTACGAATGGTCTCACCCTTAATATTAAAAGGACATAATACACACAGTTCTGCACATCGAGGGGTACTACAGAATTGATAAGTGTAACACATGATGAAGAAATAATGAATAGGGTGGGAACTTCAAAAGTCTTAGGTGTCCATATTGATGAGAACGTAAAGGGGAGAACACACATTTTGGATCTCCTGAAACAACATAGTTCACTCACATTAGCGCTTAAAATCATTGCAAATCTTGTGGAGAGACAAAATCAGTAAGTTCACATTTTTGCTTACTTTCATTCAATAATGTAATATGTAACAATGTTCTGGTGCTACTCATCTTTAAGAAAGGAAGTCTTTATTGTACAAAAACTGTCCGCAGCTCGTGGTCGTGCGGTAGCGTTCTCGCTTCCCACGCCCGGGTTCCCGGGTTCGATTCCCGGCGGGGTCAGGGATTTTCTCTGCCTCGTGATAACTGGTGTTGTGTGATGTCCTTAGGTTAGTTAGGTTTAAGTAGTTCTAAGTTCTAGGGCCCATAGTGCTCAGAGCCAGTAATGCGAATCATTAAACTGGCGGGGAAAGAGCGGCAAGCAAAAACAGAGCACCATGAAATTGTATGACGAGAGCCTACTTGCCCTGACCGGGTGTTATAGGACGCACTTAAAACGGAAAATCCACATCGCATCCTCCTCAGATTTAATGGTTAGTTGGCCCAGTGGATAGATCGTCAAAGACTGAACGAAGATAAAGGATGAAAATAGAAGCAAAATAGAAACAGTGGACGTCCAAGCACAAGATGTGGAACATCGAGCGAACTGGAAGATTCACGATGTCGTGGTTATGTTGGACTACAGAGCGGGAGATCGTGTTCACATCTCCTTCGTGACCCCTCTTTTTTTCACAAAATTAGGAACTGTCTGTTCGGCCATTGACGTGTCCTCTTGCTATAGTCTTGGCGATTGTAATACTACACATATGTTGCAGAATATGACTCATCTGGTAAGAGTATATTACCGTCGCAAGTAAAAGTAATGAAAACTAAGAGCAGGTGAGATGTCGCATAGACCTTTCACAGAAAGGAAAACAACAAAAATGGATTAAGAGTCAACTTCCAAAATGGCACGCAAGCGTTATAACAGGTGGTACTTGATTGGAACAAATAGCAGGTATGTACGTCTGGAGGCTCATCGCCTTGTAATACGGGATCCCAGTGCCGAATACTAGTGAAAACACAAGAGATCTCTGAATCAACTTTCATCATAGGTCCCTCCCCTACACCTCGCTGTTGCAAAAGAACGCCAGACAACGAGCAAAGCTGAATGCAGCGAACACACACATCAATGACCGGACGGACAGCTCATAATTTTGTGAAAAAGAAGTTGGGGCGCGAGGGAGATTCGTGACAACATGATCGCGACGCTTTCAGCAGCCACTAACATCTGATCAATGGCGTTGCCGCATATCGCATCTGGGCGACAAGATGATCTGTGTACTGACAGATGTTGTCGTTCTGGCTGGTGGGGGTCGTGATTGGCTGTCCCGGTGTTTGTCTGTTGGGAGTTGTGGTTATTCGCGGTCGCAGTCGGCTTGTGTGCTCTTCCGCATGATAACATAATCAGTCTCGCTGGCTGTGTGTCCAGCCACTCCGTATCTCTCTGCTTGTCCCACCCTGTAGCACCGTTTGTGTCCCGCAGCCCGAGTGTTAACATGCTCCACTGACGCCAGCGTAATCGCTGCGACGTGAAGCCACCAGAGCGTGACGCGGCTTCTGCCGTCGCCCTTCAACACGGAATGGACTCCGTCGGTATGTGCACTGTTTTCCTGTCTCATTTTTAGCTTTTTGTGTGGACCTTCGTACATGGCTTAGATGATACTGCACACACTGTTCAACCATCCTATCGGGATTTGGCGCCCATAAACAACTTTAAGCGAGCGACAGTGTCGTATTAGTTGTGACGGGCCCATTCATGCATCTACTTCTGTAGCCGCAAGACACCTTATTGTTCGAAGAGGAGGTTACTTGGAGTATCAACATCTTTTTCTCTGCTTTCCTGTTCGGTTCACGAATCTTGCACATGAAGGCGGCTGTTAGTAAGTCTTCGTATGAGCTCGAATTTCTTTTATTTTCCCGACATAGTCATTTTGCGAGATCTATGAAGCAATATGTGACTCGAGTCTTCTTAGAACATTCACTCACGGAATTTTAACAGTAAATCTCTGACAAAGCCATTCTTATGTCGTCTGTCACAGGAGTTTCATTAGCCTCTCTGTAACGTCCTGCGAGCATTAAACGAACTCGTTGCGAAACGCTCCCCCTCTTCTTTACGTCTTCTCTATCTTGTCTTTAATGCCGTCTGATTACGGCCATAGCTAACGACCAATGCTACAAATTTGTTCGAACTTGTACCGGATGGTTATAATGAAAGTGCAGTCACTCAGGGAGGTCTAGTGTGGGCTTTAATTATCCTACGGCAGCGAAACTTGGTAGATATGCTAATGCCTTAATGCAGAACCTATTTAAGCTGGAAAACAAATTATTTCCAATTTTGCTCGCTAGGTGCAAATCGGGCGCTATGCACTGTGACGAAATCACATACACGTTGTCATTTTACAAGCCGTGACGTTAGCCTGTATGGCTATCGAGAAGAGAGATCTTGCGCTGTTAGTGAAACTGTTTTATGTAAACGACGGCAATTACAGTGTTTCATTGAGAGAGCATCGCTTACTGAAAGGTTTGGGGAGAAGCTCGAGGTTATTAAATGGTTTATAGAAGATAATGAAGTTCGTAAACGCAGGTGAGCTCGGTGTGGCAGTCCACTTCTGTGGAGTAACGAGAACTGCCGAATATGGGGTACTGTTAAACTGCGTGTTGTACACGAAGATCAATTACAGTCGTCGTATGTGACTGTGTGGCGTGGATTCACAAGTACCTTTATTCTCGGTCCGTTCTTCTTTGAAGAGAATATACCCAGAGGTCCTGTCAGGTTTACCGTGACGCCTGCACGTTATTGAGATCACCCTGTACAGCATGTTATTCCTGCTTAATGTAAACTTCCACGAATGTGTTACTTCCAGAGGTTTTGGAGATGCATGGCCTACAAGATAACCTAATCTCAATCCATGTGAGTTTTCCTTTGCGGATACTTAAAAGAACGTTTTTACCAGGGACACGTTCGGTCTCTACCTGGTCTGAAGACCTGTATACAGGAACTCATTGCCCAGATTCCACCGGAACCGCTGCAAGCAACTGTTAATCACGTACTTTTACGAACGCTTGCATTTCGTCGTCACCGGTGCTCACATTGAACAAATCGTGTAACCAGCGGTCAATAATAATATCGACGTTGTGCCTCTCTTGACCTCTTACCGAGGGAGGTGGCGCAGTGGTCAGCACACTTGACTCGCATTTGGAAGGACGTCGGTTCAAGCCCGCGTCCGGCCATCCTCATTTAAGTTTTGCGTTCAAAATGGTTCAAATGGCTCTGAGCACCATGGAACTTAACATCTATGGTCATCAGTCCCCTAGAACTTAGAACTACTTAAACCTAACCAACCTAAGGACATCACACAACACCCAGCCATCACGAGGCAGAGAAAATCCCCGACCCCGCCGGGAATCGAACCCGGGAACCCGGGCGTGGAGGTTTCCCGTGATTTCTCTAAATCGCATCAGGTAAATGCCGGGATGGTTCCTTTGAAAGGGCAAGGTCGACTCCATTCCTTAATCAGATGGGGCCGATGACGTCGCTGCCTGGTCACCTCCCCCAAATCAACCAACCAACCATCTAAACAGCTAACCAACATTCCTACTGTGAACTAAACGCTTTACAACGAATCTGGGTAGCATCTGTGTCTCTTTCCTCACATTTTTACTAGGTCACCCCGGAATGATACTCAGATGTTTCGCAGTTGTTATGGTTTCCAGTGACTGATCGTCGAATGGACTGTTCCACTTACGTGAAAAATGGTACATTTACTTACGGTCAGCTGCCAGTCCCTGCATCAAGCATTTATCTTCCGCCCGTCTCCCCTGGTTTTCCTCAAAGTTTAATAAGTTGCGACTGTCCCATTTAAATCATGATCTGCGAGGAGTTTCTTATGTTGTTCACCAGATTATTTACATGTACCGTGAGCAGTAATTACAGTGGAACGCATCTTTGGGCTACGACAAACTTAAATCTTAGGATTTCACGCCGATTAAAAACAACGTGTTAAATTCTACAGTGAAGAGCTTAGACAACGTAATTTTCTCCTAGAAGTGATCTAACAGTCACGTAGGCATACATACGTGGCGCACGGAGAGAGGGGCTATTTATATTCCGGATTTCATCTTAAAACATTATATGCAATAAGTAGCATTTTATGGTAGGTAAAAAAGTTTATTCTGAGATTCTTCTGTGTTACAGTGACAGCGGCTCCAACGAAACGAGCCATAGAATACTCTATTTTCAATGGTAAAGTTGCTCCAACACAAGCTGATTTGAACGCAGAAGTACTTTGATAGGCGTTGTGGTATAGGAGACTGTACACCCTTACCCTCCTCCGACCTCTCAATAGCTTATATGGCCACCTATGGTGAGGCATACAGTTTAACTGGACTGCGAACCAGGGTGCAAAATTTTGTTTCACACGTAAACATTCCTTTGCCTGGGGTAAAAAGACTTACTCTCATAGACGTAAGTAATTATAATATCGGTCATGGATGTAGGATTCGGCAACAGGAGCCTCCTGACGAATCTGTCTTCCTTAATCCTAATGTTACTCCAGTAGTTAAGATCACGAACTGCCAGTAAGTCATCTGCTGCGATAGTAGGGCATATGATTTACAAATATAGGATCATGGTTTAAGGGATTTTTGGTATTTTTCCTTTTCATTTAATATTTATAGATTTCATACTAACTCCATAATTAATATTACTAATTATTAAAAGGGCCTCAGTTATAAATCATCAAGTGTTAACAACAATTCTATACCATTGTCTGTAGTTATGTGAAAATGCGACCCGAACTGGATTCCAAGTGGCGGGTTTCGAAATTGTAAGCAGTTATAAATAACATAAACTAAATTCCATAATGTTGAGTGTCGATATTTGTATTTCATATTATATTTTTTCACAATTTTCGGTACATATCTAAAATTGTTCTTTTTAAATTGTAGCAGAACATAATTTTACCTATACTGTGTGTGTACTTTCTACTTTTTGAGCTTTCAACACGTCTAATCTTTCTCTTTGTGTGAAGCAATCATATGTGGCACAAAATTTGTCCGATTACATTGGGCGGAGGTACTGCCGGATGCAATCATCAAAGGTCCACGATATTCCGGCGTACAACTGATCCGCCATCATCAGGCGGTACTGATGGAATTCCATCAATACCACCTGTTGGCGGAACGATTGTTGGCCGAAATATCGTGGACCTTCTAAAATTGCATCCGGCAGTAGACCCGAGAACCTTGGAAGCATCCTATAAGCCCGGAAAGCTTCAGATCGCATACATCCCTGTAGTGATTCCCAATACATGTAGATCGTCGACGGTGCATTTTGTCAATAAATACGCCACTCACCTGAGGTGCAGATAATATTATTTCACTGCTTATATTTTCTGTCGTAACTGCGTTTAAATCCAAATTTATTCATGATTAGTTTCGAACGCAACGTATGTTTTCAGTTTCCTTTGAGAGGAGTGTATAAGATGAACATCAACAAAAGCAAAACTAGGATAATGGAATGTAGTCGAATTACGTCGGGTGATGCTGAGGGAATTAGATTAGGAAATGAGACACTTAAAGTAGTAAAGGAGTTTTGCTATTTGGGGAGCAAAATAACTGATGATGGTCGAAGTAGAGAGGATATAAAATGTAGACTGGCAATGGCAAGGAAAGCGTTTCTGAAGAAGAGAAATTTGTTAACATCGAGTATATATTTAAGTGTCAGGAAGCCGTTTCTGAAAGTATTTGTATGGAGCGTAGCCATGTATGGAAGTGAAACATGGACGATAAATAGTTTGGACAAGAAGAGAATAGAAGCTTTCGAAATGTGGTGCTACAGAAGAATGCTGAAGATTAGATGGGTAGATCACATAACTAATGAAGGAGTATTGAATAGAATTGGGGAGAAGAGAAGTTTGTGGCACAACTTGACCAGAAGGAGGGATCGGTTGGTAGGACATGTTCTGAGGCATCAAGGGATCACCAATTTAGTATTGGAGGGCAGCGTGGAGGGTAAAAATCGTAGAGGGAGACAAAGAGATGAATACACTAAGCAGATTCAGAAGGATGTAGGTAGCAGTAGGTACTGGGAGATGAAAAAGCTTGCACAGGATAGAGTAGCATGGAGAGCTGCATCAAACCAGTCTCGGGACTGCTGACCACAACAACAACAACAACAACAACAACAACATGGGTCAAAAATGACTTCATTAAAATGAAAAACACAAAACAAAACCACGAAAACATCTTGTTAGCGCTCTGTGTGCAAAATAATGATTACTGTGGTAATTGTAGACGTACCTGAGTGTTAATATGTGAACAGTCGCGATGTAATTTAATATGGCCATTATTAACAGTCCATATTTATACGTTACATATATACAGCTTTACGGGCTGCTCCGCCCTCCGCCCTCTGCCTGCAGACTGTGACTACTGCAGGTGAAACGCACGGCGTATTTTCACTGAGTATCCATGCGCACCATCGTCACAGTACAGCGATATCGTATCTCTGGTGAGGTTTGATAAAATGAAATGTATTAAAGTGAACTATTCCGAAGCATTCTTTTAAATTTCACCGTGATGAGTCATTTGAATAAGGCCTAGATGTATTTGTAATTACCAGAGTTAACCTCATTATAGTTTTGTACACGCATAATGCTTAGAAGTGAAAATATAAAACTGTTTGTTAATGGTTTTTATTTGACATTTTGGTTTTAACGATGTATTAAATTGTTAAGGCTTTCGTGGCCATTTGTTGACAAACTGCCTATTGGCTTCCGTCTCGGGTTCTTCGGCCGACGTTCATCTGATGATTTTACAGCTTTTTTTACTTTCTGGCCGAAAGTTTTTTTCCTTAAGACAAATATACGGTTTTCTTATTAGGTGTCCACTCACTGAAAGTCCAACTTCTATTTTATAACTATGCGTTGTATTGTATGCAGATTGGATCGAGGCAACTATTGATTTTTTTCCCTTTTCTAGGTAGTGTCTCACCAGAAGTTCATAATTAAATCCACTTTGTCACTGTTCCAAATGCAGTGTGGCTGTATCTGGAAAGTTGCATTTTTCTGCTTCACTTCCTCGACAAAATGGAGGCCGGATTGGCGAGTATTTTGGTCTTTCTGTACATTTCTGGCTGTCATGAAAGCAGTGATGTGTCTACGGCACGTTTTGTATTCTTTCTCGAAACGTGCTGTGAAATCCACAGAACATTTAGACTTTGTATGGCCAGTTTATCTTGCTTTTTGCATCATCCAAAATTTCAGCTGCCATCAATGGACACGTTTTTCTTCATTCGTTGCTATGTCACATTGGGATAGAATGTGTTGTTTTATCTCCAGTTCTTTGACGGCTTATTTCCTCCACATAATCAGACATTACTTTGATGTTCGATGTGATATTTGTAGTAGGATGTCTAATCAATAACCTTCCCTTCTACAATAACCTATGAAACCTTCCCTTAGGATTTCTATCTCTTGCTTAATAATAACAAATGAAAGTTTCCCTTTGAAATTAATCCTCTTTCTCAATAATAATAATAATAATAATAATAATAATAATAAGTGCAATCTTCGCATGCAAATTTAAATGCTGCTCATTAAAAGTGATTTGCTGATTATTTCGACGAAACATAGAATTTGTCTTCGTCGTGGCCCTCAGTCGTTACCTGCAATAACCCAAAACTGTTCCTTACCTTTTTTACTGTTACTGGATAGCCATCTGACTGCGACATGAATATACTTACTCTGTTTTACTATACCGGTACTCTATTAGTTGCTGGTGGGATGTCGTAGTAAGTGGCTGTATTTATTACCAAAGCTGACGTTATTCTTTAATTAATTTGAAGTTTATGTAATTCATAGTTGAACTTTTTCTTGACAACAATAAAATTTTGCAAAGTTTTACGTTAATGGTTTTTGGGATGGATTATAATCAGTAATGCAACATTGCTGGAAACATTAATTATATTCTGAAAACGGTTCTTCAAATGTTGACTGTTGGTAATGAAATGATTTTACAAACGTTCAAAGGCGATTTACTTTTTACAATAATCTTACAACCAGCATTGCGCAAACATACCTTCGGTAGTCTTGAGATTCTAAAACAAAAAAATTAATAACATTAGTTCCTCTCATGATAATAGTTAGCTAATGTCTCTGTACATCCGTTTATATTGTCGTTGTGGTCTTCAGTCCTGAGACTGGTTTGACGCAGCTCTCCATGCTACTCTATCCTGTGCAAGCCTCTTCATCTCCCAGTTCCTACTGCAGCCTACATCCTTCTGAATCTGATTAGTATATTCATTTCTTGGTCTCCCTCTACGATTTTTACCCTCCATGCTGCCCTCCAGTACTAAATTGGTGATCCCTTGATGCCTAAGAACATATCCTACCAACCGATCCCTTCTTCTAGTCAAGTTGTGCAACAAGCTCCTCTTCTCCCCAATTCTATTCAATACCTCCTCATTAGTTATGTGATCTACCCATCTAATCTTCAGCATTTTTCTGTAGCACCACATTTCGAAAGCTTCTATTCTTTTCTTGTCCAAACTATTTATCGTCCATGTTTCACTTCCATACATGGCTACACTCCATACAAATACTTTCAGAAATGACTTCCTGACACTTAAATCTATACTTGATGTTAACAAATTTCTCTTCTTCAGAAACGCTTTCCTTGCCATTGCCAGTCTACATCTTATACCCTTTCTACTTCGACCATCATCATTTATTTTGCTCCCCGAATAGCAAAACTCCTTTACTACTCATCCGTTTATAATCTCTTATAAATCATAGCTGGTGGCTGGCAGGCACACCGCTCCTCTCAACCTCTCGCTTCAGACCTGCTACCGACTCGCTTCACATCTCGCTTACTACTGACTTCCTACGAACGCTGAAGTGCGGTCTCTCCTGCCAACAATGCAGACAATCCCTGCTAGCATTACAAAATGTCTCAATGCGCGGTCTTTCCCGCTCTTTTCTTAAAATGTATCCATACGCGGTCTCTGCCGCCCTTTTTAAAATTATATCAATGTTCGGTCTCTCCCACCAACAATACTTTGGTGCAAACATTCCCTGCTACTACAATTATTACCAAAATGACAAATATTAATTATTCCTACTTAATCATGTTAGTAAAATATAAGCATCTTTCATAAATTGTGGTTTGACAATAGAAATATGCATATCTTACAAGGGAAATGACAAACCGACCGGAGCAGCGCTAATTCATCAAATTTTGCCAGAAACTGGGCGACAGCCAAACAGTAACCATTCAGAAGGTTCAGATGGCTTCCCGTGGCGATGCTCCGTGCATCACACGAATTAAGGAGTGGCAGAACCGGTAAAGAAGACTGCACATCGGTGGAGATCGAGCCACACTCTCGACGACCATCAACATGCCGAAATGACCAGGTCATTGCCAAAGTGAATGTTGTGGTGATGTAGGAACGCCGTGTGACTGTCAGACATTACAGGAGAGGTGGGCATCAGCACTTTTCGGCAGATTCCATTGTAGCCGAAGATTTGGTCATGAAGTGAGCATCAGCAAAATTCCTGCCAAAGCTGCTGATGGCGGAACAGACCCAAGTTCGTGTTGAAGTTTCACAGGACATGCTGGACTCCACAAACAGTGACCACGACTTCGTGAACACCATAATCACTGGTGACAAGTCCTAGTTGCATGGGTAAGACCCGAAGGCCAAGTCTCAGTCGTCACAGTGGAAGCATTCCTCCTCACCAAGACCAAAGAAGGCCTGCCAAGTGCGCAGCACCGTCAAAGTGATGCCGACTCATTTGACTCCCACGGTGTGGTACACCACAAGTACACACCACAGTGTCAATCACCAAAGATACTAGAGAGATGTTCTCCGTCGCCGAGATGATGGTGTGCGGCGCAAGAGACTGGACTTGCTCTCGACAGGAAATTAGGCGCCTCCATCACGACAGTAGTCCAGCACATTCCTCGCACTTGATTCAGATTTTTTTTACGAAAAACTATATTCCTGTGCTTCAACAGGCTCCTGGCATGGCCCATGCGACATACGACTGCTCCCCAAACTGAAGAGGCCAATAAAAGGAACGCGATTTCAGACAAGAAAGGACATTATGACAGCAACGACAGCTGAGCTAAACTCCATTCCGAAAGAGGCTTTTCCTACGTGCTTCCAACAATGGCGGCACCGCTGGGAGAAATTGTGGAGTCCCAAGGAAACTGTTATGAGGGTGATAGGTTTCCAACGCTCCAGATTACCCAGGTTTTTTTTCCATGCCAAAGATGGGATACTTCTCGAATAGACCTCGTACATTTATCGGACTGAGAGACAAGGCGGTCAATAGCCTCGTGAGAACATTTGTGTGGTCGCCTACGGTATAATGATTGAACTCAGGCGTTCACCTCTTCATCCGTAGCAAATCTATGGTTACGAATGTCTTTATTCACGGCTCCAAAAGTATGAAAATCGCATGGGGAGAGATCGGAATTCTACAGGGTGGTCCATTGATCGTGACCGGGCCAAATATCTCACAAAATAAGCGTCAAAAGAAAAAACTACAAAGAACGAAACTTTTCTAACTTGAAGGGGGAAACCAGATGGCGCTATGGTTGGCCCGCTAGATGGCGCTGCCATAGGTCAAACGGATATCAACTGCGTTTTTTTTTTTAAATAGGAACCCCCATTTTTATTGCATATTCGTGTAGTACTTAAAGAAAGATTAATGTTTTATTTGGACCACTTTTTTTGCTTTGTGATAGATGGCGTTGTAATAGTCACAAACACATGGCTCGCAATTTGGGCATTTTCATCACAATAGCCATACATCAACACGATATCGACCATTTCCGCAATTTGTAAACGGTCCATTTTGACACGGGTAATGTATCACGAAGCAAATACCGTCCGCACTGGCGGTATATTAGCCGGCCGGAGTGGCTGTGCGGTTCTAGGCGCTACAGTCTGGAACTGAGCGACCCATGGATGTGTGTGATGTCCTTAGGTTAGTTAGGTTTAAGTAGTTCTAAGTTCTAGGCGACTGATGACCTCAGAAGTTAAGTCGCATAGTACTCACAGCCATTTGAACCATTTTTTGGCGGTATATTATGTGATATGACGTACTTATAAGTTTGTGACTATTACAGCACCATCTATCATAAAGCGAAAAAAGTGGTCCAACTAAAACATTCATATTTCTTTACGTACTACACGAATATATAATAAAAATGGGGGTTCCTATTTTAAAAAAACGCAGTCGATATCCATTTGACCTATGGCAGCGCCATCTAGAGTGCCAACCATAGCGCCATCTGGTTTCCCCCTTAAAGCTAGACGAGTTTCGTTCTTTGTAGTTTTTTCGTTTGATGTTTATTTCGTGAGATATTTGTCCCGGTCACGATCAATGAACCACCCTGTAGGAAGGGTTCCCAGCGAAACTTCTGGAGGTTAGTCGAAACAACCTTGACAACTTGAGGGCGGACATTGTCCTGCCTGAGAATGATTCTGTTCGTCAACATTCCTGGGTGTTGGGATTTCATAGTGAGCTTCAGTTCTTGCAAAGTGTCTACATGCTTCTGAGCATCAGTAGTGGCAACGTGCTCCGGAAAGTCCATGAACAGTGGGCTCTTGGAGTCAGAGAAAAAGGAAAAGGTCGTAAAGACTCTACCGGAGTTTCTGTGCACGGCTTCGGTGAAGGAATTTCGGAAGGCTGTGTGTAGTAACTGTGCGTTAGTAGGACTGTCATAGATAGTATTTCCCTTGCTATCGTGCAGAGAAAGCATTGATTACGTCTAGCCGCTAGCATACTGTATATACGACCAGAATCTCTTTGGATTTTCACCTAGGTTTCGAGGCAAAGTTTCGTTGTGGGGAACTATTATAAGCACCTCGCAATGAAGTCCGGGCTGAATTTCGAGCTTCTGTAGAAATCACCAATTATGGGGATTTTGCGTTGAAATTTGGGATGCTTTTTCTCGATGTTTCCGCAGTGATGTTCTGTGGTGTGTTGGGGGCTTATGGGCGCTCAACATCGAGGTCATTAGCGCCCTGACACACGTTCAAAGGAACGAACGTGGACAGACCTAAGAAAACTAAAGCACACACTCAAAGAAAGCAGGAAAAGAAGGAAAATGTTACATAAGAAAGTAAAACCTAAGGAAAGGGGAAACATAGCAACAAGAATGTCACAGGAAATTGTTATTGGCTGCCCACTTACATAAAATATGGTCTAGCTTGTCACACAGCGAGCAAATTAAAATCCTCTCCCTAAAATCTTTGCAAAAACATTTAACATGTCACAGAACTTTAAAACTTTAGCCACATTCGTCCGAGTGTTGCCTAAAAGAGGTGGCAGGTCCGCTGGCAAGTCAGCTGCGGCCCGCTGGTCAGAAAATAAAACGCAATCCAATAAAACGTGGCGCACGGTGACCTGGACGCCGCAAGCACCATACATTGGAGGGTCCTCTCGCCGGAGCAGGTAACCATGCGTCATAGGGCTGTGGCCTATTCGAAGCCGAGTGAGGAGAACCTCATCCCGTCGATGGGGCTGAGAGGAAGTACACCACACACGCGTTGTGGGCTTGACTATACGGAGCTTATTGTTAGTCACTTCCAGCCACTCATCCTCCCACTGACGCATAACCCGTGAGCTCAACAGCTAGGTGAGTGCGTGCAAGGGGATAGCACACTGAGATACTTGTGGGGCGAGACACGCCTCCTTGGCTGCGAGATCTGCCCTTTCATTCCCAGCAATGCCGACATGCCCCGGAACCCAGCAGAAAGCTACAACCTTCCCCAGTCGCTGTAGTCGGAGGAGGGCGTCCTGGATGGTCTGGACAGTTTTGTCTGCCGGATACAAACGTTGCAATAAGTGAAGGGCACTGAGTGAATCGGAACAGACAAGAAATTTAGCAGAGGAAGAATGTCTCATGTGCTCCAGTGCCCGCAAGATCGCAGACAATTCTGCATCAATGACAGCGAAAGTCTGAGGCAGGCGGACCTTGAAGACACGATCTGGAAAAACAACTGAGCACCCAACAGAATCCTCTTGTTTCGAACCATCCGTAAAAACAGCTACATAGTCGTGGTGCTCAGATAAAATGGCAGAAAATGCTGCATTAAAAACGGTGGCAGGCGACCTGTTTTGTGTACCGTTGGGGATCAGCGCCTTCGTTTGTTAAATTATTCCCTCGAGGCTTCGTCTTGACCGCCTCCCGCACTCTCGTCAGCAGATTTCGTCAATATGCTCCTGATGACGGTTTGCCTCTTATGAGCATAATCTGTTGGCACCACACCACGAGCATCTGAGATGGCCTGCCACTTCGGTTTTCTTCATTTGGCATGAATCGTTGCGGCGTTGTTCCCAACGCAGTTTTGATTTAGGTCCTTTCGTGCCATGTCAGGTGCTCCAACCCAGGGTGTATCAAGCCCTAGGATACACCGAAAACTTCGGCTATCCGTCGTAGTTTTGTGGATGTCATGCGCTGAAATCATCTTGCAGAGTGAACCGGCATCTACACGGACGCTAGCAATAAATATGGGACTGGTTTAGAGAAATTATCGAATGAAAATAAGTCGTATTACAGAAGACACTGGAACTTATAATTTTTGTGTGTTAAGATGGGCAGCTGCTGAATCTTTACTGATAATTGCTTTACAATTGTTCGGCCTTGGAATTACGAATTGGAGAGAATGAGTTTTAAGTGTACCAGGTAATTAATGGTCATAACTGCACTATCAACACATTTTCTTTAAAATCAAGCATAGTACGGATCTAGTTTCCAAAGAAAATTGGAAATATTGTATTGTAACAATGGAAATGCAATAGAAAGTTCTAAGTGTCATAGTTCAATACTCAGCAAAGATAGTAAAAGGTTATTCTGCTTTTGCAAAACTGTATGTGGGCATTATTTATCACGTACTGCATCATTTTAATCAAATCTTCATATTTTTTTCTTCACAGATGTGGCTTGTAACATCCAGGGCAGATAGTTGCATTTTCTTCAAGTCCTCTAGTCGTAGATCTTTTCTCGTCCGCAGCTCGTGGTCGTGCGGTAGCGTTCTCTCTTTGCGCGCCCGGGTTCCCGGGTCCGATTCCCGGCGGGGTCAGGAATTTTCTCTGCCTCGTGATGATTGGGTGTCGTGTGATGTCCTTAGGTTAGTTAGGTTTAAGTAGTTCTAAGTTATAGGGGACTGATGACCATAGGTGTTAAGTCCCATAGTGCTCAGAGCCATTTGAACCATCTTTTCTCAGAATAGGATACCTTCCCAGGACTTCTAATTTTAACTACATGAGCCTCCGTCAAACCATAGCCACCGTACTTCGCGTATGTTTGGATTTCCTGTGTTTATATTACAATGTGCTGCATTCTTGAAATCTAAGAAGTCAGATGCCTAAATGTCATTGACGATACATGACTTTATTTTATCTTGATTGCTATATAATTTCCTGTACAGTTTCCGGAACAATGCAGTTAATAACTCAAGAATAAACATTCCGTCCAGTTATGATGTAGGTTAGCGATCATTAATGTGTCTTGCCTCCTGTGCTAGACGAGCTTTTGCAGGAATACATTTATTGCTAGAAATTATGTATTCATTCCCTACGTTTTTCAGCTTTTTCCTCGTTAATGCCTTTAATTCGTTGTTTCTTTCCACTGTTACAATCCTCTGCTGCCACTGCAATTTTATGCGTCACTGAGGACAAAGCGCGAGAAACATAGCCTTTCAAAAGTTGATAGCAGTGGCTGTTAAAACGTAGACAATCTGTTGATTACATTTGGCACTACATTTTTATTCGTGTCAGTCTTAGCCTTTTTTTGGATGTTAGTGAGTTTGATACCCCGATCCCATTTCACATAAACTTCAAAATTCCTTGTTATGGCACATCGTCTTATTTCAATTCTTCAATTTATATTATCGGAAAGCTGTGAATAAAACCGAAAATTAGTGAACCGGATTCATCAATTTTTCTTCTATTGACCTTTTACATGATTATCCTCTCTTACAAAATATCGAAAGGACTTTAAACCGGTTAGTATCTACCGGAATTGAGTAAGAAGGGTGTCCCTGTTCATAATACTTTTCACTGTCCACAACAAGGCAACAAGGTGTAGAGAAGGGTATTTGAGGTCTTGTTGATTGCGGAGCCTGGGAAGTTTTCAACCAGACATCGGGCGACGTGGTTGTGGGGCAAAATTTTTGATAAGGGACTACCAGTGTCGCTATTTGCCTTAAAATGAAGAAAACGTCCCGAAATCCGTGGTTGGATCTAGGGTTCGAAACTATTTTTAATTGCTTTCTGGGGCAATATGTCCCAGACAAATATAAGGATACCTTGTGTGTGTCGGTGTATCTGTGTCTATCTGCAGTGAACAGTAAATTCGATAAGTTCCTTGACATAATGCAGTTTAGATAAAGCCTACGAAGAATGCCTTTGAGAAATCTGGAAGCTTCCATAAGGATAAAAAAAATATGTCTGACAGTGATGCAGAAGAATGAAAACGACGACCATATTGTACAAGAACACTGGTTCGTTGTTCAGTTTCTGCGCCACCTGAAAAACTTGGACACATGTTAATGAGAGAACAATTGAGCACGAAAGTTTTAACTACAACGTTTTTAGAACAAAAAGTATAAATAGCAAATGGCTGGCGAAAAGTTTCTTGAACAGCCACGGATGAGTGTGTAATGTCACGTGCATTTGTACTGAGTTTGTGTCTTGCTCACGTGAACATCTTTACAAACATAAGGGTGAACAAGAGTTATCAGTGAACAACATAGCTAAGTACTAATCTGTTTGTAATAATCTCTATAATAGTAGTTAGGAAAGGTAAAACCAACCAAGTGCAAGTTAAAAATAACGCGTGAGAAACCCATGAGTAAGTGATTAGTCATTGTTGTTCCGATTTCGTAAATTCAAAGGTCTGCATTGTGTTAAAGTTGTGTATTCAGACCCAAACTTATCTATTTTCTTTAGAAGACACATTTACTTGGTGATTACTGACTGGCTAAGAACAACATGCGTAAGTCGCTGGAGTGACGCAACATCACTTACGTGGATGTATACAGCTCATCCCTTGTATATAATCAGCTGTTCCTACGTTCGCCACGTACCTTGTATGTTACTTATAAAAGAATAACAAGAGTTTTAAGGAAGCTGGTCTTCATGGCATCTCATCACACTGATACTGACCCTTGCAATTAAACTAATAGCGGTGTCCAGAAAGTAAGTTCCAATCGGTCTCGAAATACAAACCACAATGAAAATCAGAAATGTTTTCTTTGCAACAATTAGCTACACCTTCCACCTGCTTCTCTACATAGATGCCTCACCGACTTAGATATTTGTTTAGCGTTGTACAAATTTTCCATTACTCTCGTCGTAAAAGGCAGCCGTCTGTTCCTTTCGCTAATTCTCTACGCTAGTCAGCACCTCGTTGTCTGTGCCAAAAATTTTCATAGCCAGCGGATCGTGTGAGCAGATTTGATAATCAGAGGGAGTCACGTCCGTTCTGCACGGTGGATGATCAGTTTCCGTCGAAAACGCTGTAGAATTGTCCTCGATGCCCCTGCAGTGTACGGCTGAGAACTGTCGTGAAGGAGGAAACCTGTGACTGGTACTTTGTGTGACATTGTACGAAATCAGCCGAAATCTCTCGGTGGGCACCCATACTTGATTGGGACCTCTTCTTTCTAGGAATTTTTACGTGCTCACTGTGCACTCAGAACTGAAAAGTGCAACCTGACACTATCGACGGACATACTATAGCCACTGCGAAGCTTCATCGGATTTTCACTGTGGTTTCCGTTTCGCGGTCACTTGAGAATTACTTTCTGGACAACGACGTGCTTGTATTGCCATTTGTCAGTTAAATTAACCGTATTCAACTATCGTCTGTCAGAGTTAACTTATCTCTCGATGCTCTAGACCAATTGTCCATATTGCATCGAGTTTTGTGTTTTTTTTTTTTTTTTTTTTTTTTTTCCTTTTGGAATTGTCCCCGTGTTTACACATTTCAATGATTTCTTCTGTATATAGTATATAGCCATGGATAGTAGTTCGTAACTGCAGATAAAATTTTTCTTTCAGAAGACATCAGTTCATGGTTTCTGGGCTGTAGAACATGTTCTGTTACAGCTGATTTTACTTCTTTCCGTTGTAAGATGTTCTGAGAGCTGGGAAGCATGTAGGCTTAATATTACTGTTAGTTTCACGGCAGTCAACAGCCCAAGCCCTTCCTAAAGTTTAAGAAAATCTCAACTGGAAAATTTTGAATATCAGGATTTCAAAAAAAAAGACTAAATGAACTATGCAGTTTAGCAAGAACAATTATTTAGGAATGCATAAGTTAGCCACTTCGCTGCCGTTAAGGAGAATCTCAAAACCAATTAATTTTTTAATGAATCAGGGCGTCAAATAATAAATAAAAATATAAGAGCAAGGTACTAAATTAAAGTGCGATAAATAACGTACAGGAGGCACAATGTTATCATTTGTGAGGCAATTTTCATTCGCCGAACATTATATTGAGGGATGAAATCATCTGACTAAAAGTACGTGGTGGCTGATCAACAAATTACTTGTGTCCTGCGTGAGATCTCGTAAGACGACCGCATATGGAATGAACAAAAAAGGAACAGGGAAAGCATACACTCTTTCATTCACACTGATTTCATACAAACAGAAAAATAAAATCACACACGTACGAAGATTGAATTACACTCACATTCGCACTAGAAATAGGTACGCTAGAGGAATCTCATCATATCTGTGGTGGACCCTACACACCACGTGGTTCCAAAGCAAGGTACGGTCAACATAACTATCGAACATAATGATTAGCTAATACTGGAAACTCGTAGCACAAACTGACTGAAAACATGTCGCTTGAGTTAAGCTGAATAACTTGAGTATTTCAACGAGATTTAACTTAGGATGTATGTAGAGTCGCATTATGCCTATCTCCGCCCTACCTTAGGAGCTACATCCGTAATTACCAAGAATCAAACGAAGAGTGACCGTTCTCCATCGAGCTTCTCGCGACTACCGGTGCAACGCAAGCTACCAGGGAGGTTTGCCTCCACCAACCTGACAGACAAACCAACTTTACACCAAAAAGGATAAACCTCTCTGCCCGAGTACCGGGATCCTAAGTTGGTCATCCTGTGTTCCCCTCTTACAGAGAAGCACATCTCCTGTTGTCAGCAGACGACAACCAAATCCGCTCCCACCACAAAATAAACCCAGAAAAGACATCCATTCATCTAAATTCACTCACACACAAGGGAAATCGAGGGAGGAACATGTGGATAATGAAACATAAAATGGAACATAATATTAATGCAATGCTACAAAATCGATGCGTTTTACGCCGCACAGACCTAGAGTTTCACTTAGTTGCGCTGTTCACTCCTCCTGGGAAGGTTAACAAGCACAAGCGCAATTATGCGGTGAACCACGTGAGCCGTAGTTGAACAAAATGAAGGAACAGTCTTACGAAACGACTGTACGGAGTCCACAGTTACATTTTATACACCACAAATGACGGCAGAAGGGCATTTACCCTAAATGGGTTCTCATTACTACGAGAGGTTTGATAAAGTACCTTGCACAGTTTGGAAAATTCAAACAACCCATGGGGCTGGAATGCAAAGAGGAACAATCACACACACCCATAGCAAAATATATTTTCCATTGCAAACAGTATCCACAAAGACTATTGCGTACTTGACAAAGCATACGACCTCACTCGTAGACGCGAGAGAGACCGCGAAAAATAAATTAAACTGAAAATTCAAAAAATAGATGAAATTTGTTCTTTCCATGTAGGTAGATAAGAACTAATAATTAATTAATTAATTAGGAGTTTATGTGTAAGACAAAACCGTCTTTTTCACTACAAAAGAAAACTTCAGTTCAGACATCCACATCTATATTGAAAAAGTCCAAGTCCACTACAGGCCATTAAAATTGCTACACCACGAAGATGACGTCCTACAGACGCAAAATTTAGCCCACAGGAAGAAGATGCTGTGGTATGCAAATGATTCGCTTTTCAGAGCGTTCACACAAGGTTGGCGCCGGTGGCGACACCTACAACGTGCTGACATGAGGAAAGTTTCCAACAGATTTCTCATACACAAACAGCAGTTGACCAGCGTTGCCTGGTGAAACGTTGTTGTGATGCCTCTTGTAAGGAAGATAAATGCGTACCATCACCTTTGATAAAGGTCGGATTGTAGCCTATCGCGATTACGGTTTATCGTATCGCGACACTGCTGCTCGCGTTGGTCGAGATCCAATGACTGTTAGCAGAATATGGAATCGGTGGGTTCAGGAGGGTAATACGGAACGCCGTGCTGGATCAGAACGGCCTCGTATCCCTGAGTCAACAGATGGGGACGTTTGCAACACAACCACCATCTGCATGAAAAGTTCGACGTCGTTTGCAGCAGCATGGACTATCAGCTCGGAGACCATGGCTGCGGTTACCATTGACGCTGCATCAGAGACAGAAGCGCCTGCGATGATGTACTCCACGAGAACCTGGGTGCACGAATGGCAAAACGTCATTTTTTCGGATGAATGCAGGCCCTGTTTACAGCATCATGATGGTCGCATCCGTGTTTGGCGATATCGCGGTGAACGCACATTGGAAGCGTGTATCCGTCATCGCCATACTGACGTATCACCCAGCGTGATGGTATGGGGTGGCATTGATTACACGTCTCGGTTACCTCTTGTTCGCATTCACGGCATTCTGAACAGTGGACATTACATTTCAGATGTGTTACGACCCGTTGCTCTATCCTTCATTCGATCCCTGCGAAACCCTACATTTCAGCAGGATAATGCACGACCGCATGTTGCAGGTCCTGTACGGGCCTTTCTGGATACAGGAAATGTTTGACTGCTGCCCTGGCCAGCACATTCTACAGATCTCTCACCAATTGAAAACGTCTGGTCAGTGGTGGCCGAGCAACTGACTCGTCACAATACGCCAGTCACTACTCTTGATGAACTGTGGTATCGTGTTGAAGTTGCATGGGCAGCTGTACCTGTACACGCCATCCAAGCTCTGTTTAACTCAATGCCCAGGCGTATCAAGGCCGGTATTACGGCCAGAGGTGGTTGTTCTGGGTACTGATTTCTCAGGATTTATTCACCCAAATTGCGTGAAAATGTAATCACATGTCAGTTCTAGTATAATATATTTGTCCAACAAATATCCGTTTATCATCTGCATTTCTTATTGGTGTAGCACTTTTAATGACCAGTAGTGTGTGATTACCTATCTGAAAGCATAAGGCTTAATCCCTACTATTGACCCATGTGAGAATGTCGCTGAACAATGACACAGACTTGAAAGTCTCCACAAACCGCTAAAAATAAGAAATTTAATAATATGTTAAACTAAAATATTTCCCTCAAATTTGCTTTGGACATTTTCAGTGACTTTGCTTTCTTAATCGTTCGGAAAGGTCAGCATTCTTTCGTACTAGCACTGCAAGTGGTAGGAATTCGATCTGCAGACAAATTACTTTCCACAAACATAGCAGTTAATCACGCACCCACAAAAATTACATTCGAAATGTTGCCATAATTTAAAACGAACGTGCGAAAACTGAAATAAAATTATTAAACACAATCGTGGCTTACTTTCAAAACATTCCAAAAATTGTAGCCACACACGCACTCGCACACGCACACACATCTGTCCTTACCTAGTATCGCCGACAGTGCCGGACAACCGGACGTTGATAAGAGATCCCACTTTGAAAGCGTGGTGGCAGGAAACTGAGTGTATCTAGGTCAGAATTCCAAGTTGGCGAAACTAGACTACAGACTCCCGTCACCAGCGCTAGGCCATTGATAATAATTAAATCGGTACTGATGATAAGAACAAAAATAAAGCGAAGGTGAAAGGCATTGCCTCCCATGCTGTCCTTACTGTGGCTGTTGTTCGTTGTGGAGTTAGTGAGAGTGTTCGTGGCCTTTGGAGATGAAATGAAATGATCGTATGGCATTGTCGGCCGGGAGCCCCCATGCGGGGTTATTCGGCCGCGGTATTGCAAGTCCTTTTTAGTTGACGTCACTTCGACGACTTGTGAGTGAATGATGATGAAATGATGAAGAAGAGCACACAACATCCAGGCAGCGAAAATCCCTGACCCCTCCGGGAATCGAACCCCGGACCCCGTGCGCGGGAAGCGAGAACGCTGCCGCAAGACTACGAGCTGCGGACGCCTTAGAAGTTTAACAACAGTGACATAATTACTTACGGTTCTCTCTATGCACATAAATTAACTGTCAGACGGGGTGGTCAGCAATCTGCGGTTATTTGCTGATGAGCTTGTGGTGTACGTTAATATGTTGAAGTTGATTGACTGTAGAAAGATCAAAGATGAGTTAGACAAAATTTCTAGTTGGTGTGATGAACGGCAACTCCCTATAAATGTGGGGAAAGTGAAAGTTAATGAGGATGAGTAGGAAGTACAAACCCATATTGTTTAGATATAGATTTAGTAGTGTCTTGTTTGCCACAGTCACGTAGTTTAAATATCTGGGCGTAACGTTGCAACGTGATACGAAATGGAACGAGCATGTGAGGATTGTGCTAGGAAAGACGAATGGTCTACTTCGGTTTATTGGGAGAATTCTAGGAAAGTGTGGTTCATCTGCATTTAAAGGATGCTAGTGC
Source organism: Schistocerca gregaria (assembly GCF_023897955.1). NCBI lineage: Eukaryota > Metazoa > Arthropoda > Insecta > Orthoptera > Acrididae > Schistocerca > Schistocerca gregaria. The sequence continues at coordinate 657,168,410 of NC_064923.1, forward strand.
GACCTATTCTGGAGTAATGCTCGAGTGTTTGGGACCCGTATCAGGTCGCATTAAAGGAAGATATCGAAGCAATTCAGAGGCGGGCTATTAGATTTATTACTGGTAGACTCGAACAACACGTAAGTGTTACGGAGATGGTTCGGGAACTCAAATGAGTATCCCTTGAGGGATGGCGACATTTCTTTTTTTTTTCTTTTTTTTTTTTTTTTTTTTTTTTTCGAGACACGCTGTAGATAAAATTGAGAGAGCCGGCATTTGATGCCGGCTGCCGAACGATTCTACTGCCGTCAACATACATTGCACGTAAGGACTACGAAGATAAAATACGAGAAATTAGGGCTCATACGGAGACAGACATACAGACTGTCTTATTTCCCTCGCTCTATTTGCGAGTGTAACGGGAAAGGAAATCACTTGTAGTGACACACGGTACCCTTAAACACAGCCACTCATTCTGGATTTAATCACAGGATTAGAAACAGGAGAGATACGGGTACGCAAAATATAGATGCAATAGCTCTGAACAAAGTATTCCTTTCCTTCCTTGAGGCTTGTCACCATCACATACAGACAATTGGTGGCAATGAAACACAGAAATAACGTAACTATAAGAATTGTATCCGACGGATTCGTTTCAATTCTTTACAGATCGGTAGACTTGACATATTTTCTTTATTGGTGTATAAGAAGGCTTTCATGAAATAACTGGTATCTGACAGATCATAAATTTCAACTCTCCTCAAAAATTGTGACACTGAGTTATTTATGGCGTTACTTGATTACTGCTGTGCCTTAATGAGATCGTACTCACTGGATATTACATTTTTATGTTTTGAGAAGTGCATATTTTTGTATTTCTCAACTTTTAACGTAAGTAGCAAACATTTTGTGCCACATTCAAATCTTATCGAGATGTGAAATAAACCAATGGAGGGCTGGCATTGTCGCCTCCCACTATCGCTGTGGAAAGTGTTGTGACTGACAGTTCATGATTAGTAAAGAGTGTAGCAAAACATTCCCCCTAATTTAAAGCTCAAATAAAAAACTAGATGGATCAAAAGAAAGAACAGTATTAAAATGAATCATTTCTTTGGATGGGTAGCTTTATTTATATATGTTGCCACAGCCAAAATATAAAAAATGGGGAACTAGGTAAAAGAAGAGACCAAAGAGCGTTCGAACTCCACAACACATTAATGCAGTAAGGCGTTCATTTCAGCAGTCTCCGAGGAGAGATGCCCGAAAAATCGCTAGAGCTCTTCAGTTACCTGATGGAGGTGTACGTCGAATTTTGCATCAGCACTTGTGATTTAATCCGTATAGGATGATGGTTTTTCAAGAATTGTTTGAAAGCGATCAGCACCATCGTGGGAGGTCGTGTACAAACATCCTTGAAACTGTGCCTGAAGTTGCTGTGGCTCTTCACAGTGACGCACATTTTCACTTACCGGGTTCTCCATGTGCCGCGCAACCGAGGGCTCCATCACAGTCCGGGGGTTGTAGTTTCGATCAGCTTCTTTGATGACATCATTGTCTGTTTTTCCTTTTATTTCTTGACTTCTACTGTACTAAGCATAATACGCATGTTTTCCACCCTGTTCGTGACCTTCCTTTCTCGTGTTTTGTGAAGTCGCTACTGCGCCAGGAAAGCGTTTCCGACTATGCAGGACTGATTTTTCCAACGTATATGTCTACTGAAAGTTTGTAACCGCTGTGTTGAAACACCTTACGTGTATCATTCGTGATGATACAGTTTCTTTATATTGATATATCTGATTTTTATTTGAACGTTAAATTAGGGAGGACATTTTGCCGCATCCTGTTCATTTCTCCGGGCACGAATGGTTTTCCTCTTCAAAAAATGTTAGAATGGCCGTAACTAAAATTAAGAAATTTTTGGCTCATTTGGAGAGGGTATAGAGATGTATACCATATCCGAATTTACCATTTTTAATTTGATTTTTGTAGGAGAGACAATTTAAACTTGTGCTTCTGAAGAAACTGCGAAAAATACTATTTTCCAAATCTTATATATGTCAGACACGGTGCCGCGTGGTCTGGGGCGCTTTGTCACGGTTCGCGCTGCCGCGCGGGATTAGCCGAGCGGTCTTAGGCGCTGCAGTCGTGGACTGTGCGGCTGGTACCGGTGGAGGTTCGAGTCCTCCCTCTGGCATGGGTGTGTGTGTGTGTGTGTGTGTGTGTGTGTGTGTGTGTGTGTGTGTGTAGTCCTCCCTCTGGCATGGGTGTGTGGGTGGGTGTGTGGGTGTGTGTGTGTGTGTGTGTGTGTGTGTGTGTGTGTGTGTGTGTGTGTGTGCGCGCGCTTAGGATAATTTAGGTTAAGTAGTGTGTGTAAGCTTAGGGACTGATGACCTTAGCAGTTACGTCCCATAAGATTTCACACTCATTTGAACACGGTTCGCGCTGCTTCTCCCGTCGGAGGTTAGAGTCCTCCCTCGGACCTTCGTGAGTGTGTTTGTGTTCGTGTTCGTGTGTGTGTGTGTGTGTGTGTGTGTGTGTGTGTGTGTGTGTGTGTGTGTGTGTTGTTGTGTGTTTGTGTGTGTGTGTGTGTGTGTGTGTTTGTGTTTGTGAGTGTGTTTGTGTTTCTTGTCCTTAACGTAAGTTAGTTTAAGTTAGATTACGTAGTGTGTAGGCCTAGGGATCGATGACCTCAGGAGTTTGGTTCCATAGGAACTTACCATCTACCTCAAACAAGGTGAAATGCACAACTTTGGAAAGATTCGTTACCGAGTGAAGTTTTTTGGTAATCGAGGGGGAAAAAGCATATTCGTGGATAACATGACTTACTCAATTTTTCCCTTGGAAAAATAACATACCGTACTTTCAATATTTGGAAGTTGCACAATACCTCATGTACAAGACAAAAGTATTCCATGCATTCAGTCTTCCTCCCGTATAAAGCAGTTTCGCAAAAGGGAAAATTTTACCTGTTTGAAACAAAACATTAACCTAACTTTGGTATTAACATTAAGAATAGATTTTTGACACGTTCAGAGATGTATACCGTACTTGAATTTCGGAGTGTTTGCGTGACGCCTGTATGCCACAGAGATTTCACAGCGCTATGACGCCTCTCTGCAGACAGTGCTTGCCTCGGCGAAAATGCAGCTTTAAACCGTAAACATCAGATGCCAGCTAATTAAACGAAACCAAAAGAGACTGATGTCAATGATACTGGACGGTGATCGCACGGATCGCTTCCGCTACACCGCATGTGGAGGGACGGATGTTACCTGTATTTTATTCAACAACTGGATACTGTTTTCTGTTAGAGGGATCTATGATGTACGACGGTTAAAAGAGGGGCTAATTCAGGTCCAGATTCTGCACAGAATCTGATACGGACTTCCTCAGACACTTGATCTTTCTTCAGTTTTAGCGATTTCAGCTGCTTCTCAAAGCCACCGGCACTAATATTCATATCATTCATCTTTGCAGTAGTGTAAAAATTAAACTGGACTAGTGCTCTTGCATTTTTCTAAAGGAACATTTAGAATCGGAGTTTAGCACCTCCACTTTTGTTGTCTACCCTGTTCCTGTCTTAACCATGAGAGTATAAGCTGTTGGTTCCACCGACATCTTTTACGTACGACTAGATTTTGAGTTTTCTGAAATATTGCGATATGATTCCGCTCCGGAAATCATTGACGTATTCACGCTCTGCTTTCTTCACAGCCAGACGCGTTTCGTTCAGCGTCTCACTATTGATAGCTGTGCATCCGTTTTACACGTATTGAGCTGTAGTCGCCATTCTTTAGTAGTTCTTTTAAAGCGTTTGTGTGCCGTTAAGGGTTTTTCTTATCAGTAACTATTCTGCAGGGTACATAGTTATCCAGTATTTGGCCAATTATTTTTCTAAACGTGAGCCACTGTTTCTCTACGTGCTCTTTCCCAGAGCTAAATGTTTCGAGTTGTTCTTTGAGATACGACACTACAGTCTCTCTCTCTCTCTCTCTCTAGTAGCGTAACATGCAAATAATCATATATTTTTAGTTACCCGTTTGTGCGAGGGTTATTCGGAAAGTAAGGTCCGAATTGCCGTAGCTAATCAAATTTGTCGCAAACACTGAAACGCGCATGAGCACCGACTCACGGCATGCCTTGCTCGTCAAACAACGCAGTCTGCATTTATCTTGTCGCAGTTTAAAGAGTCAGTTCAAAATTATTAAAAAAATTGATTAGTCCGCCGACTACGAAATACGGTCAGTGATAAGGTTTCTGACAGCAAGGAACGTTGCAGCAGCGGAAGTGAGGTGTGTGTATGGCCCCAATGCGATGAATGGCAACAAAATGTACAAATGGGTGAGAGGTTTCAAGGGCCCACGAGAAAGCGTCCATTATCATCCGCGGTCACGCAGAACACCAGTGATCTCAGAATATCAAAGCCGTGGACGAAAATATTCGTGAAGACCGACGTGCGATTTTCACTTGTTCCGCTACCTAAAGGTATTTCTCAGCGGCAGGCGCTTCGCAACAGATGACGAAGTGAATGAAGCAGTTGAAAACGGGTTATCCTCACAGGCGGCAGACGTCTGTGACTTAAGAGTACAAAAGCGTGTAGAACGTTATGATAGATGTTTAAACAAATATGGAAACTATGCAGAAAGATAGAGAAGCATGCAAGGAATCAAATGACCACAGTTTTGTCAAACAATCTGCGATTAGTTCTTTTATAAGAAGTCAGACGTTACTTTCCGAATAACCCTCATACTTTGGCAATCATCGTTACATCTGCCCATAGTCGCACAGTGTGCGGAATGTTCTTCTGTTGTGAACAATAGAGGAACAAAAGTGTACTGGTATAAACTCCAAATCTCTTTGCAGCGTCTAGTGGATCGATGGCCCGTGCCGCTATTCGTGGCGATTGGTCCGTCAGAAGCGGGCATTGGCAGCTCCTTTGGTACTGTTCGAACGGAGGCGGCTTGTGTGCCAGCACTGCGTTTCAATCTCCCCACTCTCTCATCATACACCACAAATCGTTAGCCTTTACAGTAGACGGAGACAGTGCCCTGTAGGCTGTCAAGTACCGGTAGCAAGGTTACTGAAAGCAGCCTACCCGGCTGCGGTCAGAAACCAGATAATTCCTCATTCTGTTGCTGCTGATGTTCCTGCTCCTACTGCTGCTGTCAGCAGAGTTTAGAAAACTGCATCGGAAAACAGAAACATAGGAAACTTGGCTGTAGTGTTCCCATCCACACACGTAATTCAGGCCATTTGGTCCTAGCCACTCCATTACATGAACAGAACGTACGCAAAAAGACCGCAAACGCATTTTGACATCCGTTAGTAATGAAGTCCGTTGCTGGGACAGGCTCTCGCTTCTGGTCCGGCGATTTGTGGAAGCGACTCCTTCCGTTGATTCTTACTGCATTTAGTAAGGGTGAGGGCTGATGTAGCTTGCCTGGTCCTTTTCCACTTTCATGCTCTCTAAGCTTTCTATAAAATAGTGTCTGTATGTGAAAAAACTGAATATATAGATTTCGAAAACTTTCTCCTCTTGTAAAGTGTACTTCAGATATAATGTTGAATTGCTGAGCAGTACTGACTGTTGGTTGGGTCTGTGTTGCGCACGTGAACACTGTTGTCAAATAAAACAAACTTCATGAAATGCAACATTTGAAGTAAAGAAAATCAATCTAAAGAAATGCCAAAAGATACTAATTGTGCATTCTGTGAAAACTATGTAACTGAAACTAAGTACTGAAGTCCATAACGAACGTTGCGTGAAATGAATTGCAATGTTTGACCAAAAATATTCACAAAAAGAACTTCTCTACTCTGAAGAAAATAACTGTACGAATTTATCAACACTATTCACTGAAAATTAATGTTCTTGCGAGCACGACATCTGACAATTCCGACTACGCACTGTTTGTTCAAGAAAGCAAGGCAAGACCTGTTCTGAAGTAAGTGACTTACCTCTTCCTCAGAGTGCTGTTTTTGTGTCTGGAGTACCCGAAAGAAAATACAAATTAGCGGTGCAGCAGCTAAACATGAATAATCTTTTCTAATTTTGTTTGTTTGTCAGAAACAATCTGTTGCTGCGTGTGCCGTAAGATGCAATATTTGAAACTTTACTATGAGTCATGGAGGGGGGTTTTACTCTAAAGAAAATCTTCTTAGAAATCAAACTCTGATTATTGACAAAGAGACTGCACAGCATAAGAAGACTAACAATTACAAAATCTCTCATCACGAAGAGAGAACAAACGTACCTTCAATATTCTTCCTAAAAAATTTTCCATCAGTGTTTCATTTACGTAGTAAAGTGCTCCAGATAGTTTCTCTCAGATTCAATAACAGCAGATCTCTTCCTCCGAAAAAATTAACTGCTCTCTTCCATGCCTCAAATGAGGATGCCCAAGCACTGCCCAACAGACTGTACTACTCATGCAGTGCGCTCATTAACTTCTGTTCCAGTACAGTAAAGGTATATTGTTTACAGTAGCAGAAAACATATGAGAACCTTACAGTTCTTCTGTATTATGTGTTTTAAATTATAATACTGTCTTCAAAATCTGTTGCTCATAGAGGGGGGGGGGGGGGGGACGGCGGCGGCGATATTTTGTAACCCAGACAGTATTTAGCCTTCAATTACAATTGTACTATAACAAGAAGAAACATATGGTACTATTTCTGGAACCAGAGTGGCCCCCCTCCTTCCTCTGGCTCTCCTGGATGAGCAACCAAACAACATTTTTTCTCAGATCGGATCCCTTCGCCTGCAAGCTTCAGAGATAGGTCCTAGGAGGCTGAATTCGCCACTCTAGTCTTTTATTTCTCGTGGAAGTGAAAACTGGTCAATGAACAAACTTGTGAGTCTCCCACTTTCCTCACAAGTACGGTTCTCTTCACAAGGATATAAACTTAATATAGGGGAACAAGCCGACTCTTCTAGTACAAACTTTAGAACTTAATCTCTCCTAGTGCTGCAACTTCACTCGGGCTTGTACACAACCTTTTATCATGACTCGTCCGCAAAAGGGGTTCGGTTGTGCACAGTTGTATTCGCGCCCTGTATTGAGTAAATAGCCAGCTTAAGTTCAGCAGTGAATGAATTCAAGTATTTGTCTAAATCACGATCGTTCACAAATGATTTACACCGACAACACTTTAGAATGAAAACGTTTTTAGTTTACTAAATGGCATCCACAAAACAAACTGATGGCCACGTGATACTATGTCGGCGGCTCTAAGCCGCACTGACCTTACTGCACCGACGGACCACCATCAAAAGACCCCGACCTTTGTCCCCTATCCTCTGTCCTGTGTTTTACAAATAGACATCATCATCATCATCACCACCACCACCACCACCATTTAAGACTGATTATGCCTTTCAGCGTTCAGTCTGGAGCATAGCCCCCTTATAAAATTCCTCCATGATCCCCTATTCAGTGCTAACATTGGTGCCTCTTCTGATGTTAAACCTATTACTTCAAAATCATTCTTAACCGAATCCAGGTACCTTCTCCTTGGTCTGCCCCGACTTCTCCCACCCTCTACTGCTGAACCCATGAGTCTCTTGGGTAACGTTGCTTCTCCCATGCGTGTAACATGACCCCACCATCTAAGCCTGTTCATCCTGACTGCTACATTATAGAGTTCATTCCCAGTTTTTCTTTGATTTCCTCATTGTGGACACCCTCCTGCCATTGCTCCCATCTGCTAGTACCTGCAATCATCCTAGCTACTTTCATATCCGTAACCTCAACCTTGTTGATAAGGTAAACGGAATCCACCCAGCTTTCGCTCCCATACAGCAAAGTTGGTCGAAAGATTGAACGGTGCACAGATAACTTAGTCTCGGTACTGACTTCCTTCTTGCAGAAGAGAGTAGATCGTAGCTGAGCACTCACTGCATTAACTTTGCTACACTTCGCTTCCAGTTCTTTCACTATGTTGCCATCCTGTGAGAATATGCATCCTAAGTACTTGAAACTGTCCACCTGTTCTAACTTTGTTCCTCCTATTTGGCACTCAATCCGTTTATATTTCTTTCCCACTGACATTACTTTCGCTTTGGAGATGCTAATCTTCATACCATAGTCCTTACATTTCTGATCTAGCTCTGAAATATTACCATGCAAACTTTCAATCGAATCTGCCATCACAACTAAGTCATCTGCATATGGAAGACTGCTTATTTCGTGTTCACATATTTTAATCTCACCCATCCAGTCTATTGTTTTCAACATATGATCCATAAATAATATGAACAACAGTGGAGACAGGTTGCAGCCTTGTCTTACGACTGAAACTACTCTGAGCCATGAAATCAATTTACCGTCAACTCTAACTGCTGCCTGACTATCTATGTAAAGACCTTTAATTGCTTGCAAAGTTTTGCCACCTATTCCATAATCTCGTAGAACAAACATTAACTTCCTCCTAGGAACCCAGTCATATGCCTTTTCTAGATCTATAAAGCATAGATACAGTTCCCTGTTACACTCATAACACGTCTCCATTATTTGCCGTAAACTAAAGATCTGGTCCTGACAACCTCTAAAAGGCCTAAACCCACACTGATTTTCATCCAATTGGTTCTCAACTAATACTCGCACTTTCCTTTCAACAATACCTGAGAAGATTTTACCCACAACGCTGATTAAAGAGATACCTCTGTAGTTGTTACAATCTTTTCTGTTTCCATGTTTAAAGATTGGTGTGATTACTGCTTTTGTCAAGTCTGATGGAACCTGTCCCGACTCCCAAGCCATTTCAATTATGCTTTGTAGCCATTTAAGACCTGACGTTCCACTGTATTTGATGAGTTCCGACTTAATTTCATCCACCCCAGCTGCTTTATTGCACTGCAATCTATTGACCATTTTCTCCACTTCCTCAAATGTGATCCTATTTCCATCATCATTCCTATCCCATTCTACCTCGAAATCTGAAACATTGCTGATCGTATTTTCACCTACATTGAGCAACTCTTCAAAATATTCCCTCCATCTGCCCAAGGCATCCACAGGATTCACCAGCAGTTTCCCTGACCTGTCCATAATACTTGTCATTTCCTTCTTACCTCCCTTTCGAAGACTGCTAATTACACTCCAGAATGTTTTTCCAGCAGCTTGACCCAAGATCTCCAACCTGCTTCCAAAGTCTTCCCAAGATTTCTTCTTGGATGCTGCAATTATCTGTTTGGCTTTGTTTCTTTCTTCAACATGACTTCCTCTGTCTACCTGAGTTCTAGTATGTAGCCATTTTTGATACGCCTTCTTTTTCCTTTTACAGGCTGCCTTGACTGTGTCATTCCACCAAGCTGTTTGCTTCATCCTACTTTTACACACTACTGTTCCAAGACATTCTTTAGCCACTTCTAGTACTGTGTCCCTGTACCTTGTCCATTCCTTTTCCAATGACTGTAATTGACTACATTCAACTAACTGGTACCTTTCTGAGATCGCTGTTATGTACTTGTGCCTGATTTCCTGACATTTTGTTATAATTAAAGATTTACAGCAAATAATAAAAATACAATTCAAATCAGTATTCACATGAATCACCGTCTCATTACGTATATTATAATTAAATCTCTTTCGAAATTAAATATTACGTTTTGAGTAAGAAAATAAGTGTTATATTACAAACTAAGATGCAAGTTTGCCCCAGACTGATTAAGAGAGATGATTTTCGGAACTCGTCTCGATAGTAAAGCCATAGAATACCACGATACTATTCGCCATGGCGCTACTGGTATATGGGTTACTGTAGAATACAAGTAGTTAAGAGCGCTGAATTCTCTTAACACTGAGTTCTTTTGCCACAGATACGAGTAGTATGAGCGACGGTCAGTAATAACACTACTTTCTTCTCGTCTTAAATTCAGCATCCCACGCGTTTGTCTGTAGAGTGCGAACAACCAGCACTTTATGAAAGTTTCGCCGGACTCTTCTTAACGGAGGAAAAAATCGCTCTCCGTTTGTAATGATTACGTTGTGGTATTTCGTTGATTAAAAACCCACTGAATGATTCATCAGTCAGCTTGCAAAGACACATAACTGAACGTTCTTCACTAATGTCATGCCATGTTACTACCATGTGTGAAGCCATGGACAACATTAGAATTGTGGTCCGTGTTGCACAGAGTAATGTACTAGTTCTTGTACCAATTTCTTAATTTAGACGCGGCCCACCTATCTACCTTTTACGCGGAGCGTTCAGTAACAAATATAACACTTCTTTCCTGGAAGCAGGATGGTTTTATTCGGGATTCCAGTACACCATAGTCTCCACTCTTTTGGCTACTAAACCCTGTTTTTTTTTTTGACGTAATCTCCGTTCAAGGCGACGGCCTTACGCAACCTCACTGTGGGAGCCTGTATTCCCGCATGGTACCAGCCTACTGGTAGATATCGGAGCAAACGACTTGCTGCATCAATAATCTCCCCATCATCCACGTACTGCTTCCAGTGGAGCGCGCAAGCAATTCCGCACAAATGGTGCTTCATTACTGTTGATGGTCTTCCATTAGGCGGCGAGGAACCCAGCGGCCAGACACCTTTTGAGTACCCCAGCTGCTGGAAGAGTGTGTCAGCATTATCAACAGAACCGTCCAGTCGGGCAGCGAGGTGTTAATTATCCATCAATCGCCTAGAATGTGAGTTACGTGTCCGCACGCTACAACGCTGTAGGAATCGCAGCTGTACGCTGTCGGCCGGCTCGCAGGGGATCGGACAGGCTTGCGCGACCTTGTTGAGACAATAACGTACGTCTCGATCAACGACTCACTGTGCTTTTGTTCTCTGCCAGGTCTCCGTAGATATTCTGCAAGCGCCTAAGAATATCTGCGACGCTGTGATTTTCCGCCAGCAGAAAGTCAATGACAGCTCTCTGCTTGGGACGCACCTCCGTTACAGGCGCCATTTTGAAGGCTACGTATAGTGCCTCCACCTAGTGGAACTTCATGAAACTCTAGAGGCTGAAGCGGGAATACTCCAGAATGTCCCACAACTAATTATGCATTTTTTCCAATCGAAACTGGACCGAGGAAAAATGTGCTTCATTATTTATTGAACGCCCCTCGTAACATTTCATGAGATTTTTTATCTCGACCTATTTGTTTTGTCGAACTTGGTACTGGGAAACACACCGCACAGTGTACTACGAAATATATGGACCAAAGACATAGCAGTTTCAAGATGCAATAGTATGATCATTAATATTCGTGGGTGAGAGGGAATTGAGGAGATTTCCATTTAATGTAACACTCTTTGTATTTTCTGTTTCAAATCTTAAATCATTCTGAGGAATCTACAATCATATTTGTAATACGCGAATCATTGTTAAACGCTTGACAGAAGGCACTTTTTATTGCGTGGTGCACGTCTTAGTGTCTCCTTGCTTTTCATTCGTGTGTAGTATGTGGAGAAACAGCCTGTGCGCGTCTGTGCAAAATGTTTTTGACAATGTTATCTGGGCGATCTCATTTGAATAGATGCGTATGACGCTAAAGATGAGTGCTCAGACCCTTGAAACTAAAATGATTCTTGTGATGGAGCAAAATATTAATAAATATTCACTGCGATGTATATGTCTCATGTCGTATGGCTCTACCTCCTCCTATTTACATGCCTTTATGCAGCAGGCATCGGGACAAAGTGAGGTTTGAAACAATTTGACCTGTTCTCCATCTTAGGGTTGACGACATACACGCAATTAAAGTAACAAGATTTGTAATGTCTGAAATTTTACAGGGTGAAAAGTATTTAAACCGACAAACTCTGGGTAGGTTGTATGGGGCATAAAAACAAATATTTTTCCCTGATGTCATTTTTTTTCAATGAGGAGTATTTAAGCCGGTAGAGGAGATTTCTCTGGCGGCAAATTAATTAAACCAACAAACATTTTTCCATTTTTTTTATGGCCAAGAGACAACACATTAACACAACCCAATTTCAATTACACTAGATTTTCAAAAATGCCTCCATTGACACGTAAATAAAGGTTACACCGTCGGATCATGTCCTGTCTGACACGGGCAAATACCCCAGGAGTATCCTGAATTGTTCCTCCTGTTGCTACTATTCTGGCAACCAGATCCTCTTCTGATGCAACACGAGTTGCGTAAACAAGGTTGCTCATCTCTCCCCACACAAAAAAGTCCAGAGGGGACGTATCTGGGGATCGAACAGGCCGTGGTTCGGGACCACCTCTGCCAATCCACGTTTCTGGGAACCGTCGGTCCAGGAATCGACGCACACGACGACTGAAATGTGCTGACGGCCCGTCATGTTGGAACCACATGCATTGTCTTGTAGGGAGCGGGACGTCTTCCAGCAATTCTGGCAATGCTCTGGCGAGAAAATTGAATAGTGCCTGCCATTTAATGGCCTAGGTAGCAGATACGGCCCAATTAAACAGTCCTCAACAACACCGACCCACACATTAACGAAGAACCGCACTTGATGAGCGCTAGTAACTGTGGCATGTCGGTTATCCTGACTCAAAATATGCGAATTGTGCATATGGAAGATTCCATCACGCCCGAACGTTGCTTCATCGGCAAACAACACAGAGGGTGGAAATGTAGGATGCATTTCACACTGTCCCAGGTACCACTGTGAAAACTATGCTCTGGGTGGATAATCAACTGGTTCCAGGTTGTGGACACGCTGTAAGTGAAATGGACGTAACAACTGCTCTTGAAGGACTGTTATTACATTCGTATGATTCGTCCCCATGTTACGTGCAATTGCACGAGTGCTGATTGAAGAATCCCGCTCCACATGCTGCAAGACACTTCCTCAAATTGCAGCGTTCTTATCGTGCGATGGCGTACCTGTCCAGGTAATCTGCTAAATGACCCGGTCTCACGCAGACTTTGGTATTCAGCAGCAAAGGTCGTATGATACGGGATACGTCGATTAGGATATTGTTGTTGATAAACCCGCTGTGTAGCTCGTCCGTTGTGGTGCGCTACGTAGTACGCACCAAACATATCAGTGTACTCACTCCAGGTGTACCGCTCCATTAGTAAACAGAGACAATGCACTACTACACTGGTGGACAGCAGTTGCCTACAACTGGAGAGCGTAATACGGCCTCTAACAACTGAAGAGTGTAATACGGCCTCCACTGGCTTAAATAATACTCATAAGAAAAAATGACATTAAGGAAAAATATTTGTTTTGATGTCCCCTACAACCTCCCAGAGTTTGTCGGTTTAAATACTTTTCACCCTGTGTAAAGTACTTGGGTGCTATGAACATATTGCAAAAAAATTTTATCGCACATTTATCTGGATCCCTAGAGAGTCCTGAACTACAGTGGTGTGAACAAATCTCCACATAATTACTTTAGGACACCTCTTTTCGTAAAAAGTTTATCCGCAGTTCTTTGTTTACCTTTATTGGAATAATTTATAGTAATAGCTGATTTTCATTTTAGATCAAAACCAGTGACTATCAGCGCCCATATCAAGATACGTCCGCTTCTGACTTCGACCAAAATCTAGCTGCCGTCACAGCCACCTGAGGCGCGCTAACAGACCCATGTCACTGTATGATACTACAGGCGATTAATTATTCCATAAATTAATCTTAAAGTAGGACAACAGCAAGCCATGTAAATCTTGGTGGCCAGCGCTATTTCAGAGGAAAACAGGTGAACGATACACGTTCTTGCCAATCTATATGAAAATCATATTTCGTTGCCATGCAAGGACTTCACAAATAAAACGTGCGTTCTCAGAGCGCCAGTGATGCCATTTGATGAATTCCCTTATCCTGACAGAGACGTCCACGCTCTGTTCAGACTGCGTCCATAAGTCATTCAGAAATCTTTTTAGTAATTACGCTTCCTCATTAACTCTACAGCTATTGTGAAATTGTTTCATTTTATCATCACACGTCATTCTACATAGGTACTCTGCAAGCCACGGTACGGTGCGTGGCGGAGGATACACTGTACCATACTAGTCATTTCATTTCTTGTTCGCCGGCCGCAGTGGCCGAGCGGTTCTAGGCGCTACAGTCTACCTCGGGAATGGATGTATTTGATGTCCTTAGGTTAGTTCGGTTTAAGTAGTTCTAAGTTCTAGGGGACTGATGACCTCAGAAGTCAAGTCCCATAGTGCTCAGAGCCATTTGAAACATTTCTTGTTCCACTCGCAAATCGAGCGGGGGAAAAAGGACTGTCTGTATGCCTCAGTATGAGTCCTAATTTCTTGTATCTTGTATCTTATCTTCCTGATCCTTAAGCGCAATGTACGTTGGCGGCAGTAGTATCGTTTGCTAATCAGCTTCAAATGCCGGTTATCTAAATTTTCTAAATAGCGATTTTCGAAAAGAATGTCGCCCTCCTTCCAGGGATTTGAGTTCACGAAGCATCTCCGTGACATGCTTGTTTTGTGAAGGAAACCGCCTTTTGTTGCTGCAACTTAATTTATTTTTCCCAGACGGGTTTTGCTCGTTCAGAATTTCGCGTTTTTTTTCATGTAAATAAGTAATTACTTAGTCTGCTGTGATCTGCGTTTCCTCTCATCTGGCCTGGAGGTCGCACTACCACTTTATTTCCGACACATGAGCACAATTAAATAAAGTGATGGTGCGACGTCTAGACCAGATGAGAGGAAACGCAGATCACAGCAGACTGTAAGTAATTTCTTATTTACATAAAATTCTCGGCGTTAACTGTTTCATAATCTAAAAATAACACAACTGTATCGTTATAGATCCCACTTAGATGGTCTAGACCAAGAAAATGGCGAAACGCGTTTGGGAAAGAAAATTAAGTTGCAGCAAGAAAAGGCGGTTTTATTTACAAAACAAGTTTTTCTGTGCTTGCTGCGGAGGATGCCCACGCAAACAAATTTGTCATTTCCGTAACACTTGTGTGCTTTTCGAACTTTCTAGTAACAAACCTAGCAGCCCGCCTCTGAATTGCATCGATGTCTTCCTTCAATCAGACGTGGTACAGTTCCCAGAAACTCGAGCAGCACTCACGAATAGGTCGCAGCAGCGTCCTATATGGTCTCCTTTACATGTGAACCATTCTGTCCTAAAATTCCCTCAATAAAACGATGTCGACCATTCGCCTTCCCTACCACAGTTCTCACATGCTCGTTTCATTTTATACCTCTTAGCAACGTAACGCCCAGACAGTTAAAGGATTCTCAAGCACTACAATACTAATACTGTATTCGAACATTACAGGTTTGTTCTTCCTACTCATCTTCGTTAACTTACATTATTCTACTTTTTGAGCTAGCTACATTCATCACAACATCCAGAAATTTTGTCTAAACCATCTTGTATCCTCCCACAGTCACTCAACTTCGACACCTTACCGTACACCACAGCATCATCAGCGAACAATCTGATTGCTGCTCACCCTGTCCGCCAAATCATTTATGTATACAGAGAACAGCGGCGGTCCTATCACACTTCCCTCGAGCATTCCTGATGGTACCCTTGTCTTTGATGAACACTTGTCTCTCTCTCTGTGGTCAACACTTGTCTCTCTCTCTCTCTCTCTCTCTGTGGTGAACACTTGTCTCTCTCTCTCTGTGGTGAACACTTGTCTCTCTCTCTCTGTGGTGAACACTTGTCTCTCTCTCTCTGTGGTGAACACTTGTCTCTCTCTCTCTGTGGTGAACACTTCTCTCTCTCTCTCTGTGGTGAACACTTGTCCCTCCCTCCTCTCTCTCTCTCTCTCTCTCTCTCTCTCTCTCTCTCTCTCTCTCTGTGGTGAACACTTGTCTCTGGTGAACACTTGTCTCTCTCTTTCTGGTGAACACTTGCCGTCGGGAACAACATACTGGGTTCTATTACTTAAGATGTCTTCAAGCCACTCATATCTATGAACTTATCCTATATGTTCGTACCTTCGTTAACAAACGAAATGGTTTCTGTTTCAAATGTTCAAACAATCTCAAACAGTATTCTATCATACTCCATCTTTCGGGGAAAAACTTAGTGTATTTAATATTTTAATTTCACTGATGAATATTGTGAACTGCAACAACTGTTGTAATTAATAAGGATACTATATTTTAAGTTTCCTTTAATTTACAGGTATGGTCACAAACTTTTTGCTAACAGATTACCGGTTTCGGTCGATGACCATCATGAGATCTGTTTTTCTAAAAACAAAATCCTAATGTACTGCAGCCATAGTAGCATCGTCAAATGTAAAATGCAGAACATTCGACGATGCTACTATGGCTGCAGTGCATTAGGATTTTGTTTTTATGAAACAGATCTGATGACGGTCATTATTGACCGAAACCGGTAATCTGTTAACAAAAAGTTTGTGACCATAGACGTAAATTAAAGGAAACTTATTGTATATCCGGGTCACTGTTTTATTTGCGACAATGTCACAGCTTGTGATACTATATTTTCTTGACTGTACCGAAGTAGAGGTTAAGTTAAAATGTTAGCAACTAGGCACGGTTGTATGCAGTCATTAGCAACGAATGACAATTTGTACCGAGGCCTGGATTCGAACTGGGGTCTCCTGTTCACTAGGCATATGCGCTGACCACTACGCCACCCTGGAACGGTGGCTTTGCACAACTGAATGGACTACCCTAGCACGCCTCTCTCATCAATCCAGATTCCCCGTCACGCCTAAGACCACTTGGCAGTCCTCATGAATGGGAATTTGGATTGAGGTTGGGAGGTGTGCTAGGGTAGTCACTGTGCCAGCATGGTGTAGTGGTTATCGCATCTGCCTAGTGGGCTCAAATCCTGGATTTCGTACATGTTTTCATTCGTCGCTTCAGTCTGCATATATACGTCATAGATGTCTGCGACTTTATAAGGGCTCTGGAACCATATAGTTTCATTTGAACTAGTCATGTGTTGGGTACTTTTAGATACCTGAACCCTGGCTAATTTCGAACACATCGATAGTTTACATTCCATATAGATGTATCATGTTGATGATTGTTTCAGCGCCATTGCGTGGTAGGTTAACCTCGAAGACCTGAGGTGAGATTCTAGTATAGCTGCGATTAACGGTACTGTGATGAACGACCAGAACAATTTAATCCCTTAGGAAGACGCTTATTTGTAGTATGTGAAACCCGTAATTTTGAAAGTAGGTCGCTCACAAAACACGAATTACGACTAACACTACAGGGGTTGCTAATATAACTATGGTACTTTTTCGCCATTCCGGTATAATGTATCAAGTTTGGCTCGCTACGTGCTGAAATAGCTAGCTATACTGGAAGCAAGAAGCTTACTAAACTACGTGTGACGTAGTTCTTTAGTTTTATTCAGAGTATAGCAGATCGAAGTACTGTCAAAAAGTTCATACTATTGGGGTAATGGGCAGTAACTGCGAGCAAAGTCTGCACCATCCTCGTGTTAATCCACGGTGAACATAAATTATTAAAGGTTGGGCCGGAAACGCTTTGAATCGGTCTTTGAGTAAAGGTAAAAAAATTTTACTACAAATGTGAATGGTTTTCGTCATTCCAATGCAAACTACTATTCGAGTATTTTTTTTTATTTGTTTTTAACTACAACTTTTCCCTAAATTTCCTAACAGTATCGGAACTCGATGATCATGATTTCCTAGATATTGACCTTCAACATGGGCATAAGTACCCCAAATTAAAGCTGTTTGCCCAAAGCCAATTATTGTTCATTTCTACGGAGCATTAACCACTCATTTGATCGTTAAGCCATACACTAAGGAAAACAAAAGAAATGATCGTATGGCATTGATGGCCGGGAGTCGTCACCTGGGGAAGTTCCGCCGCCGAGGGTCAAGTCTTTGCAGGGGAGACCACATTGGTGGACTTGCGTGTCGCTGATGATGAAATGATAGCACAACACCCAGTCCTCGAGCGGAGAAAATCTTCGACCCGGCGGGGAATGTAACCCGGGCCCGCTGCATGGCAGTCAGAGGCGCTGACCATTCAGCTAAGTCATATACTGTCACAATATATGTACTTGCTGAAAGCCAACTGCTTTGAATTAGTTCGTCCCTTTCCCCCAGGACTGTTGCCTAGGTTTCAGCAATGAGAGCGCCTGGGTGTTAGGCTTGCCGCTAAAAGCAGAGCAGGCTGAGCTGCCTATAGACCAGGCGCTTAACTGGAATACCATCCGGTACGCTAAGCAAGAGCGAAGACTCTAGTCGTAGAGTTCTGAGGAGGTGTTCACGGAGACCAGACAGCTAAGATCATCAGTCTCATATTCAAGCGCCCCCCCCCCCCATCCCCCCCATCCCCTAAAACGAAAGCAATGTTCCCATTCTGTCTGCATATAGAGTAAGTAAATTCTGCAAGTTTGAGAAAGTGTTGGGAATATTTGTGTATCATGCATGTGAGGCAGAACATGGGAAGCAACACGGTATACAGTTAGTGGGATTTGGGGAACCGATTAAAAACCACATAAAGGCCGACCGAGAAGCCGATGTGGAACCGGCATACCTCCCCGTCCCGGAAACGGTCGCGTTAACGCTCGGGGCTACACGGACGGGTGCTAGTCGTAGAGCTGTTGAACGTTTACTTGTACTAGTAGACATTACGGCCATCGTTTCTGAATACATATCCTCGAGGAGCCGGCCGGTTCTAGGCGCTTCAGTCCGGAACAGCGCTGCTGCTACGGTCACAGGTTCGAATCCTGCCCCTGTCATGGATGTGTGTGATGTCCTTAGGTTAGTTAGGTTTAAGTAGTTCTAAGTCTAGGGGACTGATGACCTCAGCTGTTCAGTCCCATAGTGCTCAGAGCCATTTGAACCACATTCTCGTGGCTTCTTATAATTTCCTGATCACCTACCTAGGAGTCGCTGTTTCGAATAATGTCGCGGCGTCGCACATTCCTTCTATGCAATGCTTTTGGCGAAGACTAACACCTAAAATATTTGTGAATTATAACTGATAATCTTCGGTTTATGTTTATGGCCACCTGACACGAAGATCTTGTATTCGAAGCGTAATGAAGGGGTTATGATGTGATTGGCAATCCTCCCTTTTAGTGGTCAGACGTGATTGACTGGACCCTGCTCTTACGTCCCCTTGCAGCCCAACACTGGGCCATTGTCACACACGAATGCCCCACAAATTTGGATATTACAAGACTCGACCAGCCAGACAAGCAGAGACCCACCTTGGGGTACCTTCCAACCCCACTCAGGCGCTCTCCCTCAGGAGTACGTGACATCTGTATCTTTCACAGACATCACTCAACGTCTGATGCCGTTCATGCGACTTATATACCCTACCAGGTCCGGTAACACCAAACACGAAAAACTCTGAAGTACTCTGGTGGCCTTTCTACCTGTCACAGACGATTAAAGCTCTATCACCTTATCCATACATGCCGTGTACGGGTATGAAGTTACTTTGACATCGTCTCGTGTCTTCTGGTTGCTTCACTTTTGTCAGGCATTGTATACATCTGTCACCCTACTTGGTGTGGGTGGAATGTGTGACAATCTGAAATGCCTCGAGCGATTTCAACAAATTTTGATACACACAGGACGTAAGTGTCTGAGGTTGGAAGGGTAGAGGATCAGACTCTTGCGGTACCCGCGTTTGAAGGGGTAATGAAAACTTTGCGTGGAAAAATTAAAACTCTGAGGGTCGCCAGTGACATTGCAGTTCTTCTTGAGACGACAAAGGATTTCGAAGAGCAACTAAATGGAATGGATGTCGTCTTCAAAAGAACTTATTGGATGAAAATCAACTAAACTATATAGGAATTTCAGCTGAATTAAATCAGGCGATATTGAAAGAATTAGATTAGGAAATGAGGCACCAAAAATAGTATGAGGTTTTCTATTTCGGCAGAAAAATGACTGACGATGGAAGGGATAAAAAGCTGACACTGGCAACAATAAGAAAAGCTTACTGAAAAAGAGAAATTTGTAAATATGTAATATAAATTTATTGAGAAACCTTTCTCTGAAGCTATTTGTTTGGAACGTAGCCTACTACGAAAGTGAAAGGTGGACGAAAAGTAGTTCAGACAAGAAGAAAGTTTTTTAAATGTGGTGCTGCTGTACAATGCTGAAGATCAGATGAATAGATCTAACACCTAATGAGGACATACTGTATCGAATTGGGGAAAAAGTAAATCTGATGGATCGTAACTAAAGAAGTGTGATGGGTTGACAGGGAAAATTGAGACATGAAGTTATCGTTAGAAAGAAAGAAAGAAAGAAAGAAAGTGTGTGTGTGTGTGTGTGTGTGTGTGTGTTTGTTTGTGTTTTGGATAAATTGAATATAAATCTCTGTAGTTACTTGGGCATGAAAAGGCATGCACAGGAATAGAGCAGCGTGGAGAGCTGCATCTAACCAACCTACGGACTGAAGATCATTATACAACGGAAACAATAATGGTGGCCTTTGGGGTGCGATATTAGTCGAATATAAGGAAAAGAAATGTATAGAATATTGTAGAAGGAATTAATAAACTTTCAGAGAACCCGTTTTCCATGCTTTAATGTTCTGAAAAATGACTGAGCGGCAGTGGGTAAACTAATTACATGGCGAGAGATAATTAAAACCCCATTTTTGTCTCATCGGTAACGCAATTAATAAAAAATCCCATCTTCGAAGTCATATTTTTAAGTTAATACTTTTTAACGTAAAATTAATTTCTGGGACAGTGACTTAGAATTCCTGCATTAGAAAAATGGCTCTATAAAGGTCGAGTAAAAACACACTTCAAAATATTAGAGATAAGAATTAATTAAAAATTAATGAAAATTTATTTTAAAAATTAACAATTAGTATTTTATGTAGAGCAGCAATGGAAAAAGATCTCGCCCGAAAGGAGAGGAGCACTTCAAAATCACACAGAGGCGACAAGTTGAAATCTCGATGCTGGATTTTTGATCATAGGGAATTTTTCGCACATCATAAATAATATTTTAAGTAGCAGAACTGCATTTACGTCTTGCGTCAATTTCATGTCTGTCTGTGTAGTACTGCAGACAGTTCACGGCAACACATCAGTGATGCATCCAACAGAGTCTCAGAAGAAAGAGAGCCCGAAAGTATAAGATTTAAAAAAAGGCGGCGAAAAGCTTAAGCATATCACATCCTGTATGTATTTGGGGGATATACTAGGAAGGTGCGTGAATTGGAGGCGATGTAAAATCAGTATTAAGCAAGACGAATGGCAGAGTTAAATTTGTATAAATAGTTATGGGAAAGTATAGTACCTATACAAGGGAAACCGCAAGCAACACGCTTGTAAGAGCAGTTCCTATGTACTGGTCTCTCTTTAAGCCCTTACCAAATCGCATTATAGCAGAAATGTAACACATCGGTATAACCCACAAGTAAGTGTAACATTGCTGTTCAAGAAAATTAAATAGGAATCCGGGAAAAATGGAGTTACTTTCTCAAGAAACCCGGTTGACTGAATTGGTGCCACCGTACGGACAATATGAGAAATGTGAATTAATGATCTTGCAGCTATCGAAGAATGAAATTACAATGAAATCCAGACTTTAGCTGGTTACAGGCGTTGATAAATATTCCTCGGGCATGGATGTGTGTGATGACCTTAGGTTAGTTAGATTTAAGTAGTTCTAGGTTCTAGGGGCTGATGACCTCAGATGTTAAGTCCCATAGTGCTCAGTCATTTGAACCATTTTGTATGCAGGTATCCGCTTACGACTGCCATACTTAAGTCCTATCAAAATAAATGGCGGTGGTCTTCTGGCTGAAAAGCATGTACCACAACAGCTGATATGTCCTTTTTCCCCTTCTGCAGTTTCCCTTGTGATCTTCTAGCAGTTTTATGACGGTCCTTTTTGTTTTTCAGCCAGGAGACCACCACATTAATTCTGACAAGACTCAAATACTTGCACCCAGAAGCGGATACTATGAAAAACTACGCATAGAATCTACAGAGACTGTTAAACTCTCCGGGAAGAGGGCGTAAAATTGAATAAATGGACGCCGGTGTTGAAGATGATGTGTACTAGTCTTCCACCATGGGGTGATAGCAACAGCGGACGACGGCAGCCGACAACGGCCAATTGCGCTCGGGTATTGAAAGCATGTGACGTACGCCACTGCGCAGAAGCAAGCGTAAACTGAATTTTCCTGCGGTCAGTATCGTAGCTAGGATGTAAATCGGGCACTCAAAGGAACTACGGTCCCCGTTTGACAGCGTCCTCCGCAGATAGGGACGAAACGTTGGGGGTTAATTTGAAATCCGTAACAACCCGGAATATTTTAGTAATTGTGACATTTCTGGCAGTGAAAATTTACATCTTACATGAGCCTGGGACGTCGTTTAAAATCTGTTGCTCAACTAAGTTCACGTCATCGTGGTACGGCGCTCAAATAACTGTGCAGTGACGGAGAGAAACGATATTTTCAAGGGGTGGGACTTTGATCCCTGTGAGACTATCGCTAGTTAGTTGGCGGTGTGTCTCATCAAAAGAAAACGTGACAGGCGATCTCCTTACCATTCTTCACTTCTTTCCATGATTTCAACAATAAAGTATTGCAAACGGCAACTGTATTCACTTTATAGTGTCTAAAATCTAAAATACAAAACGTGCTGCATGGGACTTGAATCTTAGCCTGCCTTTACATCGCTCCGAAACTACAGTTCTTCAAAGTTTGCTTTGCTACATCAGCTAAACATGATCCTTTTAATCGTTACAATATCATAAGCATTCAAACCTCGTGGACCGCCCAGTGTCGTTATTCAGGGCTGCACTGAAATTTTCCTTTTTCTCAATCTCCCCATTTCTTCCGTCTCCGTATTCACTCCATGCAGTCAGATATTTCTAGGTCTACCAATCGAGATCTTGCCTGATTGCACCAAATGAAATGCTACGTCTCTCACCTTTCTCTTATACGAAGAGCCAGGTGTAGTCCTCATGGCGCCAGAAACGATGGGTTCTTAGTATAGGTGTTCGAAGTATAAAACTTTCCACTCGATTTTGTTCAGTAGGGGGGTCCACCACAAGACCGCGGAAGGTGTACCAGTAAGCAGCGGTGGGGCCATCGGACACGGTATCTTCCCCGTTAAGCTGAGCACTAATACACTAGGATAGAGCTGTCGGTGGTGTTCGTGGCCAGATGGAGGGAAGACAAATTCGGCGGTGTGGCAGTAAACAGCACAATAAGTAATTACGATTTTCATGGTGACACCACGGGGTACGTGCCAAAGGTATTTCCGTTGCATCACGTACTCGAGTTACTTATCGGCCTATTTATGAATGAAGCGTAGAAGAATGACTGGATGTGTGCCTCGGTACGAGGGAGCTGGTGTTTACTATTTTATGATCTGCTGGATTTCTTCCGGGTAGATATGGGTCTGAAGAACATTCGTAAGTGCTGTTCTGAAACGGGGCTCTTAAAATTTAAGTAGGTGCTCGTGAACACCTTTCTTATTGTCTGATAGTTAAGAATTTTGAACATTTCCATTACTCTCTCGCCGGTCAAACAAGCCTGTGAACAGGCGAGCCGGCCGTGTTTCTATTCATTTGACGTCCCTATTAGTATGACCTGTTACAGGCCCCATCCACTTTAGCAGTATTAAAGTATGGAGACATTTCTGTTTTGTATCCAATCTCTTTTACAGAGAAACTGCAGTTTCACAATATCTTACCAATGAAGCGAAACTTGCCGTTCGCCTTACCTACAACGGAACCATATGGCGCTCCAGTGCATATTTTCACACACTGTTACTCCTAAATAATTACATGACGTTACTGGCTATAATTTGACTACTCAGCTCGATAGTCAAAGGATATAATACTTCAGTCCGGAACCGCGCTGCTTCTACGGTCGCAGGTTCGAATCCTGCCTCGGGCATATATGTGTGTGATGTCCTTAGGTTAGTTGGGTTTAAGTAGTTCTAAGTCCCATAGTGCTTAGAGCCATTTCCTGATATAATACTTTTATGTTTCTTCAAGCTAGCAAATTTGCTTTTGTCTATATTTAGAACAAGTTGCCTGTGTTTGTACCAGGTCGAAATTTTGTCGAAATCTAACGGGATATTACTGTATTTTTTCTGCATATAAGTTCTTCGTATATAATTGGATAAAAATACAGTTAAATCAATACAGTGAAATGAATTCCCTTACCTGCATACAGGCGTTGATATACGCCAACGGAAACAGTTGAAAATGTGTGCCCCGACCAGGACTCGAACTAGGGATCTCCTGCTTACAGGGCAGACGCTCCATACATCTGAGGCACCGAGGACACAGAGGAATAGTGCGACTGTAGGGACCTACCTCTGGCACGCCTCCTGTGAGACCCACATTCCCAACTTATTGTCCCGCACTCTAATCGTAGTGCCGCTGCCCATTACACTCATTACTCGCGGCTTTGACGATTCCCGTAAGAGTTGGGGCAATGCGTGTGTATCCAGCACAGAAGAAAGAGGTCAATGGCAGGTTAGCCTTAACTATGTATGAAGATGGTATCTGTTCTTTCGGACATGTCTGAAAGAACAAATACCATCTTCATATATATATAATTGGATAGCCTGCGAGAAGCCTGAGATTGTAACTAACGTTAGCCGCTAAGTCATTGATGTATAACACGAACAGGAAAGGTTCTATTTACAACTCCTGCTACACACCAAATATTATTCCATTGTGTGTAGATGTCTCTCCATCCAGGGAAGCTTCAGTCCAGCCAGAAACATGATGTGAACATACTTTCATTTGAAGCCGTCCATGTGGTACGGAATCGAAAGGATTTTCGAAGGTCCAGAAACACCAAATCAACTTGTTTTCCTGTGTCACTAGCATTGAAGATATCTGCTGAGAAGAGGGGGAGGTAGTTCCGCATCGTCTAAGCTTCCTCTTTTTGAAGATGGATGTGAACTCTGTTTTTTTTTTTCAATTTCGAGCAATATCTTTGTTACGAAGTTCATGAATTACAGTCAGTACTGGGATTCACTCATCCACATACACTCTACAGAACTTGACAAGGATTCCATTTGGCGCTGGACGTCACTGGGATCTACGGATTTAAGCTGCTTTTGATCACCACTAATATTGAAACATCCTGGCAGATTAAAACTGTGTGCCGGACCGAGACTCGAATTCGGGACCTTTACCTTTCGCGGGCAAGTTCTCTACCAATTGATCTACCCAAGCACGACTCACGCCCTGTCCTCACAGCTTTACTTCCGCCAGTACCTCGCCTCCTACCTTCCAAACTTTACAGAAGCTCTCCTGCGAACCTTGCAGAACTAGCACTCCTGAAAGAAAGGAGGTTCGCAGGGGAGTTTCTGTAAAGTTTGGAAGGTAGGAAACGAGGTAGTGGCAGAAGTAAAGTTGTACGGACGGGGCGTAAGTCGTGCTTGGGTATCTCAGTTGGTAGAGCACTTTCCCGCGATAGGCAAAGGTCCCGAGTTCGAGTCTCGGTCCGGCACACAGTTTTAATCTGCCAGGGAGTTTCATATCAGCGCACACTCCGCTGCAGAGTGAAATCTCATTCTGGACCTCTAATATTGTTTGCTGTGCCACTCTTTTAACAGCGGTACAGCTATTGAACGGTGGCAACATTCCTCACTTTTTAATTACGGGGAGCACGGCACGGTACGTCGTGAAAATGGAATGTGCGAGAGTGATGTCTGGGACGTGCGTGTGTTACAGATGAGGCGGGAGGCGCCGGAGACGTTGGAGGCGGGGAGATGGCCAGCAAGGGGAGCGGCAGCGGCAACGTGCGGCTGCGGCGCGAGCTGGGGCTCTTCAGCGCGGTCAGCCTCATCGTCGGCGTCATGATCGGTGGGTGCCGCTGTGCTCCTCACACCCCAGCCAGGCGGCATAAGTACACGCTAACCTCTGGCAGACACAATAAATACTACAGGAAAGTATGCAAAGATGATATTGGAAAAAATATCAACCATTACAACTTGCAGGAACTGTGTCTGCAGTTGCGAATATGAATCACCATCGGCTATATTAGAATGACAATGATGATTTGCGCCAGATCGGGACTCTAAACCCAGATTTCCCTCTTAACACGAGCGGTCACCTTAAGGGGACCACACCTATGTTAAATTAGTCAAGTATTTGACCCATTTCTGAAAAAAACTATTTGATGCAGGACCTTAATATTTTTACTGTATGTTACATGATGCTAATAGAGTCAACTGTACTAAAATCTACTTCATCCATTTCATAGTTTTTAAGAAATACTTTTTTAAATTTATTGTTGTTGTTGTTGTTGTTGTCTTCAGTCCTGAGACTGGTTTGATGCAGCTCTCCATGCTACTCTATATTGTGCAAGCTTCTTCACCTCCCAGTACCTAGTGCAGCCTACATCCTTCTGAATCTGCTTAGTGTATACATCTCTTGGTCTCCCTCTACGATTTTTACCGTCCACGCTGTCCTCCAATGCTAAATTTGTGACCCCTTGATGTCTCAGAACATGCCCTACCAACCGATCCCTTCTTCTAGTCAAGTTGTGCCACAAACCCCTCTTCTCCCTAATTCTAATCAATACCAACATCATTATTTATGTGATCTACCCATCTAATCTTCAGCATTCTTCTGTAGCACCACATTTCAAAAGCTTCTATTCTCTTCCTGTCCAAACTATTTATCGTCCATGTTTCACTCCCATACATGGCTACACTCCATACAAATACTTTCAGAAACGACTTTTTATTAACAAAAAATATTAAGTTTTTTCTGCAGAAAATATTTCAATGTGTACTTCCTAATGGGGGAATATTAATGAATGTAGTACCAGAGGTGGCTTTTTATGTTATGCAGAGTCTCTGAAAATTTTATTCATTTATCTATGATAGTTTCTGATATAATGGGCCATATGTACTGAAAATTTTAGTTTGCAGGAAATTGACTTTAAAGAAAAAACTTTTGAAGTTTGTTACTTACAGTTAATTAAAACTGTCCTACTGCATATGGTGCCCCTTCTTTGGCCTCTAGGAGTTCTTCCAGCTTCTTTTTCGCCTTTCTGGATGTTTGTCTTCCTTTCTTGGCCATATTGGATGCAGACCTGTCTACCTCGGCTATCCTCATTTTATCGCGATGTTGCAGCCCAGCGATCATATTTTCACCAGGATTAATTCACAGCTCTTTCAGTACCCAACACTCTCCAATATTACCACAATTAAACGTAATAACAGCATCATGAACTCCTAGTTTCATTGTTTGCGTGCCTACAAGTACAGTTTTAGGAAGGCGGTTCCAAATTATGCTGTTGAAACCTTCATTTGGTTTCTGTGTCTGCCCATTCAGACATTTCCTTAGAAGGTCAGGATGAGCCAAGTCTCTGAAAATAGGTTTAATTGCTGTAATAACAGCAGCAGGAAGGGAATGCTGGTGAGAATAAGATTCTCCAGTTGCCTGAGCCCTATTCTATTTGGACCACGAATTTTCTCCTGATGGACACAATCCATTACATGGCTTATCATGGTTTATCATCAGTGGAGGACGTTAGGTGTAGAATTAACTTCCAGAAGCTTCTATATAAATAGCTGCGAAAGAGTTGATCACATTTGTAAACAAGCACTGCAAACGTAAGTATAACAAGGACTCGCAATCACACTTGATCAAAACTAACCGCGTATTTGAAAGCGTGTTGTTTACAAACAGCAGAAACAAAAGAATACCGACCGTTGCATTCCAAGGATAGCCAAAACACTCTGGAGTAAAGAAAAATCCATAACGTGCAATTTACGGGATATAAATGTCTAAACTATATGCAGAAAAATGGGTGACAGAAAAGTGGAAGTGGCACATAAGCACACGTGGTGGGAAAATGCTCTTTAAATGCTCTAAAAAAATTTCAGCAAGATCCTTTTCAAAGTACTTAAATGAAACCTCAGTGTATCGAAATATGATGAAACCGAAAGTCTGTTTTTTTTCTGAACCAAGGTGTGGTCCCCTAAAGTGCTGCTGCTATCTGTGCACGTATCACAGCCAGACCCGAACTTCCATATATCATTCATGTATTATGGTTCAACCTGTACTCGTCCGTTACGTTCATTTCCGTCCAGGAAGGACATATTTATCGAGGGCCTGGTACTGGCGAATAAATACCAAATAGAAGTGCGTGTCTTCCTAATTTTCAGACCCTCTGACTACAGTTGTGTAAATTAACTTCCTCTGTGTCTTAGCTGCAACAGAAATATTTTTTCCCAGCGGAAACCCGAGGTACACATTTGTGAATGTTCAACCTTTTCATCGTGCGCAGCTACTGCCAACTGTTTGGTATCACCATGAAAATATGAGCAAGTAAATGCAGCAGTGTGCAGCAGCTTGTAACCATCAGAATACACGGATATAGTTGGTTCACTATATTCCACAGAATAACATAATATTGCTAAAATGATTACTGATTGATCATTTTACTATTTATTACAGTAGAGAATATTTCGTAATTAGTTGTTTTAGTCCATAAAATTAAAGCAAGTGAACAAAGTTTTTTTTGAAAATATGTACATATTTTTGCTTATATATTGTATCTAAAATTATTCAAAAGCGCCTAAGAGTATTGCCACATAAAGATCAGTTTCCTTTCCTTCAGAAAAAATTCAGGTCTGAAAGGGCTAAGAAGTACAATGCAATGTTCATTCTAACATGAATGCACGCATGTGGGAAGGAACATTACATCGTACTCTCATTAACACAGGCACTGCTGTCTTGCATTACAACTTGGATTTTAAGAGATGTTGTCGTAAATGTCACTCCGAAGACTAATTTGACGAAGCCGTCCACACTAGTCTATCCTGTGCATTCCTTATCATCTGCGAATGACTACTGCAACCTACATCCATTTGAAACTCCTTGCTGAATTCAGCCCTTGATTTCCCTCCACAATTTGTAGACCTCGCACCTCCCTTCATTACAAATTAACGCAGAAAGTGCCTTGTCTTCCAATCCCTTCTATGAGTCAAGCTGTACCATAATTTTTTTCGTCCTCAGTCTGCCCATAAAACTGCAGCATTCTTTTAGAACGCCACATTTCAAAAGCTTCTGTTCTCTTGCAGCCTGTTATATTAACATTCCACATTCACCTTAATATATGTTTACTATCAAGTCGTAGTTTTTGGTGGATGACGTAGTATCTGGAGACTTAATAACAGATTTCTGTTTCATGTTCACACATTTCTCTATTTTCAGAAAAGCTCTTCTTGCTACTTCAAGTGCACATTTCTTATCATCCCTAACTCCATCTTCGTCAATTACTTCGCTGTCCAAATCATAAAATTCATCTATTACTTTTACTGTCTTATTTCCTAACCAGCATCGTCTGACTTAATCCGACTTCCCTAGGTTACTTGTTCTAGTACTGTGTTCATCTTATTATCTCTTTTCAAGGTATCATGGATTCCATTCTCGTGGTCCCGCAAGTCCTTCGCTGTATCTGACATTACAATGTCGTCGGAAAATATTTAATTTTTGATTTCCCTCTGATCTTTAATTACTTCTCCAAATTCGTCTTTAGTTTCGTGTACTGCATGTTCCGTGTAGAGATTAAATAACAAGGAAGACATCTCTTCAACTCTGTCTCAGTAGTTTAATGAATGTAATCTCTATTAATACTGGCTGGAAAAGATACGTGTTATAGGCAATAATGCTGTCCTCTGCGTATTGCAGTGGCTGTCCTCAAATTAACATGCGTTATATTATATACCAGACAACAGGACATTTTTTTGTTCGAGAAATAACAAGCTTCATTCGATGCACACTCTCTGCAGCATCTACCAATACGCTTCAATTAGAGTAGACATCACAAAAACTTAAAAATAGAATAGAAATGTGCCGGCCGGTGTGGACGAGCGGTTCTAGGCGCTTCAGTCTGGAACAGCGCAACCGCTACGGTCGCAGGTACGAATCCTGCTTCGGGCTTGGATGTGTATGATGTCCTAAGGTTAGTTAGGTTTAAGTAGTTGTAAGTTCTGATGACCTCAGATGTTAAGTCCCATAGTGCTCTGAGCTATTTTTGAGAACAGAAATGTGCTTCAACACAGTGATTACATCGAAGAAAGAAATAGGTGAAGAGATTTTACAAGTGCACAAGAGTGGCAGATGTAAATTACACCACCAGGGTACAGTTTATTTTTATATGTCAAATAAATTGATCAATGTGAATCAGGATAGTAATACTTACCCGACTCCACAGCATTCGGTAAGCTACAAGGGCATTCCGTGTAGTGCCAAACGGTGACTACCTCGGGAGTCTCGTCCAATAGAAGAAGCGCCTTGTAAGCCACTTTATGTGAACGAGTTAGATTTTCTTAAGATTCTTCCTATGAATCTGTCTGGCGTCTGCTTTTCCTACTCTTTCTTTTACTTCATCAATCCTCTGCAGGTTATCCTGCAAGGCGATACGTCTTCGGCCGTTGACACTTTCTTATAGACAACCGTTTCATCTGAGAACACTCTTAAAGAGCTTCCAATGTGTCTACTAGATCATCTGTATACACAACAGTAACGGTCTTGTTACACATCTCTGAGGTACTCCGGAAGTTACCTTGACATATATCGATTTTGTTCCATTAAGAGTGACATGTTCGGTTACATCCGAAAGGAAGTCTTGGATACAGGGGAAACATCTAGTCCGATACTCGGAAAGTTCGTATTTTTTCACTAAACAGCAATCCACGACGGTGTCAAATGTCTTCCCGAGGTCAAGGAACACGGCTTCAACCTGAGCGGCGTTGTCTGCGACCCTATGGATCTCGTGGCGGAACAGGGCGACCTGAGTTTCGCAATATTTCTGTTTGCGTAGTCCATGTTGATTTTTGTAAAGGTGATTATCGCTCTACAAATATGTGAGCATAAAATATGTTCGATAATTCTACAAATCGTGTAGCCTGCGGTAGTGTGTGTGTGTTGATAGCCGTGGCTGGTGTGCCGCAGGTTCCGGGATCTTCGTGTCGCCGACGAGCGCGCTGGAGCGGTCTGGCTCTGTGGGGCTGTGCCTCGTCGTGTGGGCCGTGTGCGGCGGCATCTCCCTCGTAGGTGAGTACCCTGCCTCTTACTCGGCCTCTGCCTCTCACGTTGCTCGCCACGGTCGTAGGGCTCATTCTGATTTATTGATAAGTGGCCCCCTGCCTGCCACTTACACCTTTTGAGTTCGCAAATGTAAATCGCACACTTCTCAAGATGCTGGATCAAAAACAGAGAATTTCTCAACGCCGATGAATTCCTTAGTAAACTGGACGCAGCAACTGAAGATTTAAAAAAAAAGTATTTACATAGCCACATGCGCCAGCGCACGCATTCGGGTGAAAGTACACTACTGGCTATTAAAATTGCTACATAAAGAAGAAATATATTATACTAGAACTGACATGTCATTACATTTTCACGCAATTTGGCTGCATAGATCCTGAGAAATCAGTACCCAGAACAACCACCTCTGGCCGTAATAACGGCCTTGATACGCCTGGGCATTGAGTCAACAGAGCTCGGATGGCGTGTACATGTACAGCTGCCCCTGCAGCTTTAACACGATACCACAGTAGCGGCTGGCGTATTGTGACGAGCCAGCTGCTCGGCCACCATTGACTAGACGTTTTGAATTGGTGAGAGATCTGGAAAATGTGCTGGCCAGGGCAGCAGTCGAACATTTTCTGTATCCTGAAAGGCCCGTACAGGACCTGCAACATGCGGTCGTACATAATCCTGCTGAAATGTAGGGTTTCGCAGGGATCGATTAAGGGTAGAGCTACGAGTCGTAACACATGTGAAATGTAACGTCCACTGTTCAAAGTGCCGTCAATGCGAACAAGAGGTGACCGAGACGTGTAACCAATGGCACCCCATACCATCACGCCGGGTGATACGCCAGTATGGCTATGACGAATACACGCTTCCAATGTGCGTTCACCGCGATGTCGCCAAACACGGATGCGACCATCATGATGCTGTAAACAGAACCGGGATTAATCCGAAAAAATGACGTTTTACCATTCGTGCACTCAGGTTCGTCGTTGAGTACACCATCGCAGGCGCTCCTGTCTGTGATGCAGCGTCAAGGGTAACTGCAGCCATGGTCTCAGAGCTGACAGTCCATGCTGCTGCAAACGTCGTACAACTGTTCGTGCAGATGGTTGTTGTCTTGCAAACGTCCCCGTTTGTTGAATTAGGGATCGAGACGTGGCTGCACGATCCGTTACGGCCATACGAATAAGATGCCTGTCATCTCGACTGCTAGTGATACGAGGCCGTTGGGATCCAGCAAGGCGTTCCGTATTACCCTCCTGAACCCACCGATTCCATATTCTGCTAACAGTCATTGGATATTGACCAACGCGAGCAGCAATGTCGCGATAGGATAAACCGCAGTCGCGATAGGCTACAATCCGACCTTTATCAAAGTCGGAAACATGATGGTACGCATTTCACCTCCTTACACGAGGCATCACAACAACGTTTCACAGGGCAACGCCAGTCAACTGCTGTTTTTGTATGAGAAATCGGTTGGAAACTGTCCTCATGTCAGTACGTTGTAGGTATCACCAACCTTGTGTGAATGCTCTGAAAAGCTAATCGTTTGCATATCACAACATCTTCTTCCTGTCGGTTAAATTTCGCGTCTGTAGGACGTCATCTTTGTGGAGTAGCAATTTTAATGGCCAGTAGTGTAAGAAGTAGGGAGCACACGGTATGTCATCTTGGATCGAGAGTCATCGACAGAAGTAGAACTAACTTCAGGTCAGCTTCACGGAAATGTCTTGGGACTTTCGCTGTCCGTGTTTTATGTTGTTGCACTCGCAGATGGTCTTAATTGCAACCTGATACTTTAAACTTTAGAATATAGTCATTCCGCTTTAGGCTGTTAAAACGATATTTATTGCGATCGAATTTTTGGTACATGGTCATTGTCACGCACTCTGAAAGCAGTCAGTCACCAAATGAAATACACGTAATTACAAAACTGACAAACGTCGGAAAATGAAAATTTGACTGCTACTTACATGGGGTGCTGTAACCTACTCAATAATAAAGCTGTGACATACTTGAACATAGTTCCATGAAGTGTAAACGCAAATGCATGTGGTTGTATAAATTTATCCACTGCTTCTCACACCATGCACGCACATGTCTGAAGGCTGGTGAAATAACAGCAGATATGGTAAACACCTAAATCAAAATCTCGAGTAGCAGGCGTGGTAGATGGATCACAATAGCAACACAGACGCAAACATACAAGGAGCAAAGATGCTGGTGTATAGAGTCGATATGTTTGTAAATTATGTGCACAGAAAGAGGAAAGTGAGAATTTTACCTTAAGAAAACTGAATCAACAAATTATACTGAGAATGTAAATAAAAAGACATAAAAATACACAGTAACTATGAAGGTACGAGTACAATAAAACAGTACCCATATACTAACATCTTTGCACCCTAAGGCTCATGCTCATGGGGTGGGAGAGGGGGGGGGGGGGGGGGTGAGCGAGATGAAGACGGGAAGAGAGATTCTCCGTATTTTTACAGCGATGTCATGTAATTTTTTAGAAGTTCACACAGAATAAAATCTAACATTGGCTTCATAATTCATTCCAGATTTTATCTCCCCCCCTCAAAATGAAGACTCCAAAAAACATACAATCAAAATACGGGTTCTCTCTTCGACTGTAAAAACTGTAATTTACTTCAAAGTTGCATTTCAGTTACTATTAATATTCGCAGTCAGGTTATGAAGGGTTCCTACAGGCCTGATGTTACTTCTGCTTCTGTCGATGACTCTCCAGCCAAGGTAACATGCCGCGATCTCCCTGCAAGAAAATTATCAGTCCAGTCTCAAATGTCGTTTAACACCGGATGTAAACGTGGATTCTTAATAAACGTTCGCGTGGTACTAAGTCAGATGTTCTTCGAAAGTCACAAAAAACTGCATCCACCTCATTTCAAGATATGCGAGGGTAGCTCAAGTAGGGTTTCTCATGACTGATGTCTTTGGAATCCATGCTGCTTGACACACATTAGGTCACTCTGTTCTCCATACGTCATTATGTTTGAGATCAGAATATTTTTCTCTCAGAATATTCTGGGATTCTAAAACAGATGGAAGCCAATGAGACGAGAAGGCAGTTAAGAGGATTAGTGCTGCTAACTTCGTACCCTTGTGTTATATTGTATATTTACAACTTTCTCCCTTACAATATTTGTAACACTGTGTGTGCGTGTGCGTGCGTGCGTGATGATTAGAGAAGAGAGAGGATGAAATCTGGAATCCGATGACGGCACATAGGCTACTTATCTTAAATAGCATTAAGGGTCCCGTCTGGTTTAATGTCCCAATCCGACGGACGGATCACCATCAACAATGTCACATGCCTAACTTCATGGACCACTTTGGAGAGGTTTGGTATTTAAACCAGGCTATTTGCGCAAAGTCTGGTGATCAGGAACTATTCGCTAACACCTACCTTCCTCTTGCCGGGCAAATACTGGCAGTCAAAACGTTTTGCACCGCCAGGATTCGAAGCGGCTTACCTCTGTGTCGAGAGCCACCGCACAAGCCTGCCTTAGGGACAGCGGCCACGGAGGCGGGTCGTACACTGGTGTGACTTCTGCTTTGTTTCCAAAAGTAGGCACATTTTTTTTTTGTTCCAGGCATCTAAGAGATTGTAGTTACAAGGAAACAAACTCAGCTGCAAATTCTATACAGTATCTGACAGAGATCCCGTCAGTCACTGAAGCATTGTTAAACTTGAGAGGTTTTAACTTCTCCAGGTACAGTAGCAGAAAAATACGCTTATGTATCTAACATTTCTATTACATTCCGTCACTTGAACGACAAATGTAAGAAAATGAAATTGTTTTCAAAAATTGTTGGCTAATTTTCGAAGAAACCATGTCTCATTTGCGACACACTGGCGTTCAAGGCAAGCAAATTGTGAAAATGGAGTTTGGTAATATACTGATTTTATATTTTGTAAACTTGTCATAAAAAGGAAACCAAGGCATATAAATTATTTAATTACATGACTGTACCTGAAAAAATAGTTTTCATACAAGAAAGTTTTGTGCACTCTAGGATAGCTAAGATGTCACATGTTAACAGATATTTGAAGAAATACCTTCATGTCTTGAGCTGTTGTTTAGTAACTTGTCAGCACCTATCAGACATCTGGTTTGCACATACGGGATCGGTTTAAAATCCCGGCTTTGGTGTATGGAGTATGCAAAAGCGGAGCAGGTGGGGTGAACTCACACATCTATATGACGTCAAGGTAGATTACTTTGTTGTTGTGGCGGAAGTAATTGTGGATCTATCACGTCTGAGTCGTCATCAGACGACAAAACTACAGATTCTGTGTCAGTAGGTGAGACAGAGGTCTCATCACCCTCAACATCGCTTGACTTTTCACCACGTTCTGACCGATTTGCATCAAATCCGAATGACTTCAGCTCGTGACATATCATCTGACACTAAAAAAAAGTTTCTTACGTTACCTTCAATCAAGTCATTATTCTTTAATTATTACTCTTATTTATTGTTGTTATTATAGCTATTTCATATATCATTCAACAGTGTCCAAATGTGCCAAAACTGATAAAAAATTACTGCTGACGTTGTTACGGAAAAAAAGCCTACTGTTCCATTGAAAAGTGCCATCTTATTGCTATAAGTCTCGTGACAATAAAGTAACTTCTGTTCACGGTAGTTAAGATATGAATAAATGAAGAATGTTAATTAATGAAATGAACGACATCGCTTAGCCGTTCTTCCACTATGGTTTTTAGGTAAACAGCTTACTTCGATAACTGAGCACTCAGAGCACTGAAATTTTATTTGGTACGTCGTGACACCTAGCGGAATGTGAGCAAGTTATAGCACGTGTATCTATGGCGTTACATGGGTTCTGTAGGCAGACAGATTAGATTACATTAGTACTTGTTCCATAGATCATAAATACGACACTTCGTAATGATGTGGAACGTGTCAGGTTAATAAAGGATGTCTATACAAGATATTACATTACACAAAATATTACATGACACTTAATATTTTTAATTTTTTTGTGGGGGTTGGGGAAATTACCCGGTTACTATATCCAAAAATTCATCTGATGAGTAGGAGTTGCCATTAAGAAATTCTCTTAATTTCCTCTTAAGTGCTATATGGCTATCTGTCAGACTTTTGATGCTATTAGGTAAGTGACCAAAGACTTTTGTAGCAGCATAATTTACCCCTTCTGAACCAAAGATAGATTTAACCTTCAGTAGTGAAGATCATCCTTTCTCCTAGTGTTGTAGCCATGTACACTGCTATTACTTTTGAATTCGTTCGGATTGTTAATAACAAATTTCATAAGTGAATATACAGGGTGTTACAAAAAGGTACGGCCAAACTTCCAGGAAAAATTCCTCACACACAAAGAAAGAAAATATGTTATGTGGACATGTGTCCGGAAACGCTTACATTCCATGTTAGAGCTCATTTTATTACTTCTCTTCAAATCACATTAATCACGGAATGGAAACACACAGCAACAGAACGTACCAGCGTGACTTCAAACACTTAGTTACAGGAAATGTTCAAAATGTCCTCCGTTAGCGAAGATACATGCATCCACCCTCCGTCGCATGGAATCCCTGTTGCGCTGATGCAGCCCTGGAGACTGGCGTATTGTATCACAGCCGTCCACAATACCAGCACGAAGAGTCTCTACATTTGGTACCGGGGTTGCGTGGACAAGAGCTTTCAAATGCCCCCGTAAATGAAAGTCAAGAGGGTTGAGGTCAGGAGAGCGTGGAGGCCATGAAATTGGTCCGCCTCTACCAACCCATCGGTTACCGAATCTATTGTTGAGAAGCGTACGAACACTTCGACTGAAATGTGTACGAGCTCCATCGTGCATGAACCACATGTTGTGTCGTACTTGTAAAGGCACATGTTCTAGCAGCACAGGTAGAGTATCCCGTATGAAATCATGATAACGTGCTCCATTGAGCGTAGGTGGAAGAACATGGGACCCAATCAAGACATCACCAACAATGCCTGCCCAAACGTCCACAGAAAATCTGTGTTGATGACGTGATTGCACAATTGCGTGCGGATTCTCGTCAGCCCACACATGTTGACTGTGAAAATTTATAATTTGATCACGCTGGAATGAAGCTTCAGCCGTAAAGGGAACATTTGCACTGAAATCAGGATTGACACATGGTTGGATGAACCATTCGCAGAAGTGTACCCGTGGAGGCCAATTACAGCTGCTGATAGTGCCTGCACACGGTGTACATGGTACGGAAACAACTGGTTGTCCCGTAGCACTCTCCATACAGTGACGTGGTCAACGTTACCCTGTACAGCAGCAACTTCTCTGACACTGACATTAGGGTTATCGTCAACTGCACGAAGAATTGCCTCGTCCATTGCAGGTGTCCTCGTCGTTCTAGGTCTTCCCCAGTCGCGAGTCATAGGCTGGAATGTTCCGTGCTCCCTAAGACGCCGGTCAATTGCTTCGAACGTCTTCCTGTCGGGACACCTTCGTTCTGGAAATCTGTTTCGATACAAACGTACCGCGCCACGGCTATTGCCCCGTGCTAATCCATACATCAGATGGGCATCTGCCAACTCCGCATTTGTAAACATTGCATTGACTGCAAAACCACGTTCGTGATGAACACTAACTTGTTGATGCTACTTACTGATGTGCTTGATGCTAGTACTGTAGAGCAATGAGTCGCATGTCAACATAAGCACCGAAGTCAACATTACCTTCCTTCAATTGGGCCAACTGGTGGTGAATCGAGGAAGTACAGGACATACTGACGAAACTAAAATGAGTTCTAACATGGAAATTAAGCGTTTCCGGACACATGTCCACATAACATCTTTTTTTTCTTTGTGTGTGAGTAATGTTTCCTGAAAGTTTGGCCGTACCTTTTTGTCACACCCTGTATATATTGCGAGGCTACAGTGAAGATCTCCAGCTCTTTAAATAAGTGGCTGCAGGATGACCTTGGGTGAGCTCCAGCAATTATTCTGATTACACGCTTTTGTGCAATGAAGACTCTTTTACTCAACGAAGTTACCACTTCGACGTTTTTTATCCGACGCGCTGGACCTGAAGAGGTCAACTGTTTCTCATAGCAATCAATTCTGAAACAGAAAAGGCCCGTCACTTCTGGTTTCGTGGTAGCGCGGAACACAGACCACGGTGCCACCACTGCCGGTGGTCGGTAGCCGGCGCCAGCTGTACGTACTCTACATCTACATCTACATCTACATGACTACTCTGCAATTCACATTTAAGTGATTGGCAGAGGGTTCATCGAACCACAATCATACTATCTCTCTACTATTCCACTCCCGAACAGCGAGCGGGAAAAACGAACACCTAAACCTTTCTGTTCGAGCTCTTATTTCTCTTATTTTATTTTGATGATCATTCCTACCTATGTAGGTTGGGCTCAACAAAATATTTTCGCATTCGGAAGAGAAAGTTGGTGACTGAAATTTCGTAAAAAGGTCTCGCCGCGACGAAAAACGTCTATGCTGTAATGACTTCCATCCCAACTCGTGTATCATATCTGCCACACACACTCCCCTATAACGCGATAATACAAAACGAGCTGCCCTTTTTTG
Organism: Schistocerca gregaria; assembly: GCF_023897955.1. Taxonomy (NCBI): domain Eukaryota; kingdom Metazoa; phylum Arthropoda; class Insecta; order Orthoptera; family Acrididae; genus Schistocerca; species Schistocerca gregaria. The sequence continues at coordinate 657,206,921 of NC_064923.1, forward strand.
CACCCTTTCGATATCCTCCGTCAATCCCACCTGGTAAGGATCCCACACCGCGCAGCAATATTCTAACAGAGCACGAACGAGTGTAGCGTAAGCTGTCTCTTTAGTGGACTTGTTGCATCTTCTAAGTGTCCTGCCAATGAAACGTAACCTTTGGCTCGCCTTCCCGACAATATTATCTATGTGGTCCTTCCAACTGAAGTTGTTCGTAATTTTTACACCTAGGTACTTAGTTGAATTGACAGCCTTGAGAATTGTACTATTTATCGAGTAATCGAATTCCAACGGATTTCTTTTGGAACTCATGTGGATCATCTCACACTTTTCGTTATTTAGCGTCAACTGCCACCTGACACACCATACAGCAATCTTTTCTAAATCGCTTTGCAGCTGATACTGGTCTTCGGATGACCTTACTAGACGGTAAATTAGAGCATCATCTGCGAACAGTGTAAGAGAACTGCTCAGATTGTCACCCAGGTCATTTATATAGATCAGGAACAGTAGAGGTCCCAGGACGCTTCCCTGGGGAACACCTGATATCGCTTCAGTTTTACTCGATGATTTGCCGTCTATTACTACGAACTGCGACCTTCCTGACAGGAAGTCACGAATCGAGTCGCACAACTGAGACGGTACCCGATAGCTCCGCAGCTTGATTAGAAGTCGCTTGTGAGGAACGGTGTCAAAAGCTTTCCGGAAATGAACTGGTGTTTTGGTGTGCGCAGGTGCGCTGGGGTTCGCGGAGCTGGGGACGGTGGTGCCGCGGTCGGGCGCGGAATACGCCTACCTGCTGGAGGCGTACGGCCCGCTGCACCGTTTCTGGGGCCCGGTGCCCAGCTTCCTGTGCGCCTGGATCTACGTGGCCATCCTGCGGCCCGCAGAGGTCGCCGTCGTCATCCTCACGTTCGCCGAGTACGTGGTGCAGCCGCTGGCGCCTCTCGGCATCGCGGAGCTGCACCCAGACACTCAGAAGCACCTGCTCAAGCTCATCGCCCTGCTCGCTCTGGGTGAGTACCGCACGGCAGCTGCGTGCTGGCGGAGCGGACAGGCTCGGGGCCATCCAGCCTCAGAATTCCTGTACCTTTTTTGGACTCCATCCAGACACTATCCTGTCGATTCAGCGGTTAAGAATATAGGGTGAACCCAGAATTCACTGGTACACAGTCTGTCAAAGAAAAAAAAAAAAAGACTCATCACGAAGAATTTATCCAAATGAAACAGGAATCGGTAGCTGTGATGTACGAGGGGCGTTTGTAAAATCCGTGCAAAGTCTGAGAGATGGCACCACCGGCGCGTTTCGAGCATGAAGGTAGAATAAGGGGAGATGGCGCTACAGTCACGCTGTACGTTGTTTTGAAGCCAGTGGGCGGGGCCTGCCGCCATCTTGGATCCCCCAAAACATTAGCAGACGTGTGTTTACAATTGCTTCTTGTTCGTTATTTCTGTCGTGTGCACGCAATATTTATTTTATATGGTAAATGTTAGACTATTTTAGTGAACAACACAGCATAAGGAACGCAAGTTCAAACGTTTTTCTGGTCATAAATGCGTATTCGGTACAGTAACACGACACGAAAAAATGTCGCTTCTGGCCTCAGTACCGTAATTCCTTTTTGTTTATATACTTCGAATAACCGAGAAGAGAAGCCTGCTTTCGTAATCCATTTCTATTCACTTTCATTGACTTCTGTTTGTGTCGATAAGTGATAAAGCCAGAACTCCAAAAGTAGTTATTGCTAGTTTAGAGGCACCGATTTGTATTCGTTGCATTTTAAAGTCAAATGCAAATTTTAAATGTTCAAGTTTGCAAGAAACGTGTTACGTCCCATAGATGTATGTATGATATGTACAAACCAGCTGTCATGTCAACAAAGTAAAAGATTCGTTAAATTACGAAGGAAAAAAATGGAATTTAAGACTGTCAGGTCCATTGTAGTTTACACATCTGCACTGTTTTTAAATTGTACCTACCAAGTGACATTTAGTGTGGTAAATAACAATTTACAGGGTAACGCGACAACACAGTGATTAAAGTAATGATCTAAATATCCTGGGAACTTTGCTTTAACAAAATATGTGTAACCCTTTAAGTACTTATAAATTAACCACTGTAACAGGTGTTCCACACATTTTACTGAAGATTTAATTAACTACATGTAGTTACATTACTTTTATATTAAATTATCGCATTTTAAAACATTAGTCCCCATTTCCAGGATATTTCTTGCCAGGACTTTTCAGTTACTAGGTAATAACCAAACAATGAAAACCAAGTGTATTGCTAACCTCCAGAGAGCTCTTCGCGTTGGATTTATTGGAAATCTAAAGTCAAATCACAGAAATAAAACCATACTGCAAAACTTTACAGCACATCAGAAATAAGTCCACTTACGAATGAAATGTGATTTGTAACCGTAGGCTTCCGCGGCCGTTGTCAATGTCAATAAAATTCTTCTGGGTTAGAGACCGCATTGTCATTTATAAAATTCCAACGTTTCGGCGTCTGTTGCAAGACGCCTTCCTCAGGGTGTGTTGCTAACTGCTGAATGAGCGCAAGTGTGGGTACATATATACTATGGAAGAGTAACAACAAAATAAAAGACATTCTGGGCTCGACAAAAGATACAATTGACAAGCTTCATGCCGCCGGAGTTTATGAAATCGAGTGTGAATGTGGACTGGTGTATGTAGGTGAGACTGGGCGTCCAATAAGCACGAGGCTAACTGAACATGAAAGATATATCCGCCTCAAACAATATAGCAAATCAGCGGTGTCAGAACATCATGAACAGTGCAGGATGAACATCGAATTTCGAGAGGCCAGGGTACTGGCGAAACAGCCGTTTAGTTTGAGGAGGAAGATTAGAGAGGCTATAGAAATAGCCAAGCGACCCGATAATATGAACAGAGAAGACGGGTACAGACTTCCAGCGTCTTGGCTGCCTGCTGTGACAGCTTTGCGGAAGGACAGCTTGCGCAAAGCAACAGGCGTGCGGTAGGCCACAGCGGAGGATGGTACACAGAGCGCTGACGCGGCCTAGTCGATACTAGGCAGTTAGTAAACAACGCTATGCTGTAGTCGCCGCTAAGTCTCCTATTCGCCGATCTCCACCAATGGCAGGCAGTAAAGGAAACTCCAATGGAAAACGCCTATTTCCGCCAATAACAAGACGCAATGCAAACGCCAATAAAATTAACTCCTAGTGCCCTTCCTCCTCACCCTCACATCCAATCACAACACTCTTCCATAGTATATATGTACTCACACTTGCGCTCATTCAGCAGTTAGCAATACACCCTGAGGAAGGCGTCTTGCAACAGACGCCGAAACGTTGGAATTTTATAAATGACAATGCGGTCTCTAACCCAGAAGAATTTTATTGAAATGTGATTTGTTTAAATTTTAACCTACAATCCCAACGATGAGTACACCTGTAAGCGACGCAAGCTGGCATTTTTTATCGAAACACTTCACGATTACACAGAATCAAACCACCAGAAGCGAATGTTTTGGGATCTTCACTTGGGTCGGCTTCAAGTTTGCGACGTCATGACAACTCCTCTTATTTTTACCTCCATGGTATCGAGGTCATGTTTAGTTAGTAGCATCTTTGGAAAGAACGCACACCAAGTTTCAGCCATGTTGTGTTTGGCGTTCGTGTGAATCAAGGAAGTCGAGTGATTGTCAAAAAATGGACGAAAAAGAATTTCGCGTGGTGATTAAACATTACTATATGAAAGGCAAAACGCCTCAGGGGACTAAAGATAAGCTTGATAAACATTACGGTGACTCTGCACCTTCGATTAGAACAGTTGATAAGTGGTTTCAAAATTTTCGCACAGAAGAGTTAAGGAGCTTGAGATTGCTAGTGCTGTGGGCATCTCGAATGAACGGGTACATAATATTTTGCATAAACATTTGGACATGAGAAAGCTTTCCACAAGATGGCTTTCGCGATTGCTCACGCTTGACCAAAAACGGAATTGTGTGAAGTGTTGCAAGGATGGTTTGCAACTGTTTAGGAAGAATCCGCAGGACTTTAAGTGCCGTTTCGTCACTGTGGATGAAACATAGATACGTTACTATACTCCTGAGACCAAACAACAATCTAAGCACTGGGTCACCAAGGGAGAATCTGTACCAAAAAAGGCGAAGACCTTTCCTTCGGACGGAAAGGTTATGGCGACTGTCTTTTGGGATTCGCAAGGGAGCATCCTCATCGACTATCTGGAAAAGACTAAAATTATTACAGGGCCATATTATTCATCGTTATTGGACCGTTTGAAAACTGAGCTGCAAGGAAAACGCCGGCGATTGGACTGCAAAGAAGTCCTTCTCCATCACGACAATGCACCAACACACACCTCAGCAGTTGTGGTCGCAGAATTAATGGAAATAGGCTTACAACTCGTTTCACATCACCCCTGTTCTCCATACTTGGCTCCCTTGGACTTCTATTTGTTCCCCAATTTGAAGAAATGGCTGGCGGGACAGAGATTTTATTCAGATGAGGAGTTGATTGCAACAACTAATAGCTATTTTGCAGACTTGGAGAATTCCTATTATTCGGGAGGGATCAACAAATTAGAACAACATAGGACGAAGTGTATAAGTCTAAATGGAGACTATGTCTAAAAAATGAAAAAGGTTTATCCCAAACGCGTAAGTAGTTTTTATTTTTGCACAGACTTTCCAAATGCCCCTCTTAGATGCACAGGCAAACAAATGATTATAATTTCAGAAAAACTGTATCATTTATTGAAGAGAAAGAGCTTGTCAAATTGAGCAAGTCAATACCGTGTTGGTCCGCCTCTGACCCTTATGCAAGTAGTTATTCAGCTAGGCATTTACTGATAATGTTTTTGAATGTCCTCATGAGAGATTTCGTGCTAAATTCTGTCCACGACCCTGCCCATAATGCTCCAAATGTTCATTTGGGTAGAGATCTAATGACCTTGCCGGCCAAGGTAGGCTTCGATAAGACAAGCCAAGCAGTAAAAACAATCGCCGTGTGTGGGCAGGCATTATGCTGCTGAAGTGTAAGCCTAGTATGGCGTGCCATGAAGGGCAACAAAACGAGGCGTAGATTATCGTCGACTTACCGCTGTGCTGTAAGGGTGCCGCGAAAGAAAACAAAGGGGTCCTACTAAGAAAAGAAATGGCAGCCGAGACCATCACTCCTGGTTGTTGGGCCATATGGTGAGCGACAACCATGTTGGTATCCCACCGCTGGAATATCATTGACTGGAGTAGAATTGTCTTCAATGGTGAGTTCTGCTTTGGACTGAGCTCAAATGACCAGCGAAGACATGTCAGGAGATCGCCTGTACAGCTGTTGGGTACCATGTGTCTGTCACCTGCCATAAGGCCCAACAACCAGGAATGATCTTGGTGCCACTTCCTTCAATAGTAGGAGGAATTTGGTTTTTATACGCGGCACCCTCGCATCACAGCTGTACGCCGACGATAATCTACGCCTTGTTTGTTGCCCTTCATGGCAAGCGATCCCAGGCTTACACTTCAGCAAGATAATGCCCACCCGGTCATGGTGAGAGTTTCCACTGCTTGTCTTCGTGCTTGCAAAACCCTGCCTTGGCCAGTGTGGTCACTGGGTCTCTACCCCGTTGAGAACGTTTGGAGCACTAGGGGCAGGACCCTCCAACCAGCTCGGGGTTCTGACGATCTAACGTGCCGATTGGACAGAATTTGGTACGATACCCCTCAGGAGCACATCGAGCAACTCTGTCAATCTTGCTTGCATCAGCGCCAGAGGTGGGCCAAGGCGTCATTGACTAACTCATCTTGTGAAGCCCTTCTTCTTGAATAACTCACCTAATTTTGCTAAAATTGCAATCTCTGTTTGTAATGTTCATCACATCTACAGATTTCCATCCCATTTGGGTAATACCTTCGTGGTGCGTAGTACCATTCTTAGTGTTTATTTCACGTGTATTGAACATATTTCACACGTATTTGTTGACATATTTCACTGGCATATCTTGGGAATTTCAAACCGCAGTTTCATTTTCACGCAAGTCAATGTTTGACATATCTCTTGAACTGTGTGTCGTACATTGATATAATTTTGTTCGTACATTCAGCGGAATATGAGGATATTGCCTGCGAAGTGCGTTGTGAACACCATTAGTAGCAAAGAAGTAAAAAATTTAAACGTCGTGACTCAAGCGGCAACAGGGAAAATGTACGGGTAAGTGACACTCTTTTCCATTCACTTTTTTGTGGGGGTTGTTAGCGAAGAAATTTTCTTATGGGTTTGAAATTATGTGTAAAGTTTACTGCAGGTCACCAAGTACTGATATTCTCAAATACTGGATGAAGAAAGTCTGGGTATACGCGTGTCGTGAGCTCCTTTTCTTTTCACCCTCACTACTTTGATAGGTAGGTGGTTCTTACCCCCAAAGTGAAATTTTCCAGAGAGAATATAGGTGCACCAGATTTAGTTGAAATCGGTCCAGTGGTTTAGGAAATATTGAAAATACACACATTTTCATAGTAGGTATGGATTACTCTGCAACGAAGCACAAGATTCTGTCGGCCCCTTACATCAAAATATACAGAAAAATGCCTGAATAAATTTCGAAATTTTATAGGCGTTCTGGTTCACCCTGTAGGCGCACTGGAGAGCTACGCAAGCGATAGTATCGAGCTACATGTGTAAGTTCATGAACAGTGAAAGTGGTTACAACAGTTTAAAAGTACTTGATCACCTGTTGATGACGGTACAGATGTATTGAGAGCAAGTGAAAAGGCATTTTGAGTGAACAGCATATGATTGACAGGGATGCTGTTTTGATTATCAGACAGTTCTACAAAGAAAATGAATACAGGAATTCACAACTTTGGAAAATTCATTGGACAATGAACACCATAAAGCTTTCGTAAAACAAATGAACTTCATCTAACAATGAGAACATTCCTTTCAGTTCAAAGAAAGGACGTGAAGTTTTAGAGCAGCAGCTGAACTGTATGAAAGAGCATTATGAAATTTACAGGAAATGTTTATTCTACTTGGGTGAGAACGGTGCTTTTAAGTAGATGAGACCTCTCTTCTACTTCAAGGAGTGGGTGTTGGCCCGTTTTGAAACCGAAGGAATATAACTGAACCGTCGCCTCCATCTCTTTATTGGCCGTTCTACATCCTGTCTACCAGTTCGGTTAAAATGTAGCGCTTGGAACACTTGGCATTCTTGTGATGTTGTTATACTTTTTGTAGTGCCTAAACTCTTCTGTCATTGTTGTCTTCACGTCTAGTTGCTGTTTAAAGTCTTCACTTGGCACTCTGTCTCTGCTTCAGTTCTTTGTTCCTCTCCTTTTATTACAATCCAGTTTTCACTACCTTACTAGTAGCAGGCTTACCCACCACGTTGTACAGACTTAGTGTTACCTCTCCTCCTTATACAACCACTTATAGCCTTTTATTTATGTATACTTTCAACCATATCTGAACTAGTTTAGCATATTGGTATCTATGTCCCGAGATATTTAACCGAATATGTCTGTTCTAATATGTTATTGTTTATACTATTTTTGTTCTTTACATCGTTTCCACTGCATCGTATTACCTCTATTTTATTTACAGATATAACAGTTCGATAGGTTTGTAAAACATTATTCACTTCAACCACAGTTTGTTGCAAAGCGCATTCACTATCTCCTACGAAACGAGCGAGGTGGCACAGTGGCTAGCACACTGGACTCACATTGGGGAGGACGACGGTTCAATCCCGCGTCCAGCCATCCTAATTTAGGTTTTCCGTGATTTCCCTAATCGCTCTCGGCAAATTCCGGGATGGTTTCTTTGACGACTTCCTTCCCATTCCTTCCCTAATTCGATTAGACCAATGACCCCGCTGTCTGGTCTTTCCCAGAAACAACCCAACTCTCCTACGAGAACTTGGTCGTTCCTAAATAGAATAGTGTCAGTAAATTTGTTGCTTCCAAGTCTAACGGTCTCGGCGACAAGAGAAACACTGCAAAATTGGATTGCGAACTTCACACTTCTCTTACTACAGTTGACTTACTTGAAACATTTAGCCGATTCTCTTCTCTGGGTATGCGGCTGCGTCGAAATCCACAACTTCTTCTCCGAAGAAAGAAATAACACTGGTTAGAGGAACCAAAAAATTTCTCTCTCTCTATCTATCTATCTCTCTCTCTCTCTCTCTCTCTCTCTCTATATATATATATATATATATATATATATATATATATATATATATATATACTCACTTCAAATAACTCAGTACTTTCATACTTTCAGTTCAGCTCAGGTGTATTTTCTTTGCCACAAGTTTCAGATAAGCATACAAACTCTTGCAAGTCAACTACACCGATAGCCATTAGACACAAATAAATATCACAATTTTCTGGTTTTAACTACCAATAAGCGATAGAGAAGATCCAGCGGAGAGCAGCGCGCATCGTTACAGGATCATTTAATAATCGCGAAAGCGTTACAGAGATGATAGATAAACTCCAGTGAAAGACTCTGCAGGAGAGACGCTCAGTAGCTCGGTACGGGCTTTTGTTGAAGTTTCGAGAATATACCTTCACCGACGAGTCAAGCAGTATATTGCTCCCTCCTACGTATATCTCGCGTAGAGGCCATAAGGATAAAATCAGAGAGATTAGAGCCCACACAGAAGCATACCGACAATCTTTCCACGAACAATACGAGACTGGAATAGAAGGGAGAACAGATAGAGGTACTCAAAGTATCCTCCGCCACACACGGTCAGGTGGCTTGCGGAGTATGAATGTAGATCTACATATAGACGTCCCATGCGTCTCATTTCCTTCAGGTGTTGCGCATCTCTCTCTCTCTCTCTCTCTCTCTCTCTCTCTCTCACACACACACACACACACACACACACACACACACACACACACACACACACACACACTTATCTTTAAAATATCGCGTGTTTGAGGCGACAGAAGGTCGAGTGGTTCCAGAATTATTTACATGTAAATTCTCGAAGCACTATGTAGGGTTGATCTTCTTGTGGTTCTTAGAATTCCATTCTTCTAAAAATTTGTCATATAAAAAATTGAAAAGGATTCGTGAGACAGGACACCCTTGTTTAAGTGCTTGGTTACATTCAATAACTCTGTTTATACTAATTTTAACATTATCGCATTATGATTTAATGGCATTCGACAAATTTGGAAGTACATTGCAGTTGGTAAGTAGTCCTCATAATTTCATCCTTCCTATCTTATCATAGGCCTTCTCATGGTCTAGGATGAACAGAAATAGCCACTTATTGAACTGTCTTCCCTGATCTGTCAGTTGTTTTGGAACAAATGTTGCCTCAACACAGGACTTGCCTTTACCAAAGCCGCATAGATCCTGTCGTCAAAATGTTTCTGATATTGGCTGATCTATTGGCTAATAGATTACATTGAAAATAGACAATAGATTTTACATGGTCCAGTCAAGTTCCTGTGCTCACCTTCTGTGTTCGACATCAGCATGCGAGAACAACTCGCAGACAGCAGGTGCGGCACTAGCAGTGGAGGGTATAAAAGTTTGTCGGTTGGACGCGGAAAACGGTGCAGTCGCTGTTATAATGCGAAAATGGAGCGATTTGTTCGACGTCCAAAAGGGCATGATCATTGACTTTCGGACAAAGGGGTGGAAGCATTTCCGAAACGGCTAAGCTTGTAAACTATTCGTATGCCGCCATGTTTAAAGTATTCTACGCATGGCAAAATGGGGTTATCCCAAACCGGCAGCGAGGTAACAGTGGTGTACCACGGGCCGTAGATGAACGGGGAAAGCGATGGCTGCAGAGATGTGTACGGACGAACTGTTGAGCAACTGACCGCAGCGCCTTTGCATCATTAAAGGGGAAGATTGTAGGTATGTATCGTAATGGAAATCAATTACGGAGATTCGAAAAAGTGATCCTTTAATTCGGTTGCGTGGCGTATTTACCGATTTGCGGCCTTGAGTCCATCAGCAGACTGAACCCCACATTCTTTCAGCAATTACTTCAGTGCACACAACATGCTGTTAAGAAGAGTTCTGCTAATGTTTGCGTTCAGTTCTGAGTGTCAGCCAACACACTTTAAAAATTTCGCAGAGCGTGTAACGCAACAGTACGGATCTCATTCTGTATGTTGACGGATGTAATGAAATCAAAAGAAACGTCAATGGCTGGATCTTTATGCTACTGGTAGGTTAGGAAAATGCTTTGTTTATCTTCACGTTTTACAAGCAGAGCTGCGTCGTTGTCTTCTTACGGGGTGACAATTATTGAACTATATGAAATACAGGTTTGCGTTAGGGCGTTCATACTCGACAGTTGGCCGCGGGGCATGATGGGAATTAATAAGCGCATGCGCGCGCCTTGTTCTTGTCGGCCATTTGCACGTGAAAATGTCACGGTACTGCGTGCCTGAGCGTACAGAGCTTGTAAAGGCCTACTATGCGAGCAGTAAAAGCCCAACTGCGGCTCAAAAGAAGTTTGCGAAGATAACTGGTCCAAGTATGCTAACAATCAAGAATTTGATTCGCAACTTTGAGAGAACGGGTAGTGTTCGTGATGACGATGTTGGCTATCTCAGTCGTCCAAAAAGGGTGAAAATGCCTGAAAACATAGAGAAGACAAGCGCTGTATTTCAAACCAGTCCCAGGAAATCTATCAGACGAACTTCACAAGAAGTGGGAATCAACTGTGGGACACTTCTACAAATTATTTTTGAAGACCTGCATCTCTTCCCATACAAAATTCAAACCCATCAGCCATTAAGCTCCAGGGCCGTGGAACAGCGGTTGTTTCACCAACACTATTGTCCACAGAATTTACTAACAGGACTTTGATGTGAATATGGTTTGGCTTAGTGACGAGGCCCACTTTCATTTGGATGGGTTCTTCAGAAAGCAAAATTGGCGCGTTTGGGGGACTGAGAATCCGCTTTTTGCGATGGAGAAGGCTCTTCACCTTCAACAGGCGATTGGGTGGTATGCAGTGTCCAGTCACGGAATAATCGGTGTGATATTCCTTGATGTCACGGTGACTACCAAATGGTATGTGAAGGTTTTGGAAAATTATTTCTTCCCCATTATCCAAAGTGGTCCTGATTTCGACAAGATGTGGTTCCTGCAAGACGGACCTCGACCCCATGCAAGAACGAGAGTGTTTGATGTCCTGGACGGTCACTTTGGGGACGGCTTTCTGTCTCTGGGGTACCCAGAGGCCACTGGCATGGCCCTCGATTGGCTGCATATTCTCCGGACCTGCACAGATGCGACTCCTGTTTGTGGCTTTTACCTTATGTCTTCAATTGATATCCTTTTTGTGGGGCTAAAGTAAAGACAAGGTATACGGCAATAGCCCCAAAAACCACTGCAGAGCTGAAAACACCCATTCAGCAGGTCATCGACAGCATCGATGTTTAGACACTTTAGAGGGTCCTGCAGAATTTTACTATTCGTCTGCGCCACTTTATCGCCAAGGACGGCAGGCATATCGAACGTGGTGTAACTTAAATCCGAATATCTGTAGTAACATTTACGTGTTTAATAAAGTGTGTGCATGCCGTAGTTTGTAACTATTTTTTCATATAGTTCATTAATTGTCACCCTGTATGTCGTTCCCTCTATTTTGCGTGTAGTGCTAATGGAACCACTCTTAAAAACGGTTTTAAGTATATAACAGTCAAAAGAATTAAGTGTTAGCTACTCATAAACAAATTAATCATGCTATCGAACTAGATTTTCAGTTTGTAGCAGGCTTACGACAGAAAAACAAAAAAGCTACTGAAGAGAACCCTCTTACCCAATTTACGATGATCCAACCGCAGTCAGTGTACCTGAACGTTGTGAACTTTTAAAGTTTCCTCGTTACGTTTGATTAATAGAACACTATTAATTTAAATATTATTCATAACTAAGTTTTAGTCTCTAATAGGAATCACAGAAATGGAAACTACGCTCATTGGCTTCAAATTTTGGTATTTCGGCCTTTTGTAAACTGATCACACTTTGTCCTTGAAGGACGGGGTATGGCGCTTAAATGAAAGGTGACTGAGATCTTTCCAAGAAACAGTTGGGATATGGAAACTTATTTATACAAATGTTATTGTAATTGAGACTTCACAGCATGCACCACTTGGCAACTCTGTGATCGTCGTCTTGCTTCCTGGAATGCCTGAGAGTTACGCTGCTAAAATCATATTATGAAATCAATTAAATTATTCTGAATGTAACTTAAAATGTGACATTAAGCTAGTAATTTGAAGTCCATGAACGTCGTTGCATGCCGAAGCTACAGCTAATCTCATCTTTGGCTTTGAGTTATCTGTCTTGGCTGTCATTACGGCAATGAGAGGGGGCCGAAAGCAGCAGTGGCTCAGTAGCTCATGAATAATGAGGTCGCTCTGTGAAGACCATATTAGCTGTTGGTTCCACACTCGCTGGAGACCTAGTATACTTGGTCAGCTTTTTACTACCTCTCTGACCGAGATTCAAGTAATTAGATGAAAAATAACTAAGGACATTTTAAGAAAACTTATCGGCCCATTGTGTTGCCACAAATTCGATAAGTACTCATTAACCTCAAGGGGATATACTTACGAAAATACAGAATTGCACACTTACTAATATCAGCAATTTTCTCTTTCTGCCGACATATCCTGTGAATGTAGAATTTTATTGATTAATGTGTGAGTGAATAATTTATTAACTGGTTTTCTTTATTCGTCTCCCAATCAAATTTTCCTTACTTTCTTGCTAGACTTAAATGTTATTTGTGTATAATACAAGACTGCATGTACATACAGACCATTTTGAAGGCTAAAGTGCGTAATATTTTACTAATTTTTGAAGTTTTGGGCAGTATGTGTTACAGACCTTCAACGTTAACTTTATCACGATTATTTGCAAATCATTTGCACAGGGTGGTTACAACTGAAGTGCAGCCAATCACAGAGAGCCAGTGTGGGCTGTAATTATCGTATGGCGGCGAAATGTTAATTTTAATGCGTTAATGCATTACGCTGAAAAAATTCCAGTTTGGTCATCAGACGCATATCTCGCGATGTGAATGCAAGAAAGACGCATTGGGATGTTTCCATATTTAATGGATTAGGAACGGGACGTAGGCAGCAAACGCCAAACAAGTGAGAAAGGCATAATGTTGATTTTATCATCATCTACGAATTACAGAGTTTGTTCAATATGAGCACCAGAGACGTCGACGAGATGTGTGGCGCCAGCTTGGCACCTGCTTGCCAAAACTGGAACTAATTTTTTTCCAGCGTAAATCGGTTTCGCATTAATATGTTGCATATCTACCACGTTTCACTGCCACACGATAGTTAGAGATCACACCGGACCCTCACGAGTAAAAGAACTTTGATTATAACCGTCCAGGATTATCACAGTGAATATTTTAATAACGGTTTTTCGCTGGTTCATTGAACAAATACAGAAAAATTAATCAACTACTAAATGTTTTCTCAATTAATCTTAAATAGTCTGCAACGCACAGTTTCTAGATTCCACGCATACATGAAACCACTGGTTTTGTGTCAGACATAGTTAAGCCAAGCCTGTAACGCATTTTCGCACTGAAATGTAGTTGGATAAGAAGCAAAGAAACGGTAATTCTCACGCTGCGACCGCAAGTCTTCTCAGTTGTTGGCAAATCCCTGGCAAAAATTTTGCGACACATAACTTGCTAACATGCCCTTTGTTCTATCCGGTACATAACTTTGTGTGTACACACTCTTGTGTTTGCTTGAAATGTTATTTGTTAGAACACGGCTGTTGATTTTGCTTTACGAAGTTAACATTAAGGCTCCATATACCTTCAACAGAGACGATATTGAATAGGAATGATCTATGAGGAAACTGGTGACGTTCGAACATCCATAAATAGGCACCCCTTTGATTTTTCCTGTTTCGAATTAGAGCTTGTAGCACACCTACACTCCACCATTGAACCTTGCCCATTGAGTGGAAATGTCGCATCAAAGTTAAATAGTCGCACTTAATCACATTCGACATTTAGGACGCTATCGTGAATCAAACTGTTTAAACGTTTTCATTGAGATATACCTGAACATGGAGAAATAGTTATGTCAAAACGATCCTTCTTGAAATGAGAGAGCCATTATCTGAGGAGATTTCTGCGACGATACTCGCCCTATACATGGCAAATGTTTGGAGCCGCCTTCAGCCTTCTATTAAATTCAAAGCGAAAAATGTCACAAATATTTTAAAAAAATGGGAGGTCAAGTGGACAAAGTGTAATTCTTAAACATAATTAATAACCTCGAAATAGGTACGATGAAAAATATCCACGACGCATAGCGGGCTTACAAGTGATTAGTTCACTTTACATCGCCGTCAGCGTAATTATCTTTGCAGTTGTAAAACAATTTCATGTGTGTATTGTATAAAAGTACAAATGGTGAGACAAAAAGAAACGAGGGACTGTACTAGCCTAAAAAAAGTCTACAATGACGAATGTCTTCGCTAGACGGAACCGGTTATCAGTTAAATGATTGTTGTGGTGTGACGTACGTTCCTCTGCTACAGGACTGATCACATATGTGAACGTGTGGAGCGTGAAACTGTACGTGCGTGTGCAGAACATCTTCACTGTGGCCAAGCTCGTCGCGTGCTGCGTTGTCGTCTTGGGAGGTCTCTACGAGCTTTGCATCGGTAAGTATCAGATGTTCTTGCTACAAAACCCTTTTTTATACTTTATTTATTTAAACAAGACGGCTGCTGTGACTGCAGAGGAAAACTGAGAGAAAGCTTTCACTTCCTTGTGTGTTCCTACATCATACAGCTCAAAGACTGCGTCTGACCACATTTAAAGGATAAGGCACTACAGGAAAATTTTTTAGACAATTTCTCTATCCTGTAAGTGGCCTCAAACAAAATCCAATACTGTGACTGTTAGTGCAGATGATCATAGACATCTCAGAAGTCGTTAAGAAACTGTCCACTTTACTTCCACAATTTATTGGAAACGATCAAGCGATGTAGCTGGTAAAGCAAATGGCACATGATACATGTGTGACTGCAAAAACTCCTTCCTTTAATCGTCCAGTAATACCACTTGTGTTGCCAGCTTAACAGTACTGACATGTATCACCACATACATTGGTATACAGTATTGTACACGTTTCTTCATTTTATGAATAAACATGTACACTAAACTAAATTTTAGAACCTAATTATATATGTGTGGTGCCTGTTCTTTCAGGTATATCCGAAAGAACAGACACCGTTTGTATGATACAGCAGCCGCATATACAGACGAAGGGAGTAGTTTTCTCGCTACACCACCACCACCACCACCACCCCTCTCTCTACACCACCACGCGCCTCTCTCTACACCACCACGCGCCTCTCTCTACACCACCACGCGCCTCTCTCTACACCACCACGCGCCTCTCTCTACACCACCACCCGCCTCTCTCTACACCACCACCACCCCCTCACTACACCACCACCCCCTCTCTCTACACCACCACCCCCTCTCTCTACACCACCACCCCCTCTCTCTACACCACCACCCCCTCTCTCTACACCACCACCACCCCCCTCTCTCTACACCACCACCCCCTGCTACAGTCGCAGGTTTGAATCCTGCCTCGGGCATGGATGTGTGTGATGTCCTTAGGTTAGTTAGGTTTAAGTAGTTCTAAGTTCTAGGGGACTGATGACCACAGCTGTTGAGTCCCATTGTGCCCAGAGCCATTTGAATCTCTTCCCCTCTCTCTCTCTTCCACCCCCCCTCTCTCTCTTTCCCCCCTCTCTCTGTCTCTCTCTCTGTCTCTCTCTCTGTCTCTGTGTTTCCACACTTTTAAACTACACCTGTGCAGTGGTGTGGAATACCATCAGTTCATTATGACAGACAGAAGGAGCACCTGAATATATTGTACACAATACTGCAAAATTATTTGGTAGATAAAATGTGCGACATGCTGACCAAAGAAGGAGTACGGCCAACAAATTGTCAAAAAACTGTATATTTAGCGAGCTGAAGAGAATGGCATGTAATTTCATGTCCTGAAAAAATACAGTACAAGGTGGTTATAATTAAACTTTCCTACTTGAGCCAATGTAAACAGAAATATATTTACCTTCTTTATAAAATGATGTTCAGGCTACACGCTGCAGGATTTTTGTTGTTAATAGTGATAGTCGACTTGCCGTTAGGCACCGGTACTGGTATGGAGATGTTGGGATGAAACATTAACATCAGTGTGCATTACAGTTGCATACAGTCAACATGGCTATGAACAAGGTTAGCAGGACTTTACTTGAAAAACTGTTTTATGAAAACAACAGCAATAGTGCTGCTACTCTTCGCGAGTATTGACACATTAAAGGAATATGGAGAGGTCTTCTTATCGCACCAGGGTTGATGAAAATGCTTCGGAACTGACGACTTGGAAATTTCTCCATGGAGAAGCCGACAGCCAGTTGCGCCACACATTATACAAAAAGCTGCTGCCTGCATCACTGAGAATGCTGGACGTAATGAGCAACCTTCAAGCGGAGCACAAGCTGTGTCACGACGGCTGAACCCTGAACACTCCATGATCCACTGTTCGAAAACTGTTGCGAACAACCTCCAGTACTGATAACAGGCTGCTGTGGATGCAAGCGGTCGTAAAATTGAGCAAACTTTGTAGTCTGGAAGGTAAATGTGGTACTCAGTTAACAAATGTTGCCCTCTCATGTGTAAACTAAAATAGGAGGGTCGTCCACAAAGTAAGTTCCGTTTGCTTGTATAAAACAAACGTGTACAGATACAGGAAAAATATTTTTGTACAAAAATCTACAACTGTTAAACTCCTTTTCTACATAGCTTCCGAAATTTTGTAGGCATAGCATAGCACAAGTTTTTGTATACATCTTCACAGAAGGTTGCCGCCTGTGTGTTCAACCATGTGGTAACATGTTCTGTCAGCTCGTCATCATCGTTGAAGTGCTGACCACCAAGGAGAGATTTTAGGCGTAAGAAGAGATGAAATTCGCTAGGAGCGAGGTCCGGGCTGTATGGAGGATGATCGAACGCATCCCAGTGAAATTCCTGTAAGAGTTGTTTGGTCACAATATGTTAGGTCGGGCATTATCGTGGAAAAAAATGTCACCTTTCGACAATAATCCTTGGCACTTGTTCTGTATTGTGCGGCACAATTTCTTAATGGTCTCGCAGTAACCATGTGCATTGATTGTTTGGGCACAAGGCAAGAAATCAATCATCAAAATGCCTTTTCTGTCCTAAAAAACATGACTTTTAGAGGTGCCAAGATTTGCTTAGGCTTTGCCTTCGTTGGGGATGAAGCGTGTCTCCATTCCACTGATTGCCATTTTGCTTCAGAGGTGTCATACAATACCAAAGTTTCATCCCCCATGACTATCTGTGAAAGAAAATCATCGTGTTCTTCTTTGTATCATGTCAAAAACTGAAGTGCACTACTCATCCGTTGTTTTTTGTGTTGTTCAGTAAGAATTTTGGGTACCTGACATGAGCAAAGTTTTCGAAATTTCAGTTTTTCAGTAACAATTTCATGAATTAGTGATCATGAGATCTGTGGAATTTTGATAGCAAGGGCACTAAGTGTAAACTTAGGGTTGTGCTTAATCTTCTCTTCAGTTGTGTGAACCAGTTCATCAGAAACCACAGACGGGCATCCACTTCATTCTTAATTGTGCGCTTGATCACATCCTTCATTGAACAGTCTGACCCATCTTCTAACCATTGAATCACTCATAGCATTTTGTCGGTAAACCTCGCAGATTTGCCGATGACTTTCCTTTGGTTTAACTTCCTTTGCATTTAGAAAACGAATCACAGATCTGATTTCCCACGCGATAATGACATTTTCAATTACGGCTGACATTATAAGGAAGCACTACAAAGCATACGTCGGCAGCAGCGATCTGAAAATGGCGTACATGTCTTCTCCTTGAGTCAGAGTAACTGCCGCGCATTCTCGGAACTGCGATTGCAGCGCTGCCACGGATAGAAATAGAAACGGAACTTACTTTTTGGGCGACCCTCGTATGTTTCTTTCAATGTTTCTTTCAATGGTTTATCCGTTATTTCTCTTACGCATGTCCTTACGACACAGTTCTTTGTCGTCCTACAATCACTCCATTGTCACGGAGGCCCTTTAAAGTATCGAAAGTTTAATTTTAACGACACTGTATATTAGTCCAGGAATTGTTAACCACCTTCAATGCAGTATAATGATATTGTCTGCAGAGGAAATAAATGAAGTTCATGTAGCAGGCATACATTGTCTTGTATGTCACAATAAATCTCTGCAGTAGCTATAATGAGCCATCAAATGAAAATGGGATACTTGGAGAGAAGTAAGTAAACTGTTCATTATTTCAAAAACAATCGCCATAACTGTTAACATATTTATCCCACTGTGCCTGCTTGTTGTCAAAGTTGTTTAGACTACACGGCAAAAGCTTCCCTGGGAAGCACTTACACGTACTGCACACAGTCCCGAGCTCTTCCCATGCGATTTATACATTTTTGGAGCCCTGAAGAGACACATTCATTGTCGTCGGGGTCGGTTTAAGGTACGAGCAACACGAGCTGATGATTATGGCACTAGTCTGAGAGGGGTGCCACAGTTGTAAGGTTTCTACATATGACATCACAAGTATGAGTAGCAGGGGCCGCTTTGGGCACAAGCTGAGAGGGGCACCCAGTGCAAGATTTCTGTACAGTGTGCATCACGATCAGTAGCAAAAACTTCAACGAATGACATGTATGAGGGGAAAAGGAAGGGGTAGGAGAAAAGAGTGGGGGCAAATGAGACGCTTGTGTGGAAAAATATTCTAGAACTGGTCCTTGTGGCTGTCACTTTGCTTTGGATGAAGAGGTGCACACCTGGGTACAATCATGGTTTCGTAGACACTGACATAGGCATGAAGACACTGACTGTCTTGTCTCACAGCTAGGTAAATGTTATTAACAGTTATGGCGACTACTTTTGAAATGATAAACAGTTTACTTACCTCTTTACGATGTGTCTCATTTTCATTTGACTGCCCCTTATACATCACTGGGTGGGAGGGAACCACAGATAATGATTTTTACTGATGTTGGTTACAAATTATGAAGTCAGTTATTTGCATGTTACGTGAATCATAATTGGTATCTCTCACTATGATATTACAGCACATCGTCTGATCAGAAAGTGTAACATGCAGACCACTTAAGTTTTCGGACGTGTGTGTTTTTCAATGCAGTTTTTAATACAAACATGCACATATGTACACCACAAGCAGATATACACACCCACACAACTGTGTGATAGTAGCCAGATTCAGCAAAGTCATGTTTTGATGTCTGTCAGATAAATAGCTAAGTGAATATTCTCTTTCTGTTACAGGCAACACTCGCAATCTGAGCACTGGTTTTGAGGGTTCCAGCAACTCTGCACGAGACATCTCCCTTGCTTTCTACAGTGGACTCTGGGCATTTGATGGATGGTCTGTATCAAATACTATCTTCACATACATCTACCTTCAGATCTATATTATTTTGTGTATTGTCAATAGGTATGATGCCACTTGTTACAGAACTAAAACTTTTGTGGTTTCTTACCTATGCACTGCCGGAATGGTTATTATCAGATTTTATGTGGTTGCCAGATGACCTTCCAGTTGCCATCTGCCCATCACCTCTCCTCCCACCCCCCACCCCTCTTCTGGCCTTGTGGGAAGGAATTAGTCTACAGTACCCCAGCTGTCTGCTTGTAGTGTTATATCCATGTGAAAGTGTGCAAACATTTTCTAAATTTTTGCAATTTGTGTAACTGACACAGACATTGGTACCAGACCAGTATGTGTGCAACTGCCTAATACTGTCATCCAGGTTAGATGGCACACAGACCCATGTCATTAATCTGCTGGATTGATTTGATCCGAGCTGGTCCACCTGTCCTAACCCGGAAGTGGCGTGTTAACACACACAGCTATACAGGCTGGTCGCAACTGAATTACAATGTTCCCTTGATATAATATATGCAGTTAATTGTAAGATATAAGTGCAGTATTATCTCACCTCTTGTTTTGGGAAACTTTTCAAATTTAGCATGAAATCATACAAATCATCTGATTAATAAAAATAAATACACTTTCTTATAGCGTAAGTCACTGTGTTACTGACACACTTTCAATACTGTCATGTCACAACCACAATAAACTCCAAATCCAAAAGCAGGATCATCAGTGAAGTAGAAAACATACCAGTGAAAGCATTTTTGCAACAAGCACCAGCACATAGACGGAACTGAACTTGTGGAACAAGAGTGCAGCAGCTTATACTGACATCGAATATTCCAGAATATACTAACATAACAAGCAAAAGAAATTTAGAAAAAATTTGCAATAACAAATAAAAATAAACAAATAACTTCTGGTAGTTGCATTTGAACTTGATACCCACAGTGTGCCAGCCAGCTATGCTAACATCTGAGCCACATAGCATGCACCATAGCTCACTCTACTGCTCCTTTTCCTGGAGAAACAGCGACCCACTGTTTGGAAGTTCTCACTGGAGGTGAGATCTTGTCAGTGGCCCTCTCGATAGCAGCACTGGTGGAGCCTCACATTCTGGTCGTGTCGTCGCACACCCCTCACTGTAACGAGCATCGAAGGTTGTACCGCCTATGGAAGCTGGAAGTGGGTCTTCAGTTTCCTTGAACGTAAAGCCCCCATTGTCGATCTGTGCCTCAGGACTAGTAGGGTTTCATATACAAGACATGGACACTGTTTCTGCATCATTATCTTCTGGGTGAATGGTCAAAGTCCTTGACTTTGTATCTGACATCTGACAAGTAAGGAGAATGTGAGACAGTCCAAAAGTGTTTTAGTAACTTTACCAAAAGTCCCACTTTCTGCACAGGTGTCAAAATCTATACCAAGTCTCAAGGACTGTATCTCACTAAGTGGTGTTTCTTGCTATAGTGCTCTCGGTCTCTCTCCTGGGTGTCCATTTTTAATCCAGTCATCTTGCTTCTTTGGTCCTGGTGATGAGGTGTTTCATGTAGTCATCCTGAGTATCATCCTGGTGAAGGGAACAGTGTACCCATTGTCATATAGGTCTCACAAATGTCGATCTGAGATAAAGGTATGAAGCCTGAAGTGTCTTCCTTAATTGTGTTGAATACACGTCACAATGGGCAGTATTGTATCTCAGTCTCTCTGCTAGACATAAACATACACTGACAGCATAACTACCAATGTCTTATTAAAATGTTCCGTGAGACCGTTCATTGGTGAATGGTAGGCAGTCACCATTCAGTGGGTGAAGCTGCAATGTGAAATTACCTCTGATACAGACCTTGAACAGAAAACTTCTCAATGGTAAGAGACCAACACACAGCATGCTCTGTTCTTCAAAGTGATGTTTTCTACAAGGAATTTTCAGATTTCCAGGGCACAACGTTGATGACAATATTATGGATGAGGTAGTCAGTGCAGACTATTATCCATAGATTCCCATTTGTTGACTTCCAGAGTTGATTCTAATTCAGTGGAATGGCACTGCTGCAGGTTGAATGATTCCAGATGCCCTAGAGGTCATTGTGCCATGTGTTTCATCGCTGCCCTTGCTTACAGTGGTTCACACAGTGTCCAATAATGTGGTAGAGACCTGGCTAGTGATACCTGCATCCTATTTTGTCTAGAGTCTTCATGAGTCCCAAGTGACCACATGTTGGAGCATCACAGAGAAACTTCAGGATAGGTGGTCAAAGATGACCTGGGATGGTTAACAACCATTTCTGCCCCATGTCATATCATAGTTCCTCTTATACAACATTCTGCTTATTAATTGGAATTATCCTTCGACTCATTACCCCTCCTTTGAGGCTTCTATAGTTTCTGATAATGCTGTTCAGCAGCAGTGTCATTTAATGCAGTGTGACAGATTTCAACAACGCTCCTGTGTTCAGATAAAGGATTCATTGAGGGCAGTCAGTGCCCTTGTGCTTGGGTCAATTTTTTTGTACTACTGTGACAGCGTACTCCTGAATACCACTTCACTAGTTAACCTGCCATCCTTCGGGCTAACCAACTAGCATAAAGAATGATGGTCCACCACAACCATGAT
Source organism: Schistocerca gregaria (assembly GCF_023897955.1). NCBI lineage: Eukaryota > Metazoa > Arthropoda > Insecta > Orthoptera > Acrididae > Schistocerca > Schistocerca gregaria. The sequence goes on from NC_064923.1 coordinate 657,229,061, forward strand.
TTGCCAAGTAAATGGTGTGGAAACTTTATGGACGAAACAACTGCAAGGTACTGTTCCTCAGCTATATTATAGAGTAACTCATTTCAGACTTGGTGAGTACTTTGGAAGCGCCTTCTTGAAGTTGCACTAGAACTGCACCTATACCATAACCGCTAGAGTCAGTATGAAGTTCTGTTTCTGCATTTCACCATACAATGCCAGGACTAGGAAGATAATAGTGACTCATTAAGGACAAGAAAAGATCTTCCACGGAACTCATTCTAGGAAAAGCTGGCGTCTCCCTGTGATAGTTCCTACAATGGACGTGCCCTGTTACAGAAGTCCTTTATGAATCACCAGTAGTACATAGGCCTATGCATTTCGGGAAAACTTGCCACATCATGAATGTGATAAGGAGTCAAGAAACGTGTACCTGCTCTTATTTTCTCTTTATCAGGACAAACTCCATAAACATTAACTATGTGACCCAAGATATTAATTTCTCGGGAAACGAAGAGGCTCTTTTTCGAATTCTGAGGTCTATAGTCTGAACACAGCCCAACACAGTTGTCAGGTGACTTAGAAATTTTCCACGTGTATTCGAAAAAAACAATTTCATTGAGATAATGAAGACACTTCATCCATTTCAGGTGTCAAAGCAGGCTGTCCATCGGATATTTGAAGGTGGCTGGAGCATTTCCCAGTCCAAATGGGATAACTTTAACTCATAGAGACCATCAGGAGTTATGAAAGAAGTCTTTTCCAGTCAGCCTCAGCATCATCAATTTGCCAGTAGCCTGACACATGTTCATAGTTGAGAAATACTTTACTTTTTTCAAGCAGCCTAGGATGTCAGTAATGTGGTGCAATGGATAAACATATTTCTGCATGATTTTGTTCAGTTGTTTGTAGCCAATGTAGAAATGCCATATGTCGTCGTCCTTCAAAAGGACTGTAGGAGAGGACCAGGCACACTCTGAAGGTTCAGGTATGTCATCCTGTAGCATATTCTTCACCTGCTCTTGAGTTATGCATAGTCCAAGTGGTGACACCCAATACGTGTGCTGGATAGTTGGTGAATGATCCCCAATGGTCATACAGCATTTCAGCAATAGCCTGTTGATCTTTGTTTTCTCCATTTCAGCTTCAAAACCATTCAAAACTGCTACATAATAGCTAACACTTGCTGACATTGTTGCTTGCACAGGCCATATCCTATTGGCAGTTAGATTGTAGCTGCTCCACTGTATTGTCTGTAGGGGTAACAGAGCAAGATTACTCACTGATGACACTGAGCAGCCTGTCCTGGACTGGACTGGCCTACCTGTTCCTATGCACATTACTTTTAGGGATGTGTTGTGGCTGCTCCTGACAATTAATAATCCAAAGTTATCTTTGATCACATGTAGTGCTTATGATCATTGCTGGTACATACGGTTATTTACTGAACCAGAGGAGCTTTTTCCCGAGGAGCCCCTCATTGAGTTTGATTGGTACCTTGTCACATCACAGTATCAAATACCTAAAAAAGCCAAATTAAGTATCTTTTTGTACATTTTCTATTTTTGGTACTTAGAAGAAAAATTGACATATTCATTATTGAAAAAATATTGAGCTTAAAACTGCTCATGCAGGAAGCAGCCAAAACAAAAAATCTATTATCATACAAAATATATTTAATACACTTTTTCTTCTAATAGCATCTTGCGGACCTCTCTGGCATAGCTCGCGGACCCCAGGGATCCGCGGACCACCTGTTTGAACCACTGATCTAGACTGATGATTGGAGCTCATCTCATGATGAAGGCAGGATAACAATGTCTCAATGCTTAAACTGTAAACAACTATGCAAAGCAATATGTGTTACTCATACTTCCTGGAATAGTTTCGTTGATCTGGAGCTCTAATCTTCCACAGTATGTCTGCTTTTGATGCCTGCAAGAAGCCGCATCTGAAAATAATACGGCTACATTCTGTTAAAACGAAAAAATTCAAAGGCCTGTGTTCTGTCATTGATAGTTATTCTTGCATTAGATGTTCCTGTTGGTTGGATGCATTTTCAGTTTTCAACTTGCAGCACAATCTTTTCTGTATCATGGAACATACTCTTCTTTAGCCGATGACGATAAGCATTCGACATCAGAGGAAAAGAAGCACCTGAGCAACTAGTGCCCAGACATGATGGCCATCAGTGAGATTTTCCAACATGTCTATAACTGTTCTCCATGGAGGATTTTCATCTATGGTGACCTCATGTCCATAGACAGTTGTTTTGATTAATATTCTTGAAGTTGGTGATTATGTGAACAGCTGGCACTCCACCTCTGTGTAGCAATGAGGAATGCCTAAGACAGAAAGTAGAATGACTTCATCTAGGGAGCTGTGATGGGTTTTGCACCACAGGTTAACTGTAACTGTCTATAGTTGACTGGTGTGAATATAACTGTTGTAACAGCTGATGTATGATGTTGTAATGGTCACTGAACATTCATCTTCTTTTTCCTGCTGTATCACACAATGTGTCCAAGGTATCTACAGTAGAACCATATCTGAGTGTAGCCCTCTGTCTTCAAATATCTGTTCTTCTGCTTTGTCGGACATTGATGCCAAAGATGGAGATAACCCTCTTTCAGCTTTCCTTACTACAGCCTGCTGTATCAAGTTGACATTCGTGGCTGCTATGTGCTGCTCACTTGGTCTGATAGTTTTGGCTGCCATAAACTGCTGTATCTCTTCTCTTACTACCAGGCTTATGAGACGGTGTTTATTCATTAGTAAAATTATCTTATTTTACAAATAGGTCCTTGGTTAATATTAATGATCTTAACTGTTGCTAATAATACTAAAAATAAGTGAGTTATCATTAGTGTAATAATAAATGTTGGTCTATGATACAATTGTTCTGAAGATATTGTTATTTCTTGGTATTTGATTGAATTGTTAATATTTATAGTTTCAGTATCTTTGAAGATGTCTATAAGTATTATTATATCTAAAATAATTAATGCTGATTTAATGAAGATTAATATTGTTAAAGCAACAATTATAGTAATTGATTTAGGTTGAAATATTTCATTTGATTCAATTCTTGTAATATAAATAAATAGAACTAATATACCACCAAGAAACTTCCATAGGGAGCACATTCAGGAGTCAGTCATATCACTTTTGCCCTACTTTTATTTTCTGTAGCATTTTCCAATGCTACGCGATGAATTCCTATGTTATTATGACATCCTTCTCCAGAAGTGCTCGGTACTCACCTCTTGTGACTCCTTTAATCAATTGTGAGAGTTGGTCAACTTCTGTCACATTCAGATTCACATTCTATATCTAAGACTTTTTCATGTCCTCATAATGCTGTTCTTTAATTGTTCTTCCATTTAGTGGGCTTGTTGCTGATTGTTACTAAATGGATTTCTTAAGTTTGGCTTGGAATTTGACCATCTAAAAAGTTTCTTTTCATTGTTTTCAATCCACTGCTGGGCTCTGCCATCCAAGCAAAAGTACACATTTGCCACATAAATAATGTCATTTAACCTATGGTATGTGGCAACTCTGTCAAATCCATTTGTCATTTCACTGGATCCTGACCATCATCTCAGGACAAGACTGATGTATGCCTGATGGGCAGATGACTTGTTGCCATTTTGAAATCCATTGGTTTGCTCAGATATGGATCTTGGGAACAATTTAATGTATTTATTACAGTTCCTATATGTGTAGGTGATGACTTTCATGTTGCCCAAATGGAACCATGATGATGCAGGTGTGTAGAAGTAGGTGGTGTCTCCAGCAAACCATGTTACATCAAAATCACATTAGAGTTCAAATCCAAAAGGAAAGTTGTCAGTGAAGTAAAAGGCTTATCACTGAAAACACATTGATTACAATGACTAGTGTACACTTAGAACAGAACAGAACAGAACAGAACTTCTGGACAGAGTTCTGCTATTTATAGAAACATTAAATGTTGCAGAATATACTAACATACAAACAAGAAATTTCAAGAACCTTCCAAAAATGATGAATATTAAATAACAAATAATGGCTATTGGTTGAGTTTGAAATGACAAGTTACAGCACACCAGCCAGCAAGTCAACTGCTACATCACACTGGGTGCAGCACACCTTGTGGCAATATTAGACTGATGATCATTTGAATTGGCTGCAGTTACCAAATAGCAAGTTGTGCACTCCTTTGATTGGAAGAAAGTAGTCCCATTTCATCCCATGTAAACACCTCTCATGAGAACAGCTCCATCACATGCTTGAAAAGTGCAGCACATCGCTTCATGAAGTAAATGACTTCCCATAAGGAAGTTAAGATAGTACCGTAATGCAGCTGTATCTTGCAGACAATGAAATTTACTAAATTTCATATTTTCATAAACAATTTTGTCTAACTCACATACCACCTTAAGTTCAGTTGAAATGTGGCTACAAAACTGCAGGCTAAATTTAACAAATATTGGTTTGAAAGGATTCTGTGTTTAAAGGTTATATCAACACAGTCATAAAAGATGAGTATACATATTACTATTTTATCTTAGATGAACATTAAATATAGCTCAAGGTTATTGCATTTTAAATTGTTTGTCATATTCTGAAATACAGTCCGCATATGTGCACATGTGTGTGTTTTCATCTTTTCATCATATTATACACACTGTATTTCATCCTGGATTTTCCATTGCTTCATAAATATTTTAATAATCTTAGTGAATTTTTACTACGCAAATCCATTAGAAGTTGTGCTTAAATTTTTCTTGTCTTTTTTCCAGGTCAATGGTGACTACCGTAACAGAAGAAGTAAAGAAACCAGAAGTGTAAGTATGATTTATTTTTTCTGTTTTATTTTCTACCAAGTGTGGTGGTGCAGTGATTAAACATTCGACTAATAGTGGGGAGGATGGTTCTCTGTTCATCCATTCCAATTTAACTTTTCTATGATTTTTCTAAGTGGCTTATGGTGAATGCCAGGATGGCTCCTTGGAAAGGGGCATTCAGATTTCTTCTCATCATCCCCAAACTTAAGTTTGGGCTTCATTTCTAATGACATGATTGTCTATGGAATGTTAAACCCTAATCTTCTTTTCTATTCTATATTATGTTTACATGTTACATTCCTTTTGTCGGAGAATTATCAGAGAGGTAGATAGGTGTTGTAATTGATGAACAATTTATTGTGTGTGGTAATCCATATGAACATAAGAATAATGTATATAACAAACTTTTATGTGACGGAACTGGTATTTAGCTAAGTATTCATCTTTTGACAGGAACATTCTCCGAAGCATAGTGATTGCAGTGCCTCTGGTTACTCTGTTCTACTTCATGATGAATGTCTCATATATGACAGTGCTGAGTATACCAGAGATGATTGCAGCACCTGCAGTAGCTGTGGTACGTTGTCAAAAACTATTTTTTGTTTAGCCATGTGTTTGTGGCAATTAGAGACAAGTTGGACACGGATGCTACATTAGATTGTTCCCTACATTTATCTATTATGAAAAACAAGTCACTTTATTTTTCTTTTTGTTGGACTGGTAGCTTCCAACTAAATCTTCAGTTCAGATAGGGGAAAAGAGGGAGTGGGTCTGAAGACGGCAGTAAATTGCTGAAGCTGGTAATCTGAATATTTTAGTAACTAAGTGCTCTTGACATAATAAATTGTTATAGGAGCAAGTAGCAGTTATCATTATAAAGATACATGACAAGCAGTAATGTACTGAAAATAGCTAAGTATTTACAGATATAAATAAATATTATCTTGGAAAAATATGATAGTAGTCAAGTAAGTAATATCATATAAACAGCTGTTGTATTGCATAGCTGCAAAGAGAACACCTGTTTCCAAAGTAGCAGCTTTATACCTAATTTATACAATTACATTTAGGTGCCATAAGAGAAAATAGCAGTAAGCAGCATAGTGATAGTTTGTGCTACTATATTTTACAGATTAAGTTCCTATCATTACCTTGTCTTTCTTTAATGTATATTTTGAGTTGCTCCAAATCCCTGAAGGTTCCCCTTTTTCTGGAATATATGAAACACAGCGAATGTGTGACTGAATGAATGTGACCTGTCACATATGTTTATTAAAAAGAGTAAGAGTGAAATACAGTACATAATCTCCCTCACCTCAGCTACCATATCTTGCAAAAAGTAAACACAAGAGATTTGGTAGATTCAGTGTTCTAAGATATGGTGATGCAAAGTATTCAGAATGACCCATACTGTTGACAAGATATGGTGTGGGACAAAATGCAGTGTTTTACAGTGAATGATGAATGTTCTGTAGAAACAACAAACCAAATTAGGACAACTAATGTTTACAGTACACGTAAAGAAGTTGTCTGGTAGGATGACCAGCATTTCCAAATTGTTCACTAATGATACTGTACTATTATGTGTAGAAAAATATTATCACTGAAAGATGTAGGCCAGTGCAAAAATATAAAAGTCAAAACAAATTTTTCACGCTGCCAAAACTATAATATTGAATGATGTGGTCAATAAATATTGTAAGATATCAATACATTGGTTTGTTTAAAATGTATTCCCAGTGGAAGCAGTCCACATTTCTACTGTGAGGAGGCAATGTGTACAGTCTGTGGCAATCATTCCACCTGTAAATATTGCAGTACTTGGGCTGTGTGTTTTTACAAGAGTTCTGAATCTCATATCTGGAGGCAACAAGGACAATGTTTACATCCTAACTGTTCCACACTCCAGCACTATTATGAAAATCATTTAGTAATGTTTTGGGGCGCAATTGTGTATGAGTGCCAGACAACCCTTGTGTTAATACATCTTGTGATGAGTAGTGTGAAGTATTGGGATGATATCCTTGCACATATTTTGGCTCCATTTAGTGAACATATTGGAGCAGGGTTCTCAATGATGGATGACAAAGCACGTCTCCATCATCACACTATTATGAACATGTCCCCAGTGAGCATAGACTCTGTCAGATGGAAATGCCCTCCATATTCTCCAGATCTCAACTGCATTGACAGTGCATGGGCCTTGCTAAAGCATGTGGTTTATAATCATCCTTTCCACCAGACTCCTTAAGGGTTTCTTAGAGGCTGCTTTGGAGCAGTGGTTCAATATCTTAAAGATTTATCTGGAAAATTTGGTATGGAGTGTGCATAAGTGCATTCAAAAGTGTCTCCAATCAAGAGTAGGGCCAATTCATTCATAAACAATGTGTTATACAAGGTGCCATTGAGAAGGAATTGTAGTGTTTGCAATGGAATCTTTTGTAATGTTTTTTGTTTTCTTGTTTGTGTTTATCAAGTGGAAATGTGCTTATCTTCTTTATTTTTGTTTTCTTACTACTGTATCTGACAGAACAAAATCATTTTTGTTTCCTGTCATGTCCAGTATTCACAATAAATTAATACATTTATTTTGACCAGAGAGAGAGAGAGAGAGAGAGAGAGAGAGAGAGAGAGAGAGAGAGAGAGAGAGAGAGAGAGAGAGAAGGAGAGAGAGTTTTTTTTATTTCCAAAATAATGTTTAAAATAGGGCACAGTTTCTGCAATACCTGCAGTGACAAAATAATCTTCTATGCTGCCTCTCCATCTTCATTAGGTAATAAAATGTATGTTTTAATAGAGAAGTAATAAATTTTTGCTGAGTCGTGTGTCAAATATTGCTCCAGAACAACCTTTGACTATTACACTGTAGGCATTTGGAGAACGCCTTCTGGGACCGATGAGTTTCATCATTCCACTGGGAGTAGCTCTGTCTACATTTGGCTGTGCACTTGGCATTCAGTTCAGTGTGACGAGGTGAGTGGCTGTACTGATAAGTGAGGTTCCTGATGTAACTGATTAAGTCACATACATGGTTCAATGTGGAAAATATATAATAAGTAAATTACAGCATAAATTTAATTTCAGTTAGGCTCACCATACTGCTTTGCAGATAATGAAAAGACAATGAGAATATTGTGCTGAACACTGGGGGCAACAGCAAAAAAATAGACCAGATACTGGGAGCTCCATTGGATCCACCGCCTGGTGGTAAGGATCCTACTACTGGAGATAATGTTGAATTAAATAATACAGTATGTCATATACTACAGATCACCCTTTCTTTCACATTTATCATGACACACACTGATGAATGTTTAAACTGAAACTAAGTTTTCATCCATCATTAACTTATTATTTGTTTGCATTACAATTCATTTTAGATAAGCCTGTGTTCATACTGTACATGGTAACTATTTACACTATGTGATCAAAAGTATCCAGACACCTGGCTGAAAATGACTTAAAAGTTCATGGCACCCTCCATCGGTAATGCTGGAATTCAGTATGGTGTTGGCCCACCCTTAGCCTTGATGACAGCTTCCACTCTCGCAGGCATATGTTCAATCAGGTGCTGAAAGGTTTCTTGGGAGATGGCAGCCCATTCTTCACAGAGTGCTGCACTGAGGAGAGGTATCGATGCCAGTCAGCCAGTCAGTCAGTCAGTCAGTGAGGCCTCACATGCATGAAGTCAGTGTTCCAAATTTTCCCAAAGGTGTTCTATAGGATTCAGGTCAGGACTCCGTGCAGGTCAGTCCATTACAGGGATGTTACTGTCATGTAACCACTCTGCCACAGGCCGTGCATTATGAACAGGTGTTCGATCTCGTTGAAAGATGCAGTCGCCATCCCTGAATTGCTCTTCAACAGTGGAAAGCAAGAAGGTGCTTAAAACATCAATCTAGGCCTGTGCTGTAATAGTGACTTGCAAAACAACAAAGGGTGCACTCTCCCTCCATGAAAAACACAAACACTACATAACACCACCGCTTCGGAATTTTACTGTTAGCATTACACACACTGGCAGATGACGTTCACCGGGCATCCGCCATACCCACACCCTACCATCAGATCACCACAATGTGTACGATGCTTCATCACTCCACACAATGTTTTTCCATTGTTCAATCGTCCAATCTTTATGCTCCTTACACCAAGTGTGACGTCATTTGACATTTACAGGCATGATGTGTGGCTTATGAGCAGCCACTCAACCATGAAATCAAAGTTTTCTCACCTCCCACCTAACTGTCATAGTACCTGTAGTGGATCCTGATGCAGGTTGAAATTCCTGTGTGATGGTCTGGATAGATGTCTGCCTATTACACATTACGGCCCTCTTCAACTCTCTGCAGTCTCTGTCAGTCAACAGAGGAGGTCGGCCTGTATGCTTTTTTCTTGCACGTATCCCTTCACATTTCCACTTCACTATCACATTGGAAACAATGGACCTAGGGATGTTTAGGAGTGTGGAAATCTCGTGTTCAGACGTCTGACTAAGTGATATCCAATCCCCTGACCACGTTCGAAGTCTGTGAGTTCCACGGAGGGCCCCATTCTGCTCTCTCACGAAATCTAATGACTATTGAGGTCACTGATAAGGAGTACCTGGCAGTAGGTGGCAACACAATGGACCCAATATTAAAAATGTACTTTTTTTTGGTGGTGTCCGGATACTTTTGATCACATAATGTATGAAAGAGATCAATGGACAAGAAATTTTTGTAAAAGTTTTTATCGTATGGTCAGAAAGAAACTACTTACCAAATGGAAACACACACACAGAACTAAAATTATTAGGTTTCAGCAAAAGGGGCTGCTGCTTCTGGCAGAAGAGAGGGGAAGGAAGGAGGCTGTCAAGACACAGATTACAAAAAAAGTAATATTGAACATATGTCAAGTCAGATTTACTTGGTAGGCTGAGAAGAAAAAATAAATACAATGAAGTTCTATTGCGTCCTTGAGCCTTATTGGACTGCCTTTTGGCAAGGAAAAAGAGACAGTTTTCGATGTGAGTCATGTTTGTAGCGGCAAGTTTTTGATCAGTGCTTGACAGAATACTTAGACATTCATAATCAAATTCAGAACAAGAAGCTTGCAAATGTATAAAATATAATGATTCTGATGTCTGTAAAGTTTCATTAGTAATGTTATTTGTTGGGGGGTGGGTGACATTATGAGTGGCCTATAAGTGTTTAAAAAACCAGCACGGAGACAGTAGACTATAAATATGAAAAAATCTTTACATGCATGATATGGGTGAACATCCGTGATAAGTTATCATTTGCTGTGTTTAATAATGTACAAGACATTATTATGGCCATCTTGCCATACCGCAAGGTGCATACACACCTTCACAAACTGATTCAGCACAACAGATTGTAGGGCAGGGTTTAAATTTGTCTTGCACATAGATGCTGATGATGTAAATCATACCTGAATTTTGCTAATTCATTTTAAATAAGAATTAGAGATGAGTCTCAGTTTGGCATCAGGGATAATCAACAAAAGTGAAAATGTGCAACATCTTGCAAATAAGCTAGGTCTCTAAGGCTTTTTAAAGGAAATATATGATGCATATGTTTCTCAAATGGATAAACTGGATACAATGGGCAAGTCAAATAATCCTTTGTTTGGAATGGTTTATTATAACTGAAAATAAACACAAATTTGACAAAAGTCTAGTGGTAGTCTGCTCCATTACTTTGAACAGTTGTGGAATTGTTGCCTGAATTTAGATGTGTTGGACATGTATTTAAAATGATGAATGTAAAGGAAATTTTGAATCTTCAACTACAATTAAACCAAGAAAGCATGGAATATGATACTGGACACTTAGAAATTAAAGATGTGAGAAACATGTGATGCTGTATTCACACCAGAAAAAAGTGTGCACATTTACAATATAGAATTAACTAGGCGAGAGCTTTGTGTACGATGGCTGAGAAAAGTAAATGTGAAAATAAAGTTTCTAATTGGTGTTTAAATTTTTTAAGGAATAATTAGAGTTCATTTTTGTGCAAATTCATTGCTCTTGTTGAGAGACAGTCCAGCACTGCGTGCCAGAATCCAAACAGCTATAAAGAGTGGCCCTTATAATATCTTACTTTCTAATAGTTCATTTATAAAATTAAAGATTGTAAATCTGTGTTCTACTTAGACTAGTCATTCCAAAGCTTATAACATATAAATTAACTACAGTGGTAATAAAATTACAGATAATAATTATTAACTCGTGCTTCATTATTGTCCAGCTGGCAATAACAGGTTGGAATAATTTTTCACCATAAACAAATATTTTTTGTAATTCTTTTTATATGTAACTTAAGTCTGATTAAAGACAAACATATTGTTTTAAATTTTGACAGCATTTTAGTAAACCCTTAGCAAATTTCCCAAATACAGAATATACAGAAGTCAACACATAGTTGGTCTGTAATGAACTGACTCATTGCTTTTGTGGTCTGCCACCCATTCTGACAATTAAAATGAATACACCCATAGTTGAAATTATGATCTTAACAAATTTGTAACTAAACAAATTAATTTAAGTTAAATTTCATTGCTCTATGGTGTACATCTTGAAAAGTATACACAGACTGATCACTCAAACTAGTAAAACATATAATAAATAAGTTCGACATTTGTAATGTAAGGAATTTTAACAGTATGTGGAGGGAATTTTAATTAATCAAATAATTAATGCATTTCCAGTTTTAACCCCATTTATAATTTATTATAGCCTCATATTTTATGTAGTGGTTTTTTTTCACCAGAAATTTTGTCTGAAAGGTAAATACTGTAATGTTTACATGACTAACTAATTGAACTTTTATATGTGGTATTTGACAAAAGAATAAATTTAGATTGCAGTCAGTAGTGATATATTCAGTAATTATAAAAAATAGACTAAATTATGAATCTGAGTATTTGTGAACAAAACAGATGTGGATCACCAACTTTGATTCCATAAGGGAAGGATTGTGCACAATGAATGCATGTTTTTATTTATAAGAAAAAATAGAAACACAGCAATCAGTCACAAAGCCATTGGTTTTTTATTATTCTTGCATATCCAGATTTCAGCTATAAATAACCATCTTCTGTGTGTTTGAGTGAGCTATAATCCAACAAATTCACAGCAATAAGTGTCACCATATAACTTTACTGGAGTGTAGGGTGGAGGAAACTCATGCGAGTTTGTTGGATTACAACTCACTCAAAAGCACTGAAGATGGCTATTTATAGGTGAAATCAGGATATGCAAGAATAATAAAAAACCAATGGGATTGCAACTGATTGCTTTGTTCCCATCGTTCCTCATAAATGTGGGTCAGGCTCATGGCCTGCCACATTACACACTGTGCTCATAAAGGCAAAGTCAATTTCATCTGCTGTGTAGCTTATAATCAATGTTGTCAGTACACAAATATGGAACATACCCAAATCTTTGGGCTGTAAAAGGCATTGTTCATATTGATTTCCTTGCAGAGAGTGAAATAGCATCTGGCGAATATTAAAAATGTCTTCTGTGGTAACAGGGTAAAAAAATGCATAAGAAGAGGCCTGCATATTTTTAAAAATATTTTTTTCAGGACTATGCACCCACCCAGGGATGTACTAAAAATGGATTTAGCCCCATGTGACTCCCAATTAATCTTTCAGCTAAAAAGACTTTATGACTAGAAAGCATTTTGAGTTAAATCAAAAAGTTACGCTGCCATACATGGTACTTTCTTAGATTTTCCACAATACTGATCATTGGAATGGCAATGGGAAGTGCTATTGACTTAAATGGCACTATGTACAAAGTACAAACTACATTTCTCACTGCCAAACTGAGAAGTTTTCATCCTGACCTCCTTTTGGTAATCTTCCTTACTTGATGTAAAAATTTAAACTCTCATTGCAAGTGTACTCTTTTGATGTAAGGCATAGTGTTGTGTCCTAGATCTTACCTATTAATGAGAAATCTTCAAAAAGTGAATAATAATATCTGACACAATCCCTCTGATGTTATCATTCATTAGGTGTAAATGTAGATGGTAGTATACAATTAACTATAGTTTTCTAAAAAAAAAATAATTTGAACTGTAACTATTGTGCATCATTGCTTTTATTGTTCTTAATGTTTGTCAGGTTATGCTTTGTAGCAGGCCAGGAGGGGCATATGGTCTCAATCTTCTCTTTTGTGCATATCAGGCGCTTCACACCTGGACCTGCTGTTGTTATTCAGGTAAGTTCCTGTGTGAGACAGTGACATACTGACACTCAGGAACATAGCATAAAGGAAGTGTCTAACAAATTAGTGGTACAGGTGCAAATCATGCAAACTCATACTGTACATGGTGTTACTGAGATACTGTGCTAATTATAATAAAACAACTTAACAGAATGTGTAAGATATTCTGAAATATCTGATAGCACAATTGTACACTTGTCCACTGAGAGAGTAAACACAGGGTGGTGCACAAAATGTGTTACCAATTTTTTATTTCACAAATTACCATGCACATTAGATATCCCACTGGGATCTCTACAGCAGTATCAGCAGAGCTTGGAAAAACAAATGAGTTACAAAATGACATGAAATTCATGATATTGCCGCTAGGAGACTAGTAAGTAGCAATGGCTGACAATGGAAGACTGACGACACAGCAACGATCGGCAATTGTGTTACTTTTTCATGAAATGAAAAGCCTTGTTGTGACTCAGAGGCATTTTCGACAACAGTATAAAACACAATGGGTCCCTTGCAAGAAGGCTATCCACAGGTTGTATGATAATGAACAGTATTGGAAGTGAAGTGACCTCAGCCTAAGCCTGGTTTGTTTGCTGGAGAATATTGAAGAGGTATTAGTTGCTGTACAGAGAAGTCCCGGGAAATCATGTAGAAGGTCAGCAGTGCAACTGGTAATATCCAGATGCTCCAATCAATGCCTTCGTAAAAGTGACCTCCATATGTACCCATACAAGATGACCTGTGTACAGAAGCTCACTGAAGAACACAAGCAGTAGAGACTACTGTTTGCTCAGTGGGTGGAGGTTAGGGAAGAAACTCTCAACAACGTTTGGTTTTCAGACAAGACACATTTTGATTTAGATGGGGTGGTTAACAAACAAAATAAATGCTTTTGGGCCACTGAAAACCCACAAGTCCTTCATGAACGACAAAATTATGTTCCGAGGATTACAGCGTGGGCAGCAATTTCCAGTCACGGACTTATTGGACCCTTTTTCTTTGAAGAAACTGTGAACAGCAGGCGTTATTTGAGCATGCTTCGCAATAGCTTCATTCCACAGCTTCTTGCTACTGCCTTGCCCTTCAACACACAGTGGTTCATGCAAAATGGAGCAAGGCCACATACTGCAAACACTGTGTTGGAGTTTTTACATGAGCATTTCAACATGCAGATCATTTCACTCAGGTTTCCAGGTCACTTCAATGACGGACAAAATTGGCCCCCCAATAGTCCAGAGCTTAATCCGTGTGACCTTTTTCTTTGGGGGTACCTAAAGGAAAAATTTTTCCAGAGATGTCCACGTGATTGAATGGAGCTCAGAAGACCTATTCTTCAAGCTTGCAGTGAAATCACTAACTTCAGTGTTCATTTGAAGGAAGTTAGGAAATTAAATGGTGGACATATTGAGCATGTGCTGAGTTAGAATAAATCTTCATGGACGGCTCTTCATTGTAGTATATGTTCCTTTCAGATTGTATTGACAATAAAGTTTATGTTCAAAAACATAATGGTAACACATTTCATGCACCACCCTGTAATATTAAGAAATATACAGACTGGGCATAGGCCTACTGCCACACTGAGACACAGTGACTCTTTGTATTTTTTTAAATTATATATTTTCTTCTTTAGGTCACATAGGGGCTGAAATATATGATACAAAATTTAAAAAATTGTAATAATTCATTCAGCTGACACACGTACTGGCCATGTCTGTATTGTTTGGTGTCTGTACAATCTAATGCTATGTCCTTCAGACACTGGTGACAGTCTACAGCTAAATTAATGAAACACATTTGCAAATTATACACTAGCCGTACAAATGATCAGTGACAGATGAAGATTTGTAACAGACCACGACTGACAGTCTGTGAGTAGTTACAGTTTGCTTTGCATTTTACATTTTTCTTTAGTTTTACTTGTAGAATAACATATTAAAATATTTGCGTATCTCCATGAATCGTCCTGAGAGATATATTACTTGCATCAAATTTCAGTATGGAATAAATATACTGAGAAGCAGTGGTTAGAATACAAAGTTCCTTCAACAGGTTGCTACATGATTTTCTTGATTTTACACCACAAATTATTCTTATTACATGCTTTTGCATGGTAAAAACTTTTGCTCAGTTTGATGAGTTACCCCAGAATATGATCCTGTAAGATGCAATAGAACGAAAGTAAGCAAAGTATCCAATTTTTTTACGTTTATATCTCCTACATCTGACAACATCCTGTCTGCAAATGGAGACTTCTTTAGGTACTTCAGCATTTCTGTGGTATGCCATTCCCAACTGAATTTATTATCAATCCCAGAAATTTAACACTCTTAGCCTCTTCAATCTGCATGTCAACCACATATTATACACATGCCAGAAGGAAATGTCTCACTGGTTCTGAAATGCATATAGTAGGTCTTTTCAAAGTTTAGTGAATTAGCTTTAAACCATTTATTGACATCTGTGAAAATTTAAGTAGCAGCTATTTCTAAATCTGGACTTGACATTGCTACTTCCTGCAGTGTTTGTATCATCTGCAAACAAAATAAACTTAGCACCTGGCAATGTAACAGACAAGAGGTCATTAATGTACACAAGAAAAAGCAATCGACCCAAGAGGGAATCTTGAGGAATGCCACATGTAATTAATTGCCAATCAAATGAAGACTGATTGCTTAATGCATATGTATTTTGCACTGACATCTTTTGTTTCCTGTTAGTTAGATAAGACTCAAACCATTTCACAGGCATTGTGTGTGCCTTGCCCTTGGAAGTAAAAACAGGAGGGAGATGTCATTACGCTACAAACTTGAAGCTGATGTCCACCATTTCAACTAGCCCAAAACATTATGTTCACTGCATTCATAAGCCTATAGTTCGCACGGTCACACTTCCCCGTGACGTCACTCTGACATTCTCATGCCCAGTTTTGACCATGTTGGGTGCTTTGATTGCAAAGTCATTTTATTGTTCATGGGTGTAGTAATCGATCCAGTCATAAAGTTTAAAGAAATCATGTTTCATTCATAACTGGAGCTATTGAAGCAATACTTTCTTTTGTAGACATGAGTTATTGCACTGCTTACACTTATTGCACTGCTTACACTCATTGCACTGCTTACACTTATTGCACTGCTTACACTTATTGCACTGCTTACACTTATTGCACTGCTTACACTTATTGCACTGCTTACACTTATTGCACTGCTTACACTTATTGCACTGCTTACACTTATTGCACTGCTTACACTTATTGCACTGCTTACACTTATTGCACTGCTTACACTTATTGCACTCCTTACACTTATTGCACTCCTTACACTTACTGCACTCCTTACACTTACTGCACTCCTTACACTTACTGCACTCCTTACACTTACTGCACTCCTTACACTTACTGCACTCCTTACACTTACTGCACTCCTTACACTTACTGCACTCCTTACACTTACTGCACTCCTTACACTTACTGCACTCCTTACACTTACTGCACTCCTTACACTTACTGCACTCCTTACACTTACTGCACTCCTTACACTTACTGCACTCCTTACACTTACTGCACTCCTTACACTTACTGCACTCCTTACACTTACTGCACTCCTTACACTTACTGCACTCCTTACACTTACTGCACTCCTTACACTTACTGCACTCCTTACACTTACTGCACTCCTTACACTTACTGCACTCCTTACACTTACTGCACTCCTTACACTTACTGCACTCCTTACACTTACTGCACTCCTTACACTTAATGTAATGGCTTTATTTCTATCATTTGACTTTATATTTGCCTTACTTTACTCAGTGTCCATTCTTTCTCTTCATAAGAGTGTTTTTCATTTCATGTGTATTATTTATGAATGTTTGTGTGCTGCACTTACTTTCTTAATGTGGCTTTGGCTGAACACTCTTTTCATTGTGCCTGCCTTGTGTTTGGCATGGGAGTAGTAGCTACCCATTTCACAGTATGGTCATTCCCTTATGAGGGAGTTTGTTGTAAATAATCCACTACAGTTCAAAAGGAAAAATGATGACACAACTACAATACCAGAAAAAATGGCATTCATTCCACCAAATTAAGATTGTTTGTAGCACAAACAGGAGTTCACAATGCTGCAACCAAAAGTTTTAATCACTTGCCCATTGACACACAGCAAAGTAAAATTTGAAACTAAATTGAAAATGTTGCTCTTCTGTTTGGTGACTCCTATTGTGTGGAAGATTGTGTGTAAATGGTGATGGATGAATAGGAATTACTAACCTCTGTCTTTTGTTAATTAAAATATGTAAAAACTATTAAACGATCAGCATTAAGGAATATTTACATAAAAATTGTTGATGTCAATGTATAATGACTCGTTCCATATCATTAAGATTTATCATGCAAATGATACATGGAACTATCTACATAACCATTGGTATATCACAAAACATGGTATAGACCTATATACTTTGAAAACCTCAAAAGACATTCAAAAGTAAAATCAGACAGATGATCAAAATAGACGCACATCCCATTTGTGCTATGCTTGGTTATTCCTGAAAACTGACAGAGTTACTGGTGAGAAATATTCCAGGAAAAAAGCAAACGAGCTATTTTGGGAACGGTAGGCCTACATCTGACACAGGTTAGGCTATAATTACTAAACAATTACCCACATACATGTAAAAGCAAAATATTCATTTTAAGACTATTTTCAAGTATAAATTTCATGGGTAATTTAATGAAAAAATTATACTGTGAGTACATATCATGAAAGAGAATTCCTTCAAGTTTTGTTTAATGTTAGTAGATGTCAACATGGGAGCCATTTGTTGCCCTGCAACATCGAGATTATATTCCACTTCTTGCCATGTATTCACCAACGTTTCATGTGTAACTGTCCCAACTGCCACGACAATTCATTTCCCATAAATGATTGAACGTCCCTGTTTATTGTTTTTTTATACAAAAATGAAAGGACCAATCTCACCATCTTCAATCAAACTGCACCAGACATTAAATTTTGGATAGTCGCATTGATGCTGAATAACTTTGTGTGGGTTCTCTGCTCCCCAAATTCTGCAGTTATGATGATTAACTGTTCCACGGACATGAAATGTAACCTCATTAGAAAAGAGAATCTGGACCAAACTGAGGGAACAGGGGGGAAAAAACAGCACAGTTACCATCTCAAGCTCAAGCAGACCTTACAACTGCAGGGGAGCTGAACTTGGAGAGTTAATGACTCAAACGCCACAAACTAGAATAGTGTATGTCACCTTGTACAGATTATAGGACACATTAAAACTAGGGAGCTCTTTTGCAAACACTTTGTATGTAACTGAATGACACATAATAGGTAAGATTTCAAAGTGAGAAAATGGATAAACCACAGTGACTGGCACTGGCAGTATAATGAAACAAGAACTCTATTCTGCATGAAGGTACACCTCTAAGTAGTTCTGTTTCCTTAACATTTCAACAATCATTCACTTTTTTGACATGTAGAATATACAATAGCATGCATAGCTTCTAACCTCATGCATGTTTAGGGGGTAGCAAAGAAGGTGCGGGTAAGTTTCTTACAAACGTGAACACTCAAAGTTTTATGAAAATATAATGAACAAGAATCAGTACTGATACCAGCAAGCAAACAAGAATTAATTTCAGAATTCCAGTTTCATTTGCTATCGATACTAATACGAAACCATGCTTTTCACATGACTTCCTTCTGTTTCTGGTTATCCAAAATATAGCAGCAAAAAACAAATTAGAGTAACAAGGCCCAATGCGTCATAATATAATGCATTCCCTTTGAACACCAGGAAAAGTAGTAACCAGAAGTGATACAACATATGAGTCTGTTACTGTCATTGTCTAAAGTCTGTTGCAGCTCTCAGTGCCAGTCTATCCAGTGCAAGCCTCTTTCTCTCTGCATAGCTAGTGTAATGTTGTATCGCTTCTGGGTACTATTCTTCCCAGTGTTGAAGGGAGAATACTAAATACTCCCAGTTTTGGAAACTATTGAAAATTAACGTGCCACATGAATTCAACCGAACATAATCACAGTGACTAATATTGTTTCAACAGAAACAAATTCACCTGTCATGCTATAATAATAGCTTTATTCAACATCGAATGGTACACTGCACATGTACAAAGAAACAGTAATGATTAAAGTTATTTGTACAATATGCAAGACACATTCTTCTGAATACGTCATTAATTTACAACAAAATTACAATAAGATGTTTACTGATTTCTATTCACATAATTTCACAAAGCATTTGTTGTTCTTCATATAAGAATGGTACTCTTCTAATGAGTAGAAAGGGTGTTTTACTAAAAATTTCTTAAGTTGATGTTTCAGTTTAATTGTAGGAAGAGCCATGACTGCACTAGGAAGTGCATTAGCTAATTTTATACCTGCGTACTGAGGCCCCCTTTCGTAAAGCGCTGTTCTGTGGCTGCCAATGTAAAATCTTTCTTTATTTCTAGTATTGTACTAGTGGAAATCTGAATAAGTGTTTGGGTGCAGTCTTTTCACAAGCAATATGGCTTTTAGAATGTATGTGCTTATAACAGTTAACACCTCTGTTTTTAGAAACAAGTTGCGACAAGATTCCCTATATTTTGCTCCACAGATTATTCTCACACCCCTTTTTTGAAGAATGAGTAGCTTATCTAGATTAGCTTTGGTTGTTGCCCCCCAAATTTCAATACCGTAGTTCAAGTGAGAGGAGCAAAGAGCATGGTATGCAGTCTTTAGGACTACGGTGTCTCTACAGAACTTGTTAATAATACTGATTGCAAATATATTTTTTGACAACTTAGTTGATAGGGAATCAATATGTGTGTGTCCCATTTCAGATTGCTTTGGATTGTTATGCCAAGGAATTTTACACTAGACTCTTTCTTTACCAATTCATAGCCCATGTATAATTTAATTTCAGTATTCAAACTACTTTTGTTAAACTCCATCAAACATGTTTTACTGGTGCTTACATTTAAATGGCTTTCATTGAAAAACTGAACAATTTCTTTTGTCACATTATTGCACTCAGCCTCTAGTTCATTACATGATTCCGTTTTACATACAATGGACGTGTCATCGGCATATAGAACAATTTTGGAATTTATAGTACAGTATTTAATATCATTTACATCGATCAAGAACAGAAGAGGGCCCAACACCGAGCCCTGGGGCACACCATATTTTATGCAAGTGATCTCAGATTTGTAGACACCACTTTCCATTTTAAGTAGAACAAATTGTTTTCTATTGCTCATATAACACTTTATTAGGTCATAAGCAGCGCCTGTAATGCCCATTTTCCATAGATTGTCTAATAGGATGTCAACATTCACACAATCAAAGGCTTTTTCCAGGTCTAGGTATACACCTGCCACATGTTCCTTGCTTTCGATACCCCCTATCACTTCTTCAATTAGTTGAGCAGCTGCAGTGCTAGTTGATTTACCTTTTAGGAATCCATTTTGATTTTCGAACATCAGGTTGTGTTTGTTAAGAAAGTTTATAATCCTATTGTATATAACTTTCTCAACTATTTTGGAAAAGACAGGAAGGATTGAGACTAGTCTGTATTTTTCTATTTTGTTGTTGTCACCATTTCTTAAAAATGGGTGTTACCTGTGCTATTTTGAGTCTGTCTGGAAAGGTGCCTGATTCTATTATATTCTTGACTGCTGCAGACAGAGGTACAGAGACATTTTGGCTACAGGCTTTTAAAACATTAGTATTTAGGCCATCATGCCCAGCTGAATTAGAGGGTTTTAGAGAGCTAATGATGCCCATTATTTCTGCACAGTTTGTGGTGGCTAGATATATACTATGGTCACATGTATTACCTTTAAAACTGTAGCGCATGTTTTTATGTTTGCCATTTATGGCTTCCCCTATGGAAGAAAAATATTCATTAAAAATATTTGCAATTTCCAGTTGGTCTTTTATGAGCATACCATTGTGCTTAATAGTAAAGTCCATACATTGCAGGTTCTAAAACTGTTTATGACTGCCCAGATGCCAGCAGTTACGTTGTGTGAATTTTGAAGCTTATTTGCAACATAGTTGCTCCTGGTCTGTGAGAGTAAGTCCTTATAGTGTGCTTGATATATTTTGAAGGCTTCCTTTACCTCCGGAATCTCCCTATTATTCAGCATTGCACTGTGGAGTAGTTTTAATTTTTCCCTCGCTTCAGTGACATTACTATTTACCCAAATATTTTTGTTTATATTTTTTGTTTGTTTCGTTTTTGTGATTACAACTGGGCATGTGGTATCAAGGCAGTAACAGAAGTCAGCAGCAAGGGTATCATATGAAAAGCTACTATTTTCAAAATATTTTATTTGTGCTAGCATGCAGTTTAGTCTGTTTATGTTGTCATTATACATTATTCTTTTAGTTACAAACTGTTGCTTTGTAGTGACAGTGGGGGCCTCATGGAGCTCCAATTTAAGCTGTACTGCACGGTGATCTGAGAGGGCTAGTTTTAAAACTGATGCACTGTGTGATAGGTGGGTCATGTTTTTTGTTATTTTGTCAAGACATGTTTTACTACTGCCAATTTCTCTAGTGGGTTCTCGAATGAGTGGGGTCAGGTTAAATTCATCACGCAGACGATGTAACTTTTTGGTGCTGACATCATTTGTTAATAAATCTATATTTATATCCCCTGTAACTATAATATTTACATGACCATTTGGCCCAGAAAATGTTGTGTCTATGTACACAAGCAAGTCAGAAAGATTTACAAAAAAGGTATCTGTATTTGCTGTAGGTGGCCTGTAAACACCGATAACTGTTATGTAATCTCTACCCCATTTTAGGTTTATTGCAGCAAATTCTGAGACTCCTTCCAAGCAGAAGGCACTCACATCAATAACATTAAAATTACTTTCATTTACAGTGAAAATTGCTACACCTCCCCCAGTCTTATCTTTTCTACTGAAGGCTGTGCAGAATTTCATACACAATGGTTGACTAATGCTAACCAGAGCTTCATTGTACCAATGTTCAGTTACAACTAATATATTGGGTTTGTCAATCCGTGAAATTACATCTAGATCATTATGCTTATTTCTAAGGCTACCAAGATTTTGGTGTATGATTTTAAGGCTGAGTTTTGTGTACTATCAGTGCTAAAGACTCGACGCGCAAGTTGCCTAAGTGGCGTCAAATCGAAAGGCTTGCACCAGGCGAACGGTCTACCCGATGGGAGGCCCCTGTCACACGACATTTCATTTTTTCAGTGCTAAAGACAACTTTTTAGCTCATGCACACTAACATTTTCTTTTAATCGGGAGACAGAATTAGTGCTGTTTAGTTCAAATATTACAAACATTGTCATTAATCCCATAAATGAAACATCAACAGAGAAGATAATAAATGATGATTTTTTGTGAAAGATACTGCATGGTTAAATGATGATGACATCCTCTTGGGTAAAATATTCTGGAGGTAAAATAGTTCCCCATTCGGGTCTCCGGGTGAGGACTACTCAGGATGATTACATTGTCAGCAGAAACAAAACTGGCAGTCTACAGATCAGAGCATGGAATGTCAGATTGCTTAATCAGGCAGGTAGGTTAGAAAATTTAAAAAGGGAAACGGGTAGGTTAAAGTTAGCTATAGTGGGTATATGTGAAGTTCAGTGGCAGGAGGAACAAGATTTCTGGTCAGATGAATACTGGGTTATAAATACAAAACCGAATAAGGATAATGCAAGAGTAGGTTTAAAAATGAATAAAAAATAGGAATGCGGGTAAGCTACTATGGACAGCTTAGTGACCATATTATTGTAGCCAAGATCGACAAGAAGCCCATGCCTACCACAGTAGTAAAAGTTTATATGCCAACTAGCTGTGCAGATGATTAAGAGATTGAAGAAATGTATGATGCGTTAAAAGAAATTATTCAGATAGTTAAGAAAGATAAAAATTTAATAGTCATGTGGGGTTGAAATTCAATAGTAGAAAAAGGAAGAGAAGGAAAAAAAAGTAAGTGAATATGGACTGGGGTAATGAATGAAAGAGGAAGCCACCTGGTAGAATTTTGCACAGAGCATAACTTAATCATAGCTAACACTTGGTTCAAGAATCATGATAGGAGGTTGTATGCATGGAAGAGACCTGGAGACACTGGATGGGTTCAGACTGATTATATAATGGCAAGACAGAGACTTAGGAACCAGGTTTTAATTTGTAAGATATTTCCAGGGGCAGATGTGGACTTAGATCACAAGTTAGTTGTTATGAACTGTAGACTAAAACTGAAGAAACTGCAAAAAGAGAGGAATTTATGCAGATGGGGCCTGTATAAACTGAAAGAACCAGAGGCTGTAGAGTGTTTCAGGGAGAGCATAACAGAATGATTGTGTGAAAAAAAACACACTATAACAACTTTAAGTTAAATGATGAAACTATAAGATGAGTAGACTACTCAAATTTTCTTGGTATGCATGTTGACAGTTAAAGTGGGAAGAACATATTAAAATACTTAGTAACAGAATCGCTACAGCATGCTATGCTCTTAGAATTCTGATGGCAGTGTGTGATAGTACATGTGTCAGATGTGTATATTTTTCTTATATCCACTCTGTTATTACCTATGGAATAATATTATGGGGAGTCACTTGAACATTTCCAAAAGCTGGAAATCCTAACTGTCCCCTGTGAATACATTTTTCAAAGTCTTATGTATGTAAAAAAAAATATTCACTGCGATGTAAAAAATTCTTTAGAACACAGCTATGAAACTAGAAACCAATAGAATCTGCGTCTAGAGAGGAAAAATAAATTTAAAACTCAGCAGAGCTTGCTGTACAATGCCATTAAATTATATAATAAATTACCCCAGAATATAAAAGATATTGACACAATTGGACAGTTCAAAACAAAACTAAAAAATTATCAATAAATAAAAGTTATTACATAGTAACGAACTATCTGAATTAAAACATGTAGTGTAATTAAAGTAGCTTGCATTGTAATACATGAGGAAATAATTATAATATGAAATTCATAATTGTACAGTACTATAAGAAAATTACATAAGGATATAAAACTAAAGTAAGATACTTTAAAAATGTGTGTCAATATTAATTTTATGTGTATAAATTGTAGGTATTTTGCTGACTAAATCCACACAATGTAAATTGTTATATTGATTAATAAAGAAATCAATCAATCAAATGGGGGAAAGAGATACAGTAGAAAAAGAATGGGTAGCTTTGAGAGATGAAACAGTGAAAGCTGCAGAGAATCAAGTATATAAAAAGACAAGGGCTAGTAGAACTTGATGGGTAAAGAACAGATATTGAATTTAATTGATGAAAGGAGAAAATATAAAAATGCAGTAAATGAAGCAGGCCAAAAGGAATGCAAACGTCTCAAGAATGAGGCTGACAGGAAGTGCAAAAATGGCTAAGCAGGGGTGGCTAAAGGACAAATGTAAGGATGTAGAAAAATGTATCACTAGGGCTAAGATAGATAGTGCCTACAGGAAAATTAAAGAGATCTTTGGAGAAAAGAGAACCACCTGTATGAACATAAAGAGCTCAGGTAGTAAACCAGTCCTAAGCAAAGAAGGGAAAGCAGAAAGGTGGAAGGAGTGTGCAGTGGCTCTACACAATGGCGATGTACTTGAGGGCAGCATTATGGAAGTGGAAGAGGATGTAAATGAAGATGAAATGGGAGATAAGATACTGTGTGAAGAATCTGACAGAGCACTGAAAGATCTGAGTCGAAAGAAGTCCCTGGTAATACACAACAGTCCATTAGAACTAGTGACAGCCAGCCATGACTAAACTCTTTCATTTGGTGAGCAAGATGTATGACACAGGCGAAATTCCCTCAGACTTCAAGAAGAATATACTAATTCCTATCCCAAAGAAAGAAGATTGCTTACTGTGGCTCCCCTCTATAAGTATTACTCCTTCCGTCCCACATTACCTTTCATTACCAAACTGGCAATTTCTTGATGCCTTGATGCCTAAGGATTTGTGCTGTAAACTGATCCTTTCTTTTAGTCAACTTGCACAATAAGTCTCTTTTCACCCTAATGCAATTCAGTACCTTCTCATTAGTTACCCAGTCTCTAGGATTTTTTTTTTGTGTATTTGTGCAAACATGACACTAGTTGATCAGGCACACACTGTTCAGGATATACACTTTTAATTCACTTTATTTTTACACCTTTTAATTGCTTAGTTCACAATAAAAATGTGTGTTTCCTAACTAAACAAAGATAACATTAAAAAAATATTCCATTGTGACTGATAGGCCAATCCTCAGGTTGCTATGCACCTCTCCCATCCCTACCTCTGCACTTTTTGAACCCTGAAGCCCCTTGGAAATGGGGATATTGGAAACCTGGTTTTTGACTGATCTGCCTATCTTTATTATTGCTGGACACTGTAGTGTAGGTGACTGTAGTTCCAGATGCTCTTTCATTGGGAGAGAAGCATAGTGGGGGAGACAAGAGACTTCCACTCTGTTAAATCCTTTTAATAGTATGGGAGCTTCAGATACTAGATAGATACTGTTCCCATTTGATTGTTCAACAAGGTCTTGAAGATGTTTGTTCCCCTCTGGACAAATTTGAACATCCTGTGTACAGTGGTTCTTACAGAGGGCAGACAATATCATTCCCAATCAAACGTGAGGTTTCATGTGGTTCAGGAGTAGAAGGGCAGAGCAGGACCATATTCTTTGTTAGATTTTCCCAAACTCTGTAAGTTCCTCTTTCTGTGTAAACAGTTGTGGCTCTTTTGAGAGTAATTCTGCTAGCAGTCCTACCTCTAGACCAGCTGGGCTGCAGCATAACCCGTGTCTTTCTTCAACGAAGTCCATAAACCAGTAAGCACTAAGGTAGTTTATGGAATATTAATGACTCAAATCATTTGTCCCAGTCTGTAATAATCATTTGAGAAATGCAAATTGGGAAATCGAGCATTTAACTGATGCTCAGCCACACATTTGCTGCAATATTCATAATATGAAAAGCCTCTGGCAATTGTGTAAAATGCTCCACTACAGTTAGAAAATAATAATAATAATAATAATAATAATAATAATAATAATAATAATAATAATAATAATTAATGGAGTAAGGCAGTTGGCCCACCAAGGCCACAAATATCTGACAGAAGAGTGCCATAGGTGTAACTGTGGTGCCGAGGTGGAGGGGTCACATGTCTGACACGAGCTGACACATGTCTGACACGAGCTGACACATGTCTTCCAATCTTGTGTAGTAGGTATCTTGTACCAGCTTGTGCCCCCAGTAACTCTGTTATCAAGAGATACAGAAAAAAATGAAATGCTATTGGACATTGCTCTGAACATAAAGTTTTTGTGGACATTCATTGTGCCAAATTTAGTGAACCCATCTGGGTGGCAGATTTCTTGCACCATTTTCTACTGGTGCTTGACATACGCAATGATGAACTTCTGCCCAGAGCAAACTTAGCATTAACACAGTACTGTGATAACATTGACAACAATGTCAATGTATTTCCTGATATTATGTTGGCGAAATAAGCAAAAAAAAAAAACAAAAAGAATCTGAATATGACACACTTCATCTGCACATTGCCCATACCTCTAGTGATGGTTACATCACAACGCATCCTGCATGAAAAGTTTTCCATGGCTAGAGAGGGTATCAACAGTTGTCTTCAGAGAGGAGTAAAGACACCTTTGGAGACCCTGGGGGTATTGCCTTTATGTGTGGTATTGAAGCATGATAACATCCGGCACCTCTGCGAAGATTATTATGTGCTGAATGCCAGAACAGTACTGGACAGGTACCCTATATCTCATGTAATGCATTTTAACAATGCAATAGCAGTGGCAAAAGTTTTTTGAGTGTCATCAGTTGCGCCAAAGTATATTCACAAATACTGGTAATACCAGCAGACATAAAACTACCTTCACAACCTCATTTGGTCTTTGCGATACCACTTCATTATGTAAGGTTTAAGAAACACAGCAATGGCCTGACAGTATTTTATACACCAGGTTTTTAGGGGGCTTTTCTTTTTTGCTACATGGATGTTATACTGGTGTTTTTAAAGTTACTACAACAACTTGGAGAACACCTTTGACAACTCTTTCAGTGTCTGACTGTAGACAGTAGTCATAAACAGGGAGAAATGTGCATTAGTTAAAATTAATGTCAATTTCTAGGACTTGAAATGTCCTCTGATGTCATCACCCCCTTTGACAGAAAAGGTAGAGAACATTTGAAATGTGCCACTTCAAAAAACTTAGGCACTTGAGGAGTTTCCTTGAGATGCTACATTTCTACAGATGCCACTTATCAAAATCTGCAGCACAGCTGGTGCCACTCACAGAAATGTTGAACAGAAATTGTATGGCAGGAAATGGAAAAGTGAAATGGAGTCCAGAGCAGTTGACAATGTTCAGCTTTGCCAAAGACTCTTTGGAATGGGCAGTGCTACCCACTCATCCATGTCACATAACACCTACGGCCCTAATGGTGGATGCGTCGAACCTGATCTGCAACAGATACTCTACAGGGCATGTCAACCTTTGTCATTTTTCTCTTAGTTTCTTACATCAGCATAACAAAACTGGTATGAATGGATAGAGAATTGTATCTATATATGTGACGATAAAACATTTATGAGGCCAAATAGAAGGTAAACACTATACCATTCACATGGATCATGTTTCTCTCATGTCATCCTTCACCAAGAAAAACACTCGAGCTTCACAGTGACAGTACAGACAAACCGAATACATTTCACATTCTATGACAGATGGCTGTCACATAAGCAAAAAAGTAATTAGGTAGCAGGTTTCTTCTCTCGACAGTGTGCTAATGTAAAAGTGATCTTATGGGAGAGTATTGGTGGACATCAGTTTAGGAACCCAGAATTACATTCAGTGCTAGAGCAGAGGCACTCCTGCCTTGGTTTGTCACAAATACGTATGCGAGAGCTGAAGGTTTCATCATGGTGCAACACACATGGATCATGGATGTGTAAAAAACTTCCTGTGCCTGAACAGACAGAGTTTCATTCAGGTAAGCAACAACGTAGAGAAACCAATCTGTATGTTACTGATGCTGTGATGGCTGAAAATACTTTTGACCTGATCAAACCACAGCTCAGATCTCACAGTCCAGAATGCTGGCAGTTTAAAAAGATGGACTGTCCTACCTTGTGTTGGAAGTACTGGTTGTGTGGGAAGCTGTACTGCAGAAGTACCTGCATGTGGTAACTGTTAAGATTCTCATCATCAGTTGTTACGATGACAGGTGGCCAATTCTAAACAGAAAATAGCAGGTTTGGCAGTGAAGTCGATAAGCAGCTGGCTGCATAGTCGGTATCTGCAATGACTGAAATAATTAATTGTTGTTGGTAAAAAATAATATATATTGTACTTGTGGTACAAGCTTCTTCATATGCTGCATGCATATAATTACAAACAGATAGCCAGCCATTGTGGCCAAGTGGTTCTAGGCGCTACAGTCTGGAACCGCGCGATGTCTATGGTCGCAGGTTCGAATCCTGCCTGGGGCATGGATGTGTGTGATGTCCTTAGGTTAGTTAGGTTTAAGTAGTTCTAAGTTCTAGGGGGCTGATGACCTCAGATGTTAAGTCCCATAGTGCCCAGAGCCATTTGAACCATTTTTGAACAAACAAATATCTAGAGAGGCATTACTTACGCCATACTTGACTAAGCTCCTAGTTAGAGGTTGCTTCCTATCAGCTGAAGGCTATGCTACATTCCTAGTTGACACCCCAAGCAAGAGTGGACAAGAACTCACTAGATACTTGTCACATGTCACTCATACTTGTCACAAGACATGGAGCGGCACTAGTCGTGACTTGCGGGTCCAGCAATATCTATTATGGACTGTGGTCGATATCTGCAACCTCTAACAAGTGTGGTACCGAATGCTGATATCAGAGTAACAGTTGCTGTATGAGATTTTTATATTCTTGCTCGGTGATGTTGCTCTCATCTAGGTTATCCATACTTCATGTTCTTCCTTGGGATCACCAGTCTAGGATTTTTGTTGGTATATTCATGCAAACAAAACACTAATTAAATAGGCACACACAATTGTGGATATACACTTTTAATTCACTTTATTTTTACACCTCATAATAGCTTGGTACACAACAGAACCGCGGTTCCCAACTGGACAAAAATAAAAATACAAAAAAATGTCACATCCACTTACCCACTTGTCTCTTCATAACTGACTGCTGCAAGTAAACCCACTTACTCTTAGCCACTCTCCTGCATCTACATGTTCCAAAAACTCTTACTCTCTTTTTGTCTAAACTGTTCATGATGCATATTAAACTTCTGTACAAGGCGAGAAATTACCTGAAATCTTTATTTGCAGAAAAACAGCTTTTTGTGTCTCTTGATAGCTGTTTTTATTATTTCAGACTGACTGGTTTCAGTCAGATTATTTCTGCCTCAGCAGTTGGAGTCAGTGGTTGTGTGTGAGAGTTGTACTTGTGTGAATGTGTGTGTGTGTGTGTGTGTGTTTTCTACTTCAGAGGAAGGCCATTTGGTCAAAAGGTCAAATATATAGCAGTCTTTTTATCGTACCTGTCTGTGTCTCAATCTCTCCTCTATATAGTGAACAGAAATCATACTTTTTTATAAAATTATCAATATTCCATTATGGAGTTTCCATTGCCTTTTTTATGCACATATTTAAAAGGTTGTCATTCTATGTGCCTGAAGACAAAGCCTTTAGTACTTCAAAATAACTTTCACTTGATAAGGGTACTATTTGAATGGAATTTTTTCTTCTGCGAAGTCTTCAACAGTTTTGTTCCAAAATGGCCTTTCCTTACTTCCTTCCTTCCTTTGGTCCTATTTAAAATTACTACAAATGATTGTTTCTGTTGAGAAGCAGCAGCTCCCTCTCGTGAACTGAGGCTTCTCTGATTTAAGGTGTTTAATTATCTTTCTTTTCCCTCCAAATTTGATAATTTCATAATCCGCAGAATATTAATTTTGACCTTTTGTGGGCATTTCTAGCCATGTGACCCACACTTGAAAATGCTACAGATAAAACTGACATGGCAACTAGTGTAGAAATAGAAGCAATAGCTATTTGCACGTTAAAGGAAAAATTTCTGTGAGATCAAAATAATTGAAAGGTTTTGTTTGCCAGTCACTGTAATGCAGAGTGCAGATGCTAAAATGGGAGTTGGTCATGACTGTAAACAAACTAGAATTATGACCACTAAAGGGGTCAGGCTGCAGTCATAATGGCACCAACGTCAGTGGATTTCACCGAAGACAAACATCGGCTGAAGATGGCTCACCTTTCCAAATCAGGACACCACTAAGTGCATGTTCACAGTGAATCCAGGCTCATGAACCAAACATGCAGACGTTGCCTGACAGTCAGTGCAAGAGAGCCAATATGACACTTTGTAGGAGGGGGGAAGGTTGCATCACCTGGGGGTATAAAGTAATTTTAATATTTTGGAAGATGACTGGCAACTTGTAAGGTACCCATAAAAAAGTCCCAGTTCTGACTCTGTTTACAACCTGCACAATATCAACTTTTAAATTATTTTCTTGAAAGAAAAACACCTGACAACACTATATTTTTTCCTCCCATGTGAGCTAGAGCAGCTGCAGTCCTTGTTGCCCCCTCTTGGTATGGGCGCCCTTGAACCAGTGGAATTCAAATTATTTTGTTTTCTTTTGTCACATTGGCTGTCATTCTCATACATACAGTACGGGCTGTAAGAAACTGATTAGGTTAGTTCAAGAAAAGAGTTTGTGGCATCATGACAATGAAATTTATCGTATCAGAATATATATAGATCAGAACATATGGACTGAAACTGCAGCTTTATTGGCAACCACAAGTAGACAAAATATTTATCAGAAATTTTAGTTGTAAATCATAACCTCAAAAAATAATTTGTTAAAGTGAGAAGGGTGGTATATCTGAGAGGGAGGTGATTTTGCTATATGATGATGTTTGCAATCATAGTGTATGTGTTTCCACTTTCCAGTGCTTTGTGTGTTCAGAGTATCTCATCCTAAATAGAAATTAGGCTTTCACACATATGCTGGATGGCAATAATTCAATATTAATTCAAATATGATGTTTTTATGAAATTATTTGAAGTTTTGCAGTGTGTTCATGAGCTTGCTTTTCAGTGTCACCACAAAACATCTTGAGTATACAACAGACCTTTCTTTCTTCATCTTATGTATTCCTATATCTTGTCTTGTTATTCCAGTGATTGGGAAAGAGTGGACAGTACTAACCATATTCCTTTCAAAACATATATAGCTCATTCACAGGAATTCATCATCTTTTTACTAGCAAAAGCTGTTATGCTTCACTTATCTCAGAGCACAAAAGCATTGTGACATCCTGTTCAAAAAAGTTAAAACACTCCCTAACCTCCTGGTAGAACAGATTCTAAACTAACACCCTTCACCCTCAGAAACTGACAAAGGAAATTTTATGCACTGTGACTACGCTATCTGTTGATGTTACGGGACGACCTCTGGTGACAGTGTCTAGTGACTGTCATCATTGCCACTGTGAATGCAGCCTTAGGAATGGTATGGATAAACAAGCCCCACCTCCCTCTCGAAGGGCAGCAGCAGGTGTTTCTGGTGTTGTGAGGGTTGTAATGAAACTCAATGATGGACCAGGATGTCTCTTCACTCATTTCAAAATAAAGAAAGAAAACAACCACCAACACACAACACAACATATTCAGCAATGGCCACCACGCAATTACTTTCTGAGGTTGGCAGTATCTTAAATAAGTTAGTTCAGGCCTGACCTCTGCCAGTATTTGATGCAACCACAGTTCAAAACACTCACTCTGAAAATCTACTACTTTAAGTCTGTCTGAAAAATATCAATGTTTGAGCTTCAGTTAGCAGCCAAAATGCAGCCCTATTGTGAATGTTGTTCTCAAACACAGGATGAGTTGGTTGATGTTTGTAAGCAGCTGGAAATCGCCTTGACTACTCTCAAATGGCTGTCAGCTGCTGTAACTCTGTGTGCTGGAGGGGCTCCTGAAAGTCATGTACCTGTGATACCTGTACCAAGTACTACCCTCTCCCGTGCATGTCCACAGCTCGTTGTCTAGTGACTAGCATTGCTGCCTCTGGATCATGGGGTCCCGGGTTTGATTCCCGGCTGGGTTGGGGATCTTCTCTGCCTGGGGTCGGGATATTTGTGTTGTCCTCATCATTTCAGCATCATCATCATCATTTGTGGCAGTGGCTAGATTGGACTGTGTAAAAGAACTGGAGTGTGTAAAAACTGGGACTTCGTTCGGGTACTGATGACCACGCAGTTCAGCGCCCCACAAACCAATCGTCATCATCTCCTCCTGTGTATCCTGTCTCCTCTACAGAAAGTACACAATCTGTCATTACCCCTCCACTTGACTGCCAGTGGCATTTCAGTGGCAGATCAAGACCTCCTGTATAGGATGTACAGGGACCAGGGAGGACTCAGACCAAGAAGTTTGAGGTGCTGTCTTTCCCTGAAACTGAAACATAGCCAGTGGGGCTCACTTAATCTGTTTTTGGGAACCCTTTTTTGTCCAGTGTCAGGAGAAGCCAAATGCAAAGGGATAAGAGTCTATTAATCGTTGGCAGTTGAACTGTATGGTGAATAATGGTTACCTTTAGGGGAAATGGCAGCAAGGGACAGGAAGGGACACTAGGTGCACTTAGTTTGTAAGCCTGGGAGCCTCATTTGACATTCTTCTGAGGCTATTCCGGTAGCCATTGAGGGAATCAAGTGCAACCAACCACAATTGTGTTGCACGTTGGGACAAATGATACCTGTCATGTGGGCTCAGAGGTCATTCTTGGGTCATTCCAGTGACTGGCAGAAAAGTTTGAGAAAACCTGCCTTGCACCTGGAGTTTCAACAAAGCTCCCAATTTGTGACATCGTCCCTGGAACTGATTGGGGCCCTTTGGTTCTCAGTCGAGTGGAAGGACTGAACCAGGGGCTTTGAAGGTTTTGTAACAAGCTAGGGCCGTACAATTGAGAACTGTAGTGTTTCCCTAAATAATTTAGATGTGTGCTACACATCAGAAGATGCTACTCAGATAGCTGACAGTGTGTGGGGTGCACACAATGGCTGTTTTAGATTAGGCAATTCTTCATCAAACTGATGTAGGAAACCAAGAAATATCAGTGTTAGATTGAAAGAAATGCCTCCCACAGTTGAGAGAATTAAATTACTAATGCTAAACTATCAAAGCATTCACAACAAAGTGCCAGAGTTTGAAACACTCATGAAAAGCAGTTAAGCTCACATAACACAAGGCACAGAAAGCTGGTTGAAACTTGAAATTGATAGCAGTAAGATTTTTGGGAAAAATTTAAATATATATTGAAAAGGTAGGCAAATGGGAAATGGAGGTGGTGTATTTGTCACAGTACACAAGAAACTAAATCCACTGATAGAGAAATTGTAGTGCATGAGAGATTGTTTGAGCAAGACTTAGTATCAGGGTTAGGTATGAAACAGTAATTGGATCCTTCTTTCGCCCATCAGACACATCTCCTGATGTAACCAAAAACTTCAGAGAGATACTGGATAGGTATGTGCCTAGTAGAACAGTTCATAATGAGAGGTAACCTCCGTGATATACAGTCACTGTAAAGGAACTTCTAAAGTGACAGATTACCGCATAATAGGTGTAAAACAAAGTGTAGGGCTATAAATAGACAGATGCTGAATGAAACAGGTTTGGCTGACAAGAGAGCAATGCATGATGCCTTCGGTGACTACCACAGCAGAATATTGTCGAGTGATCATTCACAGAACCCAAAGAAATTCTGGCTATACGTAAAGACTGTTAGGGGCACCAAAATTAATGCCCAGTTCCTAGCGTATGACACAGGAATTGAAATTGAGGGTCACAAATCGAAAGCTGGAATTCTTGGTTGTATTTTCAAACACTCCTTTACAATGCAAAACTTAGGAGAATTGCTCCAGTTTAATCCTCATACCATTGAAAAGATGAATGAAATACATATTAGTGTCAATGGTGTTGAGAAACTGCTGAAATCATTAAAATTTGACAAAACTCCAGGTCCTGATGGAATCCCTGTCAGATTCTATACTGAATTTGCAGGCAGGTTAACCCCTCTTATAACTATAATCTATCATAGATCCCTCATATAAAAAGCCATGCTCAGTTCCTCGAAAAAGGCACAGGTCACATCCATCTAAAAGAAGGGTAGTAGATGTGATCCACAAAACTATTGTCCAATATTCTTGACGTTGATTTGTCATAGAATCTTAGAACATATTTGGAGCTCAAACATAATGAGGTATCTTGAACAGAATGACCTCCCCAATGCCAGCCAGCAAGGATTTTGAAAACAACCATGTGAAATCCAACTCGTACTTCTCTCAGATGACATACTGAAAGCTTTGGCTCAAGACAACCAGACAGATATACTACATCTTCATTTCTGGAAAGCATGTGCTTCAGTACCACACCCATGCTTATTGTCAAAAGTATGATCATATTGGGATATCAAGTGAAATTTGTGACTCTATTGAGGACTTCTTAGTATGGAGGATGCTACATGTTAACTAGGATGGATAGTTATTGTCAGATGTAGAAGTAACTTCAGATGTGCCCCAAGGAAGTGTGATGGGACCCTTGCTGTTCATATTGTATATTAATGACCCTGCAGACACTGTTAATAGTAAAATCAGGCTTTTTGTAGATGATGCAGTTATCTATAATGGAGTAATATCTGAAAGAAGCTGCATAAGTATTCATTCAGATTGTGATAAGATTTCAACATGGTGCACAGGTTCACAACTTGCTCTAGATGTTCAGAACCAAAATTTTGCATTTCACAAAATGGAAAAAAAGTAGTATCCTATGACTAAATATTGGTGAGTCACAGCTGGAATTGGTCAACTTGTACAAATACCTGGGTGTAGCACTCTTTAAGGATACGAAATGGAATGATCACATAAATTCAGTCATGGTAAAGCAGGTGGTAGATTTTGGCTTATTGGTAGAATACTGGAGAAGTGCAATCAGTCTACAAATGAGATCGCTTACAAATCACTCATGCAACCAGTTCCAGAATATTGCTAAAGTGAGTAGGACCCTTACCATATAGGATTAACAGTGGATTTTTTAATGTTTACAGAGAAGCGCAGCACAAATGGTTTATTTAATCCACGGGAAAGTATCACAGAGATGCTGCAGGAACTGAACTAGAATGCTCTTGAAGATTGAAGTAAACTATCCCCAGAAAATCTTTTAACAAAGTTTCAAGAAATGGCTTTAAATTATTTCTGTTGGAATATACTATGAACCCCTTGTGATGTTCACCTGCTTTATTTCTTCAATGATAATCCTTGGTGTCGATCAACTGCATTGTTACACTGGCTGAAAAATTGAGGGTGGAAGTTCAACACTACTGTAAATGATGTAGTCAATTGCTTTTCACAGTTCTCTACTTTCACTGTTCACAACCTCACAATATTACACAATTTATGGCCAGTTCGCTATTGGTTAACTTTTGATAAGAGCCTTGTTAATTGTTTGCAGGCAAATGTCAGCATACTGCTACTTAAACAATGAAATTAACAGATATAGTTATACAAACAATACTTCTGACAAACCTGATAATTACTTTGGTATTATATAAGTGCTGGCTTTGCTAGTATGTTTTTGAATGGAGCCAAATAAGTACTTTAAGAATTCTAGTATTTCTTCTTCCAAATGTTTATAATTAGTACACAATTTATGTTTGTAAGTTAACAATAGAATCTACATCATGAAAAAAATTACTGATTTCACCCTATAACAAAAGATATTAACCAGGAATAGTCAAAATAAATTAACAAATTGATAACATACAAAAGCTAAGCACAAAATTGGACTTGGTGCTATATACTTAAAGACTGAGGGCCAACCTTTCTCTTTCCTGAAAATGCAGATAATATTCATGCATGTTAATGGCAATTAGTAAAAAATTAAAATAAAATGAATTTAAAGAGGCAGCTGGCAAAACACGAGAGGAAGTAAAGAGATCCCAGCATGCTTCATCACATTACCCCCTCATTGGCAGATGGATATTCCACATAGCTAACTGGGCAATTCAATGACCAAAAGTGATCCCAGAAAGTGGATTTAACAATCTACACACAAAAAATATTATTAAGAAATCTTATAGAAACACTAGAGTATGTGTGATTTTCAAATTCCTACTTATGTGAACTGGCCATATGAAAGCCCCTATACAAAATATTTACATATAATTTATTGCACAAAAATCCACAAGTTATATTTTTTTTTAAAAAAATTAGACATCTTCATCATAAGGGACATCCTTTTTTAGGGAAAACAAAGATTGCATTCTAAGATACATATAACTTTATGCAAGCCCTGTCTTGCTTTAAAGAATAAATGATCTGGGTTGCAAAAAGTTCATTGTGGTTCATTGTCAGGCAGAAAATTTCACTTTTTCAATGTCTAGTATTTCACACATGCACTTTCACGCTTTTAATGAGGTTTAACACACTTTCTCACCAAGTCATTCATGCCTTCAACAGCTCCAAGTGGCAGTTAGTAAGGAAATGCACTGCTATCAGTTCCCTTGGAGGTGGTTCTTCTCTGCAACAGTACATTAAAAAACTCAGTACACTCAATTTTACTTTTAACTAAGTATAAGGAAAAATTGTTTCACACTAATGGCAAATTATAGTCATTATTCCAAAAATAAATAAATTACATAGTTCTCATAACATCACAATAAATTACACTATAGTACTAAAGGTGGAGGCTAGTAAAAATTTAAAATAAAGTGCACATTACATTACAAAACATTACACTAGGTCATGACTCTGTCTTGAAAGATTTGTGTTTCTTTCCCATTTGCAAAATCACTAAAATGCCAACTCCTGGTTTGAAATTCACACCCTTTATGGACTCATATCACCTTAATGTCCAAAATATGTACGTTACCTCTAACAAAAACTCGAGATGTGCAGTACCATAGATTTACAAATCATTATATTGTGAAAAAAGAAGAGTCAACATCACATAACTTCATTACTACTCAAATCACAATTAAGAGGATGGAAATTGTACCAAATCATTGCCTTACTTCTCCACTCAACTCTGAGTACTACTCTCATTCAACCAGAAAATTAAGTCCTCACTAAATGTTACCAAGTAGATGGTCTATCAAAATGTTCACATCACTCTAGCACCACAGTGATCAGTTAATCAGTAGAATTACTTCTTTTCATTCTAATATAACCACTTTAAGCTCATAATTTCTCAGAACACAAACAAAGTTTTCTGATAGCATATAGATCCAATAATGCAGCATTATATGACTTGTACCTCACTAAAGTATTGCTCTTTCTGTTAAGCTCTCATTCCTAGCTGCAGTGTCATGAATTGCACAATATAAACAATATCCATTGTTGCCTAGTTAAAAAATAGGTCCTCACTATAGTAACACCACATTTGTTTGTAAACAGTTATCCTTCCTCATTGCTCAATCTTGTCTGTCAGCTCTACTGTTTTACTTATATTTCTTACCTCGTTAGATAGTGGAGTGCAGTCTCAAAAAATATTCTACTGCAGAGACAGGCTCCCTAACCATTACGACTCTAACATTATTCATTATTTTATTATTTCATTATTGTTTCATTATGTAATAAATAAACACCTAATCTGCTTATCCAATGCAAAATTGATTCTGCTGAAAAACACTCCACAGTAAAAGACCTTTATGCTAAGGCAAACATAATTCTCATAACTGATCAGACAAAATTATCACTTAGTAAAACTATTATTTCACTATATTCCATCAAATTGCTTGAGATTATAGTCTGAAGGATGATATACACTACTGGCCATTAAAATTGCTACACCACGAAGATGACGTGCTACAGACATGAAATTTAACTGACAGGAAGAAGATGCTGTGATATGCAAGTGATTAGCTTTTCAGAACATTCACACAAGGTTGGCGCCGGTGGCGAAACCTACAATGTGCTGACATGAGGAAAGTTTCCAACTGATTTCTCATACACAAACAGCAGTTGACCGGTGTTGCCTGGTGAAACATTGTTGTGATGCCTCGTGTAAGAAAGAGAAATGCATACCATCATGTTTCCGACTTTAATAAAGGTCGATTTGTAGCCTATCGCGATTGTGGTTTATCGTATCGCAACATTGCTGCTCGCATTGGTCATCATCCAATTACTGTTAGCAGAATATGGAATCGGTGGGCTCAGGAGGGTAATAAGGAATGCCATGCTGGATCCCAATGGCCTTGTATCACTAGCAGTCGAGATGACAGGCATCTTATCCGCATGGCTGTTACGGACTGTGCAGCCACGTCTCAATCCCTGATTCAACAGATGGGGACATTTGCAAGACAAAAACCATCTGCATGAACAGTTCGACAATGTCTGTAGCAGCATGGACTATCAGCTTGGAGACCATAGCTGCAGTTACTCTTGACGCTGCATCACAGACAGGAGCGCCTGTGATGGTGTACTCAATGATGAACCTGGGTGCATGAATGGCAAACCGTCATTTTTTCAGGTGAATCCAGGTTCTGTTTACAGCATCATGATGGTCACATCCATGTTTGGCGACATCTCGGTAAACGCACATTGGAAGCGTGTATTCGTCATCGCCATACTGGACTATCACGTGGCATGATGGTATGGGGTGCCGTTGGTTACACGTCTTGGTCACCTCTTGTTCACTTTGACCAGTGGATGTTACATTTCAGGTGTGTTATGACCCGTGGCTCTACCCTTCATTTGATCCCTGCAAAACCCTATGTTCAGCAGGATAATGCACGACCGCATGTTGCAGGTCATGTACGGGCTTTTCTGGATACAGAAAATGTTTGACTGATCCTCTGGCCAGCACATTCTACAGATCTCTCACCAATTGGAAACGTCTGGTCAGTGGTGGCTGAGCAACTGGCTCATCACAATATGCCAGTCACTACTCTTGATGAACTGTGGTATCGTGTTGAAGCTGCATGGGCAGCTGTACCTGTGCACGCCATCCAAGCTCTGTTTGAGAGGTGGTTGTTATGGGTACTGATTTCTCAGGATGTATGTACCCAAATTGCGTGAAAATGTAATCAAATGTCAGTTCTCGTATAAAATATTTGTCCAGTGACTACCCGTTTATCATCTGCATTTCTTCTTGGTGTAGCAATTTTAATGGCCAGTAGTGTACATACAAATCTGCTTATTCTTTCCACACACATTACTCCAGGCAACTATGTTTAAAAGTTTTATTTCCTTTATGTTAGAGGCTGTACCATGACACACATCCATAGGTAGGTAGTTACTCCATATATTGAATTCCCTGAACACAAACACTTCCTTTATGCCACAATTAATATCATGATCTAATATTAAAGATGGTTTTTACTACATATTGTCTCCACTGTTGCACCAAATTATACTAATTTCACACATGAGCTGGTTACTTCAGATGTCATAGTTTTCAAACAATCTGCACCTTCTCTTCCACATATGCTGACACCTTTCATTTTCTGTTTACCTTACCTCTTTATTTGACAGAAATTCTTTAACCATGGTACCAATTTACTTTCATTATTTCATTCTTCCATCCTCTTATGATTCCACTACTTATCACTAACATAACATAATGTATACATAGATTACACTGGATAACCTTTCCTGAAATATTACTATATTAAAATATTTTGCTGTCTAAAATCATATGAAAGGCGAAGATAGAATGTTTCTGATTCACTTATAAACTACAGATAGGATTGTATAAGAGTTTGACTGCCTCAGAAAACATGAAAAATGTGAAGACAGCTGGGGTAAGCATTATTGCCAAATAATGAATCCAACACTGACTACTCTAAATGATGTAGCTGACAGTTGCACAGTTGCTTTTTCACAGTTCTTTACTTTCACCCTTCACAACGTCGCAATATTACACAGCTATATGACCAGTTCACTATTGGTTAACTCTTGATAAGACTCATTAATTTTCTGTAGGCAAACGTCAGCACACTGCTACAATAGCTTACTGTTGAACATCTATGAGCAGTAAAAACCTAACCACACAGTCTTGCAGAGTAATATGGTACATGTGACACTATTGAATAGACACTGTCATTGTTTTAACACACAGCCTATTTGTATTACACTTATTTGATGGTTAAGTTGATGCATTGTTGTTGAAGTAACCAATACAGGTTTCTCATCTGAAAATCAGCTGTGGACTGACTGTCTCAGAACCAAATTTCAGGCTTATGTATATCCTCACAATAATAGGCACTGAAACTACACATTTTTTGATGTTTAATATATGAAAATTACAATTAAAACATAACTCATTCAATTAACTGAATAATAGAAAAATTCCTTAGCTTTTAATACAGATTCAGATTCTTTATTGGTCATTCAGCATTATTACATGCAATAGACTTCGTCAATTCACTTAACCTATTAATTTTACAAAATAAATTTTTACATATTTAAGTTGATATCGGGCATTTTTAACAATTCTTCTAATGAATAGAATGGATTAGTTAACAAGAAGTTAGGAACATTTTCTTTAAATAATTTGTCAGGCTTGATTGACCCATTTTTAGACAATTTGTTATATATTTTAATTGCCATATACTTAAGACTATTGTTAAGTTTTAGCTAATCTGTTTTGTGGCAACAGCAGAGATATACAGCTTCTTGTAAAGTAGTCATGCCTTTGATTTTTTTAAACTTAAATTAGGTAGTTCAGCAAGTATGTAGTTAATACTGTCAAAAATATATAAATTTTTAACTGTTAAAATTCTATATTTAATGAACAATGGTTTACAGTGTGTTCTATTATCTACCTTAGCCATTACTCTGATTGCTTTCTTCTGGATCACCATAATTTCATTTATTTTTCTGCTGTTTCCCCAGAGTATTAACCCATACCTTAAAACAGATTGAAAAAAGGCAAAATACATTGTTCTAGTTTCTTCTAATACTAGCATTAGGCTGAATTATTTGTTTACATAATGAAATTAGCAAATATATTTATACAAACAATACTTTTGACAAACCTGGTAAGTACTTTGGAATTAAATAATATGTTTTTGAATGGAGCCAAATAAATACTTTAAGAATCCTAGTCTTTCTTCTTCCAAATGTTTATAATTAGTATACAATTTGTATTTATTTGTAAGTTAACAATTAAATCTGTGTCATGAAACAATTACTTATTTCACCCTAAAACAGAAGATATTAATTAGGAATAGTCAGAATAAATTAGGAAATTTATGACAATTGGTGCTATATGCTTCTAGACTGAGGGCCAACCTTTCTCTTTTATGGAAATTCAGATTATATTTCACATGTTAATCATAATTAGTCAAAAACGAAAATAAAATGAATTTAAAGAGTCAGATGGCAAAACACGAGAGGAAGTAAAGAGATCCCAGCTTGCTTCATCACACACTACGTATTTGCTCACAAAAATACTAACACTAATTATTTACAGTCGAATGGAAAAACTGGTAGAAGCCGACTTCGGGGAAGATCAGTTTGTATTCTGTAGAAATGTTGGAACATTTGAGGCCATACTGACCCTACGACTTATCTTAGAAAATATATTAAACAAAGGCAAACCTATGTTTCTAGCATTTGTAGACTTAGACAAAGCTTTTGCCGGTGTTGACTGCAATACTCTCCTCCAAATTCTGAAGGTGACAGGGGACAAACACAGTGAGCAAAAGGCTATTTACAATTTGCACAGAAACCAGATGGCAGTTATAAGAGTCGAGGGACATGAAAGGGAAGCAGTGGTTGGGAAGGGAGCGAGACAGGGTCATAGCCTACCCCCGATGTTATTCAATCTCTATATTGAGCAAGCAATAAAGGAAACAAAACAAAAATTCAGAGTAGGAATTAGGAGAAGGAATAAAAAGTTTGAGGTTTGCCGATGACATCGTAATTCTGGAAGAGCAGCTGAATGGAATGGACAGTATATTGAAAGGAGGTTATAAGATGAACATCAACAAAAGCAAAGTGAGGATAATGGAATGTAGTCAAATTTATCGGGTGATACTGAGGGAATTAGATTAGGAAATGAGACGCTTAAAGTAGTAAATGAGTTTTGCTATTTGGGCAGCAAAATAACTGATAATGTCCAAAGTAGAGAGGATATAAAATGTAGACTGGCAATGGCAAGAAAAACATTTCTGAAGAAGAGAAATTTGTTAACATTGAGTATAGATTTAAGTGTCAAAGTCTTTTCTAAAAATATTTGTATGGAGTGTAGCCATGTATGGATGTGAAACATGGATGATAAATAGTTTAGACAAGAAGAGAACAGAAGCTTTCAAAATGTGTTGCTACAGAAGAATGCTGAAGATTTGATGGTTGGATCACATAACTGATGAGGAGGTACTGAATAGAATTAGGTATAAGATGAATTTCTGGCACAAATTGGCTAGAAGAAGGGATTTGGTTGGTAGGACACATTCTGAGGCATCAAGAGATCATCAGTTTAGTATTGGAGGGAAGTTTGGAGGATAAAAATTGCAGAGGGAGACCAAGGCATGAATACACTAAACAGATTCAGAAGGATGTAGGTTGCAGTAGTTACTCGGAGATGGAGGTGGCTGCACAGGATAGAGTAGCATGGAGAACTGCATCAAACCAGTCTCTGGGCTGCAGAAGAAGACGATGCCCCATACATGAATGGAACAGGAAGAGACTGTAATAACTGATGCAATGGGTGTACCCTTAGATGTGGACCTCACAGTGGTTTGCAGAGTATATATGCAGATGTAGCTGTATGTGCTTCTTTGTCCTAAAATGCTAGGTCCCACAGCTGAGTACTATGTTCTAATATGTGGAATGTATTTTATACACACTATTCAGGTGCCCACAATTGGCATGGCACCACAGCCTGTTGTGGCATTCATGCACTTTTTATTTTGCAAATTAATTTGTTCACAAATTTCTTTCTAAATTTGATTTTGACAGAGTATAATTAATACCAGTTGCCAGAAAGTGGTCATATATTAGACATTTAAGTTATATGGAGTAAATAAATCCATCTCTGAAAAAAAATCATTTGGTCATTTGGATACAGTTCACTATGAAATAATGTCTATTAGAATTTTTTTTAGGTAGGATTTGCATCTCAGTATATCCTCATTTATCACAAAATGCAAATTTTCATGTGCCTATGATATCTGATGACTGACAATTTGTATTTATTAATGGATGAATTGTGCTGTAATAATTCTATGTTAAAGTGCTTTTCTCCACTTTATAATTGTAAAAGTAAGAAAATATCAATAAAATATTTTTTCAGGGTTTGATAGCAGCAGTGTTTGTTATCATTGGTGATATTGAGCCCCTCATTGACTTTGCAAGTTTCTTGGTTTGGGTGTTTTATGGAATGGCTATGGCTGCACTGCTGATAATGAGGAGGACCAAACCACATGCCGATAGGCCGTATAAGGTCAGTATTGATGTTAAATCAAATTTCTACACCACCAAATTCACTCCGCAGGAACACACTCAGTAACAATGAAGAC
This sequence comes from Schistocerca gregaria, assembly GCF_023897955.1. Classification (NCBI taxonomy): domain Eukaryota; kingdom Metazoa; phylum Arthropoda; class Insecta; order Orthoptera; family Acrididae; genus Schistocerca; species Schistocerca gregaria. The sequence goes on from NC_064923.1 coordinate 657,272,721, forward strand.
AAAAGCAGTAAAATCCTTTCATTAGACAAAGAATAAGTACTTCTAAAAATGCTCTATTATTATAGTGGCAATAATCATTTACTAGAAAGAAAATAAACTTTAATATTTCTTGAAAGTGCAAAATGCTGATATTTTGATCCATCTATACTGTATTGATGACTGATGGTTTGAATTACTGTGTTGCACCCATAATGTGAATTCCTTATCAGTATAGTTAATTTTTCAGTTTTTATGTAATTTTCGTAAGTCAGCTCATAAGTTTTTTTGTTGGAAGTGTATCTATCCTTTACTCATTAATAGGGGAAGTTAAAAACATAGATGAGATCTTCCACATTAAAAAGGAAAAATATATAATGTTATTAAGCGAACATGATTGAAAAAGGGGAAACAGAATACCAGGCCAGTAACTAACTTAAGGAGGTGAAATCCCAAGCAAACCCAATAGTCCCTTTTTAAATTAAAAATAATTAACTAATTTTTTGAACCATTATTTCCTTTCAAAACTCAGAAAGAGCGATAGCTTGGGAAATGTTTGGAAGGAACGGGAGTCACTCAGACCCTAAGTTGAGAATGGTGCATCTCTTGTGAAGATGCATCACTGACAGCATTTATGAGGGGCAGTCAAATGAAAAATGAGACAAATGGAAAAAGTGAATGGTTTATTTCAAAAGTAATTGCCTTAACTGTTGATACACTTATCCCACTATGAGACAAGGTTGTCAATTTTTTTCTGTGATAAATGTTTCCAGTTGCCAACAGAACCACGATTTAGTAAGAGCAGGCTATTGTTAAAATTAAGTTGTTTTTGAAAACAGTCACTGTAACTTTTTACTAGTGATTTTACTCTTCAAATGAACAACAGCACCATACAGTTTAAAGTTATCTGACAGCATAAATGTTGCATTTAAAGTTTGCTGACAGCTCTATAGATTAAACTGGCTGCACTACAGTACTTAAACTTGTGTTTAAAGTACAGTAGTAAATGATGACTTTGACAGCACCAAAGATAAAGTTATCTAATACTTTACCTAAGTGTAAGTTTAACTACTATTATACTGCTAGTCTAATCCATAAAGCTGTTAGCCAACATTAAATGCAATGATGATACTCTTGTTTGAAGAGCGAAATCAGTAAATGAAAAACACAAAGGATGACTTGTGGCTATTTTCAAAAACTTTGGAACCGTGATTGTACTCGGACATGCACCTCTTTGTCCAAAGCAAATTGATAGTCATGAATGTCTTTCTCCAGAGCTCCAAAAATAAGGAACTTGACTGAGAAGAGAGAGACGTACTTGGTGTCTCATAGTCTAAACAAACTCAGTAACATATGGGTGGACATTATTCTGCAACAGAATAATGCCGCCCTTCAACATTCTGGGATTTTGGGGTTTAGTCGTGTACTTCAGTTTTTTCAGAGTTTTCATGTACCACAATGTGCTAGTTGTGACAGTGTGTTCCAGAAAGTCAATGAGCAGTGGGCTCTTGTAGTTGACGGAGGAGGTCATAATCACTTTCCCAGAACTAGTGTGCATGGTTTTAGATTTTTTCAGTGGTGGTGAATCCATGTACTTCCATTGTTGGCTCTGTGCTTTTTCTCTGCTCAAAATGGTGACACCATGTTTCATCTCCCATGACAATACAGGACAGGAAACAATATTCTTCATTCTTATGCTTTCCCAGGTGTTGCAGCAATGTCAACATCCTGTTAAACTTTTGCTTCTGCATCAGGCTGTGGGGAAACCGCTGTTCGACAATTTTCCATAATGTCGGTTGCTCTGTTGTGATGGTGTGAGTAGTACCATGACTGAAGACCAACATGAGCTGAATCCCATGTTCCACTGTCCATCACTCCAGATGGCACATCCACTGCAGCAGTGACAGAAGGGGCTATGACATGATGAGTCAGTCCTTGTCATCTGCTTTCTTTCAATGACACATGACTTTCTCAAAACTATTTACTCCACCCAAACACATGCACATGCGATGTACTGTGTTCGCCACACACAGCAGACATTCAGGCATGAACTTAACTTCACTTAAAACAAACACACACACACACACACACACACACACACACACACACACACACACACACACACACACACACAGAAGGGCAAGTTCCGATCTCCAGAATTCTGATAGGTTGATGTCAGTGGGAAGTATCCAGATAACTCCTACGAGGTAACACTGTGCACCAAGGCATGTTTAACCATAACCCCTATGATGTAACACTGTGCACCAAGGCATGTTTAACCACATGGTGATCCTCATTACCAACAAACACTGTCTGCTTGTGTCCGTTCATGCGAACGGACAGTTTGTTGCTGGTCATTTCCACGCACACAGCTTCACAGTGTAGGAAGGTCAGTTGGTAAATCACATGGGTGCTGTCACACGGGGCTCTGCCTTTGATCATGTACACCTTCCGGGTTACAGGACTGGAGTAGGTGGTGGTGGAAGGGTGCATGGGACAGGTTTTACACCGGGGCTGTTACGAGGGTAGGAGCCAGAGGATAGGGAAGGTGGTTTGGGGATTTCATAGGGATGAACCAAGAGGTTACGAAGGTTAGGTGGACAGCGGAAAGACACACTTGGTGGAGTGGGGAGGATTTCTTGAAGGATGTAATATAAGTTGTCTGAAAGCTGATGCAGTCCCTCAGCCACATACTCCCAACGATCAGGTACCACGGTCGCGGAACCCTTGTCCGTCGGAAGAATGACGATGGATTGGTCAGCGTTCAGATCACGGATAGCCTGGGCTTCAGCTGTGGTGATGTTGGGAATAGGATTAAGGTTTTTCAAGAAGGATTGAGAGGCAAGACTGGAAGTGAGAAATTCCTGGATGGTTTGGAGAGGGTGATTTTGAGGAAGAGGAGGAGGTGGGCCCCTTCACGAAATCTTCCCCACTCTACCAAGTGTGTCTTTCCACCGTCCACCTAACCTTCGTAATCTCTTGGTTCATCCCTATGAAATCCCCAAACCACCTTCCCTACCGTCTGGCTCCTACCCTTGTAACCGCCCCCGGTGTAAAACCTGCCCTGTGCACCCTCCCACCACCACCTACTCCATTCCTGTAACCCAGGAGGTGTACACGATCAAAGGCAGAGCCACATGTGAAAGCACCCACGTGATTTACCAACTGACCTGCCTGCACTGTGATGTTTTCTATGTGGGAATGACCAGCAACAAACTGTCCATTCGCATGAATGGACACAGGCAGACAGTGTTTGTTGGTAATGAGGATCACCCTGTGGCTAAACATGCCTTGGTTCATGGCCAGCACTTCTTGGCACAGTGTTACACCGTCCGGGTTATCTGGATACTTCCCACTGACACCAACCTATCAGAACTCCGGAGATGGGAACTTGCCCTTCAGTATATCCTCTCTTCCCGTTACCCACCAGACATCAACCTCCGCTAATTTGAAGTTGCCGCTGCTCATACCTCACCTGTCATTCAATAACATCTTTGCCTCTGTGTGTGTGTGTTTTTCCTCTTTCCTGATGAAGCAACCGTTACGAAAGCTTGAAATTTGTGTGTGTGTTTGTGTTTGTTATTGTTTCTATCAACCAACGCTTTCATTTGGTAAGTTACAGAATCTTTGTTTTTAGATATATTTTTCCCACGTGGAATGTTTCCGAGCACATCTAACAAAGACATGGCATGACAGTGAAGATTTGCACTGTTCCTTCCTGATTTCCAACAGAATGTCCTTTTGTACGCACGCCTACCTGCATTACCAATGTCCACACCATGCTTGTTACATAGTCCATCTTATTTTCATCTGGCTGCCCCTTACATTAACATCCTGAATGTTACTAATGCATTAAAGTTGCCATGTGCATGGAGAAGAAATAAAAACTTTGAGGTTCGTCGATGACATTGTAATTCTGTCAGAGACAGCAAAGGACTTGGAAGAGCAGCTTAATGGAATGGACAGTGTCTTGAAAGGAGGATATAAGATGAACATCAACAAAAGCAAAACAAGGATAATGGAATGTAGTCGAATTAAGTCGGGTGATGCTGAGGGAATTAGATTAGGAAACGAGACACTTAAAGTAGTAAAGGAATTTTGCTATTTGGGGAGCAAAATAACTGATGATGGTCGAAGTAGAGAAGATATAAAATGTAGACTGGCAATGACAAGGAAAGCGTTTCTGAAGAAGAGAAGCTTTCAAAATGTGGTGCTACAGAAGAATGCTGAATATTAGATGGGTAGATCACATAACTAATGAGGAGGTATTGAACAGAATTGGGGAGAAGTGGAGTTTGTGGCACAACTTGACGAGAAGAAGGGACCGGTTGTTAGGACATGTTCTGAGGCATCAAGGGATCACAAATTTAGCATTGGAGGGCAGTGTTGAGAGTAAAAATCTTAGAGGTAGACCAATAGATGGATACACTAAGCAGATTCAGAAGGATGTAGGTTGCAGTAGGTACTGGGAGATGAAGAAACTTGCACAGGATAGGGTAGCATAGAGAGCAGCATCAAACCAGTCTCAGGACTGAAGACCACAACAAGACGTTAAGATAAAAGTTAAATTATTCAAGCCAGTAATATTCTGAAGGAAGAACGAATAAAGTAGCTGTTCACTTGCATGACTAGATGAACAGACATTGTTGACAATTAGTTCTAAATAAATTTTCTTAATCTGAATAACTTGGCCTCAGCTGTATAAAGAAACAGTAACTGTTGTAAGGAATGGAATTTCCATGTATTCAACATTATCAAGTAATGGGCTTGACTCCTCATGTTCATACACATGTAGAAATTTAATAAACTGTAATGGTCATGACACAGAAGAACGCAAGTTCTCAAATTGCTTGGATAAAATGTGAGCAAGAATTTAAGATAGAATACATTTCATAACAGGTTCAAAGAAAATAAATTCCAGTAGAATGATAATTTGGATAGGTTGTAACATTAGTGCTAAGTTTATTAAGTAACCACTTCTCCACAGTGCAATAGTATTAGCACTAAATTAATGTTCATAGCATTTCACTAGCTGGAATTTAATAATGATAAAGTATAATCATGGATTTTAACATGATCAATTGATTTTATAAATGTATGTCATGAGACTAATAAAATAATTCAGAAATGTGGAACTGTTGAAATCATATACGAGACTGATAAAAAAAATCCCTGTCGGGTGGGTGGTGAAAATGAATTGGTGAGTGGTGGCAAGAATAGGCATGTGTAAGAATCAGCATGAAACAAATTAATTTCAGATATATAGAACACCACTAAGAAAATGTTTCACATATTAATGTAAGTAACTTACTTCTTCAGATCTTGTATAAATCACAATTTTTGTTTGTATCTGCTGGTAATATGTTATTACTTACTACATTTTAAGAAGTGAAAGAGGAAATACTCCATGATCAAAAATATTATCTTTAAATGATATTCTAGTTCCTAATTAATGTACTGTACTTCTCTCCATTAACACAGACTTGCTTCGGATTTAGAAAATTATGTGATTTGAATGATAAAAGTTAAGTGCTCTGGGCACTTAACTGCAGATGTAGTTCTAATCCGATTAAATGTATTTTTATAACATTCTATGCTTTTTGTTACAGGTGCCTTTAATAGTACCAATTTTCACAATCATTGTGGCATTATTTCTGACTCTGGTACCAATAGTAACAGATCCTTCACCACGTTACTTCTTTGCTCTGGCATTTATTCTGATGGGAGTTGCAGTCTACACATTATTTGTGTACAAAAAGAAGAGGCCAAAATTTATGGGTATGTAAATAACTGATTTTGATTTTGTTTTAAATTTGAAACTATTTTACTCTCTCATAGTGGTGGTACTCCATTTGTGGCAGCTAAATAGCAAGGTATATGCAAAAAAGTCACTCTGTACCTTCTTTTATTTATTCGTTCATTCATTCACTCTTTCATGTTTTCAATCAATTTTACATTAATTCGTAATCCACTGCTGATAACTTTCTGTAAGAGTAGGCTCAAGGACATGGAACTAGCAAAATCAAGGCTTACATTAACTAAATGGAACATCTGTTGAAAAGTGCATTAATATGGACTAAACTGCTATGAATTATTCATGGTTAATCAACTACATTTAACACACAAAACTGCAGCGGAACACAGAAAAAAGTTTAATATTCTTATTAAAAACACTCTTGGAAAGATTATTTTACTAGACAGATCCACAATAAAGTGGATGACTTATAGATTGAAAGAAGAGTAGAATGATAAACAACTATAATTGGTACACAAAGTGATGCTCTTTCATTATCCCACAATGTGGCAGTCACAGAAGCAAAAGTGTGTGGAATAACTTAGTTTGTTCATTAGTCTCCTCTACAAATTTAGCTCATAGTTATTTCCTCCTGTCTCCAAATTTGGAAACATAGTTGTTTGTTGGTACAAAATTGCATCAAAGGAGAATAGTGAACAGTGTTTAATTCGTCTCATAACATACAATTTCTAATCATATGATTAGAGTACAGGAGAAAAAGAATGTTGTTTTAAAATATTTTGCAGAGATGAAAAATGGTGTGTTTTCAGTAGAATGGAAACACTGCAAACATACTGAACCAAATATAGTGGGCTTCTTGCTTTCACCTTTTCTTTGGCACACTATCCAGACAACTTACATGGATTGTTCCACGCCATTCAAACATCAAATAATTCTAGGACACTGGACATCAAATATAAAACTGCCATCAGTGGCTAGCAAATTACTGGAATTCATAGACAGCATTTTAACTTCAGTTGCTTCCAACATTGTATGTCTACATATGTTATTCTGGGATATACCCAATAGGTATTAGGTTTGATGCATGTGAGATGATTTATTTACTTCTTTATTACATATACTCTTAATAAGTGAAGAACAGTTGCAGTACATGCTTCTTCTTGCAGAAAATGCTCTGTTATTACTTTCTTCAGCTGGATTGAAAACAATACATCTGCTTTTGGGAATACATACACATTACCTAGGCACAAAACTAGTTCCTGTGAGTGAAATCATTTGACCTAAATGCCTGGTTGCACTTCTAAAGAAGTTTGTTGATGCTTGGTGGAACATACAGTTTATTAAATTTGCTTTTACCCTTTTTCTGGCACTACAATCTCATTCCTCGAGATACACAGATCACAGAAATAATCTGTGACAAGGCATACAGTGTGTTAGCTGGGGGAGGGTAACAGTTTTTGTTACTTTCGTAGTGAATGGTACATGCACAGCAGATCACTCTGGATCCACTTCGTTTGCATTGTGGCTTTCCTCAAACTCTTCAAATTAGAGTATGAGGTGTGACAGGATGCAACACAAGTTTCTCAAAGATCTTATTTTCTAGAAGGAAAGGACGGGGGGGGGGGGGCATTTGCCCTCCCATACACCTCAATGTGTGAGCCCTTTATCAGTAAGATGTATATAATTTTCCCCTTGATTGGCAGAATCTCGTTAGAGCAGTTATAAGTGTCCAAGTTAAGTGTATTATTTTGAAAACGTCATGTTCCAACAAATTTCATACCATAGGTACATTAGTATTCTGGTGAAGTTCTGCAATCCTTCAAAATTTTTTGAAAGATATCCTACTTCCATCGAGACCGTTTCTACATGTAACAATGAGTATTTAAACCAGTATTATCCACTTTCAATAAGACGATACTGTATAGCTGAAATCGGCCAAGTCCATGAATGTATGACATTCAAACAGCCAGGACAGCTAATCGTGTGAAGTACCAGAAACTTGATGCAGATGATTCTCTTCTGATCTATACGCTGTTAATACTGAAATAAGGCCTATACATCGGGTAGCATTATCAATTAAAATAACAATTACAGTACATAGTATATTTGCGTTATGTAGACGACGTTTAATGCAGAAAATTTCAGTCTATACAGGATGTTTGTGAATGACTGAAATGAATAAAGCGTTTGGTACAGGACATATAAAAATTTGACGCTCTCTGAGCGACTGGATAGAGCGCCAATAAAAGCTCGCTAGACATCCTGGACTACACTACACTCTGTCGGGCAAATGTGAAACTACGCTTTCGGGAGATGGATTCTCATCCGTACCAGTGCTTTGTTCAACGCTTCCGTGAGAAGTGATGCCGTTATTGTCGTCTAGTTCTATGGCATACATTGTATATCTACTATTTGCCGGGACGCGTAAATAGAAGAAATCGACACATATACATAAAAATTATTCAAAGGTTCCGCAAAAGACTTACAAACGCATGTTTATGTTGTGTTTTTTGTGACGAAATTGATGCAGTGTACATTCTCTCTCGAAGAATGTACTACTACTATACTACTACTTGTACATCACATCCTGATATAACTGTATTTCTTCCCTCTCGCCATATGATACTGAAGTCCTGAGATTGCATTGTTATGTGTTAAAAAAACACGTAGAAAACTGCATGCTCGGCTTTTTAATGGGGAAGCAAGTACCGGTAAGTGCAAACGTGTGGTTTTCCAGGTAAAGCATGTTGTTATTGACACAACGTATCAAAGAACTGAGAGAGAATGAAAAATGAGTCAGCCGGTTATGATAAACAGAAAAAGAAGGAAGACGCGTTCGTTTGCTAATGAAGGCTGCTGTTAAAGAGGCGCCGCCAACTATGACCCTGGACGTATTAATTGGACTTGCTTCACCACTGCCAGAAAACAGTTTCATTTAGATCGTTCCAGCAGACTTGCTTTTGGTGTAACAGGAGGAAACGCATGAGATTTCACTTCAATTTCTCGAAAAAGGTTTGAGGAAATCGCTCATGGATTAATGATTTTCTGTTTAATTGGTGTAAGTGTCGTTCGTAAAAGTTAGGAATTAAGTTCAGTAGACAATGGAGGAGGAGGAATGGAAAAGAACTGTAAGTGAAGGGATACGCATTAAGAAACGGGAACGCGAAACTAAAGGGGCACTCAAATGAAAAAGACATATGGAAAAAGTACACAAACTGTTTATTATTTAGAAAGTAATTGTCGTAAATGTTGATATATTTCCCACTGTGTGACAAGACGGCAGCGGTTGCCTACGGAACCACGATTGTACCCGTGCTTGTCCGAAGCAAATTGACGGCCACGAATGTCTTCCTTGCTTCACTGCTCCAAAATATGAAGTCGCACTGGAAAGATCGGCCGTGTGTTAGGATGTGTAAGGGCTTCCCAGCGAAACTTCTGCAGCGTAATCGAAACAGCTTTGGCAAAATGTGGTACCCTGAAGGAAGACATTCGTGGCTGACGATCTGCTTCGGACGAAGAGGTGCACTCCTAGGTACAATCATGTGATCGCAGGCAACTGCATACTAGTGTCCATGCAGGTAATGTTCGTCTTGTCTCACAATGGGATCATGTATTAACAGTAGCGTGATTACTTTTGAAACAGTTTACTTACTTTTTTTTCTCGATCTGCCTCTGTTTCATTTGACTGCCCCTTTACGTGAGGCGCTCAGAGTAACGACTAGAAACATAATGTTTGTTTAATCCGCGATATGTTAAATGGACACACTTACCTGTATTAATGAAGTTGTGAGACGAAAGTGGCTCTTTGGGCCATGAGACACTGAGTTATGACAGTATTTTAATTAGGAATTTCCCAACGATGACCGCATGCTGTTCGTGCGTAACGCCTCCTTGAAGCGTTCCCGTGACGCCTTCGCTCACGGAAACCACGCCGAAGAGAGAAATAATGCAGTAGGCCTAGCCGTCCCGGAATTCTGCATAGCTGGTACACGAGTGGCCGTCGGCCTTCGCCCACCCGATGACGCGGCCGCTGTTGCGCATGACGAACTGAGAAATCGGGTTCCGCAGAAGGAAATGCAACTTGTCTCCTGCCGTGAAAGAGGCGGCGGAATTCACGCGGGGTAATTACGTTGTCGTGAACGACGTTTAGCATACGGCGCAGGCGTAACTCGTGACGGAGCGCCTCGCTTTTCGGAATATCTGCGATCGACTTTGTGGAGCTAAAAGTTGCGTACGCACGGTCTGCGTAACCGAAAAAGTCATTGTAAAATTATGACGCGAAATAGGACTATGGAGAGCGGTCTTGACAAATTGTGTCAAAGTTTCTGCAGAATAGTGATGCGTTGAGGTCAACCGTATCAATTAAGAAGGCAAAGTTTTAACGATCGTCCATAGGACTGGTCGTGGGAAGGATTAAGAAATCAGTTACAGGCAATATTATGTAAGGGGATGAGTGTACAGGATGGTCAGAAACAGTCTGAAAAGCTTGTAAAAATGTCAGTGCAGATTGTGCTCAGATACCATTGTTAAGAAAAAAAAATTAGATGCGTTGCAACGTTGCTGAGTTAATTACGCGGAAGTTAGCCAAACAGGTTCCTTAAAACGGAACAGGAGAGTGGTACACAAAGAGTACATGGGACGCTAGTAAGGATCTAACCCGAGCCAAAGACAGCAGTTTCGTGTGCTATTATCTCCGCTATGAGAACAACTGACACAAATTGCATCTGGCGGGCCGCTTGAATTTGAGCGCGCAATGACCTGATTAGCCAAATGTAATGTGAATTAACTTGGAAATGGCGCAACGTATTGAATTTTTTTTCTTAAGAATTATTTCTCAGCACAACCTACCCTACAACACACTTTCAAGCTTAGCCTGTTTCTGACCATCCTTTATATCCAATCCCCCACCCCCTTGCCAGTATTCCCAAACGCATGGGATAGCGCAGCTAAAACTTTCATGGGCAAGGACTAGGGCGTAATCAGCGAAGGGCAGCTCCTGCCTCCGCGCCCTTAGTGGAGGGGGAATAAAAATCGCAGCCTGCCTTCAGAAACCGCACACTTATTCTGTGGCGTTGAGTGGCGGACTATCGCCGTTGGGCCACCACTGTCAGAAGATTGCAACCAATAGCGGCTACACACTACACCACTCCGTGGCACTGCGGACCGGCCAAGCATAGAGTGTAGGGAGAGGGTGGCCAACCGGACGATACGGCGGCCATTGTTCTGCAAAACTGCGGGCGGGACTTTTGAATGGGGAGTAGTGGAGTACACACTCACCGAATCAAAAGCACAAGACAATATAGCGAAATCGTTCGTTAAATGCCTTTCGCTGTAAAAATTATTCGTTACTTGCATTTATCTCTCTTAAGTTCGTTTACTAGACATATTGCAACGAAAGTAACGTAAATGAAAGAATATAGTGAATAGCATATTTTTTTTGTATCGGAAGTGCGTAACGCTAAAGATTTAACGTACCTGTATTACGTCAGACGAATGAGAGTCGTAAGCAGTTGTTTACTTGTGACATGCAAAAAGTGAGAGACGTATTAGTACTTCTTGTCTTCAAACTTTTTGCATTTCACAAGTAAACAATTGCTTATGACTTTACTGAATACCTCTCGTAGATAAACGAAAAAGATTACAAACATCAGGCAATGTTAAATGTAGGCTACTGTAATAACGACCAAGTATAACAAGAAAACTACCGTATCCCTTCTACCCCACAGTAAGTAGGCCTATTAAAAACTGTCTTCAAGATTACCTGCAATTATTTACAACGAATAATGTTTCAGCAACCACGACAACTGCGGAAAACGTGCTTACAACTTGCCTGCGTCGACAGTCAGGCAATAATACTGAAACCAAAATAATGCCTAGTGTTCTGATTCGGAACGAAATAAAGTTTCACGCTATAAAGTCGAGTGAGCATGGCACAACAATTACAGGAACTTTACGTTTCCAGCAAGGATTGTCAGATATTTGCTTCAGAAAAGCTTATGATGCTACCAGTATGCACGAGCTCTTAAAGAAATAAGAGTTTAAAAATGCAGTAAATTGTAGTAGGCCTACCTGTTTTGCGTGACTAAAAATATTTTTAAAAACTGACACCTTAAAATCAGAGTTCTCTGAGCAAAGTGAAGAACCAAACATTTTTATAGGCGTAACTAAAAAAAATATTTCGGGTAATATATACCATTAAGAAAGTTGTACCTGGACTTTATTACAAGAGTTACTCATTCCTTCCTGGCATCGTTTACGAACGTCTGCAGAACGAATTACAGATGTCAAAAACAATACTGCACAATTACTAACGTGTTTTCTTCAAACATGTGGGACTACCGACTTCATCACAAAACGCTTCATTATTTCAACTCGTATTTGAGATCGCAAACGCTAATTACGTACTAAAAACGATATACAACTAAATTGAACATGCACGCGCAACGCATAATAAGTATCTCAATAATTCAAATACCTTTTAATCGTTTCCAAAAGTCCTCTGAACTTCAATTAAACTCAAAAGCACGGCGAACATAGGAAGCGCGAGAGACGTTTTGGCAGAAAAATGGCGCCAAAGCTAATCAACCAATCGCGGGCAACTTCACCTATGGCCACTCTCTCTGTATACAGGCTTTCTAGCCAAGCAGTGGGTAACGCTGCATCTCCACAGTCGCCTCGTGACATATAGGGATTGCTGCGTACTGTTGTTTGGTGGTACGATGGTTGGCTAGAAATGCAAATGGGTACACAATATGTCGTGTGTGAAGCTGAAAAAATCCATCGTAATGCAATAAGGAGTACGAGGAATATTAAGATAAACTGCAGAAAATTAAAGTTTTCAGCTGAAGTTGGAGGCATCTTTCTTCACATAGGACGATGGTTGGTGAACGTCACTCACATGTCTTCCCGTTTGTGTTGGGTCTGTTGACATCACGAAACACACAAGGACTCAAAGTATCTTCTGTATCTGCCTCGGTCACGAAGAAAACTGTGCAACACACAAGTTTATAGATGAAACTTCCTGGCAGATTAAAACTGTGTGCCGGGCCGAGACTGTAACTCGGGACCTTTGCCTTTCGCGGGCAAGTGCTCTACCAACTGAGCTACCCAAGCACGACTCACGCCCCGTCCTCACAGCTTTACTTCTGCCAGTACCTGGTCTCTACCTTCCAAACTTGACAGAAGCTCTCCTGCGAACCATGCAGAACTAGCACTCCTGAAAGAAAGGAGGTAGGAGGCGAGGAACTGGCAGAAGTAAAGCTGTGAGGACGGGGTGTGAGTCGTTCTTGGGTAGCTCAGCTGGAGCCGACACGGTAGCCCAGCGTGTTCGGTCAGAGGGTTAACTGCCCTCTGCTGCAAAAAAAAAAAGAAAAAAAATGTTGGTAGAGCACTTGCCCACGAAAAGCAAAGGTCCCGAGTTCGAGTCTCGGTCAGGCACACAGGTTTAATCTGCCATGATGTTTCATATCAGCGCACACTCCGCTGCAGAGTGAAAACATTAGCCTGTGATCCATCGGAAGATTTGAATGAAGTAGAGCGGAACCGATGTACACCTAAGTCACGGTTGTTTTGAAGTATGCCATAATTCTATTTCAGCAATAGTAAAAGCTGTTGTTCGGCGTATAAGTATCAAACGATAAATCCAAAACAATCCGAGTTGGCAGTTGCTGTTTGGAGTGCTGACACATTGTCTGCGTATCCAGTAATGCTTTGCAGCTGATGGGTTATGCGTGGGGATCATATCAACCTGTATCGCATCAAAAACAGCCTGAAGATGATGCACTGAAGTGTTGAAACTGGCAGCGACAGAATAAAATCATAAGGACGGCTGTAGGTGTTTTTATTTGTCATTTTGTCACAGCATCAAGGAGTGGTTGACCGTATCTGGAGAACGAAGCAAGGATCATCACGAAGGTGGAAGTTTTGGTGTTGTCCGATAGGCGCGCTACCATCGAAGTCATTGTCAGAGGCTGATGCCAGCTTGACATCAGCGTATAAGTTCCTCCAGGGTGTGTGTTCAGTACAAGAAGAAAGTGAAGAAGAGTGCTCGAGGGATACCGATGCGCTAAAATGCGTTGATCTGTTCTTCCATTATGCAGAACAAAATTAGTTTTGACTGTACCGATATTTCGACTCTAAAGAAAAGCTAAAACAGAAAAACTAGTAGATTTTTTTTCCGGAAAGTGGGCTGAAAGAAAGTGATTCGAAATAGAACGCCCTTTTTAGTGTAATTTTGTAAATAAGTTGTCAATTTACGGCTTGCAACGCGCACATAATGCAGTAGGCTTTCAGATGTGAGATGCACCCTGTTTGGTAAATAGGGTTAACAGTCTCCGGTAAAAAAGGTGTATTTTGGATTATTCGTGTTTTTCGGTTGTCCGTGCAGCTTCGGCTCCTCATTAACCTGAATAATTGGCAGCTTATTGAAGTTGGTTTTACAATCAATTTCATATCGTCAAAAAATCCGGCAACATGTAAAAATGTACCGTGAGAACACATTTCTGACGGAACTATTTGGAGTGTGTCGTATTTACACATAAACGCTTTAAGTCTAAAGTAGTTCAGAATTGCCCGCAGGTTAAGCGCTCGTTGCGTTTCCTATCAGTTATAAAATGTAGTGCCTCTGTTCAGAGCACGAAGAACCTGTAGAAAGCTGAAGTAACAACTTTAGTTTTCCCGAGGTTTTTTTAATAGCTTCAAGCGAATCTCTCGATAGTTATCCCAACAAGGAAACAGCGGTGTTTCTTCGCTATCCTTGTCCAACTGAGCTATTGCTATTTCTTTACTGTTCTCAACGTCGACTGTACGTTTTCCTTTACAGACCATCTTTCAGAGACATGTGTACCTCCAAGCCTGGTATCGTACTTCCTTTCGTTTAGGGGCAGCTGCCTTCACGGCACCAGCCAAAACTGAGGACAATACGCCCCGTCAGCAAATGACAGAACACATTCTGAACATTTGTAGAGTTGCTTGGTGGCCTCGTAACTATCAAATATTTACATAACGAAAACTTAAAACCTCTGACAATTTTAGTGTTCTTCGGACAATTTTCTTAGCTTTCGAGTGTAGGAATGCTGAACGCTGTGCCTCGCGATGTGGATTCCTCGTTAAACTGAAAGACCTCTACTGCGCATCGGGTGAGTTCTCTTAGAAAACCACATCCAGTATAGCCACCGCTAGTAAAACATAGGCTTCGGGATAACTGCTTGAGTTCTCTCTGCAAGGAGGCAGCGGTCACTAAAAGTGTGACACGAGACTGAACATACTTTGAGCGGTGAGAAGCAGCATGGTATTAAACAAACTGTCAACGGACACACAGAAAACTACTAATGAGCTTCAGACACAAAGCGTTGTCGCAGTTGCTGACTTTGACAAAAGTTGACGCCGATGAATTTCGGATCAATGTTTTACATCTACATACATACTCCGCAAGCCACCTGACGATGTGTGGCGGAGGGTACCCTGAGTACCTCTATCGGTTCTCCCTTCTATTTCAGTCTCGTATTGTTCCTGGAAATAAGGATTGTCGGTATGCCTCTGTGTGGGCTCTAATCTATCTGATTTTATCCTCATGGTCTCTTCGCGAGATATACGTAGGAGGGAGAAATATACAGCTTGACTCCTCGTTTAAGATATGTTCTCGATACTTCAACAAAAGCCCGTACCGAGCTACTGAGCGTCTCTCTTGCAGAGTCTTCCACTGGAGTTTATCTGTCATCTCCGTAACGCTTCCGCGATTACTAAATGATCCTGTAACGAAGCGCGCTGCTCTCCGTTGGATCTTCTCTCTTTTGTCAACCCTATCTGGTACGGATTCCACACCGGTGAGCAGTATTCAAGCAGTGGGCGAATAAGTGTACTGTAACCTACTTCCTTCGTTTTCGGACAGCATTTCCTTAGGATTCTACCTAAGGAATCTGAGTCTGGCATCTGCTTTACCGACGATTAATTTTATATGGTCATTCCATTTTAAGTCACTCCTAATGCCTACTCTCAGATAATTTGTGGAATTAACTGCTTCCAGTTGCTGACCTGCTATATTGTAGCTAAATGATAAAGGATCTTTCTTTCTATGTATTCGCAGCACATTACACTTGTCTACATTGAGATTCAGTTGCCATTCCCTGCACCATGCGTCAATTCGTTGCAGATCTTCCTGCATTTCAATAAAATTTTACATTGTAAAACATCTCGATATACTACAGCATCATCCGCAAAAAGCCTCGGTGAGCTTCCGATGTTATCCACAAGATCATTTATATGTATTGTGAATAGCAACGGTCCTACAACACTCCCCTGCGGCACACCCGAAATCACTATTACTTTGGAAGATTTATCTCCATTGAGAATGACATGCTGCTGTGTTCAGTTATCTAGGAACTCTTCAATCCACTGACAAATTGGTCTGATAGTCCATATGCTCTTTCTTTGTTCATTAAACGACTGTGGGGAGCTGTATCAAACGCCTTGCGGAAGTCAAGAAACACGGCATCTACCTGGGAACCCGTGTCTATGGCACCTTCTACCCAGAACCGCGAAAATATTTTAAGCTTGGGTGCAGTATCGCAGTTAAATTTCCTGACAACAGTAAATACACTAAACAAGACCACCTGGTCACTGGTAGTTTTTTCCTTTCTTTTTTTCGCTATACCCAGGTATAGCCTAATACTGTTTGGGCGGAGTAAAAACCATGACTAGAGGCTATTGCGCTTAGTTAAAAGATTTAACAAACAAATTTGTTAAAAAAGAACCAAGAAAGAGCCTTCCGTAGGATAAGTCTTCATCCCACAGAGAGCAAAGCACAGTGGTGAGTGTGCATCAGTTGGGATCGGAGTTGGTTTTCTACCCCACTTTCTCGCTTCGTTCGAAATTCCTGACTCTTGGTTTGGCCTGATATGAAGAAATATTAACAAATCTTGTTTTTTGTGATTTTCATTCCCTACTTAACCTATTAGTGTCCAGAATTATTAAGTTCGGTTTTTCTGTTTAGAGGTGGTCGTTAGGTATTGTTTTGTGACAGGTCTACATGAAAAACGTAATGTCAGTTTAATTTTCATTTGTACAGTCATGAATACTGATGGAACTGAAGTTGCCAGTTGTCAACTTACCTTAAGGTAAGAAATGAAACACAGTATTACAATTTTTATTTTTCAAACTGTTTTTATTACACATTCTTACTTAACTGTTTTTAAATATATATATATATATATATATATACAATCACAACAGTTTTGAATAATTGGAAAAATTTTCATCTGAATCTTAGCTTAGAGATATTTCAAGATTTACGAAACTCCTCAAACATTCTGGATGAAGTGGTTCCTGGCATTTCACACATATATACACACACAGTTCGAGTCTTGCAAACCTGGTATCTGCGATACTTAAATCGTTCTTTGAAGATGAGATTGTTTTCTGTCCTGCCTTATATCATCTAATGAAAGAAATCGTGATGATAGCTAAGTTTTGCTCGTGGGGTTCCATGGATTTTTCAAAATTTGAACAACAACTTGCCTACGACACTGAAGGTACGGCAGATCATTTCCCAACCTCCGATACAACAAACATTCCTATACGCAACATACGTCAATACTCCACGCAAACAGAAACCATCACCATTTTTTAATCCTAATTTTGTCCTATATAGTGCTGTGAATTGATATTTCAGATCAACCTCTTTCATATGCAGATTATATTGTTCCACAGTGTCAGGCATCTTTATCGTTACTCTTTCTGTTCAGCTAAATCTTTCCACACTTCGTAATGATTGTACATAATCACAGTCGGAAGGAACTGTCACTACCGCATTGTCATTCCATCTGATTGCTGTCATCTGCATTAGATACTGAAACATATTTTCCTCTTTCTTGTTTTCCAAACTCATTCTTCGATGGCAAATTAATTTGCTTTCCAACTCTGTTCTCTCGGTACCCAGGTTTCTTCTACACAGTTCTTCTACACAACGAACTGGCGTAAACAAATTGTAAGAGTAGCTTTTTGTTCCACCTGGAGTATTTTCCGCGCTGAATCAAAGCAATCACTACACCCCCACCCTGACCAAGAGCAGGTATTTTCGTATCTGTGCCCCACTGAGGCTCTGCTTGTATAATGTAGCCATCGGGATTTGCCAAAACCCATAGCTTGAAACCAAATCTAAATGGCTTGCCTTTGATAAACTGTTTAGTCCCATGCCCCCGTAATATGGTAAAGTACTCTCAACAACAAACACTGTATTTTCAGATGGAACTTGACTGAAAGCGTCATTGAGAAAGTTGAACAGTGGCCTCACCCTCTAAAACCCATCCTCATTTATATTTGTGTTGTCATTTGAGTGTGTATATCGCAAGATTTCCTCAAATCTGGTTCGCCTCTAAGATTCCGAAACTAAAGCTGCTTTGCAGTCAGGTTCCTCCTGCCAAAACGATATGTTATTTGGCAGTTTATGATAAACCGAGAAATCAGTATTCCCAGAATAGTGCATAACTCATCATAGGAAACATTCAGATTATGATTACCAATCTGTAAAGCAATAAAATTTGTTACTTACTTGGAGAAACACTTTTAAAAAGAATCCAGCGTGGATTTTATTGTAATTGAAAGAAACTCTAATAAATGCAGAGCATAAGACACACTTCTTTTAGTTTCAAGCTTGGAGTCCTCATTTGGTCCCAAGTTGAGGTGATGGGCTTTATACATGGTTTGGTCCTCGAGCGTTTGGATGAGGTTGGAGGCTCTGCAGAATCGTAAATATCTCCTCCTCCTTGTCCTTGGCTTGCTTAGCCTCCATTGTTCTTTCCCTTCGGATTTATAACAGTTGATGTTGTTGGAATCTCTGGATAAACCTCAGCTTCTACCTCTTTTAGCTCTTGACTTTCTTCACTCACTGCAAAACTCTTGACTTGGCGCGCGCTTCCTATTTCTTTCAGTATTCGCAGCAGGAAATGCACTGTACACTTTGAATGTCTGCAGTGTTCTCAATTTCTTCTTATCCTTCAGTTCTGTCACTCACTGCAAAAATTTTCCCTGGTATGCCCTTCTCCTTTCCCTTTGTACTTACAACATGTACATTTTCCTCTAACTGCATTTTACTTGTACCCTTAGTATACGTGCGGGGGAATGACATGTTTTTCCTTGAACTTCATCATCTGATAAATCGCAATCTTCATCAGTACCTCCACCTTGTACCTCATAAAGAGGGATGATACCAACGGATCGTATTGTTCTGTTTAATTCTGCTTCAAGAAAATTTATTATTTCGTCCACAATCCATAAATTGTTGTCACACCTGAAAGACAACACAACTGCCCAGTGGCAACATATTTCCCCAACATAAACCGTGCTAAAAACAAATTTAGAAATTCCGAAGAAATCCTGCGTATAATTTAGACAATTTATTACAAGCCGGCAAAGAAAATTTCCTTCTGACTCTCATATGTTGTCCTGTACTTACATTTTTCGTCGAAGCTGTTTTTAACGGACATACACGCCAACAGATTCAATATTCGTAAGCAACAACAATGGACTGAATACTGATACGTCAAATTTTAAACAAGAAAGAAAAGTGTCCAACAGGTGAATTGTGCATAGTATTATTATTGTTGCCAACATTAAATTTTAAATTCGTTAGCCATTACCGGATTAATCGGGAAGGGTAGATTGTTTTAGCACCCGCTCTTTGCTACGACATGATTCTTTGCCGCCTCATCACAGAGTTGAGTGTGGGACAGTTGTGGTCGCAATTCCTATTTCCTTCAATGGGGCTTCTCACATCAGCAGGCCATGACTGAGGCCTGGGGAACGGGCTGGAACTATATACATTAGGATGCTCGCGTTGACACCGTTTGATCAACCTACGATTAGCTACATCATCGTGACATTAAGGAGATACTGGAAATGTGTACATGTAGCGACAAACAGGTAACGCTATGTGAAGTACTTTTCTCTTGGATGAAGTTTATAAGCGTTTCCTCCCATTTTTCTTCCCCCTTCTTACCATCAAAGAACATTACCCTCTTCTGTTGTTATTAATGAATGTGTGTTGTGAATTGACCTAAAACATAAAAATAAATTCATTACTATGTTCTTCCTTAGCACTCTTCACACGTTAACCAGATACTGTTTTCATAAAAAATGAATTGATGTAATACGCTTAAGCATACATCAAAAGACAGAAAAGGTGACTAACTACGACAAAAAGAACAAGGAAGTACTGCGACCCACATCTCTTTAAGTACAGTGACATTTTCAAAAATTACAGCACCAAACATTACATGCGATACAAATGGACGTGGTTGGATATCACGTGTGTAGTAATACAAAAACACTTCTAAGAAATCCACATAAAGTGAAACTTCGAGAACCAAATCTGTGATGCCATCAGTGTCTGTGAGCACACTGGTACATTCGTGGAGAATTTAACTTTCAAGGGTTGCTGGAGAATCTATACACGTTTCCGACCGATCATATCCCGTTCACGCTTGGTGGGCCATATGTCAAATGACTGTGCAACCTGGCGTGTAGTGGTGCCCATTGTTCGTCTTCGAACTCTCTCACATCCTTGCAACATGAGGGTTGACTTGTACTGATGTAGTATGGCCTTTTTATGCGGTGCCAGTTGGACAGGCAGTGCTTCGGGCTGTAAAAGCAATCTGAAGTAAATGTTGTTGCCCAGGATCCCTTAATAAGGGCACGTCAAGATCACTTGTGGTGTCCAAAGGCGAATCTCTCCATCACAGCTGGCTGTTAGTCTGATACGCCGCTCACCATTGCCGGCTTGTACGTCAGTGTCCAGATCATGATTGTGGAACAGGTTAAAGTGGAACTCCAGGGCACATCATGTTGGAGGGCAGCCCAATTTTGAACCGTTCTGTACTGCATGCAGGCAGCTGATGAGGTGGTTTACTCTTCCGCTGGTCACGTGGGCGTGCGTAACGACGATAGCTCTTCTCCTTCGGACTGCGGCGTCGCTATACTTCCTTCGTTGGTACAATAATTTACGATTCCAACGCCAGTGTAAAATCGAATAAAATTCTTTTGTATATTAGGCGGTGGCTTTTTGTAACGTTAAACATACTTACAGAACAAAACCGACTTTTTTCGTATAAATTGGCTTTCGGGACGTGTCCATACTGCTATCTTAACAATGGAAGATGGTGTGCTTCGACAATTCGAAACATTCACGGGGGCCAACCCTTACCCTGGTATGAAGTTTCACATGTGTAGGCTTGTCATGTTATACCATGCAGATGATTTTCGTGTTCGCTATGGTGGTACGGAGATAAGGACAAAACAAGACCCAGTCACCGAGCAGAGAAAATCTCCTACGGGGAGGAGGAGGTCATCTCGGCAGTGGTCGTCTTCAGATCGACGATCTGTTGGAATCTGACGATGGTTTTCGTAGACACTATGCTACACTACTGGCCATTAAAATTGCTACACCATGATGATGACGTGCTACAGACACGAAATTTAACCGACAGGAAGAAGATGCTGTGATATGCAAATGAATAGCTTTTCAGACATTCACACAAGGTTGGCGCCAGTGGCGACAACAACAACGTGCTGACATGAGGAAAGTTTCCAACTGATTTCTCATACACAAACAGCAGTTGACCGGCGTTGCCTGGTGAAACGTTGTTGTGATGCCTCGTGTAAGGAGGAGAAATGCGTACCATCACGTTTTCAGCTTTGATAAAGGTCGGATTGTAGCCTATCGCGATTGCGGTTTATCGTATAGCGACACTGCTGCTCGCGTTGGTCGAGATCCAACGACTGTTAGCTGAATATGGAATCGGTGGGTACAGGACGGTAATACGGAACGCCGTGCTGGATCCCAACGGCCTCGTATCACTAGCAGTCGAGATGACAGGCATCTTATGCGAGTGGCTGTAACGAATCGTGCAGCCACGTCTCGATCCCTGAGTCAACAGATGGGGACGTTTGCAAGACAACAACCATCTGCACGAACAGTTCGACGACGTTTGCAGCAGCATGGACTATCAGCTCGGAGACCATGGCTGCGGTTACACTTAACGCTGCATCACAGACAGGAGCGCCTGCGAAGGTGTAGTCAACGACGAACCTGGGTGCATGAAAGGCAAAACGTCATTTTTTCGGATGAATCCAGGTTCTGTTTACAGCATGATGATGGTTGTATCCGTGTTTGGTGACGTCGCGGTGAATGCACATTGGAAGCGTGTATTCGTCATCGCCATATTGGCATATCACCCGGCGTGATGCTATGGGGTACCATTGGTTACACGTCTCGGTCACCTCTTGTTCGCATTGACGGCACTTTGAACAATGGGCGTTACATTTCAGATGTGTTACGACCTGTGGCTTTACCCTTCATTCGATCCCTGCGAAACGCTACATTCAGCGTTTCAATCGCGGATGGCGCGTAAGAGGAATGATTGTTGGTAAGTCTCTGTATTGGCTCTAATTTCTCGAAATTTCTTGTCTTTGCAATTACGAGATACATATGTGGGAGGAAGTAATATGTTGTCCGACTCTCCCCGGAAAGTGCTCTCTCGAAATTTCAATAGGAAACCTCTCTGTGGTGCATAACACCTCTCCTGTATCCTCTGCCGCTGGAGTTCGTTGAGCCTTATGTAACGTCTCACGCCGACTAAACGACCGCATGATGATACGCACCGCTCTTAGTTGTTCTCCCCCCCTCCCCCCCCCCCCCTCTCTCTCTCTCTCTCTCTCTCTCTCTCTCTCTCTCTCTCTCTCTCTCTCTCTCTCCCCGTCCTCAACCACTATTAGTTTTACCTGGGAAAAATCCCATATTAATAAACGCCTTATAAGCCACATCATTGGTGGATGAGTTAAATTTCCTTAAGTTTCTTCCTATGAATCTGCCTGACGTCTGCTTTTCCTGTTTTCCATTTTATGTGCTCATTTCACTTAAATTACTCTGAATAGTTACTACTAGACATTTTGCGATAGATTGGCCTACTGTTTCCATAAGTTTCTCGTAAATTCTTAAACAGTGTAGTTGCACAGCAGTGGCTTTCTTTTCCTATGTTACAGTTATTTACGTTCAGGGTCAACTGCCAGAGCCTGCATTATTCATCAGTCCTCTGCTCATCATTGTGCAAATCGATGTCTCGTGGCGTTGCTACTTGTTAGAGACAAACACATCATCTGCAAACAGTCTTAAAGAGCGTGCCATGCTTTCTAATAGATCACTTATATACATTTTAAATAATACCAGTCCTATCACACTTGCTGGGGATACTCCAGAAATTACTTTCATATCTGTAGATATCGTCCCGTTAAGAGCGATATGTTGAGTTTTCTCCCCAAGGCAGTCTTGAATCCAGTCGTAAATCTTGTCCGATACACGATCTCTTATTTTTTTCACTAAACGGCAGTGCGGGACGTTGACAGATGCTTTTCTAAATCAAAGGACACGGCGTCAACCTGAACGTTGTTGTGTACAAAGCTATGGATCTCGTGGAGGAACAGAGCGAGCAAGTTTCGTAAGATCTGTGTCTGCAGAGTCCGTGTAAATTTTATAGAGCAGAGTTTCGGTCTCCAAAAACGTTATTCTTGAGCATAAAACATATTCCATAATTCTACAACAGATTGACGTCAACGATGTAGGTCTCTAATTGTGTGTGTCTGTCCTGCGGCCTTTCTTGAGAACGGCTGTGACCTGCGATTTATTCCAGTCGCCAGGCACCTTTCGTTGCTCCAGCGATGTTTCTTTCACGCAGAATATGTTACTGACATACAGGGCGCTCTGCTCGACAAAATCTTCTACAGCATCCTCTGTTATTTATGATGTCATATCCAAAGTCTTGCTATGTAGAACTACATTTTAATGTTAGTCCTACTTCTTCATTAAAGTTCTTGCTGTCACTTCATATAATGTTTGCTATTTCGACCTAGTTACTGAGGATAGTGTGCCGCAGCAAGCAAAAGTAGACTGGGAACGAAAAGAAGTCTAGTTGGAGATAAGCGGTCAGAGGTATCTGAAGAATCAGTCAAATATTTTAGCAGTGCCTTTGGACTCTAGTTGGGTCTTTGTCGTTGAGCCAGTGGATTACTCGCAGTACGGTCCATTATCAGAGCCAGGTACCGTATGGACGCGTCACTGCGGACCAGACGTCAGCGGCGCGGCCTTGCTGACGCACGCCGCTTTATCGCAAATTGCCGGCGGTCCCCGCGCAGAAAGCTTTATGAGTCTGCGAGTGACCTGTTGCGTATCACCAGTATCTAGGCACCCTGTGCGCAGTCGGAAAAACTTATATTTTAATGATAATACTGTTTTGAAGTCCCTCGCTTTACACTTACTACTGAAACTTGTAAAAAGTGTATTGTACAATTCAGTATTGAAACATGCAGCTGCATTTGTACTCAGTGCGATCTATTATTAATCTATTATCTGCACATTCAACCTTGATAAAGATGCAAATGGATCAAATGGCTCAGAGCACTATGGGACTTAACATCTGTGGTCATCAGTCCCCTAGAACTTAGGTTAGTTAGGTTTAAGCAGTTCTAAGGACATCACACACATCCTTGCCCGAGGCAGGATTCGAACCTGCGACCGTAGCGGTCACGAGGTTCCAGACTGAAGCGTCTAGAACCGCACGGCCACACCGGCTGGCTTGATAAAGATACAGTCGTCGGTGACGTGTCTACAGTGAACTTTACCGCTGTTTGCAGAACATGAATGACTGGTTGTTTAAGATCAAGCGCCACTCGTTACAGGAACTTCGAGAAAGGAACCTTATATGTGATGTGGCAAGATGTAGTGCCCGTGAAAGTGAACGAATGTACAAACACAAGTTCAACACACTCATACTAATTGGGAATTATTTGTCACTGTGAACGAGAACCTTAAAGTTAAAGCGACATATCGCTGAGCAAGCTCCCGGGGAAAGAAATTTATATTGGGTTGTGTTGGATGATATTCGTCAATGAGCACACGTCGACTTTCCTGTGAAATATACACTTCGAAGAATACGGTTACATCCCTGCCGTAAACAATGCGTGCAAACAGTGGGGCTGACAGTTTTGTTATATCAGTGGATCATGTTGCAATTTCTTGCACTGAGATTTGCCGTCGTCGTTTGGTAAATTAATACAAGCTTAAACTGTTGCTATAACTCGAAGTTTGTTTATACTAGTAGGAGCATAAAATTAAATTTTCGACCATCACTACCTGATCTCAAAATACTGAGTTTAAAGAGCTCTGCGACCGGTATTATTTTGATCATGGTCTGCTGGCACTCTGTGTGTGGAAACCATACAGAGTGACCGAGCGAGGTGGCACAGTGGTTAGACACTGGACTTGCATTCTGGAGGACGACGGTTCAATCCCGCGTCCGGCTATCCTGATTTAGGTTTTCCGTGATTTCCCTAAATCACTCCAGGCAAATGCCGGGATGGTTCCTCTGAAAGGGCACGGCCGACATCCTTCCCCACCCTTTCCTAATCCGATGAGACCGATGACCTCGCTGTCTTGTCTCCTTCCCCAAAAAACAACTACAACAACAACATACAGAGTCAGGTGGGAGAATATTTGTTAATGCCAATCTGAAAACCTTTTCTTGGAGTCTTCTGAGAGATTCAAGAGATGTTCGGCAATTTTATTGCAGATGGTAGTCTGCATATTGGCTCCGTTTGGAGCAAAGATGACTAGCATGTGCACGATCCTTGCATCACCGACACCATTTCATGTCCAGTTTGTCGAGCAGGAACCAACACTACCTTCATCTACATCTACATCCACACTCCGCAAGCCACCCGACGGTGTGTGGCGGAGGGTACCCTGAGTACCTCTATCGGTTCTCCCTTCTATTCCAGTCTCGTATTGTACGTGGAAAGGAGCATTGTCGGAATGCTTCCATTTTAAATCACTCTTAATGAGTACTCCCAGATAATTTATGGAATTAACTTCTTCCAGTTGCTGACCTGCTATTTTGTAGCTAAATGATAAGGGACCTATCTTTCTATGTATTCGCATCACATTACACTTGTCTACATTGAGATTCAATTGTCATTCCGTGCACCATGCGTCAATTCGCTGCAGATCCTCCTGCATTTCAGTACAATTTTCCATTGTTGCAAACTCTCGATACACCACAGCATCATCTGCAAAAAGCCTCAGTGAACTTCCGATGTCATCCACCAGGTCATTTATGTATATTGTGAATAGCAACGGTCCTATGACACTCCCCTGCGGCACACCTGAAATCACTCTTACTTCGGAAGACTTCTCTCCATTGAGAATGACATGCTGCGTTCTGTTATCTAGGAACTCCTCAATCCAATCACACAATTGATCTGATAGTCCGTATGCTCTTACCTTGTTCATTAAACGACTGTGGGGAACTGTGTCAAACGCCTTGCGGAAGTCAAGAAACACGGCATCTACCTGTGAACCCGTGTCTAAGGCCCTCTGAGTCTCGTGGACGAATAGCGCGAGCTGGGTTTCACACGACCGTCTTTTTCGAAACCCATGCTGATTCCTACAGAGTAGATTTCTAGTCTCCAGAAAAGACATTATATTCGAACATAATACGTGTTCCAAAATTCTACAACTGATCGACGTTAGAGATATAGGTCTATAGTTCTGCACATCTGTTCGACGTCCCTTCTTGAAAACGGGGATGACCTGTGCCCATTTCCAATCCTTTGGAACGCTTCGCTCTTCTAGAGACCTACGGTACACCGCTGCAAGAAGGGGGGCAAGTTCCTTCGCGTACTCTATGTAAAATCGAACTGGTATCCCATCAGGACCAGCAGCCTTTCCTCTTTTGAGCGATTTTAATTGTTTCTCTATCCCTCTGTCGTCTACTTCGATATCTACCATTTTGTCAACTGTGCGACAATCTAGAGAAGGAAGCACAGTGCAGTCTTCCTCTGTGAAACAGCTTTGGAAGAAGACATTTAGTATTTCGGCCTTTAGTCTGTCATCCTCTGTTTCAGTACAATTTTGGTCACAGAGTGTCTGGACATTTTGTTTTGATCCACCTACCGCTTTGACATAGGACCAAAATTTCTTAGGATTTTCTGCCACGTCAGTACATAGAACTTTACTTTCGAATTCATTGAAAGCCTCTCGCATAGCCCTCCTCACACTACATTTCGCTTCGCGTAATTTTTGTTTGTCTGCAAGACTTTGGCTATGTTTATGTTTGCTGTGAAGTTCCCTTTGCTTCCGCAGCAGTTTTCTAACTCGGTTGTTGTACCACGGTGGCTCTTTCCCATCTCTTACGATCTTGCGTGGCACAATCTCATCTAACGCATATTGTACCATGGTTTTGAACTTTGTCCACTGATCCTCAACACTGTCTGTACTTGAGACAAAACTTTTGTGTTGCGCCACCAAGTACTCTGAAATCTGCTTTTTGTCACTTTTGCTAAACAGAAAAATCTTCCTACCTTTTTTAATATTTCTATTTACGGCTGAAATCATCGATGCAGTAACCGCTTTATGATCGCTGATTCCCTGTTCTGCATTAACTGATTCAAATAGTTCGGGTCTGTTTGTCACCAGAAGGTCTAATATGTTATCGCCACGAATCGGTTTTCTGTTTAACTGCTCAAGGTAGTTTTCAGATAAAGCACTTAAAAATATTTCACTGGATTCTTTGTCCCTGGCACCCGTTATGAACGTTTGAGTCTCCCAGTCTATATCCGGCAAATTAAAATCTCCACCCAGAACTATAACATGGTGGGGAAATCTACTCGAAATATTTTCCAAATTATTCTCCAGGTGCTGAGCCACAACAGCTGCTGAGCCCGGGGGCCTATAGAGACATCCAATTACCATGTCTGAGCCTGCTTTAACCGTGACCTTCACCCAAATCGTTTCACAATTCGAATCTCCGTCAATTTCCTTCGATACTATTGCACTTCTTATCGCTATAAACACGCCTCCCCCTTCACTGTCCAGCCTATCTCTGCGGTATACATTCCAATACGAGTTTAGGATTTCATTACTGTTTACGTCTGGTTTCAGCCAACTTTCTGTTCCTAGTACTATATGGGCGTTGTGACCGTTTATTAATGAGGGCAGTTCTGGGACCTTTCTATAGACGCTCCTGCAGTTAACTATAAGCACATTAATATTGTTATTCCTTGTTGCATTTTGCCTACTCCTGCCTTGCCGCGTCTCAGGAGGCGTCTTGTCGGGCCTAGGGAGGGAATTCTCTAACCTAAAAAAACCCCATGTGCACTCCACACGTACTCCGCTACCCTCGTAGCCGCTTCCGGCGTGTAGTGCACGCCTGACCTATTCAGGGGGACCCTACATTTCTCCACCCGATAGCGGAGGTCGAGAAATTTGCACCCGAGCTCTCCGCAGAATCGTCTGAGCCTCTGGTTTAAGCCTTCCACTCGGCTCCAAACCAGAGGACCGCGATCGGTTCTGGGAACGATACTACAAATAGTTAGCTCTGATTCCACCCCGCGAGCGAGGCTTTCCGCCTTCACCAACTCCGCCAACCGCCTGTACGAACTGAGGATGACCTCTGAACCCAGACGGCAGGAGTCATTGGTGCCGACATGAGCAACAATTTGCAGTCGGGTGCACCCAGTGCTCTCTATCGCCGCCGGTAGGGCCTCCTCCACATCTCGAATGAGACCCCCCGGCAAGCAGACAGAGTGAACACTGGCCTTCTTCCCCGACCTTTCCGCTATTTCCCTAAGGGGCTCCATCACCCGCCTAACGTTGGAGCTCCCAATAACTAATAAACCCCTCCCCCCGTGTGCCTGCTCGGACCTTGCTGAAGGAGCGGCCACATGTCCACTCACAGGCAGAGCGGGCGATGCCACACTGCTAGCCTCCACATTTACCCTCCGCCTCGTGCGCCGCGAACGCCGCTGAACCCGCCACTCCCCTTGGGGAGAGGGTGGCCCAACCGCGCCCGGTACCCGCGAAGATGTCTCGACAGCAGGGACAGTGGGTGAAGCATGTAACACCTGGGGTGTACCTTGCGACGCACCAGACTCCCCACTGCCGCTACACTCCGAGGCAGCAGCCTGAAGACGGCTGACCGCGGCCATCAACACGCTCAGCTGTTCGCGAAGAGTGGCCAGCTCCTCCTGCGTCCGTACACAGCAGCCACACATCCTATCCATCCTAAGAAATCAATTTACTATAGAGTGTTAATAAACTTTTAAATAGACTGCTAATTCACTAAAGGCGGTTGATTATTGACTAAACTGTGATTGCTAACCACTTCTTGTAGAAAACAAGGAAAATAGCACTACCTGTCTCTGGACTGTATTGAAAACAAACACTAGCACTACTAAAACTATGACTGACTAAAGGGACTCTCTGTATTCAAAACAAACACGAAATCTATGGAACACTTAATAGCACTCGACTATTAAAGCTTCCTAAAAGCAAAAACACGCAGAAGAAGAAGTGACAAGTAAGAAAAATACAGTTAATACTTAAATTAAGGTAGCTCGCTGCACAGCAGACGTGAAGCAGACGGCGGTTGTTGAAATTTGCTCACTGCACGAATTGTGCACACCACAGACGTCGTTTTGGAAAGCGCAGAATGTTCAGTGATCTACTATTGTGCGCCAAACCACATACCACTCTTTCAGCAAAGCAACTGTAGTTACAAGTGGCTCAGTGATTGGATAATTAGCCTGAGTTTCTGGTCCACTGCACAATAATTTGAACCATTATCATTAGTGCCGTCTGCGGGTGCTGGTACGACGCGGCATTTTAGGAGCTCAGTTCATTTCCCGTGTGTGTGTGTGTGTGTGTGTGTGTGTGTGTGTGTGTGTGTGTGTGTGTGTGTGTGTGTCACTCATTACAAGCGACGACGCACGTTGGCACTCGAAGAACGTAAGTTACCAGTCGCTGGACAAGTGATGGCTAAAGTTGGGGACACACATTACAAATGTCAATATGACGATAATGATGTCAAATAAAGAAAACCTCAGATGGTAGCTGAATCGGCGAACCAGTTAGTGCCGTGTGCTCCAAGGCTCACACCCTTGGCCTTCGACAGAGTGAAATGTCACTGACTTAAGTCAACAGTAGGAGCCTAGTTTCTCGCAACGGCTTTCTAGGTTTTTTTCTTTTTTTTTTTTTTTTTGCATCAGATCTGGGTGAAACCGCACGTTCATCACTATTGTCTTCTCCAGGAGCAACTGAGTCGTGGCACGCACTCTGTCGGCTGCTCCTATGAAGGCTAACTGTCCTAGTTGTTCAGTCGTATACGATTTTACTTTGCGGTATTCCCAGTATTCTGTTGTCAACTTTGGCGTTTAACTCCGCATGTTTATGAGTTTCCTTGCTGCCGTGGTAGAGACTGTCGTCGCTGCTGCTGCTGTTATTGTCTTTTATAACCTATAGGCGCCTTCTGACTGGTCGGCGTACGTTATCAGTGCATCATACAGTCGTAGATTGTGCCAGCGCCTGGACTAATGGCTCCACTGCTCCCGTAGGGCCGTGAACAATTCCGCGAATTTCTGTCTGTCAGCGCCGAGAGATCGCTTCCAAGCACCACTTACCGTACCCGCCGTCCCGGCTGTTGTTTTGCCCGCACATTTTAATTCCTACTTCCTCTTTAATAACAGAATCCCGGCAAGTGGAAGAGTAGAATAACATTTCAGTTTCATCAAACATTATTCCATATTTATTTGATAAACGACAAGAAACCCGAGAATATTTTATCGAAGTCAACACTTCTACATCTGTTAAACGCGTGAAGGAAAGCCAGCTGATGCCACTGCTTCAGTGGTACCCAGTCTAGCGTCGCTTCAGTGGCGCTTGTAGGCTTTCAGATTCATTGAGACTGCACCGACTTACTCAGTAGTACTGGAGGCTGCTAGATACGAAACGCAATAATCAGTCGGACCTTCTGCTGCTTTGTCAACAAGAAAACGAAGCAGCCGCGATTCACCTGGTTAGGTGAAGAGCTGTAAGAACCGGCGATGACATAGGATGACATTCTGAAACGCATTCTGCTCGAGAAGACACCCCAAGAACGCCTAATTTTTCAACAAAAACCACTACTAAAAACTGACCAAACGGGAATTGTAGCGGGGAAGGAACAGCACAGGATATTACCGCAGGATCACTGGGCTAAAGTTAAAGTTCAGGTCCAAGAAAATAGAGGAGTACAGCTAAAATGGCCCGGTCTGTAGGTAATATATGCGACCAGAAGATAAAAATGAAATGAATAAACTTGTCTGAGTTCAGAAGCCTGCAACATCTTTCGTTACTTTTGTAAATTGCAGAACGTGTTTGAAGCCTGTCCGAAGAACTAGCTGTACTAATTATTGTTTCTCATTATTTTTATTCATAATGGCTTTAGTCACAAGCAGTGTTTATCTTTCATACAAACGCGTCGGTTCTCGGTATCAGTACTAGGAATAAGAATAACATTCATAGCAACAGTATCACCCATTTTGGCCCATAGAGATGAAATTTATTCAGAAACATACATTTTTATTAACTTGCCGCCAGCCATAGAATATGTAGCTACCAATATAGCACATAGTAAGAGGAGCATAAAATCCGTACTGTTGACTAACTCATCTGTTGAATTTCTTAGGATAATATGAATGCTGTGTAGTAAACGACTTGGGCCGCTGTGACTGGGCGGTTCTGGGCCCTTCAGTCTGGAACCACGCGACCGCTACGGTCGCAGGTTCGAATCCTGCCTCGGGCATGGATGTGTGTGATGTCCTTAGGTTAGTTAGGCTTAAGTAGCTCTGCAATAATGTATCACTTCTTTGGGATACCACTCGCGTTTTTTAATATAGCCACACGAGAAGACTAAATTATCTTAATACAACACCTTCTGAGACAGCAAAGTACATGATCAAACACAATGGTTACTAAAATGTATCGGAGCGTGGAATGTCAGATCCCTTAATCGGGCAGGTAGGTTAGAAAAGTTAAAAAGGGAAATGGATAGGTTAAAGTTAGATATAGTGGAAATTAGTGAAGTTCGGTGGCAGGAGGAACAAGACTTCTGGTCAGGTGACTACAGGGTTATAAAAACAAAATCAAATAGGGGTAATGCAGGAGTATGTTTAATAATAAATAGGAAAATAGGAATGCGGGTAAGCTACTACAAACAGCATAGTGAACGCACTATTGTGGCCAAGATAGATACGAAGCCCACACCTACTACAGTAGTACAAGTTTATATGCCAACTAGCTCTGCAGATGACGAAGAAATTGAAGAAATGTACGATGAAATAAAAGAAATTATTCAGATAGTGAAGGGAGACGAAAATTTAATAGTAATGGGTGACTGGAATTCGAGTGTAGGAAAAGGGAGAGAAGGAAACATAGTATGTGAATATGGATTGGGGCTAAGAAATGAAAGAGGAAGCCGCCTAGTAGAATTTTGTACAGAGCACAACTTAATCATAGGTAACACTTGGTTTAAGAATCATGAAAGAAGGTTGTATACGTGGAAGAACCCTGGAGGTACTAAAAGGTATCAGATAGATTATATAATGGTAAGACAGAGATTTAGGAACCAGGTTTTAAGTTGTAAGACATTTCCAGGGGCAGATGTGGACTCTGACCACAATCTATTGGTTATGACCTGTAGATTGAAACTGAAGAAACTGCAAAAATGTGGGAAATTAAGGAGATGGGACCTGGATAAACTGAAAGAACCAGAGGTTGTACAGAGTTTCAGGGAGAGCATAAGGGAACAATTGACAGGAATAGGGGAAAGAAATACAGTAGAAGAAGAATGGGTAGCTCTGAGGGATGAAGTAGTGAAGGCAGCAGAGGATCAAGTAGGTAAAAAGACGAGGGCTGCTAGAAATCCTTGGGTAACAGAAGAAATATTGAATTTAATTGATGAAAGGAGAAAATATAAAAATGCAGTAAATGAAGCAGGCAAAAAGGAATACAAACGTCTCAAAAATAAGATCGACAGGAAGTGCAAAATGGCTAAACAGGGATGGCTAGAGGACAAATGTAAGGATGTAGAAGCTTATCTCACTAGGGGTAAGATAGATACTGCCTACAGGAAAATTAGAGAGACCTTTGGAGAGAAGAGAACCACGTGTATCAATATCAAGAGCTCAGATGGCAACCCAGTTCTAAGCAAAGAAGGGAAGGCAGAAAGGTGGAAGGAGTATATAGAAGGTTTATACAAGGGCGATGTACTTGAGGACAATATTATGGAAATGGAAGAAGATGTAGATGAAGACGAAATGGGAGATACGATACTGCGTGAAGAGTTTGACAGAGCACTGAAAGACCTGAGTCGAAACAAGGCCCCCGGAGTAGACAACATTCCATTAGAACTACTGACTGCCTTGGGAGAGCCAGTCATGACAAAACTCTACCAGCTGGTGAGCAAGATGTATGCGACAGGCGAAATACCCTCAGACTTCAAGAAGAATATAATAATTCCAATCCCAAAGAAAGCAGGTGTTGACAGATGTGAAAATTACCGAACTATCAGTTTAATAAGTCACAGCTGCAAAATACTAACGCGAATTCTTTACAGACGAATGGAAAAACTGGTAGATGCGGACCTCGGGGAGGATCAGTTTGGATTCCGTCGAAATGTTGGAACACGTGAGGCAATACTGACCTTACGACTTATCTTAGAAGAAAGATTAAGAAAAGGCAAACCTACGTTTCTAGCATTTGTAGACTTAGAGAAAGCTATTGACAATGTTGACTGGAATACTCTTTTTCAAATTCTAAAGGTGGCAGGGGTAAAATACAGGGAGCGAAAGGCTATTTACAATTTGTACAGAAACCAGATGGCAGTCATAAGAGTCGAGGGGCATGAAAGGGAAGCAGTGGTTGGGAAAGGAGTGAGACAGGGTTGTAGCCTCTCCCCGATGTTATTCAATCTGTATATTGAGCAAGCAGTAAAGGAAACAAAAGAAAAATTTGGAGTAGGTATTAAAATTCATGGAGACGAAGTAAAAACTTTGAGGTTCGCCGATGACATTGTAATTCTGTCAGAGACGGCAAAGGACTTGGAACAGTAGTTGAACGGAATGGACAGTGTCTTGAAAGGAGGATATAAGATGAACATCAACAAAAGCAAAACGAGGATAATGGAATGTAGTCCAATTAAATCGGGTGATGCTGAGGGAATTAGATTAGGAAATGAGACACTTAAAGTAGTAAAGGAGTTTTGCTATTTAGGAAGTAAAATAACTGATGATGGTCGAAGTAGAGAGGATATAAAATGTAGACTGGCAATGGCAAGGAAAGCGTTTCTGAAGAAGAGAAATTTGTTAACATCGAATATAGATTTAAGTGTCAGGAAGTCATTTCTGAAAATATTTGTTTGGAGTGTAGCCATGTATGGAAGTGAAACATGGACGATAACTAGTTTGGACAAGAAGAGAATAGAAGCTTTCGAAATGTGGTGCTACAGAAGAATACTGAAGATAAGGTGGATAGATCACGTAACTAATGAGGAGGTATTGAATAGGATTGGGGAGAAGAGAAGTTTGTGGCAGAACTTGACTAGAAGAAGGGATCGGTTGGTAGGACATGTTTTGAGGCATCAAGGGATCACAAATTTAGCATTGGAGGGCAGTGTGGAGGGTAAAAATCGTAGAGGGAGACCGAGAGATGAGTACACTAAGCAGATTCAGAAGGATGTAGGTTGCAGTAGGTACTGGGAGATGAAGAAGCTTGCACAGGATAGAGTAGCATGGAGAGCTGCATCAAACCAGTCTCAGGACTGAAGACCACAACAACAACAACAACAACAACAACAACAACAACATCTTTACACTATTTGTGACACGTATCTGTGCCTCATGACTACTGGAGTGAATCTTTTAATACTTAATACTGGCAAACATATTCTGCCACAGACAACATGACTGCACATCTCAACTGCCTAATCCAGAGTGACGAACAGGAACTTAAATAAAAATTGGAAACACATCCTACGACAGACAACATGTCTGTTCTTCTCGACTGCCTAATCCAGAGTGACGAACAGCCCGAAACACTTCGCGCGCCATACGAGAAAAGGCGTGACCCGAACGCTTCCGAAGTGCTTCGTCTGCAATTTCGTCAGTCTTTTGCTTTTTATTTAAATTGTTTTTAATGATTCTAAAATGACTGATTGATAGTCAGCTGTTGAGAGATATTTATATTCCAATGAGTAGTTCAGCTAATAATAACAACTATACTTTAACGAAACTTCCTGGCAGGTTAAAACTGTGTGCCCGACCGAGACTCGAACTCGGGACCTTTGCCTTTCGCGGGCAAGCGCTCTACCATCTGAGCTACCGAAGCACAACTCACGCCCGGTACTCACAGCTTTAATTCTGCCAGTATCTGTGTGAGTACCGGGCGTGAGTCGTGCTTCGGTAGCTCAGATGATGGGCAAAGGTCCAGAGTTCGAGTCTCGGTCGGGCACACAGTTTTAATCTGCCAGGAAGTTTCATATCAGCGCACACTCCGCTGCAGAGAAAAAAATATCATTCTGGTATACTTTAACGTTTTGGCGTCCTTGCTCCGAACGCAGCAGCCAATCACAGAGCAGTAGCATTATGCAGGGGGTCTTTCTCACGGGAATGGTACCGAATCTAACATCTGTCACAGGTACCTCACACCACATTTCGTCATCTATATACTTATTGCATCTATACTGCCATGGGAACAGCTTCTTGGAGCCTAATACGATGGCTGACTAAGCCAGAAATATTACAACTTTAGTATGTATTCATTTAAACGTTTCTAAGAAGTTTACTGTGTAAATGGAAAAAAGTGTAAAATCTCTTATTTTCTCCACACCCTTACGATTTGCGGCAGCGATATTAGTATGCCAATTCTCTTTTGTTCTGACAAGTTCCATTTCCTGCAGTATCTCCTGGCGACAGATCTGTGAAACGAAGAGTGTCTCTAATATAAGGACACACAAGCGCTGTGTGGATATTCAGCAGCATGACTTTTCGCTTTGCTGTGCAATCCAGTAGAGGGCAGAGCCTGCAGCCACCTTTTTCAGCACATCTTGTGACGCCCACAATAGTCCATTCTTCCTAATCGCGGCGCTTCACACATTGACGAACATGATAGTTAGGAGTCGTGGATCCTCTTTTAGAATAAGTAGTTAGTCGATTGTTCACACTCGTTGGACAGCGCCCATGTTTCATCGAAGAACTCAGTACGTTATCCCCGACGGCGAATGTTCCTAGAAATGACAGTAATTTCAGGCGTGCCACAGTGACGTGGAGTAGGATCAATAAGGGGCAGTCAGATGAAAACGAGACAGTTGGGAAAAAAGTAAGCTGTAAACTGTTTATTATTTCAAAAGTAATAGTCATAGCTGTTAATGAATACATTTATCTCACTGTGAGACAAGACTGTCAGTGCCTTCATGGAAGAATGTTTGCGGTTGTCTACGGAACAATGATGGTACCCAGGCGCGCACTTCTAAGTGCGAAGCAAATCGACGGCCACGAATGTCCTGGATGTGTAAAGGCTTCCTAGAGAAACCTTTGCAGCGTAGTCGAAACAACCTTGGCAACATGTGGTGCCATGAAGAGAGATTCGTGGCCTCCATTTGCTTCGGACGAAGAGGTGCATCCCTGGGTACAATTAGGCAAGTACAAAAATTTTTCCATGAAGGCGTTGACCGTCTTGTCTCACGATCAGATTAGTTTTTCGTTCCATAGATCCGTGCTGAGGAGATCCTCGTGGATGTGGAACATGTCAATTTTTTTAAGCTGAAATAACAATACTAATAGTATGAATATATACATCATTTGTCTCTATTAAGAAATTCGTCAATGGAGAAGGAGTTGGCCACTAGTAAGTCTTTCAGACTCCTTTTACACTGATCTTTATTTGTAACTAAATTTTTTATGTTTGCTGGCAAATTATTGAAGATGAGTGTTCCTGAGTAGTGGACCCCTTTTTGAACTAAAGTAAGTGCTTTTAAGTCCTTGTGCAGATCATTTTTGTTCCTTGTATTGTATGTATGAATCTAGCTGTTTGTTGGAAAAAGAGCTATATTATTTAGGACAAATTTCATTAAGGAGTAAATATACTGAGAGGCAGTAGTCAGCATACCCAGTTCTTTGAAGAGGTTTCTACAGGACGTCCGTGAATTTACTTCACAAATAATACGTATTACACGCTTTTGGACTCTGAAAGCTTTTGTTTGACTTGAAGAGTTACCTCAAAATATTATACCATATGACTTTATGGAATAAAAGTAGGCAAAGTATGCAAGCATCTTTCATTTTATGTCACCTATGTCTGCTATCAGTCGAATTGCAAATACAGATTTGTTAAGGCGTATCTGCAGTTCTGTGGTTTGCTCCTCCCAACTGAATTTATTATAAAGTTGTAATCCCTGGAATTTAAGACTTTCAACCTCTTCTATCTGCTCTTCTTCATACTTTATGGATATGCTGGGTGGAAACCTCTTACAGGTTCTGTATTCCATATAGTGACTCTCTTAGAAGTTAAATGGGATAAATGTATCAACAGTTACGACGACTGCTTTTGAAATAATAAACAGTGTACTTATCTTTTCCATTTGCCTGGTTTTCATTTGACTGTCACTGATTTAATGTTTCAATAAGCATAGAAAATTTTCCAGATAGGGTCAGCAGGACTCTTAGAATGTTCCCTGATTACGCCGTTGTCTGCTGGAAGTTATCGCCGTTGGACTATAGTAAGCAAATGTAGAAAGACTTGAACAAAATTTACTCTTCGTGTAATGGATGACACATTAAGTGTGGAAGTAATTGCTATAACAGAGAGATAATCCAGTAGTATCCGATTACAAGAGTGGTAGCGACATTATTGAGCACACCGTGTAAGTACTTTGGAGTGGTACTAAGAAGCCTTATGAAATGGGGCGATTATGTAAAATCAGCATCAGGTACGGTGAATGGAAGACAGATTTGCTAGAAGAGTTGTGGAAAAGTTCAGTGCATCTCCAAAGGAAAACATTAAAGACACTTGTCCGACCCACTAGAATTCCGGCGACTGGAGTTCTCAAGTAAGCATGACAAG
Organism: Schistocerca gregaria; assembly: GCF_023897955.1. Taxonomy (NCBI): domain Eukaryota; kingdom Metazoa; phylum Arthropoda; class Insecta; order Orthoptera; family Acrididae; genus Schistocerca; species Schistocerca gregaria. The sequence continues at coordinate 657,310,427 of NC_064923.1, forward strand.
AGACAGAACGAACTGATATACGTATTTCTGCTGGGACTGTAACAAGAAGAAAGGCAACATTGGTTTCGTTAAATCCTATAGGATTAGTATTCGAGGAAGATAATCAGTACAGCTGGACTCTCTCACAACAAGCACACAAATCTGATGCGAATAAGGTTATTTTGTTGAAGTTCTGCTTTGCAGCAGATTTTAACAGCGAAACGTAGCTGCTGCCGGCTGGGACTGCAGCGTGGTGGCCTTCCCTCAGAGCACTGAATGCCGCTGATTCAGGCCTTTTGCGGGCTTCCCAGGACACGGTGCAAACCCGCGTGGCTGCCGCGTTATGTAAGGCAGCTACTTTATTCCATCTGTCGGACCGCGCTGGTTTTATATCACGAATAAACCATTAAAAAGGTTGACAGGGAATCTTATGCAAAAGCGACTGAGTCGAAAGCTAATAAAAGCTAAGAAAATTTCCTGTTTATCTTTCGTCTGCTGACGGATAAAAATCAAGGTATACACATTTTGATAAAGATATTTCTTTGAGCACGAACTCCGCGTAACAGGTGTTCAAAGTGGCGTTTCCGTGTTGCTACGCCGACAAGAGATCGCTTATAAAGTTCTGTCGTATCCATTCCAACGACCCAGTGTGGACCCTTACCAGATGATGCTCTTCAGCCCCGATAGGCGTCTTGTACATAGAACTCAAAAGTAATTAGGTAGAGTCTTACCAGGTGAACGAACTAGGCTATCAGGAGATTCTCCACAGCCCCTCCGTACCCAATGCGACTGTTGAGCATTCCGCCTCTGGTTGAAACAGGATTCATCTGCTGCGGCAAGTAATCATCACTGCAGCACTCATTGTCTCGACAACATGCTTGGTCCCAAGTCAGGCATTAAAGCCTGCCTTTTATGTGAACAGTTGTCTAGCTGCTGACTGCGTATTCCTTCCCATGCAACACAGTACGTAACACCATGTCAGGCGTAAATCATCAAAATGGTGCAAATGGCTCTGAGCACTATGGGACTTACGACTAAGGTCATCAGTCCCCTAGAACTTAGAACTACTTAAACCTAACTAACCTAAGGACGTCACACGCATCCATGCCCGAGGCAGGATTCGAACCTGCGACCGTAGCGGTCGCGCGGTTCCAGACTGTGGCGTCTAGAACCGCTCGGCCACCCGGCCGGCCGTAAATCACCGATCGAGGACTCCGCGCAAGCCGGCACTGTATTGTTTACGCCGGGAACCTAGAAAATTCATAGCCGTTTCGGTCGGTGTATTGCGGGGACCAGTAGCCTTTTTTTTTCATCCGTTGGAAGAGACTTGGATATAATAGCCTGTCTCTTACCTACTCGCTCCAAAACGATGGCAGTTTCCGTTCAATTACCATTTGCTTGTCCGTACGCTAAAAAATCATGCCTCTTTAAAACACTTTTCTGAAATGTAATGCCTCCGAATTTTAATGTGAAAACCATCAAATCTTGTCAAATAAAACAAATGTTACTAACATTCTCCATATTTGTTCTTCATGTCTACATTTTTGCAGCCCTATTCCGCTAGAGGGCTCCGAATTGTAGCGCGTATGTAACGTAACTATGCCGATGCGTGAGAAACAGTGTGCTGTAATCGAGTTTCGAATTAGAACAGTTCGCCGGCACTTGGAGTACCCTCTCCTTGAGCATGACAATACGTAACACACGAGCGCAGCGACATTTGCAACAATCCGACGCCTTGGGTTCACTGTCCTTGATCATCCTCCATAGAGACCCGACTTGACCCCATCCGGTTTTCATCTGTTTCCAAACCTTAAGGAACATCTTGATAGTGATGGAAGCGATGCTAGCAGAGGAGAGGTTGTAGGTTCCGTCAACAAAGTCAAACATTCTACAGAGACGGTATCAGCAAACTGGTCTCAGTGTCAGCCGTAGTCAGAACATCGCTCTGTATAGCTGTGAGTGCTTTATGTCCGAGATAAGTCAATTTGAGCGTGGGCAAATTGTTTGTGCGCATATAGTGGTTGCTTTCGTAACAAAGGTAACCGAAGTGTTCGGTATTTCAAGCGGCACCGTTTCGAAACTTTATACCCTATACAGGGGAAAGCGGAAAAATATACACTCCTGGAAATGGAAAAAAGAACACATTGACACCGGTGTGTCAGACCCACCATACTTGCTCCGGACACTGCGAGAGGGCTGTACAAGCAATGATCACACGCACGGCACAGCGGACACACCAGGAACCGCGGTGTTGGCCGTCGAATGGCGCTAGCTGCGCAGCATTTGTGCACCGCCGCCGTCAGTGTCAGCCAGTTTGCCGTGGCATACGGAGCTCCATCGCAGTCTTTAACACTGGTAGCATGCCGCGACAGCGTGGACGTGAACCGTATGTGCAGTTGACGGACTTTCAGCGAGGGCATATAGTGGGCATGCGGAAGGCCAGGTGGACGTATCGCCGAATTACTCAACACGTGGGGCGTCAGGTCTCCACAGTACATCGATGTTGTCGACAGTGGTCGGCGGAAGGTGCACGTGCCCGTCGACCTGGGACCGGACCGCAGCGACGCACGGATGCACGCCAAGACCGTAGGATCCTACGCAGTGCCGTAGGGGACCGCACCGCCACTTCCCAGCAAATTAGGGACACTGTTGCTCCTGGGGTATCGGCGAGGACCATTCGCAACCGTCTCCATGAAGCTGGGCTACGGTCCCGCACACCGTTAGGCCGTCTTCCGCTCACGCCCCAACATCGTGCAGCCCGCCTCCAGTGGTGTCGCGATAGGCGCACAGGCACACAGGGCCAACACCCGGAATCATGGTGTGGGGAGCGATCTCCTACACTGGCCGTACACCTCTGGTGATCGTCGAGGGGACACTGAATAGTGCACGGTACATCCAAACCGTCATCGAATCCATCGTTCTACCATTCCTAGACCGCCAAGAGAACTTGCTGTTCCAACTGGACAATGCACGTCCGCATGTATCCCGTGTCACCCAACGTGCTCTAGAAGGTGTAAGTCAACTACCCTGGCCAGCAAGATCTCCGGATCTGTCCCCCATTGAGCATGTTTGGGACTGGAAGAAGCGTCGTCTCACGCAGTCTGCGCGTCCAGCACGAACGCTGGTCCAACTGAGGCGCCAGGTGGAAATGGCATGGCAAGCCGTTCCACAGGACTACATCCAGCATCTCTACGATCGTCTCCATGGGAGAATAGCAGCCTGCATTGCTGCGAAAGGTGGATATACACTGTACTAGTGCTGACATTGTGCATGCTCTGTTGCCTGTGTCTATGTGCCTATAGTTCTGTGAGTGTGATCATGTGATGTATCTGACCCCAGGAATGTGTCAATAAAGTTTCCCCTTCCTGGGACAATGAATTCACGGTGTTATTATTTCAATTTCCAGGAGTGTATTTCTCTAAGTCACAAAGCGGACGAAACTGTCTGTTGAGCGATCGTGGGGCGAAACATAATTTAAGAGGATTGCGACGAAAATAAGAGGACGAAAGCTGCAAAATTCACTGAAGAATGAATGTCGCACTCGTGAACCTGTCAGCGCCAAAGCAACACGAAGGGAGTTCCATAAGTACATCTACATCTAGTCCGCCCCCGGTAGCTGAATGGTTAGCGTGACGCATTGTCAATCCTCTGGGTCTGGGAATTTTCTACGCCCAGGACTGGGTGTTGTGCTGTCATCTTTCTGTCATCCTCATAGACTGCAGGTCGCCGCAGTGGCTTCAAATTGTGAGACCGGCACCCGGCGAACGGTCTGCCCGACGAGGGGCCCTAGCCATACGATTAAATGAGAAATAAATCTACATCTACAAGGATACTCTGCAAACCACATTTAAGTGCCTGGCAGAGGGTTCATCGCACCACCTTCACAATTCTCTATTTCCAAACTCGTACAGCGCGCGGAAAGAACGAACACCTACATATTTCCGTACGACCTCTGATTTCCCTTATTTTATCGTGGTGATCATTTCTCCCTATGTAGGTCGGTGTCGTCAAAATATTTTCGTATTCGAAGGAGAAAGTTGGTGATTGGAATGTCGTGAGAAGATTCCGTCGCAACGAAAAACGTCTTTCTTTTAATGATGTCCAGCCCAAATCCTGTATCATTTCTATGACACTCTCTCCCATATTTTGCGACAATACAAAACGTGTTGCCCTTCAAGAACTTTTTCGATGTACTCCGTCAGTTCTATTTGGTAAGGATCCCACACGGCGCAGCAGTATTTTAAGAGGACGGACAAGCGTAGTGCAGGCAGTCTCCTTAGTACATTACATTTTCCTAGTGTCTTGCCAATAAAACTTAGTCTTCCACAACATTTTCTATGTATTCCTTCCAATTTAAGTTGTTCGTAATTGTAATACCTAGGTATTTAGTTGAATTCACGGCTTTTAGATTCGACTGATTCATGGTGTAACCGAAGTTTAACGAATTCCTTTTAGCGCTCATGTGGATGACCTCACACTTTTCGTTATTTAGGGTCAACTGCCACTTTTCGCACAGTTCAGATATCTTTTCTAAATCGTTTTTGCAGTTTGTTTTGATCTTCTGATGACTGTATTAGTCGATACACGACAGCGTCATCTGCAAACAACCTAAGAAGGCTGCTCATATTGTCTCCCAAATCATTTTTATAGATGAGGAACAGCAAAGGGCCTATAACACTACCTTGGGGAACGCCTGAAATCACTTCTCTTTTACTCGATGACTTTCCGTCAATTACTACGAACTGTGACCTCTCGACAGGAAATCAAAAATCCAGTCACATAACTAGGACGATATTTCATAAGCACGCAATTTCACTACGAGCCGCTTGTGTGGCACAGTGTCAAAAGCCTTCCGGAAGTCCAGAAATACGGAATTGATCTGAAATCCCTTGTCAATAGCACTCGACACTCCATGTGAATAAAGAGCTAGTTGTGTTTCACAGGAACGATGTTTTGTAAACCAGTGTTGACTGTATGTCAATAGACCGTTTTCTTCGAGGTAATTCATAATGTTCAAACACAATATATGTTCCAAAATCCTGATGTATATCGACGTTATCGATATGGGCCTGCAATTTAGTGGATTACTTCTACTTGGTAGGGCATATTCTGAGGCATCAAGAGATCACCAATTTGGTATTGGAGGGCAGCGTGGATCGTAAAAAATGTAGAGGGAGACCAAGAGATGAATACACTAAACAGATTCAGAAGGATGTAGGTTGTAGTAGGTACTGGGAGATGATGAACCTTGCACAGGATAGAGTAACATGGAGAGCTGCATCAAACCAGTCTCTGGACTGAAGACTACAACAACAACAACTTGTACTATCTTTCTTGAATATTGGTGTGATCTGTGCAACTTTCCAGTTTTTCGGTACGGATCTTTCGTCGAGCTAACGGTTGTATATGATTGTGCAGTTTGGAGCTAATGCATCAGCATAATTCCCGAGGATATTTACTTCTACGTTACTCATGTTTTCAGCTGTTCCTGATTCGAACTCTGGAATATTTACTTCGTCTTCTTTTGTGAAGGCATTTCAGAAGGCTGTGTTTTCAGAAGGCTGTGTTTAGTAGCTCTGCTTTGGCAGCACTGTATTCGATAGTATCTCCATTGCGATCGCGCGGAGAAGGCATTGATTGTTTCTTGCTGCTAACATACTTCACATACGACTAGAATCTCTTTGGATTTTCTGCCAGGTTTCGAGACAAAGTTCAGTTTTGGAAACTGTTATAGGCATCTCGCATTGAAGTCCGCGCTAAATTTCGAGCTTCTGTAAAAGATCGCCCGCCAATCTTGGGGATTTTGCGTCTGTTTAAATTTGACATGTTTGTTTCGTTGTTTCTGCAACAGTGTTCTAACCCGTTTTGTGCACCAAGGACGATCAGCTCCGTCGTTTGTTAATTTATTTGGTATAAATCTCTCAATTGCTGCCTGTATTATTTCTTTGAATTCAAGCCACATCTGGTCTACACTTATATTATTAATTTGGAATGAGTGGAGATTGTCTCTCAGGAAGGCATCAAGTGAATTTTTATCTGGTTTTTTGACTAGTAGGGAATTTCAGAGTGAACTGGAATTCCAAAGTCACTCATCAATGACGCAAATGAGTGCCAGGAAAACGTGGTACCGAAGCTAAAAAAGGTGGGCTATTGGGCAATGAAAGAATGCCATTTGGTCGAATGAGTCTCGTTTCACTCTGTTTCCAACTTCTACCCGACTTCACGTCTGCGATGCAGATTACTTGCTATGAGGAGCATGACGGAGGTTCGGTGATATGAGCAGCCTTATCGTGGTATCTCATGGGCCCCGTAGGTATCCTTGAAGGTCGCATTACTGCCAAGGATTATGTGACCATTTTGGCTGATCAGGCCCACCCCATTGTACAATGATTGTTTCATGTGTGTTCCAAGACGACAGGGCTCCTGTTCTCACAGCTCGCACCATCCAGGACTGGTTTTGTGAGCGCGAGGAAGAACTGTCGAATCTCCCCTTGCCTCCAGTCACCAGATTTCAGTGTTGTTGAGTCTTAATTTCTTTCTTTGGAGAGAATGTGCGTGATTGTTATCCACTTCCATAAGCATTACCTGAACACCATAAAGGACATTTCTTTATCCATTCCGAGACGGCTGGAAGCTGTTTCTTATATCGTATTATACATGGTAAAGCGTTTTTTGGTGTTTCCAAATTTTTGTCTACCATACATAAAATAAGCCATTTATGCCATTAAGTGATGTTGCCCCTCCTTGTACTACGTTAAGCTCTGTCTACAACTTCTGCTACGAGTAACGGTTTTAGTCGATATTCAGCCATTTAACTCAGGCGATCTTCCACAAGCTTTTCTCCGAGCGGCCAGGCAGTCTTCCTCGTGGTTTGTCTGGTCTCTTTTGACTTTCTTCTTTCTTTCTTTCACTGGTGCCATATCCCGCGCTGACACAGGGTCGGCATTGTTAGTAACGGATTTGGCAAGGTTAGTGGAAAGGGATGACTGGATGCCCTTCCTTCCGTCACCCCGTACCCCCCGGAAAAGAGTTAGTGTACCCCTACTCTCTGCATCGAGTGTAATTAATGGAATAGTGCGAGCGTGTTCAGATGTCTGCGAGTCGTGTTACTGAGGCGGAAAGTGGGGACCAGCCCGGTACTCACCTAGCGGGATGTGGAAAACCGCCTAAAAACCACATCCAGGCTGGCCTGCACACCTGCCCTCGTCGTTAATCCGGGCGGATTCGATCCGGGGCCAGCGCGCCTACCCGAGTCCAGGAAGCAGCGTGTTAGCACTCTTGGCTACCCTGGCAGGTCTGTCTGGTCTCTTCTGGCAACATGGTCAGCCATTGCCATTTCATAGTGGCTATTCTCTCCAGGATATAACTGACGCCGGTAACTGACCTGATGTCTTCTGCGCCTTTTTTTAGTTTTTCCTTGTAAACCCAATATAGACCTCCCCATGCTTCGCTGTGATGTTCTAAGTTTCCCTCTTGCATGTTGATGAAGTGTCCATTTCTCACAACTGTGTCAACACAGGAAGCACAGTGATCAGAAACTGCTTTTTCCAGTTTAATTGCCATGTTTGACCTGAAGATTGTATTGTATGGTATTGTATGTTAACTGGGGGCCTAGAAACGACGGAGAGGCTCTGTCCCCGCCGCAGCCGCAGTGGTCCACAATCCCACGACGACTACCCAGGCCACTTCACCCCTCCGCCGCCCCACACCGAACCCAGGGTTATTGTGCGGTTCGGCCCCCGGTGCTCCCCCCTCCCCCCTCCCGCAGAGAACGTTTCACACCAGACGAGTGTAACCCCTATGCTTGCATGGTAGAGTACTGGTGGTGTACACGTACGTGGAGAATTGTTTGCGCAGCAATCGTCGACATAGTGTAGCTGAGGCGGAATAAGGGGAACCAGTCCGCATTCGCCGAGGTACATGGAAAACCGCCTAAAAACCATCCACAGACTGGCCGGCTCACCGGACCTCGACACAAGTCCGCCAGGCGGAGTCGTGCCGGGGACAGGCGCTCCTTCCCACTCCGGAAATCTGTGCGTGAGACCCCTCGGCTAACCGGGCGGGCTGATCTGAAGATACTTGAACATCTTTCAAATTGTTGCCGGACTAGCATGATGCATCGAAGTATTTCAAATCTTATGTCTCCAGTCGTATTAACAAGCTGGCCAAGACAGAGGTATTCCTTGATAATTACAGTAGAGTATTTTTGAGTTGTAAGTTTCTTACCGTGTGCCCGCATCTCGTGGTCGTGCGGCAGCGTTCTCGCTTCCCACGCCTGGGTTCCCGGGTTCGATTCCCGGCGGGGTCAGGGATTTTCTCTGCCTCGTGATGGCGGGGTGTTGTGTGATGTCCTTAGGTTAGTTAGGTTTAAGTAGTTCTAAGTTCTAGTGGACTAATGACCATAGATGTTAAGTCCCATAGTGCTCAGAGCCATTTGAACCATTTTTCTTACCGTGCTCAGTTTTTGAGACATAGCTTTTGAATTGGAAAGGTTTATGTTCAGTGCCAGTGCCTGACATACCGAGGTGACATCAGATACCAGCATTTGTAGTTCTTCAAAATAATTTGCCAGTATCACAGTTGCACGAGAAAATCTGTGGTTGTCAGGTCTCTTCACGCTGATCGTAATTCCTTTTTATTCTTAGTTCAGTTGGGTATTATTTTTTTCCAGGGAGGTTATTAACAGCTTCGTACAGACTGAATCGCCTTGCTTCACTCATACGAGTATGCTAATTGGAAATTCTTGAGTTGATTCCCTGGCTTCAGAAGTATCATATATGTGGTACAGGATTTTAATAAGCTGAGGCTTGCGTGACAGCAGGATTGCCAACTGAATCGAGGACCTTTTCAGAATATACATAAGCTATACATAGGGGCTGAAATACGACCGCCAATTCGGAGGCCGACTGATTTCATTCGATAACAATTTGCGCCACTCTGGCCGCAGGAATGAATACGGAATTCACTAGGTAACAGAGATAACAGGAAACGTTCACCAGGTACTACTCCCATAACCTTCTTCCCACTATAAAGCATGAGCAAATTTTCATTGCAAACAGAATAAGTTCCCAACTCGTAACTGAGTAGACGGTTTCGTCATGGACTGGCCTCACCGAAACTGCAGGCAGTGGGCCGTCCTTGTTAAAGTCACGCCGAAGGAAACGGTCTCTCATCTAGAGGATGGACATGGACTGTATGCACCGCTGCAAACCCTTTGAAAGGGCGACGGGAGATCGGTGCTGGCCCATTGTGCCGCTAAGGGTTCCTCTTAAAGTAGCTTATTTCGCCTCCAAATTTCTTGGAGTGAAATGCCCCGGAAACAAGCACTGTGGGAGAAATCGCCATCTGGCGCCACTTGGCCGTGGCCAGACCTGGAAATGCTCATTATTCTTGCGAGAATGAAAGGGCTCGCTAGTGACAGATAACTGGTTTCTTCACAAAGTAGTACGTCGTGGCGAAATGACTCCGGAGACTCATAGAGACTCACAAGGGACCAGGTTTGAATAGCCGGGTGTGAAATGCAACTCTTCCCGTTCCGAAAACAGACTTACCTATCAAGGTAGAGGGTTTTCCTGGTGGCACATGTGGCCAGGGACGTTGTCCTTTCGCATTTTACCGACTCAAATACCCGAAAGAATGCTAAGGCTTTCTAAACAAATATTGCCGCCACGTCGGCTGTTAGAACTGTTCTCTCTACCCCTCGCTCCTTCCCTGCGTGGAAATTTCCACTGGAACATTATTCTTCTGGAAATTTAATTAGCAGGGGCTCAGAAGTCCCGATCTTTTCTCGCCGTTGGCTGACCAACCAGTTTTTTTTAGAGAGAGAGAATAGAGCTTTCGGGTTTTAGTCTTTGACAAGAATGCTCGGTTGGGACAGTCTCCGACCAGATTTCGAGGGACAGAGAAATTTCTGTCTAGTGCCAGGCTCCGATGAGAGTGAACTTGAAGGCGTCTCTTCAGTGGTAAGAGCTGCATTGTGTCGAGATCGTCGTAGATGCTGAAAATGGCTGAGATGTGTTTTTGAGTTCGTGTTATAAATTTCATGAGGAATTTTATGGAGACGCATGATTGTTTTAGTACCTTGATGACTTTACTTTCAATTTTTCTTCTAACTTCAGAGTGATCTTACCCTCGTGCATTGTTGTGTGCACATCTCTTTAATAAGGTTGCTCATGCAGCGCCCAGCGTGTGCTGTCAACTCCTTTTATGATAGGTAAATTAATACTCCCATTTAATATGATCAATGCAGTTGTTTCTATTTTACCGATGAAGAATAGTTTGAGGGAGATTTTTAGAGACGATGATTTTTTTTCCTGTCTATTTTCCCAGCTCTATGTTGCCCAACAGATGTTTAAAGTGTAATCATGTAATTTCCCCTTGCTTTTATTAATGGTTTCTCATTGTTTTGTTCCACATGTTAATACCTATTATGTTTCTTTCAATTGTGTGCTCATGAGAGAAAATATATTGCGCAATCTGGATTTATTGCGTCTTTTCGTAGCTTGAACATTCGCTGCCCTATTCTTTAAACGATTGTGCAAGAATGGCATTCATATTACCATTTGTGAGGCCTTTTTGCAATTTTCATTACAAATAATTTTCTTTTCATTACGTATCTAAACTCTTGGGAAGCGTACCGGTTTCCAGCGAGGTCGAGGCGGTATCAGGTACCAAACCAGCTAGTTTCAGTCAAGGTTCCACGACTGGCTTCTTGCAAGGCATCCGATAATAGTTCGCCCTGCTTATCACTTCTTGGAGAACTGAAGTATAATGTAGTGTCCTGAAGCTATTGCGGGATCCAGCCTGCTCAATGGGTCAAAGTTTGTCGTGGATGGGACTGTTGAGATTTAAAAATACCCGTGTAAAATCATTGTACAAAACGCAGATTCGGTTTTTGGCACAAGTTTTTTATGTTGTGAATACTTCCTTTCTTGTGGAGCAGTATTATCACTGCTTTATTCCAAGAAGCTGGAATAGATGTACAGTCAATAGATGAAGTAAAGATTTTTCACAACTGCTTGTAAGTTTCCTCAGTAGCAAAACTTCAGAATAAATACAGGGTGTTTCAACTCTGAAAATTCGTATAAATTAATTCGTAGTACCTACAGAGGTAATTGTAGTGTCAATCCGTGAGAGAACCATCAATGGGATGGTGTACCTGGATATGTTAAAAGAGCCGATAGCGGTGGCCGTGCGGTTCTAGGCGCTTCAGTCCGGAACCGTCGCAGGTTCGAATCCTGCCTCGGGCGTGGATATGTGTGATGTCCTTAGGTTAGTTAGGTTTAAGTGGTTCTAAGTTCTAGGGGACTGATGACCTCAGATGTTAAGTCCCATAGTGCTCAGAGCCATTTTTTTATGTAATAAGAATTTTTGATACTACAGACAGTTCGATGAGCACGACCAAGAACAAAATGTTTATTTCATGAAAAATGGTGCAACAACCCTCTACCTGGCTGACGTCCGGGATTTTTTCAGTGACTGCTTCCCAGGTCAATGGATTGGCCGTGGTGCGGCAATTGCATGGCCCCCACGTTCCCCAGACCTGACTTTTTTTTGGGGGGGGGGGGGGGGAGATCCATTCAGGATATTGTGTCTGTACCTCCTGCGCCAGCTTCTCTACCTGAACTTAGAACAAGAATTTACGCCGCCACTGAGCAAGTTACAACTGCAATGTTTCAGCGAGTTTACGAAGAAATTGACTTTCGATGGGATGTGTGCAGGATAACCAACGGAAGCCACATACAACATCTTTAAGATAAAAAAAAAACTTTATGCGTTTCCCTACAAAATAACACTAAACCCAGATCTATATTCCCTTTCAAAAAAATTATATGAATTTTTTAACTTGTAAAATTCTATTTGAAACACCCTGTACATGCACCTCCATACGCGCCCTAATCTCTTACCTTAGTCTGATAATCCCTAGCGGAACGACGATGGTGGCAGCAGAACCGCTACACTCTTACTCAGAAATCAGTCCTCTAAATTTGTCGGCCAGTGTCGTGAGAGAAGTCTATCTTTCCACTAAAGATGTGCATTTCAATTCCCCGCACATATCTTACATTCTCGTATGGCGTATGTCGACCTGTCATTATCCGAACAACCTGTGGTCACAGTCATTCGATGTTTGGTGCCATGCCTACTAGACAAGGACTCAAAATCGCTTAGAACGCCTAGGGCTGACGAACCGTTCACTTAAAGTATGTGGCGATAGAGACTGCAGCTGTACAACAGTTTACATTCGGACTGATAATGTTAGTGTATAGATCACAAATTCTGCAGTGAATTGGAGTTTGGTGCCCCTTGCGCCGGTCGGCAGAACGGAATGAGGCCCCAAATGCGTCTGCTCGCAGGCTCTCGTCATCTTACTCGGCGATGATCTCCTACCCTTTCTATCGACAGACACATGCGCTTAACACCCATTAAAATGCATAAATAAAATACTCTCGATGCTGTTGACCGATATGTACAAATGGTTCAAATGGCTCTGAGCGCTATGGGTCGCGCGGTTCCAGACTGTAGCGCCTAGAACCGCTCGGCCACTACGGCCGGCCCGATAAGTGCAAATGTTAATCTAGCAGGCTGATATCAAATGACGAATCAAACGCACACGTTAAGTTCATTAAAATTAACAAGTTTATATTCCTAGCTAAATATTGTTCACTGGCAATATATTCCAAATAGTTTCGTGCCGTTTTAATTATTGCTCGAACCCCCAATAGCGATACTGAACACGCTATACATTTTTATAAAAGTTGTTGAATGCTGAAGAACATCGATTGATATTTAGCAAATCGATCAGTTCGCGTAAAACACTGCCTAATCCCGACGATCTAAAGTTAGTTAGACACTAACTAGAATTCCTAAGTGTCGGATACCAGAAAATATTGAAAGTCACTGGTTTAAATACAATCAAATTCCAGTGGCACTGTTGCGGAATCAGTCACCCAAACGTAGTGAAAATACTTAGTCCAACATGACCGTATCAGAAAGTAAGTCGCGTTGGTATCCCAAATCACGGTTCGCAATGCTCGAAAATAGTGTCTCGCAGTAGCGCTTCAGAGGCTAAGTGTGGGGCACTCGAATTGAAACAGAGACCCACAGCTACGCTTTTGCAACAAAATCCCGTTTTCTTGCAAAAAACTATCGCTAAAAGACACAACGCGTGAAAAATACAAGCCCCAGCTGTGTTCAACACCGAAAATATCCTAAGTTCGGACTCTTCGTGAAAACCTGTATCTTCCGTTTGCGTGCAACACTTACGGAACTGCAAAAACTATCACCAAAGCGTCACGTCAAGCAACACAGGTTCGGCGTCGGCAAAGGCGCGCAGTATCTGTCCTGGAGCTCTGTGTCAGCTCCGCTAAAATACCTTCGATCCTAAATTCCCCAAGTTACGTCATGTAACTACTTTCCATTGATCCCAATATCCTTGAATAACTTTTTATTCCTTGCATAACTTTTTATACGAGAGAGCAATCTTAATTCTGTTTGCGCCATTATATGCGCGCTCAAACTCTCGTCGAAATACATAAGTACACATATTTGTAGCTGCAATAGGTTACTCAGAATTAATGTTTTGGTGTTTCGCAACTACTTTTGCAGAGTGCGAAAATAGTATTTGTCCATTTGTGCCACTAAATAACTCTCCATACGGATTTGAAGTGCTCTTTCTGATGCGCTGATCAGAATTTACTTATGTACAAAGGCAAAATTATTATATACAATAAGTAAAATTATGCAAAAATTATTAATAAACAAAGATAACACCATAAAAATTGCAGATACCACAAACTAATGATGTTGAAGTGTGTGTAACGCCACCCACTATCATATATTGTCTTGCTGTTCGTGTATTTGCTTTGTGTTGTTGTTAATCATTAGCAATAAATCAATAAAACTGGTGCTTTACAGGTCGTATATTAATGCTGCAAATTATGCAAGTACATGAGTCGTTGCGTTTCGACGAGACCTTTAAAGTGAGCATTTGCTCTACTCTGTACCTGGATTGGTTTAAAAGTTACAAATTATTCAGTAAACTGCACATATTGCAGATTTCTTTATTTAATATCTTTTAATACAAAACTCGTATAAATCGTTTCAGCGTCTCTGCTGATTCGTCTCAAACTCATTTTTCATTTGCCAATTCGTACTTTGTCGTACTAATTTGCGTTTGCGTGCAATCAATGCAAAAGAATCGTCTTAAAGCCGCGCGCTGCAATGGGATAAGGCCGCGTGACGTCACGCAACCGCCAGTCGTTTGAAACAGACAGGTCCACGTGCAGCCACTCTCTCGCCGCCGTCTTCCATTCCACTCTCGCCCGCTTCCTGGCTGACAATGAGCCGGCCTAATAATAAATCAAATTATAACATTGACTGTTTATACATATTATAAATTAAAGCCCCCGCTGTAGTTTCTTTGTGTGTGCTGAGGCTAACCCCAGGAACTACTGTAAGGATTTTCACACAGTTTTCAATAATAAATAGATTGATTCACAAGGAAGGTTTGTGGATCTAATTTATTACTGCTAAGCGTGTAATATATGTACTATTATCTGTTTAGTGTTCACAAGAGGCGCTCAATAAGTAATGCAACACACATTTTTTTTTCTCGGCCAATTTCGATTGAAAAAATGCCATACGAGGGTCACTGCAAAACAAATGCACACTATTTTTTTTATTAATCCATCGTTTATTCTACATGTTTGAAAGTTTTACCGTGTGTAGATACATCCTTTAGGAACAATATTTTCATTTCCCCACGTAATTTCCATCCCTCTCAACTGCCTTACGACATCTTGGAACCAGCGCCTGTATACCAGCTTCGTAAAATTTTGGACCAACCTGTTGGAGCCACTGTTTGGCACAGTGCACAAGGGAGTCGTCATCTTCAAACCTTGTTCCACGAAGAGTGTCTTTCACTTTCCCAAAGAGATGATAGTCACATGGAGCCAGGTCTGGACTGTAAGGCGGATGTTTCAGTGTTGTCCATCCGAGTTTTGTGATCGCTTCCACGGTTTTTTGACTGACATGTGGCCGTGCATTGTTGTGCAACATCAAAACATTCTTCTTTTGCCGATGTGGTCGAACACGATTCAGTCGACCTTGAAGTTTCTTCTTGTTGCCACATATGCATCAGAATTTATGGTGGTTCCACTTGGTATGATGTCCACAAGCAAGAGTCCTTCGGAATCGAAAAACACCGTAGCCATAACTTTTCCAGCAGAAGGTGTGGTTTTGATTTTTTTTTTTCTTGGGTGATTTTTGCATGATGCCACTCCATTGATTGCCTCTTCGTGTCTGGTGAAAAATGATGTGGCCATGTTTCATCACCTGTCACAATTCTTCCAATAAATTCGTCTCCACCATTCTCGTACTGTTCCAAAAGTTCGCTGCATACCGTTTTTCTCGTTTCTTTGTGAGCCACTGTCAACATCCTGAGAACCCACCTGGCACAAACCTTTTGTAACAGCCAACACATTCAGTATTCTGCAAACACTTCCTTCCCCCTATCCCAACGTAGCGTGACAATTCGTTCACTGTGATGCATCTGTCATCAGTCACCAATTCGTTAACTCTCTGCACATTGTGTGGAGTGTGTGCAGTATGAGGCCTGCTGCTGCGAGGACAATCCTCAATATTGCTGTGCCCGCTTTCATCTCGTAACCTGCTTGCCCACCGACTAACTGTACTGCGATAGACAGCAGCATCTCCATACACCTATTTCAACCTCTTGTGGATGTTTCCCACTGTCTCGTTTTCACAGCACAGGAATTCTATGACAGCACGTTGCTTCTAACGAACGTCAAGCGTAGCAGCCCTCTTGAAGACGCGCTGTGACGGCGCCACTCACGGGAACAGGTTGAACTAAGTTTGAAAACAAGCGGAAAGGATGTATCTTCACACTGTAAAACTTTCACACATGCAGAATGAAAACTGTATTTTAAGAAAGATAGTGTGCATTTCTTTTGAAGTGACCCTCGTGGTGCCGTGATATTCCATAGGTGACGACGCTACACGTAGCCGTCAAAATGGCGTCTGCAGCAGAGAGCTGACATTGAGCTTCTTTTGGCGGAAAACAAGAACGCGGCAGATATTCATAGATGATTGCAGAATGTCTGCGGGGATCTGGTAGTGAACAAATGGGACAGTGAGGCGTTTGTCATCATCGCAGCAAGGTCGCTTAAATCTATTTGATCTCTCGCGTGCCGGCCAGCCGCTCACAGCTGTAACTGGTGCAATAATGGAACGTTCGGACACATTCGAAGTGATCGACGGCTGATAAACACCTCTCTGCACAACTGAACGTCTGTGTTGGTAGTGCTCACACACTCGTCCACCAGTTGAGGTATTCAGAGATATGTGCCCCGTTCTCACACCTGCAGACTGCCATCTGTTTGGTCTTATGAAGGATGCACACTGTAGGAAGCAGTAGGTGGATGATTGGGAGATTATTGGTGCAGGAAGACGCAAGTTCCAACTTCAACCAGTACAGTGATGCTATGCAGGCATACAAGCCCTCCAAGTAAGGTAACGCAAGGCCGTCGCATAGAGTGGAGATTATATTGAAAAATAGGGTTTTACAAGCAAAAGAGTGGAGAATAATGTGGTGCTTTGGAATTATGAATAAAATCAACCTGCTTTCAGAAAAAAAGTGTTTCATTATTTACTGTATGCCCGTCGTTAACGTTTGGAGTGACATCTAGTGGCAAAGGTAGGGGCTACGTCATATACAGCGGAGGCGGTACCTGGCGGGAAAAGCAATAAACAGCTGCCGAAACTCGAGACAGCAGCGAAGCTTGACGAGATATTATGTTGAGCCTGGTGGTCTTGCCGTCTGGAACACGAAAGATCACGGGACCGAATTCCGATCGGGCTATGGACTATTTTAGTCTGCCTTTCAACCTAGCATTTACCTCTCAAAGATATGGAAGTTCACCAGAAATGACACATGGTCCAGGTTTCTTGTTAAAATGTAGGGCACCTTTGCATGATACGATAAATTGGGCTATATTAGGGACACACAAATAGCTGAAGTCGCATCCAATTATTAGCAGAATATATACATTTAAGTATATTCTGAAGGAAAGTCGTCCAGCTGTAGATACTTAGTGTTCGTGCTACCCATGCGAGGCCAGGGCGCGCCTATAGCATTGTACTGTATAAACAAGAATTCGTAAGTTATTGTGTTCTGCCGTTAGTTACCTCACAACCAGTCTCTCTTCGGAACTTTCGACTCAGTCATTTTCGAACCACGGTTCCCTGTCTGACAGACGCCTGTCGTTCTCCATTGTCCCTGTAATTTTGTGCCATGATCACGGAAATGTGTAGATATGCATTCAGGGTTACGGAGTGAACCATCGGATTGCAGCACCTCCAGACACTGTGCCCGACACAGACGATTGCTCACAGATTGTGAGGAAGAGTCGTAGAAATATTTCTCCGGAAAATCTAACGTCAGCCCGACTGGGCTACTGGGAATACGCCCTCCAGTAATAATAAAGATAATTACTTGCCTTGTTGATTCGTCAAATCTGAACTCTCGGTGAGTTTCGTAGCACTTGCAGTACTCGGATCCGAACGGTGACAGTTTTATGTTTGAAATCTGACACAGAAAGTTTGCTTGTTCTACGAATCTCACAATCGCTTCATTACTGATAATTATGGCACAGCACCGCGCGACCGAAATTTTTACGCCCAAAAATATCAAAACAGCGTGGGCTGTTACGAACACGAAAACTTGCGTGTTAGCGGCCCAGGTCGATGGACTCACAATCGGGGATCCCACCCTTTGCCCCACTCGATAAACATTCTGTGCATAAACCAGCAAAACGTTTTCAGCCGTTTGCTGAGCGAACAACAGTCGCTGCCACCTTTTCCGCGGATGCGTCTAAACGAATATTCGTTTCCCTTAATTGTATTATTAAATTCATGGGATGCATTTATTTGACAGTCAAGTGGTGTCAATAGCGCCATTGTCGTGCATTGATTTTCTTCCGGTTTTTTCAATTTTCAGGCAAAATCACGTTCGCATGAAAGAACCAGAAAGATACGTACTGCGTCACTATTTTATGTAGGAGTAGTATTTAATGTATTAGATACATACGAACTGAGCCTCGAGTCTTCAAAGAATGTAACTGCTATGTATAACACAGTTTTCAGCTGTTTTAAATATTTGCACTTAAGCTTGTAAATGAGAAAAATTTGGAAAAGATTTGAAATTATGTGTGAAATTTGTTGCAAGATGCTTAGCGTTTCACTATCAGACACTGGATGAGTGTAGTGTGGGAAAGCTACCGCAACAGGTGGAATAAATGGAAAACTAGAGGCTTATAACAAGATAAACTTTTGCAAGTAATAAATGAATGCTGGAGAAACTAAAAGTTCCCCGGTGCTTGATATACAGCAGAAGTACTCTCTCTTTTTGAAGAAACGGAAACGAAATGACTGAAAAAGCTACAAACCATACTCAAAGATAATCAATAACGGCATGAAGACTATCGCACAACCTATTGTTTCTGAGGAACAAAATGAATTTAGACTAGGTAGTTCATGCAACGACGAAGTGTTTGTAACGAAGAACATTATACAAAAATGCAGAGAATTTAATATAGAAACCCATATCACTCTCATCGACCTTCTTCTTCTTCTTTTAATTTAGCTCCTCGTGTGTTCATGGCGTATTATTCTCTGAACTGTGTGTGTCGTACAATGATATAACTTTGCAAGACAATCAGTGGTATATGTGGATACTGTCCACAAAATGTCTTGGGAATAGACAGTAGTAACGAGGAGCTAAATTAAAAGTAGAAGAAGAAGAAGAAAAGAAGAAGAAAAAGAACAAGGGTAGCTCTGAGGGATGGAGTAGTGAAGGCAGCAGAGGATCAAGAAGCTAAAAAGACGAGGGCTAGTAGAAATCCTTGAGTAAAAGAAGAAATATTGGATTTAATTGATGAAAGAATAAAACATAAAAATGCAGAAAATGTAGCAGGTAAAAAGGAATACAAACGTATCAAAAATGAGATTGACAGGAAGTGCAAAATGGCTAAGCAGAGATGGCTAGAGGACAAATGTAAGGATGTAGAGGCTTATCTCACTAGGGGTAAGATAGATACTGCCTACAGGAAAATAAGAGACCTTTGGAGAGAAGAGAACCACTTGTATGAATATCAAGAGCTCAGATGGAAACCCAGTTCTAAGCAAAGAAGGGAAAACAGAAAGGTGCAAGGAATATATAGAGGGTCTATACAAGGGCGATGTACTTGAGGACAATATTATGAAAATGGAAGAGGATGTAGATGAAGATGATATGGGAGATACGATACTGCGTGAAGAGTTTGACAGAGCACTGAAAGACCTGAGTCGAAACAAGGCCCCAGGAGTAGACAACATTCCATTAGAACTACTGACGGCCTTGGGAGAGCCAGTCATGACAAACTCTACCATCTGGTGTGCAAGATGTATGAGACAGGCGAACAGGCGAAATGCCCTCAGACTTAAAGAAGAATATAATAATTCCCACCCCAAGAAAGCAGGTGTTGACAGATGTGAAAATACCGAACTATCAATTTAATAAGTCACAGCTGCAAAATCTAACACGAATTCTTTACAGACTAATGGAAAAACTGGTAGAAGCTGACCTCGAGGAAGATCAGTTTCGATTCCGTGGAAATGTTGGAACACGTGAGGCAATACTGACCCTACGACTTATCTTAGCATATAGATTAAGGAAAGGCAAACCTACGTTTCTAGCATTTGCAGACTTAGGGACAGCTTTTGACTATGCTGACTGGAATACTCTCTTTCAAATTCTGAAGGTGGCAGGGGTAAAATACAGGGAGCGAAAGGTTATTTACAATTTGTACAGAAACCGGATGGCAGTTATGAGGGGCATGAAAAGATAGCAGTGATTGAGTAGGGAGTGAGACGGGATTGTAGTCCATCGCCGATGTTATTCAATCTGTATATTATGGAAGCAGTAAAGGAAACGAAAGAAAAATTTGGAGTAGGAATTAAAATCCATGGAGAAGAAATAAAAAACTTGGAGTTCTCCGATGACATTGCAATTCTGTCAGAGACAGCAAAGGACTTGGAAGAGCTGTTGAACGGAATGGACAGTGTCTTGAAAGGAGGATATAAGATGAACATCAACAAAATGCGGATATAAGATGAACATCAACAAAAGCAAAACGAGGATAACGGAATGTAGTCGAATTAAGTCAGGTGATGCTGAGAGAATTGGGCAACGGCCTTGCCGCAGTGATTACACCGGTTCCCGTCAGATCACCGAAGTTAAGCGCTGGCGGACGTGGCCGACACTTGGATGGGTGACCAGCCAACCGCCATGCGCTGTTGCCATTTTTCGGGGTGCACTCAGCCTAGTGATGCCAAATGCGGAACTACGCGGCCGAATAGTAGCGGCTCCGGTCAAAGAAAACCATCATAACGACCGAGAGAGCGGTGTGCTCACCACACGCCCCTCCTATCCGCATCCTCAACTGAGGATGACACGGCGGTCGGATGGTCCCGATGGGCCGCTCGTGGCCTGAAGACGGAGAGCATGCTGAGAGAATTAGATTAGGAAATGAGACACTTAAAGTAGTGAAGGAGATTTGTTATTTGGGGAGCAAAATTGCTGACGATGGTCGAAGTAGCGAGGATAAAAAATGTAGACTGGCAATGACGAGGAAAGTTTTCTGGAGGAGAGAAATTTGTTGACATCGAGCATAGATTTAAGTGTCAGGAAATCGTTTCTGAAAGTATTTGTATGGAGTGTAGCCATGCATGAAAGTGAAAGATGAACGATAAATAGTTTAGACAAGAAGAGAATAGAAGCTTCCGTAATGTGGTGCCACAAAAGAATGCTGAAGATTAGATCGGTAGAGCACATAAATGATGAGGAGGTATTGAACAGAACTGGGGAGAAGAGGAGTTTGTGGTACAACTTGACAAGAAGAAGGGACCGGTTCGTAGGACATGTTCTGGGGCATCAAGGGATAACCAATTTAGTATTGGAGGGCAGCGTGGAGAGTAAAAATCGTGGAGGGAGACCAAGAAATGAATACACGAAGCAGATTCAGAAGGATGTAGGTTGCAGTAGTTACTTGGAGAGTAGGATAGAGTAGCATGGAGGGCTGTATCAAACCAGTCTCTGGACTGAAGACCACAACAACAACAATCCTGGCACTGTTGTGGCTTGCAAATTGGTTTGTACCGTTATGTCTGTAAAGGAAAGAGCCAAGTGCATCATGCAGAATGTTGAATTAAAATCCGTAAATGCAGTTCTGCGTAAGTTAAAATTAACATGTACTGGAAGAACTCAAGTCGGTAAGGTGAAAAATGTACAGTTTGTAAAACAATAAATCAGCCAGAAAGGCACGCACCGGTGAGACGATTGTCAAGCCCATTTGACAATAACGTATTTCGAGCAGACTGCATGTAGATGATATTCCGAAATCAACTGTCTGTGCTGTAAGTTTGAAAGGAAAATTGAAATTATTGAGAGCCACACCCGACTTTGCGGCTGCAACCCAGCAGAAAACGTCGCGAACAAATTGCACCCATGTTAAAGTTTATTAACAAAAATTCAACGACTTTTACATTTTCTGGCACTGTCAGAACATTGTATAACGTCCTCCTTATGTACAATAACAATTAATTATTCTTTTAAACATTCTTTCTTTGAAACCAGTCATTTAAGTGATTAGGAGGTACATCCTGATTCACTTGTTCCACTTAAAATCTACATCTACATCCATACTCCGCAAGCCACGTGACGGTGTGTGGCGGAGGGTACCTTGAGTACCTCTATCGGTTCTCCCTTCTATTCCAGTCCCGTATTGTTCGTGGATAGGATTGTCGGCATGCCTCTGTGTGGGCTCTAATCTCTCTGTTTTATCCTCGTGGTCTCTTCGCGAGATACACGTAGGAGGGAGCAATATACTTCTTGACTCCTCGGTGAAGGTATGTTCTTGAAACTTCACCAAAGCCCGTACCAAGCTACTGAGCGTCTCTCCTGTAGAGTCTTCCACTAGAGTTTATGTCGCGGTAAGGGGAATCATTCACGCTGTTTGACACAAAACTGGCTGATGCTTGAGGAAGAGGAGTGTGAGGGGTCGGTCAAAAGTTTTTGTAGTAGACTCACCTAAAGCAATTTTAGGCATACGTAAATAATAGGCAGAAACGTGGAGCAAGGCAATGTCATTAAATATACAACTATTTACTGCAGAGCCTTCCTTGCAAATGAAAAGGCCCACGAGTACGAAAGGAACCAGTTTGTTTTCGATGCGAAAATAGGAACACACACCCGTAATGGGTTTTCAATATTCGGAAATTCGTATTGCCTCACAGGAGAGGGCGTGAGGTGGCTAGAGTGTATCTTCATTGCATTAGCAGCTTAGCCGCAGATTCCTCATGTCGTGCCACTGCACAGCTGATGACACACTGGCGTCGCCTCGTTTACTTTTGCAGATAAGGTGACCCGCTACACGCAGCTGCTTATGGAGGCCGTGCCCACCGACCAGAACACGGACTGAACGAAGAGTCCCCGCCTGCAGCACACCCGCAGCCCGGAAACGCCGTGCCGTGCCTTGCGGCGGGATCCACACAACCTCACGGGTTCACGCTGACTCAGCCAAAGTTCCTGTCTAATTGTATTTTTTAGAAGTATGTGTGCTTTTTATGTGAATTGGTAAGGTGAATGAAATATTTATGTATTTTTTTATAAAAAATAGAAGTTTGACACGTGAAATATACTTCAAAAGAAAAACAAATTAAATCGTTTCATTAGTAAATGTCACATACCTACCTCTCTCTCTCTCTCTCTCTCTCTCTCTCTCTCTCTCTCTCTCTCTCTCTCTCTCTCTCTCTCCCCTCTCTTTTATATATATATATATATATATATATATATATATATATATATATATATAGGCATACGTAGTATATATAAAGCAAAGACTAACAAGTGGTGTATTGTCACTGCTTAGATAACTATCTTATGCTGTGTATTGTGAAGAAGCGTTGGAACGCCACACGCTACACACATTTATCCACTTGCTGAAAGGTACATGTACCTGTGTGAGTACCGTAGGGGGTCGCCCACCAACAGTGGTCAATCCTCTCATCTCTCTACATAAATTGGTAGCTCAGTTGTTTGTATGGTACACAGTTACGTATTGGCCTTGTTGTTCGTTGTGGCAGAAAATGTAGTTTCGAAATGGTGTAGTCACTCAATCTGTACAAAACACAGCCAATAAATATATAATTCAATAAATTATGTACAAAAACGATAGTTCGAACAAAAAGAAAGTAGAAAATTTTTTAACTCCTTCATACTAATGAAATTCTTACTGTTGCACAACTTACTTCGTAGACTATTATTTTTTCTGTTTTTCATACTTCAAAGCACCAGTCACTACTTCTATTTCTGTTTGACAGTTGACTTGGGCAAAGAAAAGTTTTTCTACGGAGCACAACACCATTTTATCTTGATGAACATATTCGACACTATATTCATCCTTTTCGAGACTGAAACTCATTCCTTCGTAAAAGCTACACAGCATATTTACAATCAGTAGTGCTGAGGTATAAACCTAAAACGGAAGCGAAAGAAACTAGGTGAGAGTTCCGTGCTCCTATTAACCATTTTCAGTTGAAGGGTTGGGTTGGCGCACAAATCAAAACAGAATTGGGTGAAGCTCAGGCGGACACTGCACCATTATTAAAGACCATTTACTTTCGGATTAATGAACTTAAACGTGGTCGGAGAAGGAGAAGGACGCTCTGGCCGTCCAGAGGAAACTATCGAAGAAAGTCCGTGCTATGGCAGTGCAAGACCGCAGAATAAAAAATCATCGGATTTCTGAGACTAGGCATCTCAACTGAGCGAGTGCATAACACCCCACACGGAGAATGGGCGATGAAAAATCTGTGCTCATGTTGCGAGCCACGACTGCTCACAGTCGACCAAAAGCGTATCCGACACAATATTTCAGGTCATGTTTAATCACAGTCCGAAAGACTTTTTGCGCCGATTTGTGACTGTCGATTGAACCTGGATCCATTATTAAAAAGTCAAAACGGCACACACAACGGTGGACAAAGGCTGGTGACAGTGCACAGAAGAAATAAGCACCAGTTTGTCAGCTGGTAGAGTGGTGACGACTGTTCTTTAGCTTTTCACAAGGAATAATAGCGCTAGACTACTTGGAAAAGGGCGGAACCATAAGTGGACGCTATTGTGATTCATTGTTCGATCGTCTGAAACTTGCATTGGCTGAAAAGAGACCAATGTTCGCAAGCAAAGGAGTGCTTTTTTTAACAGAATAATGCACCACCCTACACATCAGCGATAACAATAGCGAAAGTGCATGAATTGGCCTTCGAATTGATTCCTCATCCACCCCATTCATCAGACTTAGCACCAGGTGACTTCTTTCTGTTCCCTAGCTTCAAACATTGTCTTGCTAGGAAGCAATTTTCATCAAATGGGGAAGTGATAGGTGCAGTCAACGAGTATTTTGCAATGTTGGACAAAACCTATTTTTCCGATAAGATGAAAAAGCTGGAGAATGGCTGCACCAACTGTATATCTCTCAAAGGAGACCACGCCGAGAAGTAAGGTGAGATGCTTAAGAAACAAACTTTTTTTCCGCACTGATAGGATCCAAAGCAAATCCTCTCAAGGTTGGTTTCGCTGCTAATAAAGACCAGCTGCAGTGCAAGAATAGTTTCAAATAGAGTTGTAAAATTACCATAGGCTATCATAATTAAGGGTAGTTTCCCTAGTAGCCTTGGTCAGTTAAGATCGTTATCTTGTTACTTGTATGTTAGGTGTGTTGCATAACTATTGAGCGCTACCTCATTTCTATCGCTTTATTTCCGTATCTGAAGAGTGTCTTAGATTCTCTAAGAAACCGGAAGCGGTGAACCGTCTAGGAACTGAGTGACGATATTTAAAGGGCTGCATAACCTACAGAACATTTTTGTTCTACATAGTGACCCTCCTGTCTGGTACTTGAAAATAAACAGTACTTATAGCAAAATTGAAATTGTCAATGCTTAATTCTGTTTTTACTCGAAAACTGTTTGTTTTTAACAGTAAACAGAGGGGCGTCGTAGCAAAACTAAAAATAGCAATACAGATTTAACAAGCAGCGCTAGAGAACTTAATTTCCTCCAAAAAGGTAAAATTAAAATAACGCAATACAAGAAACGTATCAAATATAGCTTAAGTACGTGGTCAAGCTTGCATAAAACATATTATTCATAACAACAGCCGCGCTTATTAGTAATGATCGGAAACTGTTACCTTTGACCAAGATGAACGTTCCATTGAGTACGAAATAGCAACAATAAATAAATTTTTCTTTGTTTGTGCGCGTAAACTGTACTTGCATGATAAGTAAATGCTTTCTGGTTACATAAAAGCGCAGAAGTTACGTTTTTTATTACTTATAAAATGCAATTTATATTTTTAAGATATAGTATACACAGTGGACTAACACTGAGCGATGTGCAGCTCTAATATTGTGCAAAACAAACCAATAAACAAATAGAAGTCGTCGGCTCCCAGTTTCTCTCTCGGATACATTGATTTGTATGTCTTTCCCCAACACTGGTACCAATACAGCCGGTAATGCTACCATTTACTACGTCGTTTACGTGCGGTACCAAAACTGCTGCACCGTAGTTTTGGCAGAGCGCTACTCTCGTTCCAAATACACCTGAAGGTAGTGAAGTCCGGCCAAGTCCAGCCGGCGACTGGACAACTGAGCAGGCAGGACTGGTCAGTGGACCAAGCGGTGGCGCACTGCCCCAGGATTCGCATCTGCAGAAATGTGCAACTCCTGCAGCTGTCACAGAGCGGACATTGCACCCAGGCAGTGTGTAAATTACCAGCAGTAACCATAACATTTCAACTATCGCCTCCAAAACATTAAGTTACGTAATTCATTTTCTGCCTTTTCCAAAGAAAGGTGCCAACAGTGGTGAAAATTACCGAAATACCAAAATTATAACTCATGATTGCAAAATACTAGCACGAATTCTTAACAGAACACTCGAATAACATGCAGAAGCTGACCCCGCGGAAGATCAGTTCGGATTAAGAAGAAATATATGAACACGACAGACTATATTGACGCTGCGACTTCTCTCAGAAGATAGGTGAGAAAAGGCAAATCTACGTTTTGTAAGTAGGCTGTTTAGGTTTTGTTATTGGTAACGCCACGTAGCGCTCTGTATGAAAATCACTGGCTGTGCTGTGTGCAGTCTGTGGCTGGTTTGCATTGTTGTCTGCCATTGCAGTGTTGGGCAGATGGATGTGAACAGCGCGTAGCGTTGCGCAGTTGGAGGTGAGCCGCCAGCAGTGGTGGATGTGGGGAGAGAAATGGCAGAGTTTTGAGTTTTGTAAGACTGAATGTCATGAACTGCTATATATATTATGACTTTTGATGATATTAAGGTAAATACATTGTTTGTTCTCTATTAAAATCTTTCATTTGCTAGCTATCCCTATCAGTAGTTAGTGCCTTCCGTAGTTTGAATTTTTTATTTAACTGGCAGTAGTGGCGCTCGCTGTATTGCAGTAGTTCGAGTAACCAAGATTTTTGTGAAGTAAGTGATTTGTGAAACGTATAGGTTAATGTTAGTCAGGGCCACTTTTTGTAGGGATTTTTGAAAGTCAGATTGCGTTTCGCTAAAAATATTTTGTGTCAGTTTAAGCACAGTCTTGTATAATTTTTCTAAGGGGACGTTTCAGTTCATAGCATTTTTAGACTTCGAGAAAGTTATGAGAATGTTGAGTGGAATACTCTTTGAAATTCTGAAGGTAGCCGGAGTTAAATACAGGGAGCGTAAGCCTATTTACAACTTGTACAGAATCCAGACGGTAGTTATAAAAGGCGAGGGGTGTGAAAGGGAAGCAGTGGCGGAGAAGGGAGTGAGACAGGGTTGCAGCTGTCCCCGATGTTATGCAATCTGTGCATTGAACAACCATTAAACGAAATAAAATAAAAATTTGGAGTAGAAATTAAATTCAAGGGAGTAGAAATAATAACTTTAAGATTTGGCAATGAGAATGTAATTCTGCCTTGCAAGAGCAGTTGAACGGAATGGACAGTGTTGTGAAAGGAGGTTAAAAGATGAACGTCAACAAATGCAGAATAAGGATTATGAAATGCAGTCGAATTAGATCAGGTGACGCTGAGGGAATTACATTACGAAATGAGGCCGGCAGGGATGACCGAGCGGTTCTACGCGCTAGTCTGGAACCAGGCGATCGCTATGGTCCCAGGTTCGAATCCTGCCTCGGGTATGGGTGTGTGCGAAGTCCTTAGGTTAGTTAGGCTTAAGTAGTTCTAAGTTTTAAGGGACTGATGACCTCAGAAGTTAACTCCCATAGTGCTCAGAGCCATTTGAACCATTTTTAGGAAACGAGACACTCGAAGTAGTAGATAAGCTTTGGTATTTGGGGAGAAAAATAACTGGTGAGAGTCGAAGTAGCGAGAATTTAAAACGTAGACTAGGAATGGCGAGGAAAGCGGTTTCTGAAGAAGACAATTTTCTTAACATCAACAATATATTTAAGTGCCAGGAAGTCTTTTCAGAAAGTATTTGTCTGGATCGTAGCCATGCATGGAAGTGAAACGTGGACGATAAACCGTTTAAAAAAGAAGCGAATAGAAGATTTTGAAATGTGGTGCCACAGGAGAATGCTGAAAATTAGATCGGTAGATCACGTAACTAATGAGGCGGTACTGAATAGAACTGGGGAGACGAGAAATTGTGGCACAGCTTGACCAAAAGAAGGGATCGGTTGATAGGACACATTCTGAGACCAAGGGAGACCAAGAGACGAATACTGTAAAAAGAATCAGAAGGATGTAGGTTGCAGAAGTTATTCAGAGATGAAGAGGCTCGTACAGAATAGAGCAGCATGGCGAGATGCATCAAAGCAGTCTTCGGACAGAAGACGACAACAATAACAAATGTTCTAACTCTTCCCTCCCTTTTGTGCCCCACTTCAGAGCTCCTAATCATCACTCCATCTTTCCCTAAGTTAAAATGCACCTCACCCTTTTATGTAAAAGCACATTCCATCACCCTACACAACGTCGAACGTTCCACTTTCTTATCTGTACTTTCTCAGCATAACCTACTCCATGCAACATCCTCACAAGCCTTTAATACTTTGCATGTATAGTCTGGATTTTGTGTATTTTACACTCATCTAGCTGAAGAGTTGGATGCTTGCAGCACTGACAACGGACATATGGTGCGATAAGGATGAATCAGTAAAGAAAGGGGAAGGTATTGTATCCAACGGCTTTTTCACATTTTGTTTCTCATTCACATCTCTCTAACCAGACACGATGTAAAGCTGTGACACGCGAACTCGATCTCAAGGATAAGTGTCATAACACAACTAAACCGCTATTTTTTTTTACAGCGACACTGGATC
Source organism: Schistocerca gregaria (assembly GCF_023897955.1). NCBI lineage: Eukaryota > Metazoa > Arthropoda > Insecta > Orthoptera > Acrididae > Schistocerca > Schistocerca gregaria. Next base: position 657,338,868 of record NC_064923.1, read on the forward strand.
GAGAGAAATGTTTCCATTCTCATCCCCCCCCTCCCCTTTCCGTTTATGTGCATCAAAATCTGCCTCGCGAGAGTACGTAGTTCGTTGCGGACAGGGCAGGCGGCATTTATTTATGAGCTTCGATAACAAATCGTCTTGGATTTCTGCTGTTGCCTTCTGTAACTGAATGCTCTCACTGATATGTACGAACAAAATCCCGCCTCTTTTTAATACCGCAGGGACTCTGAATTCAGTTTTTTTTCGGTACGTCAATGGAGCTACTAAAACACCAATAATTCTGATGTTAAAAGGTTTTTAATAGCCTCGGAACATCTTGAGCACGTATGAAAGCTAGCGTCTTTTATTAAGCGGGTACTAAACGATCACAAAACAGGAGAGATTGGGAGTTGCGTACTTAAGATAGCTGTGGCCAGAGAGAAAGTATGGATGGTGAGTAAGTACATAGCAGTTGTTAGTGTTTCTCCTTCCGTTACAGCGGAATAGTTCACACGGAAGATATGCGTTTCAAACAAGCTGATTACTCGATCTCAGGTTTAACTAAAGATCGTTTAGAATACTTATCTGGACGGAAAGACCAGTATCGAAGTAGGACGTAGGGGACATCACATGGTCTCATTTAATACCGATTGCCTTCGATAAGACGACCGTGAACCATACTTGTGTTTTAATACACGTTCGCTGTTTGTTTCTTCAATCAGATGTGCCAAAGCTTCGGTCATAAGTTTCGTCCACTCCGTTACTGAAAATTGTAACTCACTGAACAGATTTCGAAAATGAATGAAACACGCCGTGCACTTTACCCACAGTGAAACAAATATGTTACACGTACATCAAAAATATTAAAACCCAGAAGTAATGTTTGGTGAGACAGATATACGCTATGAGAGGAGTGTCTGCATGTCGTGGCATATATTAAGTCGGCCTGTCGTTCAGAAAAGGCGGCTCGAGAGGTCCTGGTAGCATATACCCCTACCGGATTACAGCTCTAGGTGTATTACGTCCTCTTCTGGAGGAAATGATCCGATGGAGGGCAATAGCCTAGCAGCTGTTATGCGATGTTTATGACGATGGCTTCCGTTTCGAAGTAGTCCTATGATTAAATCACAATCACGGCACAAGGTGTGTTATAAAAGCAATGAGACTTGCACCATCATGCATGATCCGACAACGCTGTTGCCTCCCAGTTCGCCTCGGCAGTTAGGATGAATCTTACCCTGGACTTACTTACCAACGTGATTTTTCTGCAGTTGTTACACAGGTGGTGGGACCCACTGAAGTGAAATTGTGTTTTTAAAGTTCATTACTAACACTGATTGGCAAGAAGTAAAAAAATAAAAGTAATTCTGCGTCATCAAATTTTGTGTGAAACTTCGACAAACCTTTACTGAAATTCGTGAAAGTTTACAAACGGCTTACGGAGAAGATTCCCTATTTACAGCACAAATGTTTAAATGATACAATGCAAAACGGAAGTTCATGCGGAGAGACCTCCATTTTGAAGAATAGATGACAATCTGAAAATAGTTAGGTGAATATGATTCAGATAATCGACTGATAGCGTGAATGATTAGCAGGGAGATAAATCTGAATGTAATATCTGACTGTAATCAGTGTAAATCATAATGTAACATAAGGTATGCACATTCAAAAAGTGTGCAAAAATAGTAGCAGAGAACCTCACAAGTAAGAAGAACCACAGGAAAAATGTGTATCGTGATCTTCTCTACCACTGATTCTTTAGTCATGTTTCCGTGATTTTTCGACCACAATTCCAACATAGTCACAAACTGGAAGTGGTGCTCTGCACTTTCTCCCCGTCCCAGAAAATCAGGAATGAGCAATATTGCGACAAATCAATGCTTTTGAGGTGTGTTTGTGTGTGTGTGGGGGTGGCGGTGGGGGGGGGGGGGGGGGGTGCACAGTTAACGGGAATGGGGAATTTGTGTTTAAATCCACCATAATCTGCATGCCCAGCGACTCTAAGACAAACCAGAAAGAATGCAACCTCTACCCTACGGTATTCAAAGAAAAGCTCTTACAACTGACAGCTGCCTGGAATTCGCAAGGGACGCGCCGTCAAAGGAGCGTGGGCGACACGGGAAAGGAGAAGCCGGTTTTCCGGTTACAGGCAGAGCCGCCGAAATGGAAGCCAAGATGAACTGTTCGCTGCGCGTGTATCATGCAGAACGTGCCCACCCATTTCCGATATGCCTGCTAAAAAAAGGCAGTTTCGTTTGTGTTGCGTTGGCAGATAGCGCTACTATCAAAATACACAAAACATAATTTTTAAAATTGCCTCGAGTTCATCAAACGTTAAAAAATTTGAATGTGTTCCTGGTGCAACGCAAGAAAAGAAACAAAAAAGGTAGACGTTCTTCCTTGTTATTCATTATCCAATTATTAACCATTACTAGCTACGCTTCTTTGTAATTTAGAAGTAGTCTCCGTTAGAGATGATTAAAGTCGTTCATCTTCGGAACTAGTTCACTGGCGACATATGATTTTTGGGATCCTATTATTTCTATTCATTCTCCACTCCTTTTTTTATCTAATTATGAAATACCATCTGACTGTACCAAATTTTAATTTCAGTATACCAGTAATTAAGAATAAAAAAAATTTGGAAGTTGTTAGGGATTTAGTGGCCGCTTGTCGACAGACTTAATATTGGCCTCTGTCTCGGAATCTTCGCCCGTCGTTTCTTTGATGACTTCTCTGACATTTCTCCAGCACGAGTGGCTGGCAGTGTCAAAGCTTCACCCTCCGTTGCTGGTGGGAGACTCAAGTCGATCTCGCGGCCGCAAACTATATGTACAAGGATAATCCCAAAAGTAAGGTCTCCTATTTTTTATAAGTACATAGACCTGTTTATTTCTACAAAGGTTTACATAAGTTAACAGCTTGAACATTGAACTCTTTTTTCGTCATAATCACAATTTTCTGTCGATGCATTTTTGTAAACGCTGTGGCAGTTTTTGTATGCCCATGTCATACCAGCTCGCCGCCATGCTGTTCAGAAAGTTATGATCCTCTTCTTTCACCTCGTCGTCAGAGCTGAATCGCTTTCCGGCCATACTCAGTGGTCGCCAGTGAGGACTATAGGGTGGATGGGTGATTATGTTCCTCTGAAACTGAAACTGTTGCAGGAGAGCAGCGGTTTGCCGAGCGACGTGTGGGCGAGCGTTGTCATGGAGAATGTTTACGCCCTTGCTCAACATTCCTCTGCCCCGGTTCTGAATTGCCCGTTTGAGTTTTTTCAGAGTCTCACAGTAACTGTCAGCGATAATTGTGACCCCAGCGATTCAGCTCCGACGACGAGGTGAAAGAAGTAGTTCATAACTTTCTGAACAGCATGGCGGCGAGCTGGTATGACATGGGCGTACAAAAACTGCCACAGCGTCTACAAAAATGCATCGGCAGAATTGGTGATTATGTCGAAAAATAGCTAAATATTCAAGCTGTAAACTGATGTAAACCATTGTAGAAATAAACAGGTCTATGCACTTATAAAAAAATAGGAGACTTTAGTTTTGGGATTACCCTCGTACTAGACGTGCCAACGTCCAAGGGTTTTTCCGAGCTCATTTCCGGCACGGTTCTCTTCTTGCTATCAGCAGTAGTTGTTAGCTGCATCACGGCATTCCGGGATCCGTTCACCTTGAGGCTTTTTTTCTTTCTTGTTGAAGCTATTCTCATGTTTATATGTTTCTATAGCTTCTCTGAAAAATAAGGTGTGATAGCTCTTCCCTACAGCCAGAACTTTCGTGTCGGCGAATTTTACTATGTAGTCAGCCTCACAGAGCTCGTGCTCTGCCACGGCCAATTTCTCCATCTGCCCTAACCTGCAATGCCGCTTATGTTCTGTGATCCTGGTGTTGATTGATCATCCAGTCATTCCAGCATAATCTTTCGCGCATGTGCATGTGTTTAGTATGAGATATATTCCCGACACTGTAAGTGGGTCCCTTTTCTCATTTGCCGATCTGAGACACACTTTGATCTTCTTAGTCGGTTTACGAATAGTCTTTATGCTGTGTTCGTGCAGTATACGGTCGATTCTGTCCGTCACTCAGGGAGACGGAGGCGAGAGCGGACACCGACGGAAGTAGAAATGGCGACTGATGTCCTCTCTCGCCTTTTCGTCGCGGAGCCGGGACGAAGGACAATATTGGACTTCTTGAAATGTAAGCGCCTATTCACCATCACCCAAGCACATCGTATCTATGACAGAATTGAACGAACTGATCATCGTGGACGTTCATGCATCACGGAGATACTTGGCAAGAACGGATGAGGAGCTTTTGGACGTTTTCTATCAACTAAGTAGCTGAATGTATCGATACGACTGGGACAAGATCGACAGCATCACTCACAGCAGCATGCAGAAAGAACTCGAGCACTGCATTGAGCGATAGAAGAAAAAGTTTGCAATGCTGGAAGTAGATTGACAAAGCGATTCCCGACGTGTCACGCATATCGGTGAACCTCACTCAACGACAACTGACCAAAGAAAAACAGTCTGTCTTTCAAAAAAAAGGAGGGAATTTCGTCTTCATATCGAGAACTATACCCATGAAAGACATCATTGCTAATACCGAAATGGCTATTCGGACCCTTCCTTGTGAAAGAGCTGAGGAAATACGTACTGAAACAGCCCGTATAAGGCGCCGAGCAAAACCACCAGCTTGCAACCTGGAGAAAGAAGCGGTACAAGCTATCAAGAGTTTTAACAACGGTAAGAGTGTATTGCTACTGCATACCGATAAGGGAAATTCGACCGTCGTAATGAAGACCGAAGATTATGAACAGAAGATCTGGGACCTATTAGAAATCTAAGCGCAGAACCAACGCAAGGGATCACATGAAATACGAATCGATTAATCAAGGCGTCCCCTCTCTCGGCAGACGTACAGAGGAACCTGCAAAACACAAAAGCACTACCACCTCGGGTGTATGGATTACCAAAGATCCATAAGAATAATATTCCATTAAGACGGATAGATAGCGCTACTGTGTCACCGGTGTATAAACTGACAAAACACTTAACCTCTGCTCCAACCGCACTTGCGGAAGACTGACACATACATAAAGGACTCAGCACATTTCACTGAGAAGCTGAAGAAACTAAAACTTGGACCAAACGACATCCTGGTCAGTTTTGATTTGTTTCTTTGTTTACAAAAGTGCCACTCAGTGACACTTTGTAGCACATCGGTTCCATTTTTCCTGCAAAACATCACAAAGCTCTTTTATGTACGTTTGATCACAAGCTATTTCACGTGGAATGGCAACTTCTACGAACAGCTGGACGGCATCGCCACGAGTAGTACTCTTAGTACAGTGGTGGCCAACTTTTTCATGGAACATTTCGAATCACAGGCACTAGATTTGGCATCTTGTAAACCTAAGTCGTGGTACAGATACGTCGATGATATCTTCGTTGTGTGGATCCATGGTGAGGAACAGCTCGGTGACTTCCTAAGGCACTTGAACAGCCTCCACGTCAACATAAAATTTAGCGTGGAAGTAGAAAAGGACAAATAGGCTACTCTTTCTAGATGTGCTGGTCACAGGGGATGGGGAAAACCTGGGACACAGTGTGTAACGAAAACCGACACACACGGACCGGTACCTTCACAAACTGTCAAATCACAACCGAGCCAGAAAAGAGGCATGATTAATATGCTTGTAACGCGAGCAAGACGAACATGTAAGCCGCAGATTGCCAGACGCGAGACGCAACACCTAGAAAGGATGGGGAGCAACGGGTATTCCATCAATTACATAAAAAAGTTACAGAATCAAAGCACTCGGCGATGTGACATCGGGAAAAAATGTCGGGTGCAGCCTTCTAGTACACACTCCCAGAGTGATGGACAGAATCAGCCGTATGTTGTGCAGACACGGCATATATACTACTTATAGACTGACAAAAGAGATCAAAGAGTGTCTCAGGTGGGAAAAGGAGAAAAGGGGCCCGTTTGCAATGTTGGGAACATGCCGCATACCATGTAAATGTGGAAAAGTGTATCTTGGAATGAGTGGACGATCAGTCAGCACCAGTATCGCCTAACATAAGGGGCATTGTAGGTTGGGGGAGGCGAAGAAATTGGCCATGACGGAGCTTGCACTGAGAGAGACTGGCCACATAGTAAAATTCGTCAGCGTGGAAGTTCTTGCTGCAGAGAAGAGGTATCACACCAGCTTGATTAGAGAAGCTATAGAAATTCATGAAAATGAGATTGGCTTCAAAAAGAAACAAGAAAGCCTCAGGGTGAACGGATTCTCAATTTCCGTGCTGCAGCGAACGACGGCTGCAGGTAGCAACAGGAGAAACGCACCGGAAACGACCATGGTAAAGGACTTGGACGTTGGCGCACCTGGTACAAATAGTCAGTGGCCAGTCCACCATTAGCAATGGAGGGTGAAGCTTTGACATTGGCAGCCACTTGTGCTGGCGAAACGTCAGAAAAATCATCAATCAAACGTCGGCCGAAGGGTCGAGACAGAAGCCAACAGGCAGCTTGTCAAAAACATTTTTATTTTAAAAATCATGCTCGTAAATTACTGGTCATATACGCTGAAGAAGCGTGTACAAAGAACTGGAGGTCGAAATTTCGAGAAAGATTTGAAATTCAAAAACAGTCGAATGCATTGAAAGAAAGGAACTAAAACTGAATGAAGGACGGTGGATGTGGAATGAGGAACGAGTGACTACCCGAGAAACAACGAGACTGACAGACCAAATGACATCGAGGCAAGCGTGAGGAACGGCGGAACTCGAAAGATGTGCGAAATCGACCTGACAGGAACGATGAACTACTGTTCTTTAGAAGTCGTTTCTCGTTTTTTTCTGCCTATTTTTTGCGAATGACTGACCTCTAGTCTGTGTTCATTTCTGTCCTAACGACACATGAAATTTTATCGTGGGGTTGGGTGCAACGTGAGACATCTCCGTTACTTCCTCTCGCCTTTGAAGCTAATTTGACAAAATACATCGGTTTACACCAGGAGAAAATAATGTCCAAACCTGACCAACAACAGGCCATGAACGAAATGCCTGTAGCAGGAAGCGGAAACCATGAATCGCAACTCTATATGTTGGTACTGCATGTTCAATGTCCATGTACACATCCTCGACCAGTTAAACTCACCTGCCCTTAAGTCCAGTGCAGCTGCTAGTATGTTGCACTCCAACATAAGATCTCTGACGATAAACTACTCTGTACGAGGTTGTCTCTCCTGTAAAAGTGTAGTAGACAAATTTGTTGTGCTCTAAATATATTGCTCAGGAACAGTATCCTTCAATACTGCAGGTGTACATTCATTACGTCAATTGCCCTAAGATATAACGACATTTATGAGAAATCACGGAGCTCACGTGATCATAACTACTTCCAATCAACACGACAGTACTGCCATGAACTTAAAAGTTGATCGTGTATGAATTTATAATTCTAAGCTGCCACTATTCCGCTGTGTTTTGCGGTATGTGATTTATGTTCCCCGCTCCCTGCTATGCGAGACTCATAGCGCCAACGTAGTTTAGTATCTGTTGGCAGCTAATAACTCGATATTGTGCAAGACACAAACATAATCAAAGTTCACCTTCACGACGACCGAGTGGTAATCAGCGACGATATAATCACAACGCAGAAGGGATTAACACCGGGATAGTCACAGCATCCTACTCGCCGACATGAGCTGGAATGACGGCGAATCGCGTGGCACAAGCTTTGCTCATTATCAACCACCGTCAGAGTCTGGGTAGATTCTCAAAATCAAAATGTACGTCCACACCAATCAAATACATTGCCTACATTACTGTACAGTGTTAACTCAGTACGAGCAAAAACGAAGCTTCTTATACCACAGACATGATGGAGCTGACATCCGCTGCTTGTCCAAGCTCCTGCAACGCCAGCCGCGCTCTCTCTGAACTTTGGCTTGCCATCCCCTACTGCTACCCATTCTTTGCTGCGGTGACGTCAGACCATCCTCTTCAGCAACATTAATGCTTCTCATGTTATGAAGGTTCAGACAGAGGACTCCAGTGGAGACACTCTCAGAATGATACATGACACAATATCTCCTCACTGCTAACTATGACAATCCATAATTTTATGAGCGACTTTTCCTTTTCCCTTCTGCATTCCCTTCGACTGTCCACCGCGTCGTAATTGAGGGGTTTTCGGCCCTGCAAACTACGTAGACTTACTTTTGGTCGGTGTTAGTATTCTTACGCCAGGCTTCGACTTTGACACCGTAGTCTGGATTCCCACGAAGCTGACGCGTTTTTCGCGAGTACCTACGCCTTCCTGTGTGACACTGGCTGCTTGGGTTCGGCACCAGCTACTGTGAATTTGAATCATTAAGCTCAAAAATTTAAATATCTCATGATTCCTGTCTCGGATCAAGATGCAGTTTTCATGAATCTTACTTTAATAAAATTTCACATCCATCTACACAAGTTATCAGTGACTTCCTTCTCTCCATCATTACTTTAATTTACCTCCTCATTAACTGTGAGATGAACACGTGGCTTGAGATAAGATACCACTGCCACTCAAACTGAGACGATGGTTACCTTTGGGGTTGTGTCGTCGTGTGGAAGTAATGAACCAAGTGAGAATCTGCTGTGAAGAAGGGATGCTTTCCGAACAGAAGGGGAAAATTAGGGCTCTTAAGGCTGAGCTGAATAGTACTAGGGGGAACAGCGAAGAACAGGGAGGCTGCTGGGAAGGAGGAGGGGGGAGGGGGGGGGGGGAGGGAAAGAGGCCACAGAAAGAGAAAAGCATCAAGAAGCCTCGTCATTGGCATAAAATGAGATTTGCCCTGCTACCTCATGGAGGAGCAGTAGAGTCAAGCTGTTAGGTACCAACTGGTGACTTTCGAGTTTAACATGCAACCAGTTGCTTTTTTTTTTGTATTTTGGTACGATTAACTAGTTTTTAAGCCCCGGCACGCTCATCATCAGATGGAGTTACAGCAATATGTGTAACTACACATTAATGATCCTACTGATTTCACTGCCTGGTAATATCCATGTCAAAATCATTATGATGACGTGTGTTTTGCAGCTTACTACACTTGATTTCACAGTAAACAAATAATTAATGTAAATACTTAACGTGTATACTTAACGTATATACTTAACGTATATACTTAACGTATATACTTAACGTATATACTTAACGTAATTACAAAACGATGGATATGCTAGATATAGCACTTGCCACATCGCGGTCTTTGAGTTGCGATGCATTAAATTATGATTAAATATTCACAGGATAGACTATGGATGTAATAGTTACGGCTAATTGGCGCAGGAAGAGTCAGGTTGAAGCTACGACGTCACAAACTAATTCAGTCCAATTATATGTCTCTGGCAAGCGAGAGAGGACGAGGGATTTTCCTGCAAGGGTCATATTACATAATTGGGTAAGCAAGTAAATATTATATTAACAGAATCTTCCGTCGGTTCTTGGTAGAAGAACATTATAATAAATGAAAAGCGCCAGTTTGCTTTTGTTCGACAAAATATTGTAAAAGCAAACTGGTGCTTTTCATTTATCAAGTAAATGTTATTGACGGCATCTGGGCTAAAGGACTGACGTTGATCTGGTAAAGATACATCCGTACAACGCCCTATTCTGAGACTGATTTTTCCTAGCTGGAAGTTATAACGGTCTCCAGTTGTACAGCTCTGCGAGTTGGATATGTTAGTGGCAGATTTGGTTTTACAAGTTCAGGGCTACATCTGAGTAGGGAACGAATTGGAAACCTGGATGGTGTGATGACAGGGTTTTAAAGGGAAGGACACTGCCACTGGTGCAGGGGTAGTGCGAGATGCACAACTAGTAGTTTACAAGTTCAGACTGACAGCACGAAAGAAATTTAATAAAAATGAAAATATTGGTCTTAAAACTTTCTACACTACTGGCCATTAAAATTGCTACACCAACAAGAAATGCAGATAATAAACGGGTATTCATTGGACAAATATATTATACTACAACTGACAAGTGATTACATTTTCACGCAATTTTTGTGCACAGATCCTGAGAAATCAGTACCCAGAACAACCACCTCTGACCGTAATAACAGCCTTGATACGCCTGGGCATTGAGTCAGACAGAGCTTGCATGACGTGTACAGGTACAGCTGCGCCTGCAGCTTCAATACGATACCACAGTTCATTAAGAGTAGTGACTGGCGTATTGTGACGATCCAGTTGCTCGGCCACCATTGACCAGACGTTTTCAATTGGTGAGAGGTCTGGAGAATGTGCTGGCCAGGGCAGCAGTCGAACGTTTACTGTATCCAGAAAATCCCGTACAGGACCCGCAACATGCGGTCGTGTATTATGTAGGGTTTCGCAGGGATCGAATGAAGGGTAGAGCCACGGGTCGTAACACATCTGAAATGTAACGACCACTCTTCAAAGTACCGTCAATGCGAACAAGAGGTGACCGAGACGTGTAACCAATGGCACCACATACCATCACGCCGGGTGATACGCCAGTATGGCGATGAAGAATACACGCTTCCAGTGCGCGTTCACCGCGATGTCGCCAAACATGGATGAGACCATCATGATGCTGTAAACAGAACCTGAATTCATCCGAAATAATGACGTTTTGCCATTCGTGCACCCAGGTTCGTCGTTGAGTACACCATCGCAGACGCTCCTGTCTGTGTTGCACCATCAAGGATAACCGCAGCCATGGTCTCCGAGCTGATGTCCATTCTGCTGCAAACGTCGTCGAAATGTTTGTGCAGATGGTTGTTGTCTTGCAAACGTCCCCATCTGTTGACTCAGGGATCGAGACGTGGCTGCACTATCCGTTACAGCCATGCACATAAGATGCCTGTCATCTCGACTGCTAGTGATACGAGGCCGTTGGGATCCAGCACTGCGTTCCGTATTACCCTCCTAAACCCACCGATTCTATATTGTGCTAATTGTCATTGGGTCTCGACCAACGCGAGCAGCGATGTCGCGATACGATAAACCGCAATCACCATAGGCTACACTCCGACCTTTATCCAAGACAGAAGCTTGATGGTACGCATTTCTCCTCCTTACACGAGGAATCATAACAACGTTTTACCAGGCAACGCCGGTCAACTGCTGTTTGTGTATGAGAAATCGGTTGGAAACGTTCCTCATGTCAGCACGTTGTAGGTGTCGCCACCGGCGCCAACCTTGTGTGGATGCTCTGATAATCATTTGCATATCACAGCATCTTCTTCCTGTCGGTTATATTTCGCGTCTGTAGCACGTCATCTTCGTGGTGTAGCCATTTTAATGGCCACTAGTGTAATATACAGAGACAGTTGAAGAAATTTTTTTCCAAAATATTAAAGATTTCAAAACTGATATTTCATTTTGCATCAATGTAGTGCAACCTATAATTAGTTAAATACGATAGGTACATCTGGCCACCTAAGTATAAATGCTGAAGGTGGTTGGATGCAGTTTGGTATTGAATTGCTGTAATTCAATGCAGAAATAGTTAGAGTTGCCACCGTTATTAGAAATGACTGCATATGCGAATGATTTTTTCTAATATTTTAAGTGAACAGCATTTTGAAGCATGTGAGAAAAGAGTATAAATTAATGGAAACGTAATGCCAGTAGTTACAACACGCAGAGCGAGTGACTTAGAGCTTGACACTTTATTGGAGTTTTTAACTTGTAGACACAGTGAGGCAATGCTGAGTGGGGATTTTAATTTAAACTTTCTACATATCGTCTGTTCCAGAACCATACTTGCAATCCCTAGCTGTTTGATGTAATTAAGCACCCCTAATACAGTTTGCAGTCAGGGCTACGGAAGAAATAATTGGCGAATTTAAGGAGCATTTGTGATAAAGAGGATCTGAAAGTACATGCAATATATCTAGTCGAAATGAAAATAAAATTTGCTCTGTTACATCTTGAGTACAAACAGTATTAGAATATCGTTCGAAATAAGGAACCTACTCTACTTAATATCAAGCAACACAGTTGATAATTGGCTGGAATCACATTACATATTGCAAGTGCGTACCCACTGAGGACCAACGGAGAGTAGATTCTTTTCCTCCTACTCTTAGCGGAAAAAAGCGTATCAAATAGTCTTACTAGTGAAATGTATCACAGTTCTTTTTTAATGGCCCAGCTTAGAGGAGAAAATGCGGAAATCTACCATCGAAGCGATCAGTATCAGTGCTATGCGACACTTGAGTTGGTGTGAAAAGCGATGCCAATGGACAGTGTATAACTGGAAACAGCTGGTTTGGAGTGACGAATCACAGTATACACTGTGGCAATCCGGTGGCACCGTTTATGTCTGGCGAATGGCTGGACAACATGTCTTCATGACTTGCCAGTCGCATATCAGAACAAGAGATCGAGAACCGACTGTGATTTCTATTGCTGTGTATAGTCGTTGAGGTGAAAGTGCTGTTGCTAGAGAATGTCGTTTAAGGATACAGGGTACTTATAAATGGTGGAAAAACAAATTTTTTATGACTTTATTAAATTCTATAGTCTTTTCTGATTACATTGATATATACATTATAGGGTTTCAAATGAAAAATGACCTATATATACAAAATTTCAAAGTTACGGTCAGGTAAGCCGCCACGCCCACTTTATTTCTGTTACAGAAAACAGTATTATGTCGAAAAGATCTGTGAACTTTCTGTTGCCAGCGATTACACGTATGATACATTGTATGTGTTAGTAACAGGGGATAACAACGGGTGATCCCTGTGGTTATTGGGACCAGGCAGTCAGGTTGATAAGGTTAAAGCCGAATTCCAGACAGACAACAACCAAGGAAAATAGAAGAAAAGAAACTTCATGAACAGAAAATAGGGATACTTACCTCATCAGAATATCAGAGGAATAAAAAATAAAGTAGATGAGGTGAAAATGTGGTTAGATGATCTCAAAAATAAGAATGAGATTGATATACTTCGTCTGTCTGAGCACCATGTAACTGTGGTGATGGTAAATGTCAGTATAAATGGGTATAAGTTAGCATCTTGCACTTTTAGAACTAGTATGGATAAACGAGGAGTTGTCGTTTTCGTAAAACGAGATTATAAATACAGAACTGTTGAAGTAATCAAATTTTGTGTTGATCTGCACTTTGAGGTTTGCGCATGTCAACTTCAGCTAGATAATGTGTTGATATTAGCACCTGTGTACAGGTCTCCACTCGGAATTGGGATCTATTCACAAAAAAGTTTGACTCCCTATTGTGCTGTCTGTCAGACAAAAAGAAGTTATTAATCTGTGGTGATTTCAATGTTAACTTTCTAAGCAATTATGATAGGAAAATTGAACTAGAAGTGTTGTTAGCAACATATAACTTAGTGATCAATTTCCCTACACATATAGCTCAGGACAGCAGTAATTTAATAGATAATGTACTGGTATTTGTACAGCAAGAGGATGTAAAACGAACACATGCTTTCCCTGTGGTAAGTGGATTATCTGACCATGATGCACAACTGATTAACTTACAAAACCTAACAGGGTGTACACTTCAGAAACCATTGAGTAAAAGCGTGAGGGTGCTCAACCCGGTATCTATAGATCACTTCAGAGAAGGTTTAGGAAATGTAGACTGGGAAGATGTATATAATGAACCAAACGCTAATGATAAATGTAGCATATTTCTTGATAAATTTATATCCCTTTTTGAACATTGTTTTCCAAAGGAAATTACTAAAAAACTTTTCAAAGAAACCTTGGATTACTACATGTATTAAAATGTCTCCAGAAAGAAAATAGAAAACTGTATGAGACAGCAAGAACTAGTAAAGATTCAGAAGTACTTTTGCACTATAAAAATTATTGAAACATACTGAGAAAAGTTGTAAGGAAATCAAGAAATATGCATGTTACAGAAGAAATTAACAACCTCAGCAATAAAATCAAATCAATGCGGAATGTTGTTAGAAAGGAGACAAGAAAAGTAACCACTGGGGCATGTAGTATTACTATTAAAGAGAATGAGACCATCCTAACAAACAGTACACAAGTAGCTAATGTATTTAATAACCATTTCTTAAGTGTAAGAGAAAAAAAATTCAAATCAAAAAGCCAGGCAGTACTTGAAAGAGTAAGTGTTGAAAAAAAATTTAGTCAGATTAAGTTTTGTGTAACAACCTATGGTGAAATAAGGAACATTATTAAATCTTTGAAACATAAATGTTCTGTTGGAGTAGATCACATCTCTAACTATTTACTAAAACATTGTGGAGCAGTTACAGCTGATGTTTTGAGTCACATGTGTAATGCATCACTGACCCAGGGTATTTTTCCAGACAGGTTAAAGTATGCCATTGTCAGGTCTCTCTACAAAATTAGGGAAACCACAGATGTTAATAATCACCGGCCAGTATCCTTGATTACAGCATTTTCAAAAATATCTGAGAAAGTAATGTACTTGAGTGGTTAGCCATCTCAACAGTAATATAAAATTTCACTGTGCACATAATAGAGTATTTAAATAGTAAAATGTCACCAGTAGGAACATTCTGTGACTTATCCAAAGCATTTGATTGTGTGAACCATGACATTATGCTAGATAAATTACAATTCTGTGGTATAAATGGAACAGAATATGAGTGGTTTAAGTCATATCTACAGAACAGCAAGCAGAAAGTCTCTTTATATGCTTTAAGTGATTCAAAGGAGTTTGCCACTTCATCGAACTGGGATGAAATTACATTAGGTGTTCCACAAGGTTCGATCATGGGTCCCCTCCTGTTCTTGATATATGTGAATGACCTCCCTTCTTATTTGAAACAAGATGCTGAACTGACACTGTTGGCTGATGATGCAAGCATAATTATTAATCCAGTAAAGGAAAGTCTGATAGAAAATGATACAAATAAGGTCTTTGGAAAAGTTATTAATTGGTTTTCTGCGAATGGGCTTGCTCTGAACTTTGAAAAAACACAGTATATACAATTTTCTGCTGAAAAAAATATAATTCCTTCAATAAACATAACACATCAAAAGAAGTCAGTAGCCATGGTAGAGCATACTAAGTTTTTGGGTGTACATATAGATGAGAATCTTAATTGGAAAATTCATATTTTGGATCTACTAAAGTGACTGGGTTCAGCAACTTTTACAATCAGAATAATTGTCAATTTTGAGGATGTAGAAATTAGTAAGCTAGCATACTTTGCATACTTCCACTCTCTGATGTCATAAGGAATAATATTCTGGGGCAACTCAACAATTAGGCAAAAGGTAATCACTGCTCAAAAGAAAGTAGTTCGAATAATGTGTGGGGTTCATAGTTGCACATTTTGTTGGCATCTGTTTAAAAGGAATTCATACAACTACTTCACAGTACATTTACTCAGTAATGAAATTTTTTCTCAACAACATGGACCAGTTTAAAATCAATAGCGACATTCATGATTACAATTCCAGAAAAAAGAAAGACCTACACCATCCTTTACTTAACCTATCTTTGGCACAGAAAGGGGTAAAATATGCTGCTATAAAACTTAATGATAAATTGCCATATGAAATAAAATGTCTGACAGACAGCAGTAATAGTTTCAAAAACAAATTGAAATCATACCTCCTTGACAACTACTTCTATACCATAGATGAATTCTTGGATATGAGTAAATAAATCTGGAGATGTAATACATGCATTCCGTGCCATTTAAGGGAATTGGATAGATACTAGTAATATTTAGGTATAACACTGTAATGTAAACAAAAAAACCTTGTTTCCTGTGCGCATTTGACACATTCCACATCATAACATTTTTCTGCGCTATTGATCAGTGGAACACGTAACGAACTAACAGTGCAGGTTTCTAGTGCCTGTAAATGATTATCTTTGCCAGTATTTACTTTTGTTTCGCTGAAGCAGTTTGTTCACGTGTTACTGAATGTTTGTTGCTCAAGTGCTATGTATATTTGTGGAGGTACATATCCTTTAGGGTACCATAAATATGAACTATGCCATGCATGAAGAAATTCAATAAAAGGAAATACCGTGGTAACCAGTACACAAACAAATCAAGCCACACTGTTGAAAGTAACCTATGTATCAGTTCTTCATGGAAGAAACTCTCACATGGGATGCATCATGGCGATTAAGATTTTTGTGTTAACAATGACGCTGTTTGTAGTGACATTGTTGTTGTTGATATACGCATCTTATCTTCTCTGATAAAGGAAGTGGTGAAATGTGAACAATGGGATGGTGTAGGATGTCTGGAACTAACTGAACAACAGAGTAGCGGGAAGGGTTTAGCGTCAAAATTAGTTACTCTTTGTAGATGGGATGGTGTAGGATGTCTGGAACTAACTGAACAACAGAGTAGCGGGAAGGGTTTAGCGTCAAAATTAGTTACTCTTTGTAGATCCTGCAATAAATCTACCTTCAAAATGACTTCGAACATTGTGCATAATTCATATAACGTGAATTTGAAGTTAGTGCGTGCAATGTGTTTTCGCAGGCTCTTTACTATTTGCTTTGTTTTATTATTACTAGCGTAACAACTAATACATGAGATAAAATATGTTGCTACGAAAAGAGCCTCAAAATACCTTTTAGTGATGCTGTGCTGTGACTTTCTTTGGATCATTAATTTTCAACAAAACAAAACAAAATAGATTATGTTCTTATTGTTATGGATCTGGCTTTCTATAAAAGGAACATTTTTTCGTTACTGTAACTCGCCATAAAGTTCAACATATCTTCCTTACTTTATAGTTATTGAAAAGGTTAATGAAAATTACTTCGTTTCAATACTGATGTTACAGTACGCAATGATTGTTCAACATCAAAATTATGCAGTGGATTTTTGTTAACAGTAAAACACCAATAAGTACCACGACTAACACGAGATGTTTTTACTATAAGGTTTGCCAGACCATAACTACGCACAGCAAGATTTCTTTTATGTTATGAAGGTAAATTATCTTTTTGCACTGTTAATAATTTATTATCAGCAGCCTGTGTCAACCTGTAAAACACATCATAAAATCTGCTGCTCTGCTTTGCAATTCCGAAAGCTGAAAGAAATAATTTTAGTTCACTATCACCTGTTCGCTTCTTTGCGGTACGATTGGTTTCATTTAATGCAGTTTGAATGCGCCGCGGCAGCGGCTCGTTCGTTCGTAGCGCAGCTCTGCACCACGAATAATATTTAAATAGCTGAAAATGTCTTAAAGGGATGGGATAAAATACCAGGCAAGCTTATTACAAATCATAATGCAAGATTTCACTAAGTAATTCTATTCAAAACTTTTAAACAAATCAAGTTATTACACACCTTTCCAAAGCTATGTCTAATGGCGTCCCTCTCACAACCTTGAGAAAAGAATGCTACGCAAGCGTACAATATAACGTCACAGGCTCTTCCTACTCGCGTAACTACAAGAAGATAACAGAGAAATTAATGTTCGTTCTGTACTATTTATACTAGTCACATATTCTCATCTTTGTTTGACATTTAATACGTATCGTCTGTGGCGGTTTCAGTACTCGCCGACACAGATATTATCTACATAAAAAAACAGTACATAATTATATACAAGAACAAAACATGACACATAATGCTTTCTCTTTATTACATAATATGTCTTTTGCTACGAGACGTTACAGTGTGCAATAGGAAAATGAAAAAAAGGCTGCTCAAATGTTTTGTGGTTTGATGGACCTTACTCCTCCTCCCAGTAGGTTCAGCAACTACATAAAAATACTTTTAAGTGCCTTGACGGTTGTGTCTAAAGCATCTATGAAACGTGCATAGAAGAAACTGTAAACCAGGGACATTGAAGTTGCACTTGATGGGACATGGCAACGTCGAGGACATAGTTCTTTGAATGGTGCTGTAAGTGCTGCTTCTCTGGAGAATGGAAAAGTTGTTAATGTTGAGTGCTTATCTATGTTCTGCCACACTTACATATTGAACATCAGTGTTCTAAGAATTATGATGGTTACAGTGGAGGTATAGAGTGTGATGGAGCTCTAAAAATATTTCAGAGGTCGGTGCTCGTTTATAACGTTAGATATACGAAGTACCTAGGCGATGGGGACTTTACAGCTTTCAATAAAATTAATGAGATCAATGTTTATGATAATCATATAAAATTAATTGTTGGTAAGGCGGGTGCCAGGTTGAGATTCATTGGAAGAGTCCTTAGAAAATGTAATCCATCAACAAAGGAGGTGGGTTACAAAACACTCGTTCGATCTATAATTGAGTATTGCTCATCAGTGTGGGATCCGTATCACGTCCGGATGACAGAGGATATAGAGAAGATCCAAAGAAGAGCAGCGCGCTTCGTCACAGGGTTATTTGGTAACCGTGATAGCGTTACGGAGATGTTTAGCAAACTCAAGTGGCAGACTCTACAAGAGAGGCGCTCAGCATCGCGGTGTAGCTTGCTCGCCAGGTTTCGAGAGGGTGCGTTTCTGGATGAGGTATCGAATATATTGCTTCCCCCTACTTATACCTCCCGAGGAGATTACGAATGTAAAATTAGAGAGATTTGAGAGCGCACGAGGGCTTTCCGGCAGTCGTTCTTCCTGCGAACTATACGCGACTGGAACAGGAAAGGGAGGTAATGACAGTGGGACGTAAAGTGCATTTCGCCACACACCGTTGCGTGACTTGCGGAGTATAAATGTAGATGTAGATATAGAAGTGGAAGAGAAGTATATGAGTGGAGCAGAGGCGAATGGGGAATCATTACACGACGATAAGTGGTGCAAATGGAGAAATCCGCCGACTTAAGTGACTTTGACAAAAGCCAGATTTTTTTGGCCCAGTGCCTGGAACGAGCGTATTGGAAACGGCGAAGCTGATCGGCCGTTCGCGTGCTACTGTGAGCTTGTATGGAAAATGCATGAAGAATACTGAAACCACGAGTAGGCGACAAGAAGTTGGACGTCCATACCTCATCACAGAACGTAGGGATGACACGCTTGCCCGCTCTCTAAAGCAGGATAGGCGGCCATCTGTGGCACAGGACAGAGCTGGCTCAGCACTGTTCCGCATCGGAGGACCCCTGTGTGTTCCCATGTTGACCCAACAACATCGTCAGTTATGACGAAAATGGACATGGCACCGTCGATATTGGAGCAATGATTAATGGAATCGTGTCACCTGGTCGGATAAAATCCGTTTATTGTTAAACGAGATCGATGGCCATGTCCGGATACGCCGTCATCCAGGCGAACGAAACACGGAGGCAGGCTGGTGGAAACAGTATTATGTTATGGGGGACATTCTCCTGGGCTTCCAAGGGGCCTGCGGTAGTAATAGAAGGCTACCCCTTATGCTTGATGCCTTACCCAACAGCGAAGGCATCTTCCAGTAGGATAACTTGGCGTTTCACAAGGCCAGAATCGTTCTGCAGTGGTTGCAGGAGTATGATAATGAACTCACGTTGATGTCTTGAGCATCAAATTCAGCTTGTATGAATCCGATGAAACCCAACTGGGACGCTATCGGGTGTCAGATCCGCGCCCACAAACCAACCGCCCATTAAGTACGCGTTGTGTGAGACGGACCACGTAGTAAAATTCGCCGACATGGAAGTTCTGGCTGTACAGAAGAACTATCACACCCGCTTGTTCATAGAATCTATAAAAGCATTCCGTTCTCAGGCCACGAGTGGCCTACCGGGACCATCCGACCTCCGTGTCATCCTCAGTGGAGGATGCAGATAGGAGGGGTGTGGGGTCAGCACACCACTCTCCCAGTGGTTATGATGGTATTCTTGACCGAAGCCGCTACTATTCGGTTGAGTAGCTCCTCAGTTGGCATCATAGGGATGAGTGCACCCCGAAAAATGGCAAAAGCGCATGGCGGCCCAGATGGTCACCCATCCAAGTGCCGGCCACGCCCGACAGCGCTTAACTTCGGTGATCTCACGGGAACTGCGGCAAGAGCGTTGCCGTCATAGAAGCTATATAAATTCATAATCACGAGAATAGCTTCAACAAGAAAGAAGAAAGCCTCAAGGTGAACGGATCCTGCTTCCTGTGCTGCAGCGAATGATCGTTGCAGATAGCATGTAAACCACACTGGAAATGACCGCTTAGAAGCCCTTGGACGTTGGCGCGCCAGGTACATATAGTTCGCGAGCTCGACTCCAGTCCACCATCAGCAAGGGAGGGTGAAACTTGGACCATGCCAGCCACATGTACTGGCGAAATGCCAGAAAAATCATCAGACGAACATCGGCCGAAGAACGTGAGACAGTAGCCAACAGGCAGTTTTATAAAATTCGTAGGGGAGGCCATATACTGTCGGACTCTTTTGAGTTTAATTGATTTTTTATTATGCCGTCCTCAGATATCGGTTCTGACAAAGTAGTAATATTTTGTGTGGTACATATATATACAGGGTGGCACACAGGAGATGGACAGTTTTGAACTGCGTAGTACTGAGGGCGCGGTGGTGGGAGGTGGTCATGGTGGGGATAATTCTGATCCACCCAAGACGCCATTTCATTTACTCAGTCACTATGGAGCAGTGGGACTTGCAATGTCGTGAGTTTGTTTGTGACAGTTTCGTGAAAAGAGGTGAGTCTTTTTTTTTTTTACATGTGGCTAGGGCCTCCCGTCAGGTAGACCGTTCGCCTGGTGCAGGTCTTTCGAGTTGACGCCACTTCAGCGACCTGCGTGTCGATGGGGATGAAATGATGATGATTAGGACAACATAACACCCAGTCCCTGAGCGGAGAAAATCTCCGACCCAGCCGGGAATCGAACCAGGGACTTTAGGATTGACAGTCTGTCACGCTGACCACTCAGCTACCAGGGCCGGACGTGGGTCTATTATTGCTACACATCGATTGGTCCGTGCGCAGTTTAATGTCGGTAGACATGGAGCTGTTCCGAGCCGTAACACAATCATCAGATAGGTGGAAAACTTCAGATCAACTGGAAACATACTGGATAAGAAGCATCCTGGCCCGAGAAGCAGAGCAACGACACCAGAAAATGTTGAAAGGGCGAGGCAAGTGGCAGTGAGAAGCCCAGGACGGTCAACTAGACGTCATGCTAGTGAGTTAGGAATCAAACGTGAATCGGTTGGAAGAATTTTGCATAAAGAATTAAAATTCCATCCCTACAAAATGCTCATTGTCCAACAACTTAAGGAAACTGATTTTGCTATACAAGAAGACTTCACTTACAGAATGCAAGTGATTTTGGGATCGAATGAAAATAAAATTTTATTGATGAGCGATGAAGCTCATTTTCATTTAAATGGGACTGTGAATAAGCAAAACCTACGTTACTGGCCTCCAGAGCATCCACACCTTATCCACCAGCGTCCTCTGCACTCAGAAAAAGTAACAGTCTGGTGTGCTCTTGGCTCTGTTGGCATTATTGAACCTTTTTTTTTTTTTTAAGAGAATGGGGCCACAGTTACTGTTAATTCGGTTCGTTATATTCGTACGCTTGAAACATTCTTGAAACCAGAACTAAGAAGACGACGAATCCCTTTAAAATGCGTTTGGTTCCAGCAGGTCGGGGCAAACACTTCGATGACAGTTCTTAGACGCATGTTTCCTGGCCGGATTATCTCACGCTTTGGCAATGTTCCTTGGCCTCCCAGGTCTCCCGACTTGTCCGTATGTGACTTTTTTTCTGTGGAGGTACCCTAAGAACTGTGTCTATAACCACAAGCCACGAAATTTGTGTAAGTTGAAGAATGCAATCATTCAAGAAATTGCTGCCATCCCTGCACAGATTTTAGTTCGGGTGATGGAGGATTTTGAGAAGAGACTTGAGTCCTGCATTCGAAATGATTGACATCACCTTGACGTCATTATTTTTCACAAATAACCTTGTTAACTAAAATGGCAATTAATGAGCTTTGATTTTGTGTAAATAAACATGCTTAAATTTAAAGCTGGCTGAGTATTATTTCATTAAAAACCGTCCGTTTCCCGTGTGTCACCCTGTACTATAGTGTAACAGCTGTGCTTTTCTTTAAAAAAGTTTTCCAATCTAATGGTTGTGCCCGGTACAACCTTTGGAAATGATCTTTTATGGACCCTCTCAGCTAACATATTCGTTCCGAGGTTCAGACATGACATTACGTATATACCTCTAACGTTATTAGAAAATCACCTCAAGTCGATAAGTATGCATCAGTGTACTGCTCCTTCACTGCTTTCCTAAAACTCACACTACAAATACGAAATTATAGGTTTCTATGATTTCCCATGACAGCGAAGAACCAATGAAAACGTGAAAAATCTAGTGCACACGTATTCTGTATCTAGTGGTGGGCTTGCTATTTCATGGTGACAGGTTGACTGACCACCATGATGGAATAATTTTAAAAAATGTATGTTGTTTACACATGTAATAGTAACTGCGATCGTTCAATAATATACATTGTGTACGATGTGCCCCCTCCAACCTCCCTCCCCATATATGTTCCTGTGATGTATTGTCAAGTACTGTTACCTACGAAATCTGAAATAAATAATAAAATTCTGAACGGTTCCTCAATAATATTGTGGCTTATAGCGTCTCTTTCTTCCACTTTCATTCCCTATGCGAGTGGATAGGGTGGTCCATAGTAAACTCCCTTGTTGCAGACACTTCTCGGTGTGTTCAGTAAATGTAGTTACCGATTGAGAGTGAAAAAACAACCTGATAACGCATTTGTTTGTAAGCTTACTATTCCAATTGCGTGGTAATATTTATCGGTTATTTTCAGTGCCCTTACATTCTAACAAATTCTCGCCATCTATAAATTAATTTTGAGTGTGCTTTCTCTCTCGTAACCTCTCGTATATTTTGCGTAACGCTAAACGGGAAAAACTATTTAAAATCCAATCATTTCCCGAAACGTGTCATGCATATGATGAATAATCCAACATTAAGATCGATGTGAACCAGTAATCTAAGTATTTTCACAGTGGAATAAAAATATAACGTTTGGTTTCAATAGAATAGAATAGAATAGCATGGCATAGTGTAAGGGGTTGCAACATACACCGTTTGTGTGTCTGTATCAGACAAGCAATTTGTACTGTCGGGACGAATTGTCTTGATAACGCAATCACGGTCGCCTTCACATTCCACGGGCTTTCCTTCTGCTACAATATGGTAATAAAATCAGCTTGAATCTTCGAAAATGGTGGTGTAACAATTACAGCAACAGAAGTACTGACAGCAATAAGGTAACTGAATTTACAAAATTTGAAAGTTTTTCATTATAGGAGAGAATATAGGCAGACGTAGATTTATAGTTTTCGACAGCAATGATCAAAGAAAGCGCTAAATCTACACACACACACACACACACACACACACACACACACACACACACACACCCGCGCGCGCGCTCGTGCTGGTGGTTGTGTGTGTGTGTGTGTGTGTGTGTGTGTGTGTGTGTGTGAACAATGCACGAACACGTCCAACTTAATTTAGTTGCCTGTTTGATTTGCACGTCTATATACGGGAATTGTAGCGAGAAACAAGATTCGTAATACTGGTATATCAGCTTACGGTATGTAGCGAAGAATACGTTAACACCTAACCTGCACCTCATTCTCGTGGGAAGAATGTAAGGCGGTAAACTTCCGTAATTCCTCGTTTTAATCATTTGTCTAGACGTATGTGATGCAGATCTATATTTCAATGCAACATACTCTCCTAAATTGTGTTCTCAACAGTCACAACCCCTACTCTTATGCACAACGCCTCTAATGGAACAGCTGCCACCTAGAGAAAAAATTTAGAGAAGTATAATGTATTGAAATTACACATATATCACAGCTTGACAAACATATTGCATCTTTTCACAGTAAAGCGAAAAATGTACTGGAAAGGAAACTCGAATGTATCACTAACGCTCTCGACGATTGTAATACCACACAGGAATTACTAACTGGCAGTGTTTGGATAGCAGCTTAAAGAAGCGTAACCTACATAATTCACCATTTTCCTTATATCTGCTCATGCTTGGAATGCATTTAGCATAACTGTATGATCAAAATGCCTAGCATAAACAAAATGTTTTATGTTAATGATTGATTGTATCAATAGCAAAAACCTCGGGGAACGTGGGGCTATTGTCAATCTATTTGCTAGTGGATCACCACAAATAAACGTCTTACACCGTCTTAAGTCAATCGGTAACTTAGCAACGACCGGACCCCAGTGAGTTTGCAGATGAATGGAAAATTCTGTAGGAGACTGTCGTAGGTTTTTATGTTCAAGCATGTATTTCTCGTAGTGTTTTCACATTTTCGTCTTCCATCAGCTGCAGGTGGCTGGAAGTAATTTCTTTAATAAAGATCTGTCTAAGTATATCAGATACATGAATCACATCATTTTCTTAAGATATATGAAACAACACTACAGTATTTGCAGGAACAATTTATGATGCTCTTTTTCTTGATACGCTATGGAATAAAAAGATATATAGTGTTCAGTCCTCCACATGTTGATAATACCTAGCCATAATTATTTCGCAACTGCAGTTGCCTTACTTTACACGAGCAGTCGCCTTAACTGCTTTGGCTATCCATGCACATCTCACGACCAGACCCAAACTTTCATATGTCGTCGTTCCTGCATCATGAACTGTACTCATAAGTAGTAGGGACATGGCAGTGCTGGTGCAATTTTGACACCAAATTGGTATGCAAAATAATTAAATTGATTAATTAATGACCACTACCACTGCCACCCCCACCCCCACAGCCCCCAGATGACATGTGTTTTCCTCAGCTGGCATGTGGGTCCCTGCCCCACCCCTCCCCTCCCCACCTGCCCTATTGGCGGGAATTTCGAATTTTGGCGGGAATTTCTTTGCCTGAGGGGTGTGTTGACGTCCCACCCCACTCCCACCTGCACATTGGCGGAAAGTTAAAAATGGCAGATGCCCTTTCCAGGACTCAAACCTTGCTCCTTCTGGATGGAAAGTCCAAGTGCAGTCCCCAACACGTGGCAACAGTCCAGATGCAGGAGAGGAAGCTTAGGCTAGTGTGCTTTATTTATTTTGGTTGGTAAATTGAATTAAAAATTGGTCTTAATTGTTTAATTAAACATGTAGTTTGGTCGTATTTACACAGCTATATGCATAGTGCTACACAAGGAGTGCCTCAAATGCTTTACTGTTCCAATCACACATCTAAATTGTTCTAAAAAAACATCACTCCTAATCAACAGGTCATAATACAGCACAAGCACTGGGGAAAATCTTCATCCCAAAAGACTGAAACAGGAGAGAGGGGTAGCAGTTGAATTTGCGCTCTCCTCGATGTAAGGCCAGGAATGAGTGAAATTATAGGCGCTCCTACCTCCCTCCGTCCATCTACAGTGGGCCCATGGATTTTTCAAATGGCGAAATGTTACCACCCGCCACACGGTTTTTCTATGTTCTACCGCCATCACCCCAGAGTTGGTGACCACACCTGGCCTGCTTTGAGGTGACAGTCCAATCATTGGCCCTTCGCCAATACAAAAGAATGCAAAGCCAACTAAACAATATGAGATAAATGAGGGCTGCCCCAACTGCAACTTGTTTGTTCAGCTAAAATGTGGCAGTACCTCCCCACTCCACATGCCGCCCCTGGTCAGTGTGCAGCTGCATTGGCAAACTCACACGCACTGCACTGAGGTGTCCTCTACACTGATCCCACAAACGCCCGCTGTTCTGGGATGGAGAATACTTGTCAGTACTTCTCTTACAATCAAGCATGTATTAAAAAGGAAAACACAATGGCAATGATAATAAATGTCTTCTTTCCACGAGAACAGGAGCAGTCCATTTCCTTTTATTTTTATGTTCAAAATTGGTATTGGTTTTACGTTCAACAGCAGAATACAATGTCAATCTCATTATTTTGCTCCCCACCAATGACAGGTGACCAGTTAGCATAGGTCTATACATGTCATCCATGCATAAAATCAGGGAAAAGTACCGATCACTACAGAATGTCTGCATTATTTCAAAACTGTCATCACAGTAAAGAAAATGCAAGAATTTGAACTCCAAAGAAAAAAAACCAGCTATTTTAACCAATGGCTTTCAGCTTGAGGGACGAATTACATGATCTGAGAGCATCTCTCGTGTTCAAATCAGTGTCTGCAAATAAACTATCAAGCACGTGTTTATTACAAACATTTCAGAGATGTGAAATAAGATTACAGAATATGGCCTTTTAAGCCATTGGCTATAATTCAAGAAGACGCTGCTGTTTTGCACACTATGGCAGGTCCCGTTTTACCAATGCAATGCTATATCACACTGGCATTTACGAAACAAATCGTGAGGGCCCGTCTTGTAATAGAACCTCCAATAAGATTTTACAGTGTCTCTCTCTTCAAATACATTGAAATCAAATACGATCTGCATGCTTGATTTTGACATTTTTGATCCATAACTCACCGACTTGTCTGTAAAATTTCTATCATAGAACAGACAATCATTCACAACAGCAGCAGATTCTTGTATTCTAGTTTTGTAAGCAATTTGATCAACATAGCCTGTTTCACACAATCCAGGCACATATCGGGAAAAACACATTTCCAGATTCCACGATGATCTATAATTCAAGGGGTGTCTACTTTATAATTAGAGTTTATGAAGTATGAAATAACACAGGACTTGTGGTACCTATTTTTAAACATGCAATCGTCACAATAGTAACAAAAACAGTCATGATTCCATGATAGTAGATACATCAGATTTCTATTACTTTTAAGAGCAAAATCGGTGTAGTTTTGAGAGAACTATATGCATCCAAACTTAAAAGCATTTATACCACTCCATGTAATACAATCTCTTATAAGGTTTTACAGTTTGTCTCTCTGTCTCTTTCACATATAGAAGAACAAACACCATCTGAGTGTTGACATCGAGCATATTACATACACACACATCGCTTCATTGGAGCTGGAGGCCAGTGATCGAAGTCACTTGCACAGACCTGCGCAAAGTTTTGTTGACTGTTCTGGAGGAAGACCATATCCAACAGACTATCAATCACAAGAGAGGATTTCCCTTTGTTCCTTTGTAGGCAGTTTAATACAGTTTTTTTTTCAGTAACACATCCAAGCAGAGTACAACTACAGCTTTGTACATATCAGTACTCTTTTTGTACCATGATTTTGAGGTCTGTGTCAGCTGCTAAACCGATATTAACATGTACCGATCCATTGGCTCTCACAGAAAGCTGTACAGCACATGGTGTAAACTACACAGTTCCCACAATGCACAGATTGATGGAAATGACACAGAGACTATGTTTCTCATTGACAAAAATGTGGAAGGCATCGTAACATATGGAAACTGGAAGAGTCTGCAGCAATGAAGAGCGTCTCCAACAGCTACCTTAAGGTGATTATCTATACAGTTAATATCATCTTACACAGCGACACGGTAGCATTGTTTCCTCATATCGCAATCATGTACATGGTCACCGTTACAGCGTTGTCCATCATCGGTAGGTGCTGTTCGCAACATGCATAAGGTCATAGAAATAAAAAGGAGGCACTGTTGTCTTATTAGCAAAAAAAAAAAAAAGTGCAGGCATCACGGCAAATGGAAACGGGGAGTCTGCAGCATTGAGGCATGTTTCCAAACAACTTTCTGAAAGTGATGACTTCAACATTTAATCCCGTGATCCACAGTGACAAGCAGCAGATATCCAATGTTCTGCCAAGTCTCACTCCATTTCAACCAAGTGGTGGCAATCAATTATGTGGTGATCAACAGTGATGGGAAAGACACCATTGATATGGATCAATGTATTGTAATATGCACTGCATTTCGTAGCATGATCAACTTCAGCAATTTTACCTGTTACACAGCAGAATGTTTCCCAGTATCTGATCATCGCGAAAACACCCATCTACTACTTTGCAAGTACCATATATTACAGGGTGAGTCACTAACTATTGCCACCAAGAATAACTCTGAAAGTATGACAGGAGCTGAAAAGTTTGTGGGACCAAAGTCGCATGGGACAATGGGGGCCATAATATGACATTGGTTTTTTTGTTTGCTAGGTGGGGTCGTGTCAGCGATATGAAGGTCAACTTTGTTTTTTTTTCTTTTAAAGGGGATGCTATAGTTTGGTGCTTATTTCCTGATAGCAGCTATCGAGACGAATCCAATGATGTGTAACAGTATGGTCTTTGAAGGTCAACGAAGGTTAAAAAGATGGCATGACCGTCCATTTACAGAAGGTGTTCGAAGTGATGACCATTGGTATCAATGCAGTGCTGCAATATTCTTATTATGGGTTGAGTGGTATTCCTTATCACATCGGCACTTATCGACGCACGTGCTCTGACAATTCTCTCTTGCATATCTTCAGGTATAGCTGGAATGTCTTTATACACAATGTCTTTTGCGCAAGTCTGACGAACGAGCCAGCCACGACACATTTCCTCCACATCCAATCCAACAATTTGGGAATTTTCTCTGCAACTCATTTCTTGCTATCAGCGCCAAATGTGACGGACACCCATCGTGTTGATACCACAGTCTGTTCCTTGTTCCTAAAGGCATTTCTTCCAGTAACAGACCTAATGTTTCTTGCACGAATGTGGTGCACTTCCTACCATTAAGATTTCCTTCGATGAAATAGGGGCCTATAAATCTGTCCTCCAGAATCCCACACAATACATTAAACGACCACGGTATTTGATGTGCAACTTGCCGCACCTAACATGTTGCCCAATAATGCAAGTTATGCAAATTAATATTTCCATGGTTCGTGAATGTAGCCTCATCAATAAATAAAATCAAATTAATAAATATGTCACCCCTCTGAAACTGAAGTTGAGCCCATTAGCAGAATTCAATGCAACGCATACAATCTGTGCCAGTTAGTTCTTGGTGGAGACTGATATGGTAAGGATGATACTTATGGCGACGCAGAACAAGAACAATACTGCTCTGGCTCATGCCAGATTCCCTTTCCATTTGACGCGAACTAACACAAGGATCTCGATCCACACTGGTAAGAGTACCAATTTCCGTTTCCTCATTAGTAACTTTCCTTTGCCGGATATTTTTCCGACGCCACAATTTATCATACACATATTTAAATGTACGACGTGTAGGGTGAGTATGTTGAGGATATCTTTCAGTGTATAAGTCTCTAGCTCTCACTGAATGTCGTTGGCATTCTCCATAAATGAGAAGCATATCGACCTGTTTTTCGAAGGAATACATCATTCACATTCGCTTGATTCGACGATACTAGTCTTACCGCCCTTATTAATGTTGTATTGCGAAACCCTCGAATGGTGTTTACATGTCAATGGCACGTTAGATGGATACGCCATATTCGGTGAATATTTACTATTTGCACGATATACGAGAGAGAATTGTCAGAGCATGTGCTTCGATAAGTGCCAAAGAGATAACGAAGACCTCTCAATCCATGATTAGGAGATTGCAGCACTGTACTGATACCAATGGTCATCACTTCGAACACCTTCTGTAAATGGACGTTCATGCCATCGTTTTGACCTTTGTTGACATGCAAAGACCTTACTGTTACACATCATACCCGCTACCAGAAAATAAGTACCAAACTATAGTATGCCATTAAAAAAAATTGACCTTCATATCTCTAAAGCGACCCTACATAGCAGCAAAAAACCAACGTCATATTATGGGCCCCGTCTTCCCATGCAACATTTGTCCCACAAACTTTGCAGCTAATGTCACACTTTCAGAGTTATTCTAGGTGGCAATAGGTAGTGACTGACCCTCTAGATTGTAAATGCAGATAGATGACTGTGCAGTACGTCCATTTGGCCATATACACCAAAGTTTACCAGACAGCGACCTATACTGATGCATTTAGATTCTCCACATATTTCCAGCATATCGACCATAGTGTAGAACTTACGATTACGACTGGCCATCTTCCCTGTGTGGATGGGCGTCACAGAGTATTCTTGCATTCGTAGGATAAAGACTGAGATCGACAGATCCCTCCCACATTTTCCTTAACCAATCTTTCCTGCAACACCGTGGTCAATTTAATCTGCAACTGACCAGAACTATGAACGCCCTACACCTGCTACATTCGCCGGCCGAAGTGGCCGAGCGGTTCTAGGCACTTCAGTCTGGAACCGCGCGACCGCTACGGTCGCAGGTTTGAATCCTGCCTCGGGTATGGATGTGTGATGTCCTTAGGTTGGTTAGGTTTAAGTAGTTCTAAGTTATAGGAGACTGATGACCTCAGATGTTAAGTCTCATAGTGCTCAGAGCCATTTTTGAACCTGCTACATTCCATGTCTTATGAAGGAACAGCGTGAGCTATGTCCGTAAGTGCTGTTAAGCAAAGACTGTTTGAACCATTCTTACACACAACACTCATCCAAATGTACAAGATCTCGCCAGGTGCATGCAAGTCGAGGGGGGCGGCACTTCTCGTCGGCATATAGTAGACATGAGAGTGTTGCAGTATACAGGGTGATTCAAAAAGAATACCACAACTTTAAAAATGTGTATTTAATGAAAGAAACATAATATAACCTTCTGTTATACATCATTACAAAGAGTATTTAAAAAGGTTTTTTCACTCAAAAACAAGTTCAGAGATGTTCAATATGGCCCCCTCCAAACACTCGAGCAATATCAACCCGATACTCCAATTCGTTCCACACTCTCTGTGGCATATCAGGCATAACAGTTTGGATAGCTGCTGTTATTTCTCGTTTCAAATCATCAATGGTGGCTGGGAGAGGTGGCCTAAACACCATATCCTTAACATACGCCCATAAGAAAAAATCGCAGGGGGTAAGATCAGGGCTTCTTGGAGGCCAGTGATGAAGTGCTCTGTCACGGGCTGCCTGGCGGCCGATCCATCGCCTCGGGTAGTTGACGTTCTGGTTGTTATGGACAGATAAGTGCCAATGTGGTGGCGCTCCATTCTGCTGAAATATGAATTGTTGTGCTTCTTGTTCGAGCTGAGGGAACAGCCAATTCTCTAACATCTCCAGATACTGTAGTCCAGTTACAGTAGCACTTTCGAAGAAAAAGGGACCAAAACCTTTATTGGCTGAAATGGCACAGAAAACGTTCACCTTAGGCGAGTAAACTGTTTATACCAACGTTTAATACACCACCTGTCAGGAGGTTTAACACCATACTTCGTTCGAAATGCACGCTGAACAACTGTCGTCGATTCACTTCTGCCGTACTCAATAACACAAAAAGCTTTCTGTTGAGCGGTCGCCATCTTAGCATCAACTGACGCTGACGCCTAGTCAACAGCGCCTCAAGCGAACAAATGTACAACTAAATGAAACTTTATAGCTCCCTTAATTCGCCGACAGATAGTGCTTAGCTCTGTCTTTTGTCGTTGCAGAGTTTTAAATTCCTAAAGTTGTGGTATTCTTTTTGAATCACCCGGTATAACAAAGAAACATGTGGTTTATACGTGATGGAGTTCCAGACGGATGGAGTTTGAAATGTTTCACGTAAATCAACTGTGCCATAAATTCTGAAGAATTATTCCACTCTCTGGAGTCAGTACCAGGCAGGTGTTATGCTCTACAATCATTCTTCTCATGCCGATGAGAAGAATGATTGAAGAGCATAAACACACACTCCTATGGATACACATTTTTTTACCTAAAAGTGCAATATTGTTAAAGCCATATGGTTTCCGAAGTATTAGTCGTGTGGGACGCAACGCTCTTAATACACTAATGCAGGATATACGAGGGTGAGCCAAACGAAAACCTTAAATTTGTAATAACAGATCGAAATTTCGCGCCGTTACCCTGTAAGTTGGTAAGCGTGCTACAAACAGTGTGCAGGATGGCCTGTAGGTGGCAGCATAGTGCAGATGCACACATACCGTCGCAGTATCAGTATAAAGGTGCCCGCTCCACTTGCGACTGGCACCAGGTAAGAACAGCGTTCTGCTATTCGGTTTTTGCGTAGTGAAGGTGTGAAACCTATTGAAATTCATTGACGAAATGGTTCAAATGGCTCTGAGCACTATGGGACTTAACATCGATGGTCATCAGTCCCCTAGAACGTAGAACTACTTAAACCTAACTAACCTAAGGACATCACACACCACCCAGCCATCACGAGGCAGAGAAAATCCCTGACCCCGCCAGGAATCGAACCTGGGAACCCGGGCGTGGGAAGCGAGAAAGCTACCGCACGACCACGAGATGCGGGCATTGACGAATGAAGGTTCAGTACGGTGATGCATGTTTGTCACAGCAGCAAGTCTACGAATGGAGTAGGAAGTTCGCAAATGGTGTGACTTCAATGGAAGATGCTCCTCGTCCAGGTCATACACAACGAGTTGTGACTCCATAGAACATTGCAACAGTTGAAGCCATAGTGAAGGAAAACCGCCGAGTGACACTGAATGACATTGAAACATGTTTACAGATCAGTCGTGGGTCAGCACACCACATTGTGCATGATGTGCTCCAGTTTCACAAAGTGTCTGATAGAAGGGAGCCACGGCAGCTGACGCCTGAAATGAGAGAAAGACGTGTTGATGCTTCTTTGGCACTTTGAATGAGAATGTGATGGCTTCCTTGCAAGAATCGTTACTGGGGACGAAATCTGAGTTCACTCTTTTGTGACGAAAAAGGCGTCATTTTGGAGCATTACATGCCGAGAGGGACCATTGTCACCAGTACATCATACACAGATCTAAAAAATCATCTGCGGCCTGCAATCAAATCAAAGCGACGTGGAATGCTGTCAGCAGGTGTCCTTTTGCAACATGACAATGGAAGGCCCCACACTGCCCGTACAACAGTTGCAACAATCACAAAGCTGCATTTTGAGTGTCTTCCTCATCCACCATACTCACCAGACCTTGCCCCAAGCGATTTCCACGTGTTTGGGCCACTCATAGACTCAATGGGAGGAAAGAAATTCCGTTCTGATGAAAAGGTACACCACGCGGTGCATGAGTGGTTGCCTGGACTACCAAAATAATGTTTTTCTAAAGGAATTTATGCACTTTGTAAGTGCAGGAGGACTTGCATTGAGCGTGGGGGAGATTATGATGAAAAGTGATACAGCTTTGTACAACTTCTTGCACGATAAATAATATTTAAAAAATATTTAAGGTTTTCATTTGACTCACCCTCGTATTTGTGCAACATCAGACATATAACCACCCTGCATGTCCTACCACAATCACTATAGTGACCAACTTTAAAATCATAAAACTACTTCCTTCTACATTATTGTGGTGTTCTAGGAAGGCATCGTCAGTGTATGGTCACTACCCGAACTGCTTATAAACCAACTAGAACAAAATCAGGACACTGGTGTTCTGTCTCTTGGGAAATTAATGGATTTATACGCCTTTTAAGTTGGAAACGTACGTAACCTCGACCACACTTCCCACATCAGTCGTGCTTTTTATTATTAGTAGTAGTAGTATCGATTTTGATGGATGCAGCTATGTCTCACTAGCAAATGCAGCGAGGAAAAAAAGACATGAATATATTGCAGATTCATTAAATTACCACCCATACCCTGCTGCACGAAAATGCACGTGAAGAAGCAGCAACTTGTTATGAGGGTATAAGCAGCACGATCAGTGGTCAAAGGAGATTCAACAGTCCTATTGCTGTTTACAGTAGCATCACCATGGCTCCGGTACCATTCCTCTTGCACAAAAAAGTCCGGGTCTGACGTTAGGTAGTTGTGCTCGTGTGTAGGATAACATAGCAATTTCATCCTAACACCGAATCTCACGAGTATATCCCCCACACAATATTAAAGGTGATCTATGCGGCATTGGTCCACCTCTCCTACAGAACACTCTAGGGAATGACTTAAGTTTGATAAACGCAATGACCCTTCTCTTTAATAGGTAAGGAATAACATTGTATGTGACAAACAGCCGTAATTCGGTAACATCTATATTCGACTGCATGTGTGAGAATACAGTTGTGGATTGGATTACATACGTTTCGCCTGCTTTAATACTGCGCCCTGTGTAATACTTATATCACCTCTGTTGAGCCGGCCGCGGTGGTCTAGCGGTTAAGGCGCTCAGTCCGGAACCGCGCGACTGCTAAGGTGGCAGGTTCGAATCCTGCCTCTGGCATGGATGTGTGTGATGTCCTTAGGTTAGTTAGGTTTAAGTAGTTCTACGTTCTAGGGGACTGATGACCACAGATGTTAAGACCCATAGTGCTCAGAGCCATTTGAACCATTTTGAACCTCTGTTGAAATACGTGTTACAAAAACCCACATACACTCCTGGAAATGGAAAAAAGAACACATTGACACCGGTGTGTCAGACCCACCATACTTGCTCCGGACACTGCGAGAGGGCTGTACAAGCAATGATCACACGCACGGCACAGCGGACACGCCAGGAACCGCGGTGTTGGCCGTCGAATGGCGCTAGCTGCGCAGCATTTGTGCACCGCCGCCGTCAGTGTCAGCCAGTTTGCCGTGGCATACGGAGCTCCATCGCAGTCTTTAACACTGGTAGCATGCCGCGACAGCGTGGACGTGAACCGTATGTGCAGTTGACGGACTTTGAGCGAGGGCGTATAGTGGGCATGCGGGAGGCCGGGTGGACGTACCGCCGAATTGCTCAACACGTGGGGCGTGAGGTCTCCACAGTACATCGATGTTGTTACCAGTGGTCGGCGGAAGGTGCACGTGCCCGTCGACCTGGGACCGGACCGCAGCGACGCACGGATGCACGCCAAGACCGTAGGATCCTACGCAGTGCCGTAGGGGACCGCACCTCCACTTCCCAGCAAATTAGGGACACTGTTGCTCCTGGGGTATCGGCGAGGACCATTCGCAACCGTCTCCATGAAGCTGGGCTACGGTCCCGAACACCGTTAGGCCGTCTTCCGCTCACGCCCCAACATCGTGCAGCCCGCCTCCAGTGGTGTCGCGACAGGCGTGAATGGAGGGACGAATGGAGATGTGTCGTCTTCAGCGATGAGAGTCGCTTCTGCCTTGGGGCCAATGATGGTCGTATGCGTGTTTGGCGCCGTGCAGGTGAGCGTCATAATCAGGACTGCATACGACCGAGGCACACAGGGCCAACACCCGGCATCATGGTGTGTGGAGCGATCTCCTACACTGGCCGTACACCTCTGGTGATCGTCGAGGGGACACTGAATAGTGCATGGTACATCCAAACCGTCATCGAACCCACCGTTCTACCGTTCCTAGACCGGCAAGGGAACTTGCTGTTCCAACAGGACAATGCACGTGCGCATGTATCCCGTGCCACCCAACGTGCTCTAGAAGGTGTAAGTCAACTACCCTTGCCAGCAAGATCTCCGGATCTGTCCCCCATTGAGCATGTTTGGGACTGGATAAAGCGTCGTCTTACGCGGTCTGCACGTCCAGCACGAACGCTGGTCCAACTGAGGCGCCAGGTGGAAATGGCATGGCAAGGCGTTCCACAGGACTACATCCAGCATCTCTACGATCGTCTCCATGGGAGAATAGCAGCCTGCATTGCTGCGAAAGGTGGATATACACTGTACTAGTGCCGACATTGTGCATTCTCTGTTGCCTGTGTCTATGTGCCTGTGGTTCTGTCAGTGTGATCATGTGATGTATCTGACCCCAGGAATGTGTCAATAAAGTTTCCCCTTCCTGGGACAATGAATTCACGGTGTTCTTATTTCAATTTCCAGGAGTGTAGTTTACAGGGGAAGAGGTAGAATTAAAACTGAATGCAGCCATAGCATAATTTTCAAGCTTTTCTCGGTCTTGAATGTCTGTGTACCCCCAACTCACCTCAATTCTCCGCATTTAATTGTTGTTCTTCTATAATTTTATGCATTAGTCAATTTACGTAATTTTACAAGTTTTCTCGCTACTATACATATTTCGCTGTATTTCCCTCAGTTTTATGTATTTACCATCAATTTGTAATAATTATACCAGGTTTGCCTCTATTTTGACCGATTTAATGTCATTTTTTCAAATTTTATCGATGCAGTACACCTTGATATACAGATATCAAAAAAAAGTTTTGCATCACCTCGGTTCAGAGAGTTCCGGGACAAGCACAGAAAATTGGAATAGAGATCAACATAAACATCATTTCTGTCCTTTTTATTGCTCATGAAAACCGCACATTGCATGGTGTACCACCATACAGCGATACCTTCAGAGGTGGTGGTCCAGATTGCTGTATACATCAGTACTTCTAATACCCAGTAGCACGTCCTCTTGCATTGATGCATGTCTGTATTCGTCGTGGCATATATCCACATGTTCATCAAGGCACTGTTGGTCCAGATTGTCCCACTCCTCAACGGCGATTTTCGCCGTAGATCCCCCAGAGTGGTTGGTGGGTCACGTCGTCCATAAACAGCCCATTTCAACATATCCCAGGCATGTTCGATGTGGTTCATGTCCGGAGAACATGCTGGCCTCTCTAGTAGAGCGATGTCGTTATCCTGAAGGAAGTCATTCACAAGATGTGCACGATAAGGGCGCCAATTGCCGTCTATGAAGACGAATGCCTCGCCAATGCCGCAGTCGAAGGATGGCATTCATATATCGTACAGCCCTTACAGCGCCTTCCATGACCACCAGCGGCGTACGTCGGCCCCACATAATGCCACCCCAAAACATCAGTGAACCTCCACCTTGCTGCACTCGCTGAACAGTGTGCCGAAGGCGTTGAGCTTGACCGAGTTGCATCCAAACACGTCTCCGACGATTGTGTGGTTGAAGGCATACGTGACACTCAGCGGTGGAGAGAACGTGATACCAATCCTGAGCGGTTCATTCGGCATGTTGTTGGACCAATCTGTACCGCGCCGCATGGTATCGTGGTTGCAAAGATGGACCTCGCCATGGAAGTCGGAAGTGAAGCTGCGCATCATGCAGCCTATTGCGCACAGTTTAGTGGTAACACGACGGCCTGTGGCTGCACGAAAAGCACTATTCAACGTGGTGGCGTTGCTGCCAGGCTTTCTCCGAGCTTTAATCCGTAGGCAGCGGTCATCCACGCCAGTAGTAGCCCTTGGGCGGCCTGAACGGGGCATGTCATCGACAGTTCCTGTCTCTCTGTATCTCCTCCATGTCCGAACAACTTCGCTTTGGTCCACTTCGAGACTCCTGAACACTTCCCTTGTTGAGAGCCCTTCCTGGCACAAAGTAACAGTGCGGACGCGGTCGAACCGCGGTATTGACCGTCTAGGCCAGAGATTCCCAAACTTTTGTTTGTCACGCCCCCCCCCCCCTTCTGTCGATAAGAAAACTTCCGTGCCCCCCCCCCCTAAAAATATAGAGATTTTTATTAATTATGAAGAAACTATTGAAAAATTTGTGATGGTGACGTCATGTAACATGGTGGGCTGTTAATGTGTCGACTCGCAGTTATTACGTCATCAGTCTAGTCTAGTGATTATAAGCCACTCCTAAAGTAAAGAAAGTCCTTGGTCAACAAGGAAAAATATTTGCGACCTTTGCAGATTAGTGTATGCGGACCATTATTTCAAGTTGAGTGTTGCTTATTACTTTCACTCATTATCAAAAATAGTCACTCAGTCACGGTGTTAACGAACATTACTGATTTGTACGCCTATAGCGCTCCCCATTGTCATTGCGCATAGGTTGACATTTATGTCAACGACGACAGTTACCGAACGGCGACAAAGGCCCAGCTCTCAGAACCAGACAAAGAATAAAAAATAAGTTTTACGAAATAATTTTGCAGACTACACAGAACTTTAAAAAATATGAATAAAACAACTACCTTGATTACATTCCCTTGCTGCACACCATTTCTTCACCAGTATACGATTTTAGGACTACTCTTCGCTTCCCATATCTAGGATAAACTTTCGCTGTGTCTTCATCCAGAAGAAATGCCATTATTAGTTGAAATAACATACCACACGTAACATCAGAATCCATAAGGATCACACGCAATATTTATATTTAAATCAGATTCACTATGTTTATTTTATATTGTTTCTTCGAAATAGTTTTCTTTTATAATTTTACAGTATAACCTACATGTAAGGATAGTTAGGAGGAAAATAACAAGTTCTCTTATAATGTGACGTATTTATTATAAAAATATTATTTCCACACACATATGACAAGAAACAAACAAATAAATCCATGTGAAGCATGAGCTTGCATATTTTTTACAAGATTTTGAATTCTCGGCTGAATAGTAGGAACTGCGCAACGTAAATCGTTGGCAATGCTAAGTTTGCTTCTAAGCTTATTTTTTATCGCCACTACTGCTGAAAATGCTCTTTCGCACAAATAAGTGCTTGAAAATGGTAAATACAGTTTTCAGTGCTTCTTCTGCTGTGCTGGGATACACTGTAATCGCATCACATGGGGATCCGCGGGTTGACAGGCTAATACAACGGCATTTTTGCAGTTACGGAGTATAAGTGATTATTACTCTGATGAACATAGCATACTACGGCAAAAAGTTATAACATGATTACGTTCAGTTCATGTGTACAAATGTACGGAATAGTTAATACCTGTCTTTTCTGTTTTCCAATTGTCAGAAGTAAGTTGTTTACAAATCTGATATATTAAAAAATGGTTCAAATGGCTCTGAGCACTATGGGACTCAACTGCTGTGGTCATCAGTCACCTAGAACTTAAAACTACTTAAACCTAACTAACCTAAGGACATCACACACGTCCATGCCCGAGGCAGGATTCGAACCTGCGACCGTAGCAGTCGCACGGTTCCGGACTGCGCGCCTACAACCGCGAGACCACCGCGGCCGGCTCTGATATATAAGAATTAACGCATATCGCCTTCGTAATTTTGAGAGTTTCTGTGTGTGACATTCTAAACGTGCTCTTCAAAAGCTGTATGTTCTGGGATAGCTTATTGAGATAGGACTGCGGGAAGTGGAACGCCAAACGACTGCATTTATCACCAAAATCTATCATTAATACCTGCACATTCATTTCTATTAAAATATCGATATTAAAAAGAAATATCAGGTTTATACCGCTAACTCCACTCGCGCCCCCCTTGCAACATCATCACGCCCCCCCCCCCCCTCCAGGGGACCGCGCCCCCAAGTTTGGGAACCCATGGTCTAGGCATGGTTGAACCACAGACAACACGAGCCATGTACCTCCTTCCTGGTGAAATGACTGGAACTGATAGGCTGTCGGGCCCCCTCCGTCTAATAAACGCTGCTCATGCATGGTTGTTTACGTCTTCGGGCGGGTTTAGTGACATCTCTGAACAGTCAAAGTGGCTGCGTCTGCGATACAATATCTACAGTCAACGTCTATCTTCAGAAGTTCTGGGAACAGGATTGATGCAAAACTTTTTTTGATGTATGTAGAATTGAGTTGGCACTAACTTAGTGGTGTGTACATGTTGCCTTTGTAGTGCCCCAGTTCACAAAGATTTCTTACCAGATGATAAGGTTCTGTGTGACACAGGTCTTAACAATAGCATTCTGCTGGTAATAAAGTGATGTTTTTAACTCTTTGCAACCGTGCATATCAGTGGCGGCTGCTGTGTAAGAACACGTGAACACCATAACTTTCGACGCCTTGTGAATTTATTGGCTATTTTTCTTTTAATGCTGTCAGACGTAACATAGATGGTGCAGTCTTAAAGATACGGCACTTAAATCTACCGCGCTACTGCTCCTCTAGATTCCTTGAAACTTGGCAACAGGGTCGCGCTCTTTTTAAGGAGCTTTTGCGCAGACGCAACTTGCGTGACGTAATTGCCATACTGGCCAAATACAAACGTATCTGATAAACAACATGGACGGTCCACGATGTGCACTGCTAGTCATGGCCAGTCAACGAGAAGCTTACGTCAGTGCCGCCAGGTGGTACCACACTGCGGCAGGCTTTTACTCCCGTTCACTCGCCATAAATCTACATCTACATCTACATCTAATCTCTGCAAACCACCATGAGGTGCATGGCAGAGGGACGTCCCATGGTACCAGTTATTATTTTTCCTGTCCCATTCACGTATGGAGCGTGGGAAGAATGATTGTTTGAATGCCTCTGTGCGTGCAGTAATTATCCTAACCTTACCATCACGATCCTAGAGTGAGCGTTGTGTAGGGGGTTGCAGTACATCCCTAGAACAATCGTTTTAAGCCGGTTTCTGAAACTTTGTTAAAGAGTTTCTCAGGATAGTTTACATCTGTCTTCAAGAGTCTGCCATTTCAGTTCCTTCAGTATCTCTGTGACACTCTCCCACGGAGTAAACAAACCTGTGACAATTCGCGCTGCCCTTCTCTGTATACAATCAGTATCCTCTGTTAGTCCTGTTTGGCACAAGTCTCACAAACTTGAGCAATATTCTAGGATGGGCCGTCCAAGTGATTTGTAAACAATTTCGTTTGTAGACCGATTGCACTTCCCAGTATTCTACCAATAAACGAAAGTCTGCCATGTGCTTTATCCACGACTGAACCTGTGTTCAAAATGGTTCAAATGGCTCCAGGCAGCATGGGACTTAACATCTGAGGTCATCAGTCCTCTAGGCTTAGAACTACTTAAATCTACCTAACCTAAGGACATCACAAAAATCCATGCCCGAGGCAGGATTCGAATCTGCGACCGTAACAGCAACGCGAGGACACTCTCATTTGAGGTCATCGACAGATCGCAATCAAACACCTCGCTGCTCAACTGGATGTCTCTTTAAGTAGTGCTGACGCACTCGTCCACCAGTTGAGTTACTAAAAAGGTGTGTGCCCGTTGGGTTTCTCGCCGCCCAACAGAAGACCATAAATATCATCGAAGAACCATCTGTGAGAATTGCTTGCGCGTTGCGAGACTGATCGCAACAATTTTTTGTCGAACATCGTCACAGGCGATGGAATATTGGTTCACCACTTCGAACCGGAAGCAAATCGGCAATCCGTGGAGCGGCGCCACGCCAGCTCTCCTCCGAACACAAAGTCCAAAATCGCATCCTCTGCCGGAAAAGGTATGGCGACGGTCTTCTGGTGCTGAGACAAGGTTATTCTGTTTGATGTCCTCCCTCACGGCTCGACGAGCAACTTTGAAGTGTACTGTGCTACCCTCAGGAAACTGAAGGAACGACTTCGGCGTCTTCGTCACCACAAAAATGCAAACGAATTTCCCCTTCTCCATGATAACACAAGGCCTCACACAAGTTTGCACACCCGAGAGGAGCTCACAAAACTTCACTGGACTGTTCTTCCTCATCCAGCCTACCGCCTGCATCTCGCACCATCCCAAAATGATTCAATTGGCTCTGAGCACTATGGGACTTAACATCTGAGGCCATCAGTCCCCTAAAACTTAGAACTACTTAAACCTAACTACCCTAAGGACGTCAAACACATTCATGCCCAAGGCAGGATTCGAACCTGCGACCGTAGCAGTCGCGGGTTCCAGACTGAAGCGCCTAGAACCAGCCGGTGCACCATCCGACTTCCATCTGTTTGGCCCAATGAAGGATGCACTCTGTGGAAAGCAGTACGCAGGTGATGGGACGGTTATTGATGCAGCAAGAAGTTGGCTCCAACGCAAAGAGTGGTATCACGAGAGCATACAGGCCCTCACAGGAAGGCGGCGTAAGGCCGTAGCATTGAACGGAGATTATGTTGAAAAATACGGTTTTGTAACAAAAAGAGTGGGGAATAATATGGTGTATTGAAATCCTGAATGAAACCAACTTGCTTTCAGGGAAAAAAATGTTGCATTACTTATTGAACGCCCTCGTTTGATAGCTATGATATGACAGCTATCAGTGTCGACATATGCAGTCTTCCGTAGAATTAAAACAAACTTTTTACAACCAGCAAAGTACTATTGTTAAAACCTAAGCTACACAGTTCCTAATTAATCGGCAAGAACGCGCTGCGAAATCGGGGGTAACAATACCAAAGGCGACATTTACACTCCACTAAGCTAGTAGTGAGTAGATTCTGTATCGGGGTTTATTACATGGAAAAAATGTGATTCTGTCAATACACAAACCCTCTGTGGTACATGAATTATGAAGTTTTGCCTACAGTCATATGACATATTACTTTGCTAAAAGCATTGTAGAGCAGAATTAATCGTAATTTGTGATAAACGATGTAGGGATTTAAAGTAAACAGTAGACGCAGGATAAGGTAGATGTCACATACCTGTACTTTAATAGGAGGAACGCTAAACATTCCAGACATTGTGCTGTGACAAAGCTACCATTTCTCATACATGGGACAAACACAGCAGCATCAGGAAGCATATTAGGAGAAATTGGTATTGAGGGAGCGGAAACCATTGTGAGGAAATGTATGAAATCCGTATAATGCAGAAGTGGCTAATAATAAAATGTAAAATGGATTACCAGGCTGGACTATTGAAACGGCTTTGCGTAGATGGCTGTTAGCTTATGGAATCAGTAGAACGCAAGATATTTTAACAGAATAGGTATATGTGACCGCCTGAAAACGAATGTCAACGTCAACGTGTGTGTGTGTGTGTGTGTGTGTGTGTGTGTGTGTGTGAGAGAGAGAGAGAGAGAGAGAGAGAGAGAGAGAGAGAGAGAGAGAGAGAGAGAGACGGTTCTAGGCGCTTGAGTTTGGAACCGCGGGACCGCTACGGTCGCAGGTTCGAATCCTGCCTCGGGCATGTATGTGTGTGATGTCCTTAGGTTTAAGTAGTTCTAAGTCTAGGGGACTGATGACCTCAGATGGCTCAGAGCCATTTGAGCCATTTTTTAGAGAGAGAGAGAGAGAGAGAGAGAGAGAGAGAGAGAACATACTTACACAAGTTGCCTCTCCATTTTAGGTAGTTACACTAGTTACACATATCTGTTCTGTTAAAAAATCTTACGTTTGTGGATGCCACGGCGTAGGTGCAAGTTTTTAGCCACCGACAACGACGACAGCGCCCTCTAGCCGGCGCTGTGCAGCTCTACGAGCGCCGCTCTAGATTCAGCCCATTTGATTCCGAGCCGACGACCAAGCAGCTTAGCTTCCAGTTCATAGGGGGCTAGCCATGACAGACTTTGTTACTTCAGTGATAGTTTGTCCTGATAGTTTGTCCTTCTACTAGTGACTATTAGCGCTGATGCCTATCCAGCTTCGCACCTACGTGCTCTTCAGTACAAAGTTACGTATGTCACTGACTGCTATTCGCTATTAAATGTTCTGTAAAGTTAAACGCAGTACCGAAGCATTTCACCTTTTCCTACTCCTACTCACTTCCTACATTCGGCCTACCTTTCAGTTTACGGGAGCAGACCCACGCACCGCCTATCCAGGCGGGATACTAAACGTTGTATACAAATCCAAATGTTAATAGTCATCTGCGTAAAGCCATTTCAATAGTCAAGCTATCCTGCACACACAACAAGAGGACTACCAGGGGTACGGTAATGCGATTGTAATGCAGATGCTGACTCTGGCATCCAGTCGAACGTACAGACAGCGAATACTGCCCCGGGATACGTTATTCCACGCCTGCTCTATCTACTCAAGTGGTTCTGTTAGAGTTATTGGCTCACGAAACATCTCGTCCCATCATATCCCACACGTGCTCCATTGGTGACAAATCTGCAGATCGTGCTTCCTGTTGCAAGAACGGCAAACGAACGGATGTAACAACATTCTGTAGGTACGAGCGCTGTTTGGCGTCCTCTCCAGAAAAACACCAAAGGCAAATGGGAGTTGTATCTCACAGTACCCCAATGCATAAGGCTCGGGGTGGGGACAGTACATCTCGGACGAATGCCCTCCAGCAGACGGCGCTCACCAGGTGTACGTAGCAAGGGCAAACGACCTTCACTTCGCGCGCCACTGCCGCCCTTACTATACGACGATCCTGGCGGCCGTCTGTGCTGCAGGGACGTCCAGACCTCGTCTACGGGCTGCGGTGTGGCGGGTTAGAAACCCGTCGTTGTCTCTGTGCAGGCTACTAATTAAAATGTCACCTACCTCAGAACGGCGTCTGCTCGATGTCACTCCACTCGGCAACGTAGATACTTACAAGATGACGTAAAAGCAGCGCTGATAAAAAACACCATCTAAAATATCCACAATTACTGAGGCCGCGCAACTCTAGTAATGAAATAAAGTTCTGTAGAAAACTGTCATTAACAAAATTTATCAGGTGCTAAGATCCTGGATTGGTTTCTGGAAAATAATCTCCGAAATTTCCGTACAAAAATGTTTATTTGTTATCATAGTCAAAGAAACCGTACTATTCAATCCACATTTAAACTATTTGTTATTTTCGTCAAGTGCACGATTCACACACTCATTTCGCACGCAAAGCAGCCAGAAATCTGCCCAAACCCAACCCGAATTAGACAACATTTTTACAGTCGTTAACGTCACCACTAATTTG
This sequence comes from Schistocerca gregaria, assembly GCF_023897955.1. Classification (NCBI taxonomy): domain Eukaryota; kingdom Metazoa; phylum Arthropoda; class Insecta; order Orthoptera; family Acrididae; genus Schistocerca; species Schistocerca gregaria. The sequence continues at coordinate 657,383,193 of NC_064923.1, forward strand.
AATTAATACATTCGATCCTTCTTATGGACTTCTGAAGAAAGAAAACTGCTTTCCATAAATGCTCAGTGGTTGAAACATGAAGGCCAAATTTTCAAACGCGAATATCATTCCAACAAAACAGTTCCAAAACTGTCCTCAACTACATCAGCGTTAGTCACGCCACATATCAAACACGACGAACTCAGTATTCCTTCATTTTACAAATTATTTTGACTCGCACTAGTAACATGGCCGTCCGCGTTCAAAGTTAGCGAGCGACTCCCGTCTTGTGGCCTCACTCCCAGAATAACAATCAGGTAACGAGCGGGAACCGTCTCAATTCTGATTGGTTGATCACACAGCTGCCAATCAGAATGCTCGCTCCTGATCATAATCGCGCCAAAACTGGCCTTCACCAATCCTTACATATAGACGCATTTGAGTCAATTCTGAGGAGGAGGAGGAGATTAGTGTTTAACGTCCCGTCGACAACGAGGTCATTAGAGACAGAGCGCAAGCTCGGGTGAGGAAAGGATGGGGAAGGAAATCGGCCGTGCCCTTTCAAAGGAACCATCCCGGCATTTGCCTGAAGCAATTTAGGGAAATCACGGAAAACCTAAATCAGGATGGCCGGAGACGGGATTGAACCGTCGTCCTCCCGAATGCGAGTCCAGTGTGCTAACCACTGCACCACCTCGCTCGGTGAGTCAATTCTGACATGGAAATATTAAAGTAATGTTTAATAAACGAAAACTAAAAGGCAATTAGTCTGAAAAAATACTTTAGATACAGATAATACTCCACCTGACTTTCTGTCTGCTCTGTTACAATAGCAGTCACACCTAGACATACGTGATCAGCAAAGTGGGTAATTCCCTACGAATATTTTCCCACCACAGGCTTGCAGATATATAATGCGACATTACAATCTGACGAATGTCCCACGTACACACTCTCATTCACTCACATTTACTTCCACAACAATATTAGACACAAATAATAATTTTATCTGATTTTTATATTACGAAAACGAAAAATAATTAAAGTTTTGAATAAAATCTCAATTAATTCTGCACACTGAGAGTTCTGTTTATGTTTTTAGATAATACCAAAAGATAAACTATTATATTTCGTAACTGAATTAGTTCCCTAAATGTCGGTTTTTGACTTTTTTAGCAATTTTTTCTATCTCTGAAACTATGGTAGTTATAAAGCTGAAATTTGGGTACAATCTTCTCCTGAATGTCAAAGGGTAGTGTGCCGATTTTGGAAATGATTGAATAATATTTAATATCATTTATTTAGGTTCTTACAGGTGGTGAATGTACGGTCGCTAAGAAATGACACAGGAGCCGTTCTCACGCAGCCATAGTAACAGGTGCACATGACTCATGGGTTAAGACACAAGCGGCGGTTTCTTTCACTGCCTCCGGCTCCAATACTGCTGGGTCTACTGCAATGAATGTTATCGCGCATTAACTCGCGACGTTACAAGGCGTGAGAATGTTCACGTGGCCACTGACGTCGGCATCACTTCACAGCTAATGAAGCACGTCCAACTTCTGTAGCAGTTCTGCGAAAGAGCAATCAGGCCACAATTTGACCCCCTTCAATCTCGCTCGGTTGGCTGTTCGAAGCACGAATTCGCTCTGTGGCATGTTTGCTGCTTGTTTCGCACCTTTGCAACACAACGACCATTACGGCTGTGAGCATTCCTTACTACAGAGTAGACACAGATGGCGCTGTGTTAGCTATGCCACTACGCTATCTTTCGGCGGGCGAGTCATCGGATCAAAATCGACGTCATATTTCCAGATGTATTAATTCTTTTGCGGCAGTGTATTTCCATCAAAAGTGAGGTTCCGAACTGGTGTTCCATGTAGTAATCAGAGAAGGCATTTTATAACGTTTCACAGTACGTCTTGTCAGACCTACCACTAAAAAACTGTAACTATCCCACTTGATTGTTGGATGTCTGAAATCTCCTCCGGTGATTACAGTAAGATTAAGGAACTTACGTACAAGCGAACTGAGGTTTTCCCTAAGGTTTACAACTACATCAGGAGATAAGTCTGGTGATCGACAGAAGAATTCTGTTATATGCAATTTTGTCGACGTGATAGAGACCGTGGCTGTTGTTTGAAGACAAATGTTGATGGTGTTAGGACAGCAACCAGCCACAAATTTACTTTGAGTTCCTTTATTGAAAGGAAACGGTTACCGTTTTCGAATCGTTGTAATTCATCATCAGACGGTTTACACGCTTTCTTTATGACATTTGGTGTGTTTTTATAGATTAATTGTCCTAAAATATAAACAAAACATAATTATAAACACGCCGCACACAGATGGCTGCGTTACAGATTTTCGTTGCATGTGACTTACGTGAAACGTCGGTTTCGAGTGTTTGTTTTCATAACATTTGTCCAACCGATGTAAATGCATCCTCGTTGTTGCACACGTAAATAGTTCTCACTGTACACTTTAGATTTGTCGCTGCGATCATTTCAACCATACACCACATGTTTTAATACGTACAAAGAGCTTACAAACATATGAGTATCACACATGCTATGATATATCGTGACATTTGACGATGATGTCCTATGTTTTGAAAGGATCATATATTCATTTACAAAATTGTAATGCCTTTTTCATTAGTACAGAGACACTAAATTTTTGAGCTAATATTGCTAAATTAATTATAAAGTTTTTTGTATATATTTAGAGCTGTATAGGTAAAATAGTATATTATTTTATTACATTTGGCATCATTAGAATTATAGTGACATATAAATTTGCTACTTTATCTGCAGATAAGTGTATTAATATTATTTGCTTTGGAGGCTGGAAAGTAATTTTTGGAAATTCTTCAGGAAAGGGGTGTTAGCTAACTCTGTTTGTTCGTTAAGGATATAGTCTGGGGTGCTGCTTTTATGTGTGTGTATTTCTAATTATTCTAATATATTCATAATAGCTCCTTCTTCTGTTAAATGCAAAATTTTTAGGTTGTCCTCAATGTTTCCCACTGAATGGTTTTCTTCAGCAATATGGGCTGCAAATGCTGATTTGTTCAAGTTACCAAGTCTTAGAGCATCAATATGTTCTTTGTATCTAATTTCAATACTTCTGCCTGTCTGTCCAATGTAGAATTTTGGGCATGTATCACATTTGAGTTTGTATATTCCTGATTTACGGTAGTTCTGTTATAGTTTTATGAACTGAGTCTTTCTCAAACAATCTCGCAAGTTGTTTCAATTTCTTTCCTAGTGGATTTGAGTTTCTCGTCTACTGCGACAAATAAATCACTTCCATTCTTCATTTCTCTATACTTTCTGTACACGCTTAAACGTTCCCGAAAGATCTCACTACTGTCAGCTTCAGATTTCAACTAGCTTAGTATTATGTGACCTTCAGTGTTTCTTAAGAATGCTTCGAACTCTGGCACTCTGTTGCGAATGCTTTGGCATTTAACCACTAGGATTTTAATACTCTCACCTGCGGGGAGCATTAGTTTGGATCTTACATAGATAATTCTGAGTTTACTACAGATCTTGTTATCTGGTTTGGATGAAGGGTTGCCTAATCCCAAAAAAGAGAAAAAGAAAAGAAAAAAACTGTGGTGCACCCCACACAGAGTCAGCTGCCTGGTTAGCTGCTTCTGCTGTGTGGTGCGTACCTGACCTATTTAGAGGGACCCTACATTTCTCAACACTACGGCGCTATTAAAGTCTCAGCGTAGCTTGTCACAGAACCTCCGAATCTCTGGTTCAGTCCTTACATTCGACTCAGAATGAGGAGGCTACGATCTGTTCTGGGGACAATTCTGCGAATTGTGAGCTTTGTTGAGATTCTGTGAGCAAGGCTGATATACTCAACCTTCTCTGCTGGTCGCAGGAAAGATCCAAGTATGACCACTTAGCCCAGAGGACAGACACTGTTTGTTCCAACATACACTACAATCTGCAGTTGGTTGCACCCAGTTCATCAATGGCTGCCAGAATGGCCTCTTCAGCATGCTGAATGAAGCGCCCAGGCGTACACACTCAATGTACCTGGTATTCCTTCAAACACTTTGCTGCTATTTCCGTAGTGGCTTCCATTATTCACCGTATGTTTGAACTGCCAACGAAGTATAGACCCCTACCTCTTTGCATTCGCGTTCCTTGATACAGGTCACAGCAGGTAGCAAGTCTCACTGGTTCGCTTTAGGTTCCATTGGAAGGCAAGCACCACGAACCTGTTGGTTAGTTGGATAGGTGCAATATCCCGAATTCTCCCTGTTTTCCATCTCCCATGTACAAGACGCCTAGATCCACCACCGATACGCCATTCTTAGTCAAGTAGACGAGTCATGACGGGTCCTGTATATCTTGCGTTAGAGACAGAATCCAAAGGAGAGGATAGTGTTTGAGATACAGGGCGACATTTATTGAACTATATGAAAAAAAACGTAAATTAGTTACAAACTACAGTGCGCATACTCTTTATTCAACATTTAAACGTCACTAAAGGTATTCGGATTTAGGTTATGATACACTATGTGATTAAAACTATCCGGACACCTGGCTGAAAATGACTTACAACTTCGCGGCCTCCTCCACCGGTAATGCTGGAGTTCAGTATGGTGTTGGCCCGCCCTTAGCCTTGATGACAGCTTCCACTCTCGCAGGCATACGTACAATCAGGTGCTGGAAGGTCTCTTGGGGAATGGCAGCTCATTCTTCACGGAGTGCTGCACTAAGGAGAGGTATTGATGTCGGTCTGTGAGGCCTGGCACGAAGTCGGCGCTCCAAAACATTCCGAAGGTGTTCTATAGTATTCAGGTCAGGACTCTGTGCAGGCTAGTCCATTACAGAGATGTTATTGTCATGTAACCACTCCGCCAAAGGCCGTGCATTATGAACAGGTGCTCGATCGTGTTGAAAGATGTAATCGCCATCCCGGAATTGCTTTTCAACAGTAGGAAGCAACAAGGTACTTAAAACATCAATTTAGGCCTGTGCTGTGACAGAGCCACGCAAAACAACAAGGAGTGCACGCCCCCTCCAAGAAAAACACCGAATTTTATTCTTGGCACTACACAAGCTGGTAGATGACGTTCACTGGGCATTCGCCATACCCACAGCCTGCTAAAGAATCGCCACATTGTGTGCCGTGATTCGTCACTCCACACAACGTTTTTCCACTGTTCAAACGTCCAATGTTTACGCTCCTTACACCAAGCGAGGCCTCGTTTGGCATTTACCGGCGTGATGTGTGGCTTATGAGCAGCCCCTCGACCATGCAATCCAAGTTTTCTCACCTCCCGCGTAACTGTCATATTGCTTGCAGTGGATCGTGATGCAGTTTGGAGTTCCTGTGTGATGGTCTGGATAGATGTCTGGGTAGATGTCTGCCACCCTCTTCATATGTCGGCAGTCTCTGTGAGTCAACAGACGAGGGCGGCCTGTACGCTTTTGGGCAGTATGTGTCCCTTCACGTTTCAACCTCACTATCGCATCGGAAGCAGTGGGCCTAGGGATGTTTAGGAGTGTGAAAATCTCACAGACGTATGACACAAGTGACATCCAATCACCTGACCACATTCGAAGTCCGTGAGTTCTGCGGAGCGCCCCATTCTGCTCTCTCACGATGTCTAATGACTTCTGAGGTCGCTGATATGGAGTACCTGGCAGTAGCTGGTAGCACAATACGTCTAATGTGAAAAACGTATGTTTTTGGGGGTGTCCGGATACTTTTGATCACTTAGTGTATGTTCACTATTCCTGCCATCATTAGCAATGATGTGGCGCAGACGAATGGGAAAATTCTGCAAGACCTGCTGAAGGTCGGAACATTTATGCTGTTGATGACCTCTCGAATGGTTGATTTCAGCTCAGCAATGGCTTTTGGTTTATTGCTGTACACCTTGTCTTTAATATAGCTCCACAAAAAGGATTCGCATGCGTTCAGATCCAGAGAATATGGCGGCCAACCGAGGTGCATGTCAGTGGCCTCTGGGTACTCCAGGGCTAGGATGCGGTCCCCAAAGTGACATTAAACACTTTCCTGCTTCGATGGGTCGGAATTAGGGTCAGTTTGGATGATGGAGATGAAAACATCTTCCAAAACCTTCACACACCACATGGTAGTCACCGTGCCATCAAGAAATATCGCACCGATTATTCCGTGACTGGCCACTGCACACCACACTGTCACCCATTGCCCCGCGGCCAACCGTAGAGTTTTAACGCCTTAACGAAAACCGTTCAGGAGTTATGACCATTTTATTTCATATAATTAGTATCTCTGGTACACAACTCTCGGTATCCCTCCCAACACACCCAATGGCAGTGGCTTCTAATCGCTTGAGAGTAGTCACGGCAATTCTCAGCTGCTCGCAGTTAGCAACCAACTCATCCCCTGCCTGTAATCAGGAGCCACAGTGGGGCTGAATTATGCCTGGTGCAATGTTTTACAGAACAATAAATAAATAAGTTACGCCTGGTTTAATGATTAGTAAACAAACAACTTTATACTAAACTTGTTGATTCTCTCTTACTCTATGAGTCTTGTGTGCTATGAGAATTACCAGTAACCTTTCGGAACTAAAGTCATTTACAGCCATAAATGAGATATCTACTACGACAATAGAAAACTTGGCACAAGTTTTACTGTTTCTCTGAAGCGTTTTTCAGGTTATGTGCACTAAGAAAATTCGACAATAGCGCTTATTTATGGTAAATGCAGACAATATACCCTACTGTTAAAAGAGATACCTAACGTGACACGATATGTCACGTTACTTTACAGTAACTCTCAATCACAAGCATCGATTTATTACGAATTAAGCTATACAAAATGGTTCAAATGGCTCTGAGCACTATGGGACGTAACATCTGACGTCATCAGTCCCCTAGAACTTAGAACTACTTAAGCCTAACTAACCTAAGGACATCACACACATCCATGCCCGAGGCAGAATTCGAACCTGCGACCGTAGCGGTCGCGCGGTTCCTCCGCTACCGAAGTGATTGCTTTTGGTGACATCATTTGCAATAGCGACTGCGCGAATTGACGGTACCTCGTACGGAAAGCAAGAGTAGCTGATGCTACTGAGGACTCGGCCGCGAGCATTTCCGAAGACTTCTTAGGCTCTTATTCGCGATGGCATTCAGACAGGCAAGGGTGCTGTCGATTGTTGCATACGAATGCGAAATACCTGCATCGTGCGTTTCCGCAAAGTGATTTTTACGCCAAAGTTCCGATCGTCGTACAAGTTGTGTCACATGTGGAGCTCGGAGCGTAGCAGTTTCCGTCGTGTAGCGGTTATCACGTGCAGCATACGAACTAGAATTCGCCAAGTTCAAGTCAGTGTGTCTCTATCGATATTTTTACGATGAGCGTCTGGTGTAGCCACATGGGACGAAAAATTCTGAAGTGTCCCTAAACGTGAAAATGAGGACCAGTTACCTTTCTTCGGCGTATTGTCTGAGAGAAGAACGGATGGATCCCTGGGCATAGTGCGCATAAAAAGCCCATCGACAAATATCTCCACACGTCGAGCCGTCACCATAAGCGACAAAGAAATTCCATGTTAAGGAGTCTGGTCCATAGACGGTGAACGCTTTCAGATAAGGAGAGCTTCGCCTAAGATTAAACCACCTACGGATAGTGTTCTGAAGGAATGGGCACACAGGTCGACAAATCGAGCGAGCGCTGCAGTCGGTATCAAGGGCGAAAGAGTCTGAGACTGTAAAACAAAAAAATAAAAGCCAAGAATCGCTTATTCATCTTGTGCTGGCCCTGTACCCTCAAGGATCGGTAGGCTCTTACGAAAAAGATGGCATCAAATGTATTTCGCTTCCGTCAACAAGTGTAACAAGTCCAGTTAGCCATGTTAAAAAGGACCTAAGTCTCTGAAAGCTAGGTGTGCACCGCATTCCATGCGACTTTGGCGTGTCTACTGTGGGGCACGGTATTAGAGCAGTCGAGACTATAGGAAATCAGCAACAGACACGAGCATACACTACTAAAACTACCTGGCACATCAGTTGTCATTGAGCACTGCCGCGACTGCAGTCGTGGAGTGAAATACGACGAGATCAGTATCGTAGTGCAAATGCGAGGCTTCTGGGACAGGGAAATTAAAGAGTCTACCTAAATGAAGATGTTGGAAAACCTAATAACTGTATCAGAGGTTTTCATACAAGGAAGGTTTGGGATCTGACACTCGATCTGTTTCGATCTCGGCGGCCCTCGCATCCATCACAGCTGGAGAATAGTTAGCGATTTTGTGTTTCATGCAATAACAGTGCGCGCTCTCAAACATATACGTATGAATAATAAATAAGCATCAAAAGCCGTAGCAAGTACCGGGACTTAAGCTCCGTTGTAAAAAATCATAGTCTCGTTGGTGTCCAGGCAAAGATTATGCATAATAACACGGCACACAGCACCTCCAAACAGTGGGCTGAAAGACTGGGCTAACAGCTCTGCTGAAGAGTCGAAGTCACACTATTAACCTCCATGTACTAGCGGGAGACTTAGTGGGCAGAAACTGCATGGGAAGATAGCGATTAGAATATGTTCAATTAATAATGGGGGACATTGGCTACGGGTGCTACTGCGAGATGAAGAGATTGTCATAGAACATCAAAACGAGGCAGGTCGCGTCAGAGCAATCACTCCTCCCCCACCCCTTTCCTCCATCCCCCATCTCCCACATCGCCCCTTCAGCCTCTACTCACTCCCCCCACCAGCCCACCCCTTCTCCCAGAAATGAATAATTCAGGAGAGACAAAACAATATTTTATCGAGTAATCGCTATGACGTGGTGCGTGATGAGGGTCACATGTGAACAAGTCGTCATTGTACTCCTGTAACATGTCATTTTATTTCGACTCTTTTTCCCGCAATTTCCATATCTTTGATTGTCGGTCGGGTTTGCTTCCATTGATTCGTTCAAACATCGCAGTAGCCTTTTTCACTCTACATGCTGACTATTAGTAAATACGACGCAATCCCGATTTTAATATTCTCACTTCTGCAACATATTTTGCTAAGGCATTACTTCAGCATTAGAGCTTATTGAGTCGATCGGTTAGAATATATTTTGAAAAGTATTTTATAGCGGAGGTTTAATTTGTCGGAATGCATCCTAAGTTGATGTAAATTTCCAGTGAATAAAAGAAACAGATATTGTGATATTAACCATATGTGTGTGCATCATTTACATATAGTCATCAATGAACTAATCAAGAAAGGAAGACAATTATAATCCAAACATTAACTTAAAATACAAAGCGCAAGTTTTCATAATCTTGTCTGGGAGGCTAGAATTTCAGAGTTGTTATTTAGACCATTTTACACTGATGGCCATAGAAAATTCGACACCAAGAAGGACCGGAGATACCGCAGCCAAACTGATTTTGGAAATAACACGTTGTACTAAAATCACATGACTGAAAATACAGCTTCATGTGAAGGGAGGAAGATGATGAAATCAGTATTGAGTGTTGCCGCAATTGCTGGCTATAACCGCTGCCTCGGCATTAAAACAAAGAGGCTCTGGATGTGTTGTTGGGTTACAGCAGTCTATGCCGCTTCCACTGCCAAAGTTGATTTGGCGTAGAAACAGTTGGTGTATCCCAGGCCAATCGTTCTGCTATCATCGACAAGACGTTTGTGACAGGCGAGAGATAGGGAGAACCGGGTGCCCAAGGCAGCAATGCATGCCGATGGACGACGAAGAAGTATTGAACACTGCATGCCACGTGTGGTCGCGGCATTATCCTATTGTAATGTTGTCGTTGGCAAGCTCCGAAGATACGGGAAGACACAAGGCTCCGACATCACAGAGATGTAACGCTGGTTGGTTAGGGGTGGAATCCAATACCACCCCAGACCATAATACCGGGTGCGGGACTAGTATGGCGATGCATAAGGCAGCATCTCAACAGTCCCTCACGAAAGGCAGATTCGGGATTCGTCGGTAAAAACAATGTTGTTCTGTTCGGTCGTCCATGTCCGTCATTCATCGCACCATTGCCGGCTGAAACGCCTGTGGCGTTGACTCAGTGGTGAATGCAGCAATGGACGCCGTAAGGACAGTCCACACTGCTGCCAACGACGTCGAATGGTACACGCGGACACTGCTTATTGCGCAACAGACCGAATTTGTTGTGATACGGTTCGTGACTTGACAGAGCGATCCATCACTGCCATGCCTACATTATGTCTGCCATCGCGTTATTTCGTTTTTATTCTTGCTGTCGGTTCCTTTAGTTGATATTCCAACACCAAACCTGCCTATAAATTAGGTAAACTTGCATATAATAGAGGCCAGACTTCCGTAGGCAAGCCAATGAAGAAAGAATATGTAAAGAGAATAAAATACTGGTTTTTTATTCACTTTTCGTTACTGGGTTCACTATTATCATAAAAAACGCCTAAATAATTTATGTATTTTAAGAGTCTTTCGTTCGTAGTCAAGGACAAAGCTGCTGTGTCTAACTTGGATCTAAAATGTTGTAAATACTGACACAGTAAAAAAATAAAGTCTTTGCTAAGCAAGCTATTACTAAATGAAATGCTTTAAACTGCTTTGTGGCTGCTGCTGTAGCAAAAGACATGGAATATTTTGTAACATTTTGAACTTCCGCGTAATGGTCGCCGATAGTTTCACACCAGCGCTGTTCTCTTTTCTTGCAGCTATAAATTGCTTAAATGTTCAAAACATTGACATGAAGGATCGGAAGGTTAATTTAAGTAATAACAAGGCTGACATTTCATACATAAATTAGCAATTACAACATACACGCCTCCTCAACTTAAATGACTCTTTCTCCTAGAACAGCGAAAACCAAAGTGGGACACACAAAAGACGTAACGGCTATTGTGCCACTTCTTTTATATAATAAACAAAGATACTATTATTATTGCAGTTGTAAGGGATGGTAGCTATGTTGTTCACACCATGTCTCTGATGAAAAATAATTACTGTATACTTTAGACATTTTAGTAATACGTTACAAAAATCGTGTCCAAAACTGGAGACTAACGTGCAGAGGTACACCAAGGTGAGTGCGGTAGGTCCCGTCGGTCCTTCGTCCTCTTCTGCATCCAGCGATTACTGAACCACATCACAGTTATTTGGTTCCGTCCGACGCGATCACCGATTTCTCTGAAGGATAATTCGCAAATAGTGAACTATTCTTCCTGGGTCAAACTCCGAAATGTGCTCGAAAGACGATCGCTGTCTTCTACGGGGCGTAATGAAGCTGCTTAAGCAAAATAATCGCACGAAAGAACAGTTCCATTACGTCCACATGGCCGTCCGTGCCCCCATCATATAGCGCTTCCAGATGGTTCTACTGGTGCCCGTGCTGTGCGCCTGCACTGGAACGCTTATCATGTGCGTATCTCATCGCCGCAAACACATGCTGCAAATTTTACCCGATTTTGATTATTCCTTCAGGCTCTTGGATCTTGGGTGGTCCAGCAGCGTATTTTGTTGCTCAATGAACCTGCTGCACGTGTCGACTTTAGAGATTCATATTTTCAGTTAAAAGCCTACAATAAATAGGACGTTTACGTAATGCCAACAGTCCCTAGGTAAGACGGGCATTATTATCGCAATGAATGTCAGCAGTCGAAGTTCAGGCACGGATCTAAGAAGGGGGGGGGGGGGGGGACAAATCGGAGTATCTGCCGCGGGTGGCAGTTTAAGGGGACGCCAAATTCATATTTTTCAAGAAAAAAAACATTGTTTCACAAAGTACCTAGCATCCAGCGCACGTTGGTCTATCGATTGTTCCTATGATTTTGAAGCGCATCCATGTTAGTTTTTGAACACATTATAAGATGATATATTAACGAGTCATAAGTTGATTTCTTAACGCGTGCATAGTGTACGTGATGTCTCTGCCAGGGGAATCTCTGTCGCGCTTTACAAGCCGAGTCGAACAAACCCGAACGGGTGAATGCTAATCGCTTTTTGTTTATGTGGTTGATTGGGTATCCGAATGATAAGCGTTGCTGTAATTATTAGCGAAATCCATAGATTCAGACTACCAGAGCGGAAATAAACTGCTAACAGGGATAACAAATAAGAAAGATTACATATTATCATCTCAGTGTGTCCAAGAAAATGAAATTTTGACTGAAAGCTTTTGCCAGAGCGCTCCACTACTAAGGGCCAGTTGTACAGTCCCAGGTTAGCAGCCGCTTAATTCTATTCTCCGAATTGCGCACGAAAACGTAATAACGGCTATCCGGAGAATAAACGGGGTAACTAAACTGGTGATTATGGCAGGGTTAGTGAAGTTAACCGGAGAATAAGTTTTTACAATGACAGGAACAGTTGCAGGATTAGTGATGACATGATTGTTTCTTAGAACGAGGAAGGAGAAAAAACTGGGACATCACACAAATTATATGTAAGAATATGATAATTTCGTACTAATAATAATTTTCGACCTCATGCTTGAGAAAATGGAGTATATGACTGAAGTGTGAAACTATTTCCTAACATAAAACTTTTTGCTTGTAGTAGGCCTAACAGGCGCCTGGTATTGGTACTTCGTGAATTACAATCTGTCGTGTTATTTACGTAAATGGGATAGATGAAAATGACCATTGGTGCCAAAACAGTATCGCTTATTTGGCGTGTTACAATTTCTGCAATATTAGAAAGGCGTATTTCGTTTTATCTAGCAGACAGTGACAAAACAGAGGTAATCAAATCGAGAAACCACACCAGTCTTGGGACTATTCGTGTTAAGAGATTTTTCAGTATTAGACAACGATATTTTGAGTTTTCGTTGGGCTACAGGAAAGAAACCATGCCATGGTAAAGCTGCAGCAAGACTAGAGAGAAAAAAATGTCCCTAGTGGATTTATGTTTCCTATACGTAATTTTATGTCACACAAGAGAGAAAAATATTAGCTAATATGCAATAAAGAGTGCAAATTTTCTGAAGAGGTCTTACTATCTCAGTTACAAATAATACCACCCAGTATTAATGGAGAGCAATTTTTTTTAATTTAAAAAATGGCTGTAGGTTTAACTGGCCGACTGGGAGCAGGAAAGGCACCACAGTACATTTTAATTTCCACTGACCTGATTTACAAAATATATACGTTTGAATTCCACAGAGAGAAATACAGTGACGTACGACAGAATAATGCCGTGTGAAGAGATGTGGCACCGCAAGTTGGCAAACTTAAGACCATATAACGTATCTTATATTTCCTTGAACGTATATGTTTTATACACTGCTGGCCATTAAAATTGCTACGCCAAGAAGAAATGCAGATGATAAACGGGTATTCATTGGACAAATATATTATACTAGAACTGACATGTGATTACATTTTCACGCAATTTGGGTGCATAGATCTTGGGAAATCAGTACCCAGAACAACCACCTCTGGCCATAAAATGGCCTTGATACGCCTGGGCATTGAGCCAAACAGAGCGGTACAGCTGCCCATGAAGCTTCAACACGATACCACAGTTCATCAAGAGTAGTGACTGGCGTATTGTGACGAGCCAGTTGCTCGGTCACCATTGCCCAGACGTTTTCAATTGGTGAGAGATCTGGAGAATGCGCTGGCCACGGCAGCAGTCGAACATTTTCTGTATCCAGAAAGTCCTGTACAGGACCTGCAACATACGATCGTGCATTATCCTGCTAAAATGTAGGGTTTCGCAGGGACTGAATGAAGGGTTGAACCACGGGTCGTAACACGTCTGAAATGTAACGTCCACTGTTCAAAGTGCCGTCAATGCGAACAAGAGGTGACCGAGACGTGTAACTAATGGCACCCCAAACCATCACGCCGGGTGATACGCCAGTTTGGCGATGACGAATACACGGTTCCGATGTGCGTTCATCGCGATTTCGTCAAACACGGGTTCGACCATCATGATGCAGTAAACAGAACATGGATTCATCCGAAAAAATGACGTTTTGCCATTCGTGCACCCAGGTTCGTCGTTGAGTACACCATCGCAGGTGCTCCTATCTGTGATGCAGCGTCAAGGGTAACCGCAGCCACGGTCTCCGAGCTGGTAGTCCATGCTGCTGCAAACGTCGTTGAATTGTTCGTGTAGATGGTTGTTGTCTTGCAAACGACCCCATCTGTTGTCTCAGGGATCGAGACGTGGCTGCAAGATCCGTTACAGCCATGCGGATAAGATGCCTGTCATCTCAACTGCTAGTGATACGAGTCCGTTGGGATCAAACACGGCGTTCCTTATTACCCTCCTGAACCCACCGATTCCATATTCTGCTAACAGTCATTGGTTCTCGACCAACGCGAGCAGCAATGTCACGATACGATAAACCGCAATCGCAACAGGCTACAATCCGACCTTTATCAAATTCGGAAACGTGATGGTACGCATTTCTCCTCCTTACACGAGGCATCACGCACAACAACGTTTGACCAGGCAACGCCGGTCAACTGCTGTTTGTGTATGAGAAATCGGTTGGAAACGTTTCTCGTGTCAGCACGTTGTTGGTGTCGCCACCGGCGCCAACCTTGTGTGAATGCTCTGGAAAGCTAATCATTTGCATATCACAGCATCTTCCTGTCGGGTAAATTTCGCGTCTGTAGCACGTCATCTTCGTGGTGTAGCAATTTTAATGGTCAGTAGTATATATCAAACTCTTCAGAAAGATAAGCGCTACAAAATGTACATATTTTTGAAATATCGATTTTTGTAGTCCCGTCTCAAACGCACCACTCCGGTTCGGAAACGTAGTAGACCCGGGACAGTCGAAATTGTAGTACATTTATCGCAACTGTCGTAGTAGTGGTATAATTACAGTAGTGCCTGGCAAGCTCTGTAGTACTCCCACGGCCGCAGCTGGTATCCTTGAGAACGGTGCACGCGCCGAGGCGAGCACCGGCTCGGACTGCGCAGCAAGGATCGGCTGGAGAGTTCTGTGAAGCGGGGTCAGCCGATGAGTGGCGGCCGGGAGTTCCCCGAAGTGACGTAGCGGCCGCCGGGTTGCTGCGAGCCGTGCTTGCCCCGACCCCGCCCGCCGACCGGAAGCCGAACGCAGCCGTGCGGCTCTGCGCGTGCGCGGCTTCCCGCGACTGTCGCCGCCGCCTTCCGCGAACTCAATGGTCAGTTGGCTGCCTGGCTCGTGCCGCGCGCCCAGGGCTGCCAACCTACCAGCTGCGCCCTCGTCGACTGGACCGTTACGGAAAGACGTGAAGCTAGCAAGATCGGCTACAATATTTTTACAACGTACAGCAGCAACCAGGATCCATATTAGGGCCATTGCTTTTTCTTGTGTACATTAATAATCTCTCATCAGTTACACTACCAGAAGTGGAGTTCGTTTTGTTTGCAGATGACACAAGTATTGCAATAAATAGTATGTCGAGTGTAGTTCTAGAAAGATCTCCTAAAGATATTTTCATGGATATTAACAAATGGTTTAAATCAACTCACTGACATTAAACTTTGAAAAGACTCGCTATATGCAATTCAGAAACTGTAAGAGGTTTCCTCCCAGCATATGCATAAAGTATGAAGGAGAGCAGATAGAAGAGGTAGATAGTCTTAAATTCCTGGGATTACAACTTGATAATAAATTCAGTTGGGAGGAGCACACCACAGAACTGCAGATACGCCTTAACAAATCTGTATTTGCAATTCGAGTGTTAGCAGACACAGATTACATAAACATGAAAAAGCTTGCATACTTTGCCTACTTTTACTCCATAATGTCATATGGTATAATATTTTGGGATATTCTTCAAGTCAAACAAAAGTTTTCAGAGTCCAAAAGCGTGTAATACGCATTATTTGTGGAGTAAATTCACGGACGTCCTGTAGAAACCTCGTCAAAGAACTGGGTATACTAACTACTTACTGCCTCTCAGCATATTTACTTCTTAATGAAATTTCTCCTAAATAATACATATCTTTTTCCAACAAACAGTTCATACATACAATACTAGGAACAAAAATGATCTGCACAAGGACTTAAAAGCACTTACTTTAGTTAAAAAAGGGGTCCACTACTCAGGAACACTCATCTTCAATAATTTGCCAGCAAACAAAAAAAATTTAGTTACAAATAAAGATTAGTTTAAAAGAAAAATGAAAGACTTACTCGTGGCCAACTCCTTCTAGTCCACTGACGAATTTTTTAATACAAACAGATGATGTATTGTATGTACTCATACTATTAGTATTGTTATTTCAGCTTAAAAAATGATGTATTGTATGTACTCATACTATTAGTATTGCTATTTCAGCTTAAAAAAAGTGACATGTTCCACATCCACTTGTTCCACATCAGACGGTGTTCAGGAAAGATAGATTAGGCAGAATTGGTGGTGGAGTGTTTGTGTCTGTCAGTAGTGGTTTATCTTGTAGTGAAGTCGAAGTACATACTCCGTGCGAATTGGTATGGGTGGAGGTTATACTTAACAGCCGAATTAAGTTAATAATTGGCTCCTTCTACCGATCCCCAGACTCCGATGATACAGTTGCGGAACAGTTCAGAGAAAGTTTGAGTCTCGTAACAAATAAATACCCCACTCATACGGTTATAGTTGGTGGGGACTTCAACCTACCCTCGGTATGTTGGCAAAAATACTTGTTCAAAACCGGTGGTAGGCAGAAAACGTCTTCCGAGATTGTCCTAAATGCATTCTCCGAAAATTATTTCGAGCAGTTAGTCCACGAACCCACGCGAATTGTAAATGGTTGCGAAAACACACTTGACCTCTTGGCCACAAACAATCCAGAGCTGATAGAGAGCATCATGACTGATACAGGGATTAGTGATCACAAGGTCATTGTAGCTAGGCTCAATACCATTTCTTCCAAATCCATCAGAAACAAACGCAAAATAATTTTATTTAAAAAAGCGGATAAAGTGCCGCTAGAAGCCTTCCTAAAAGACAATTTCCATTCCTTCCGAACTGACTATGCGAATGTAGACGAGATGTGGCTCAAATTCAAAGATATAGTAGCAACAGCAATTGAGATATGCATACCTCATAAATTGGTAAGAGATGGAACGGATCCCCCGTGGTACACAAAAAAGGTCCGAACGCTGTTGCAGAGGCAACGGAAAAAGCATGCGAAGTTCAGAAGAACGCGAAATCCCGAAGATGGGCTAAAATTTACAGACGCGCGAAATTTGGCACGTACTTCGATGCGAGATGCATTTAATAGTTTCCACAACGAAACATTGTCTCGAAATTTGGTAGAAAATCCGAAGAAATTCTGGTCGTATGTAAAGTACACAAGCGGCAAGACGCAGTCAATACCTTCGCTGCGCAGTGCCGATGGTACTTTTATCGACGACTGTGCCGCTAAAGCGGAGTTATTGAACGCAGTTTTCCGAAATTCCTTCACCAGGGAAGACGAATGGAATATTCCAGAATTTGAAACACGAACATCTGCTAGCATGAGTTTCTTAGAAGTAGATACCTTAGGGGTTGCGAAGCAACTCAAATCGTTTGATACGGGCAAGTCTTCAGATCCAGATTGTATACCGATTAGGTTCCTTTCAAATTACGCTGATACTATAGCTCCCTACTTAGCACTCATATACAACCGCTCGCTCACCGATAGATCTGTACCTACAGATTGGAAAATTGCGCAGGTCGCATCAGTGTTCAAGAAGGGTAGTAGGAGTAATCCATTTAACTACAGACCTATATCATTGACGTCGGTTTGCAGTAGGGTTTTGGAGCATATACTGTATTCAAACATTATGAATCACCTCGAAGGGAACGATCTATTGACACGTAATCAGCATGGCTTCAGAAAACATCGCTCTTGTGCAACGCAGCCAGCTCTTTATTCGCACGAAGTAATGACCGCTATCGACAGGGGATCTCAAATTGATTTCTAGATTTCCGGAAAGGTTTTGACACCGTTCCTCATAAGCGACTTCTAATCAAGCTGCGGAGCTATGGGGTATCGTCTCAGTTGTGCGACTGGATTCGTGATTTCCTGTCAGGAAGGTCGCAGTTCGTAGTAATAGACGGCAAATCATCGAGTAAAACTGAAGTGATATCAGGTGTTCCCCAGGGAAGCGTCCTGGGACCCCTACTGTTCCTGATCTATATAAATGACCTGGGTGACAATCTGAGCAGTTCTCTTAGACTGTTCGCAGATGATGCTGTAATTTACCGTCTAGTAAGGTCATCCGAAGACCAGTATCAGTGGCAAAGCGATTTAGAGAAGATTGCTGCATGGTGTGTCAGGTGGCAGTTGACGCTAAATAACGAAAAGTGTGAGATGATCCACATGAGTTCCAAAAGAAATCCGTTGGAATTCGATTACTCGATAAATAGTACAATTTTCAAGACTGTCAATTCAACTAAGTACCTGGGTGTTAAAATTACGAACAACTTCAGTTGGAAGGACCACATAGATAATATTGTCGGGAAGGCAAGCCAAAGGTTGCGTTTCATTGGCAGGACACTTAGAAGATGCAACAAGTCCACTAAAGAGACAGCTTACACTACACTCGTTAGTCCTCTGTTAGAATATTGGTGCGCGGTGTGGGATCCTTACCAGGTGGGATTGACGGAGGACATCGAAAGGGTGCAAAAAAGGGCAGCTCGTTTTGTATTATCGCGTTATAGGGGAGAGAGTGTGGCAGATATGATACACGAGTTGGGATGGAAGTCATTACAGCATAGACGTTTTTCGTCGCGGCGAGACCTTTTTACGAAATTTCAGTCACCAACTTTCTCTTCCGAATGCGAAAATATTTTGTTGAGCCCAACCTACATAGGTAGGAATGATGATCAAAATAAAATAAGAGAAATCAGAGCTCGAACAGAAAGGTTTAGGTGTTCGTTTTTCCCGCTCGCTGTTCGGGAGTGGTATAGTAGAGAGATAGTATGATTGTGGTTCGATGAACCCTCTGCCAAGCACTTAAATGTGAATTGCAGAGTAGTCATGTAGATGTAGATGTAGATCTCCTCAGCATGGATCTATGGAACAAAAAACTAATCTAATCCAACCACAATTTAATTTTGGCTTACTGTTACCGGTTTCGAATTTACACAATCGTCGTTCGGGTGTCGATCCATGGTTCGGTTCTTGGGCCGGCGAGGAGACGGGGGGAAATTCACAGTTTGTTACTGTCTCCCTCATCCTACTCCTAAACTTTGCTTGCCGTCACGCCTTCTCCTAACGAGCCATACACAACCACATCTACATCTACATCATTACTCCGCAATTCACAATTAAATGGCTAGCAGAGGGTTCATCGAACAACCTATAAGCTACTTCTCTGCCGTTCCACACTCGAACAGGGCGCGGGAAAAACGAACACTTCAATCTCTCCGTGTGAGTCCTGATTTCTCCTATTTTACTGCGATGAACATTTCTACCTATGTAGGTCGTCGACGTCAACAAAATATTTTTACACTCTGAGGACAAAGTTGGAGATTGGCGCTGCGAGAAACCCTTTTGTTTTAATGACTGCCATCCCAATCCGTGTATCGTCTCCGATCCACTCCGTCCCCTATTTCGCGATAATACAAAACGAGCTGCCCTTCTCTGTAATTTTTCGTTGTCCTCCGTCAGTCCTATCTGATGCGGAGGATCCCACACCGCACAGCAATAATCCAGAAGAAGACAAACAGGCGAAGAGTAAGCAGTCTCTTCAGTAAACCTGTTACTTGTTCTAAGCATTCTGCCAACGAATTGGGGTCTTCCCCACTACACTATCCATGCGAGCGTTCCACAGATGGCTCTGAGCACTATGGGACTTAACATCTGAGGTCATCAGTCCCCTAGAACATAGAACTACTTAAACCTAACTAACCTAAGGACAGCACACACATCCATTCCCGAGGCAGGATTCGAACCTGCGACCGTAGCGGTTACGCGGTTCCAGACTGTAGCGCCTAGAACCGCACGGCCATCGTGGCCGGCGACGTCACTTTCCTTCGGTCTTCCTTCGACAGTTTCCACGTCTCTCTTCCACGTAATACTACCCGCATTACCATTGGTACGCAGCGCAGCCAGGGGAAAACTACATTACTGACAGAAACCAGTATTTAGAAATGGACTAAACATTTGGAAACTATTTGAGGAAAAATTTAGGAATTAGGTGTGTGACGCAGGTCGTGCAAGAAATAAAACAGCAAAAAATTCTTAAAATTTTGACAGCTTCAAAGTGTTGCAATACAAAATCGAAGTTTGGAATCACCTTCTTCTTATTTTGTTCCTTGCATGAGGTCCTTCTATGGACCACGTTCCCACTTCAGCTCTTTATATCGTACTATTGTTTCCATTTCTTTCAGTATCCTTTCATCGTTTCACTGTGTTTCTTTTTCCTATCTTCAGAACACTTTGCGCCCAGATTACTTTTCCCTTCTGCCTTGGAATATTTCCAGTTTTAAATCTTTCCCCCCAAAAATCTCTCCTTCCGATACTTCTTCTCTTACTCTATTCCTTTCAAAATTCTTACGTAACCAGTTGAATCCAGGTTGTTAATTTCCTTTCCCTGAGGTATTTCAAGATTTCATTGGTAAGTCTGTTGTCTTCCATTCTATAAATAAGTCCAAAAAATAGTAATTTCCTCTTCCTTGTTGTTTCTGATGTGTGTCCTATGTTCTGATAAATTTTATCGCTACATTTTAACTTCCAAAATGCTGCATTTTTCTGAAGACCTAAAATTTTCTGTATAGCTCTTCTTTCGAATGTTTGTAATTTATCAAGCTGATAATTTAAAACTAGACATTGGCTAGCAACAGGCATTCTGCTTTCGCTATGTTGTAGCACATTATTTTAGATTCTTTAGATAAACACTTTTTGATGTAGGTGTTCTTAGTTATATTGTATGCTTTGTCTACCTTGTGTATCCTTTCCTCTAAAGCAGATTTTTCTAAACCGTTTTCTTGAACAGTCTCCCGCAAATAATTGATTTTTTTATATTTTCTATATACCTAAAATCCAATATCTGCTATTAAATATTTCGGAACACTTATTACGTTTGTCACAATTTTTGTTTCTTCTGCAGAGATTCTTAAGCCAGTCATGTTAGCTGTTTCATCCAGAAGACTGACTTACACTGCTGCATCCCTCAGGCTTTCAGAAAATACGGCAAAACCATCCGCAAATGCTAGGCAGTTTATTTCAACATCTTTGCTCTTTCTCCCGGTCATGAGTGACGATACTTTCGATTACTTGTAATTCCATTATTAGCATTTGCATTAGCGTAACGACAGTTAACTTAGGTCATCAGACTACGCACTGAAGGCGTGTGTATCTGCAGAATGTAGTTTCTCTCGGTTGCTTCCGGCCACTTCCTGGAAGGCAGCTAGCGTCTTTTTTGTGAAGCTCTTTCTATTCTGTCTTGCCCAACTGTGGTTCACCGGTTCTGCTGTGCACTCACGAACCGTGTCGGATTTGATGTTGACAGCATGTACGGTCATCCTGAGAATGCGCGCCGTTTCCTGTCAGGAGTTCTTACTGAAGGCGGTAAGGCCGCAAGCCCATCCACACGATACGTACTCTGTGTTTGTTTTCAGTTCACATAACTGAGTCAGAACAAGTGATGTGTTTCAATAACGAGTGTTGTTGCTCTACAAACGAAAGGAGCACTATGAGAGTGTGCGAAAATATCAATAACAACATGAATGTCATTTGTTGGAGAAAGACGGTGAAAGCAAATGTTCCAGACTGCCATTCCACGGCAATTCACCAGTGAACCAGAGCACCACGTGTTTTAATAACAGCACGCAAGGCGTCTGACGATGATGTTGAAATTCTAAACCGGTAAGAGTGGTAATTAGAACACACTCTGCAAGAACACTTGCAAGCGATATAAGGGGGGTCCATTGATAGTGACCGGGCCAAATATCTCACGAAATAAGCATCAAACGGAACAACTAAAAAGGAACGAAACTCGTCTAGCTTGAAGGGGGAAACCAGATGGCGCTATGGTCGGCCCGCTAGGTGGCGTTCCCTAGGTCAAACGGATATCAACTGCGTTTTTAAAAAAATAGGGATCTCCATTTTTATTACATATTCGTGTAGTACGTAAAGAAGTAGAAATGTTTTAGTTGGACCACTTTTTTCGCTTTGTGACAGATGGCGCTGTAATAGTCACAAACGTATAAGTACGTGGTATCAAGTAACATTCCGCCATTACGCACGGTATTTGCTTCGTGATACATTACCCGTGTTAAAAAGGACCGTTTACCAATTGCGGAAAAGGTCGATATCGTGTTGATGTATGGCTGTTGTATTCAAAACGCCCAACGGGCGTGTGCTATGTATGCTACTCGCTATCCTGGACGACATCATCCAAGTGTCCGGACCGTTCGACGGTTAGTTACGTTATTTAAGGAAACAGGAAGTGTTCAGCCACATGTTTCATGTCAACCACGGCCTGCAACAAATGATGATGCCCAAGGAGGTGTTTTAGCTGCTGTCGCGGCTAATCCGCACGTCAGTAGCAGACAAATTGTGGGAGAATCGGGAATCTAAAAAACGACGGTGTTGAGAAGGCGACATCAACATCGATTGCACCCGTACCATATTTCTATGCACTATGATTTGCATAGCGACGACTTTGAACGTCGTGTACGGTTCTGCCACAGGGTACAAGAGAAAATACGGGACGATGACAGACTTTTTGCAGGCGTTTTATTTACCGACGAAGCGCCATTCACCAGCAGCGGTAACGTAAACCGCATAATATGCACTATTGGGCCATGGAACATCCACGATGTCTGCGGTAAGTGGAACATCAGCGATCTTGGCGGGTTAATGTATGGTGCGGCATTATGGGAAGAAGGATAATTGGCCCCCATTTTATTTATGGCAATCTAAATGGTGCAATGTATGTTGATTTCCTACGTAATGTTCTACCGATAGTACTACAAGATGTTTCACTGCATGACATAATGGCGATGTACTTCCAACGTGATGGATGTCCGGCACATAGTTCGCGTGTGGTTGAAGCGGTATTAAATAACATATTTCATGACAGGTGGATTGGTCGTCGAAGCACCATACTACGGCCCGCTCGTTCTCTGGATCTGACCTCCCCGGATTTCTTTCTGTGGGGAAAGTTGAAGGATCTTTGCTATCGTTATCCACCAACAACGCCTGACAACGTGCGTCAGCGGATTGTCAATGCATGTGCGAACATTACGATAGGCGAACTATTGGCTGTTGAGAGGAGTGTCGTTACACGTATTGCCAAATGCAATGAGGTTGACCGACATCATTTTGAGCATTTATTGCATTAATGTGGCATTTACAGGCAATCACGCTGTAACAGCATGCGTTCACAGAATGATAAGTTCACAAAGATACATCTATCACATTGAAACAACCGAAACAAAATGTTCAAACGTACCTACGTTATGTATTTTGATTTAAAAAACCTACCTGTTTCCAACTGTTCGTCTAAAACTGTGATCCATATGTTTGTGACTATTGTTAAAAAAGTGGTCCAACTAAAACATTCATATTTCTTTACGTACTACACGAATACATAACAAAAAATGGGGGTCCCTACTTAAAAAAACGCAGTTGATATCCGTTTGACCTATGACAGAGCCATCTAGCGGGCCAACCATAGCGTCATCTGGTTTCCCCCTTCAAGCTAGTCAAGTTTCGTTCTTTGTAGTTTTTTCGTTTGACGCTTATTTCGTGAGATATTTGGCCCGGTCACGATCAATGGACCACCCTGTGTATCGAATACACGACTGTCACCGCTCCAGACATTTATTTTGTTTCATGATACCACTTTTGTTTCCACATGCCAGTCGGTTGGCAGCTCTACAGTAGCTGAGCAAGAAAAAAATTGCTAGAGTTTTGGGAGAGTTTCTCATGGGGAGACGAGTGTCAAACTGGGTATAAAAACGAGCGATGGTGACTTCTCACTCGAACCATATTGCACGAAATGTCGCAATGAACTACGATAAGAAGAAACGCGCGGTTCAACCCATTTAAAATGACGATGAAGCAGAGTTTGATTTTGGTGTCTTGTTGAGTAAAAGGTACTGGAAAACATACCTACAGAAACTATATTATCCACTAACTCTCTTTGCGATTAGTATGATTAGTGTAGTGCGATATGTCACTGTGACAAATGAAATTGTTCCTGTAGGTGGAAAAACAAAATCGTAGGCAGAGATGAATTCCACATCTCAACTCATAAATACCGGCAAGGATGATTGTTGCGGAACGAAATTGCACAAATATGGGCGTTTGGAGGCGTAGATACGGGGTGTCAGGAGCGTGTCACACTTGCCAGGAACCGATGTAACTACCGACGGCTGGAAGTTATACAAAAAATTTGGAGGAAGAATTATTTGACCACGATTTTGTAAATCATCCACTGGAATTCGTTACTTGCGAAGATCGATCAGCTCATACGCAGAATATAGAGTGCTTGTAGAAATCTCTGAAATCCATTATCAAAAACGAAGGACCACAAGGGGACAGAGACGGGTTGTATATTTTTCAATATCTGTACTTCCAAAATTTGCGCTCGCGTGGTAAATAATTTCACTGCAAGACACTTACATTCTTCTTGACAGATATATCTGGTGTTATCCTGGACAAGGGAAAAAAAGGGTTACTCGCAGCTACATACACATCAGGCAGAACTGTCCATAATGATGGTGAGTAAGGCAAGTCAAATTACGTTTTGTCACTGGAGGACATTCATGTTTTGTCGTTGTTGTCAACGCTGCAAACAAAATCGATGTGTAGAGTGTGGATTGGAAAGCCCGACCGGTTAAAACCGATACCGGTGTTTCAATTCTGAATAACTGATATTTTTCGGTATTTGCTTGGTCTCGGTTATAACAGGTGTTTATTATTTCTTATTGACAACCGAGTAAAAAACTGAAATATCAATTAGCCGTAGCAGCAGCGCAAAAATTTTCATATTTAAATAAACGTTTTAAACAAAGGAATAATTTTTATTCGTAAAATTTTCATTGGTTTTAAACTCTGCGTTCTTATAGAAAATGGGGTAAGCAATTAGTGCTATTTTAATAACACTGCTGACAGAAACGAGCAACAAACAGATTCTGAGTCAATAATGCTCCTGCTGCCATGTGCCGTGGCTTAAGGCACGCGTGTGCGAGACTTGTCTCCACCTGGACTCTCCAGCAGGTTCTTGCTGCTGTCGCCGGACGTTCATTGTATTACAGAATGGAACCAACCCTAGTCTGGCAATACTTTTACGAAGTGACACAGCAATGAGGTATAGCGCATCATTTGCTTTAAAGATTTGTGTGACATCTCTATGAATGATTAAAAGAGGAATGAAACAATGATCACAAAAACAAATTAAAAACTTAACAACAGTTCGTTCATAGTGTACAATAAAAAACGGAAAGTAGCTGGCGTGCTGCCTATGTGTATATAATATGCCTTTATCTACTTGCAGTCCTTGAAAATGGACAAATTAACACGGAAAATAGAGTCCCTCAATCTCAGTTTTCACCCTTCAGCACCGACAATACGTAACGTCCAAATAGTGGTACGATCCCCGATTACAACATGATTTTTGAGCAGAATTTCAGAAAATTAGACTCAAAGGGGGAGTACTGGTGATTTTTTACAGTAATATACAACTTGTTGAAAAGCAGCAAGGGCTGAACGGACAAAGTTTTCTTTTGTTTGCCTATTTAACTTAATATTATGATTCTATGTATCGTAAAACTGAGTCGAAATTTTTCAGTCTTTGTTCTGTTTCTACGTTTATTACGGGAGAGATAGGAACAAAAATCCGAAAATCGTTTATTACAAAAACCGGTTATTTTGAGCGGTTTTAGCAGTCAGCTTAAAATCTCGTGGGAAAAAAGGTTATAAAAGCCATGCCCATCCTGGAGGCGTGACAGTCCCGCGTTTGGTATACACACGTCAAAAATGTTTTGCATTAACCCAGTTCCCAGAACTCCTGAAGATAGGCTTTGACTGTGGATATTGTATCACACACACAGTCCGTTTAACTATTTAGAGATGTCACTGAACTCGCCCAAAGATGTAAACAACCATGCATGTGCAGCGCCTATTAGACGTAGGGCGTCCGACAGCCGATCAGTTTCAGTCTTCCACCAGAAAGGAGGTACACGGCTCGTGTTGTCTGTAGTTCAACCATGGCTAGACGGTCAATACCGCGGTTCGATCGCGTCCGCATTGTTACTTTGTGCCAGGAAGGGCTCTCAACAAGGGAAGTGTCCAGGCATCTCGGAATGAACCAAAGCGATGTTTCGGGGTATGGAGAAGATACAGAGAGACAGGAACTGTCGATGACATGCCTCGCTCAGGACGTCCAAGGGCTACTACTGCAGTGGACGACCGCTACCTACGGATTATGACTCGGATGAACCCTGACAGTAACGCCACCATGTTGAATAATTCTTTTTGTGCAGCCACAGAACGTCGTGTTACGACTCAAACTGTGCAATAGGCTGCATGGCACGCAACTTCACAGCCGACGTCCATGGCGAGGTCCATCTTTGCAAACACGACACCATGCAGCGCGGTACAGATGGGCCCAACAACATGCCGAATGGACCGCTCAGGATTGGCATGACGTTCTCTTCACCGATGAGTGTCGCATATGTCTTCAACCAGACAATTGTCGGAGACGTGTTCGGAGGCAACCCGGTCAGGCTGAACGCCTTAGGCACACTATCCAGCGATTTCAGCAAGATTTTATAACACGTAAATTTTTGACACATCAAAAAAAAGTTTTGCATCACCCCGGTTCCCAGACGTTGACTGTGGATATTGTATCACAGACACAATCCTTTGACTGTTCAGAGATGTCACTAAACCCGCCCAAAGATGTAAATAACCATCTATGAGCACCGCCTATTAGACGTAGGCGTTCCAACAGTGGATCAGTTGCAGTCATTCCACCAGGAAGAAGGTACACGGCTCGTGTTGTCTGTAGTTCAGCCATGCCTAGACGGTCAATACCACGGTTTGAACATATCAGCATTGTTACTTTGTGCCAGGACGGTCTCTCAACAAGGGAAGTGTGCAGGCGACTCGGAGCGAACTAAAGCGATGTTGTTCGGACATGGAGGAGATACGAGACCGGAACTGTCGATGACATGCCTCACTCAGGCCACCCAAAGACTACTACTGCAGCGGATTACCGCCACCTACGGGTTATGGCTCGGAGGAACCCTGACAGCTGAGCCACCATGTTGAATAATGCTCTTCTTGCAGCCACAGGACTGTGTGCAATAGGCTGCATGATGGGCACCTTCACTCCCGATTTCCATGGCGAGGTCCATCTTTGCAAACACGACACCATGCAGCGCGGTACAGATGGGCCCAACAACGTGCTGAATGGACCACTCAGTATTGGCATCGCGTTCTCTTCAGCGATGAGTGTCGTATATGCATTCATTCAGACAATCGTCGGAGACGTGTTCGGAGGCAACCCGGTCAGGCTAAACGCCTTAGACACACTGTCCAGCGAGTGCAGCAAGGAGCTCTTCTTGCAGCCACAGGACGTCGTGTTACGACTCGAACTGTGTGCAATAGGCTGCATGATGGGCACCTTCACTCCCGGCTTCCATGGCGGGGTCCATCTTTGCAAACACGACACCATGCAGCGCGGTACAGATGGGCCCAACAACGTGCTGATTGGACCACTCAGAATTGGCATCGCTTTCTCTTCGGCGATGAGTGTCGTATATGGATTCAATCAGACAATCGTCGGAGACGTGTTCGGAGGCAACCCGGTCAGGCTAAACGCCTTAGACACACTGTCCAGCGAGTGCAGCAAGGAGCAAGGTGGAGGTTCCCTGCTGTTTTGGAGTGGCAGTATGTGGGGCCGACGTACGCCGCTGGTGGTCATCAAAGGCGCCGTAAAGGCTGCACGATACGTGAATGCCATCCTCCGACTGACAGTGCAACCGTATTGGCAGCATATTGGCGAGGCATTCGTCTTCATGGACGACAATTCACGCCCCCCATCGTGCACATCTTGTGAAAGATTTTCGTCAGGATAACGACATCGCTCGACTAGAGTGGCCAGCATGTTCTCCAGATATGAACCCTCCTACCATCTGCGAACTAATGGGCTTAATGTACGCTTTAATAAGACTTTGGCCGACATGTTATCAGTGTTCGTCAACGTTGAGCAGAGCAACTTGATGAGGTGATACCTTCCATGACGTTTGCCTACAACTCCGCCAAACAAGACACCACAGGATTTACGCCATTTTTGCTGATGTATGGGCGTGAGGCGACTGTCTTTCCGTTACATCATGATGACGTGGACAACGAGTACATCGGCCAGGTATTAACCAGAGTTGAGGAAGCTCGACAATTAGCTCGACTCCGCGCGTTGCGGGCTCATGAAAACGATCGCCGAAGGTATGACGCGAGCCACCGCCCTGTTGTCTACCAGCCTGGTGACCTCGTCTGGATCTTCACTCCTGTTCGGAAGGTTGGTCTCGCCGAGAAGCTCCTCAGGCGCTACTTGGCACCTTATAAGGTTGTAAGACAGTTGTCTGGATTTCGAACCCGACACAAGACGAGGAAAGATCAGAGATACAGTCCACGTCCTTCGAATGAAGCCCTATAAGGATCCTGCAACTCAGGGTAAATTCGAAGCTCCAGCGACAGGCAACAAGCGGAAAAGTGACGAAGAGCATAGCGACAAAGGAAGTTCTAAGAAGATCACCGCCAAAGCGAACATCAGTCATTGGGAGTTGGAGTATGCATGACCGACGGCTCGTTCCCGGAACAGGAGGACGTAACACCGAGACGCTGCTCTCTTAAGGAGGGAGCAATGTCACAGAAACCGTGGTGTAGTGGTTATGATGCTACCATTCAAAACTAAAAAAGAAACATGTTCAAATGTGCGTGAAATCTTATGGGACTTAACTGCTAAGGTCATCAGTCCCTAAGCTTACACACTACTAAACATAAATTATCCTAAGGACAAACACATACACCCATGCCCGAGGGAGGACTCGAACCTCTGCCGGGACCAGCCGCACAGTCCATGGCTGCAGCGCCTTAGGCCGCTCGGCTAATCCCGCGCGGCTTCAAAACTCACCTGAACTGTAAAATTTTAATTTCTATATTCGGTTCGAGTACATTCTAGAACTGTCCACCAATGTCAAGAATCATTGTACTGGGATGAAGAAGGTGTAATTAGATGAATGACGAACACTTCACGAAGGTTTATTCAGCAGTTGCACGTACAAGAGCGCGGAGCGAACTGCCTCCAGCCAGAACACATATGGTATAACTGTAACTGTATATAAACCATATGTGTTCTGACTGGAAGTAGTTCGCTCCGCACTCTTGTATGTGTAAGTGCTGAATAAACCTTCGTGAAGTGAAGTTAATGTTCGTCAATCATCTAATTACACCTTCTTCTACGTGACATTATTATCTTACTTTATTTGATGAACTTTCAGAAGTATTTCTTTCGTCATCGGAAGTTCGTTCAGCGTTTCTCTCCAACCACTTACCCATAGCGTATGAGGCGCGATGCAGTCTCATCCTGATCGTTGACATCGTAAGCCTGCTAGTCCCTGACGCATTGACACCAGCTCCACGCCCGCGTCCCACCTATTTTCATCACATGCCGAAAACAAAAGACAGCTACTGCGTAGAAGAGGGGACCAATAACGTGACGGAACGGTGACTGAAAAATGATGCAAGATTATGCGGACAGCAGTTGGTGGTTACGCTGTGCACTGTGCTCTACGTATTGCTTGACATATAACTATTATTATTAGGTGTATTAAACTTACGTGTATTTTCCTTAGCACGATCGACTGGACTAATAGCCAGGATCGAACGGTCGATCGCAATCGACCTTTTGGCCACCTCTAATATAGGGTAAACAGTGTGCTGCTTTTTGAGGGATGGGGAATATTGTAACGAAATGGCTCAAATGGCTCTGAGCATATGGGACTTAGTCCCCTAGAACTTAGAACTACTTAAACCTAACTAACCTAAGGACATCACACACATCCATGCCCGAGGCAGGATTCGAGCCAGCGACCGTAGCAGTCGCGCGGTTCCGGACTGCGCGCCTAGAACCGCGAGCCCACTGCGGCCGGCCTGTAACGAAATATATCTAACATATTTCTATCAGAATTTTCCTCTTCCTAAATTTCCTCGACCTCACACATACTATAACGTATGTGTACGAAGTCATAGACCTGTGTCTGTCCTGCACTGAAAGAGCCAGCTTAAAACGCTGTTCTATCCTTATTGTGAACTAATTTTTAGATTGTAACTGTGTACATCATTTAAGGAGATCTTTTTTCCATTAATGTCCCTTGAAGAGGCACGACAGCAACAAGTAAGAAGGAAACTTACACACCTACTAAAATCTTGCAAAGGAAAGTAACTGCTGTACATTAGCAATTTGTCACCTAATACGAGGGTGGCTTCAAAAGTTCTCGAAACGGAACAGAAAAAGAAGTACTTACATCACTGAAACCTTTTTCATTCTTCAGTGTGGTTTCCTTGTAGATTAATGCCCTTGGTCCAACGATGTCACATTGCCTTGATCCCGACTCGAAAATGAGTTTCCTCCACTCCTGCAAAACAATTTTCAACTCCGCCTATCAGTTATTCGTTTGAAGCGAATCTTCGTCCACCAAGAAAAATTTTTAGTTTTGGGAAGAGATGGAAGTCTGACGGAGCCCCATATCTGTTGAATAAGGCAGGTGTGGCAACAATTCACACCTCAGTTCGTGTAATTTTGCCATGACGACGGCACGTGTCCGAGTGCGCGCGTCAAGATTCGCGGCACCCATCTTGCAGATAATTTTTTCATATCTAATTCTTCAGTTAAAATGTGATATACCCTCTCAGATGAAATCTGGCAAGTGTGAGCAATTTCACGCAATTTCAGTTGGCGATCCTCCATGACCATTTTGTGCACTTTTGCTATGAGTTTTGGAGTAGTGACACGTCTTCGCCGACCACTGCGTGGATCATCATCTAAGCTCTCCCAACCAAATATAAATTCATTTGTCCACTTGGCAACAGTTGGATAAGAAGGAGCAAGACACCCAGTGTATTCTGGAAATCGGCATGAATGTCCTTTGCTACCATACCTTTTTTCTACGAAGTACTTAATCACTGCTCAAATCTCGATTTTTTCCTTCTTCGCAAATCACTATGCGGGAACAACAACAGAGCCACATCACCGCCACAGTTCTCTTCCAAGAGCACTGACGTGGCACGTGTTTACAGGCCACAGTCCAATGAATATCACGTGAACAACTCATTGCGCAAGCGCTGACCTCTCGTGGTGGTCCCGAGAACTTTTCAAACCATTCTCGTATTTGACGCTTCAATAGAAAAAGTTTACGTATCTGGTTATGTTTTTCGTCTAACAAATCGAAATATGTTGCGAAAGTAGTGAAACCGGAGACACCAACATGCATTCATTTCACGTGTCCGTTAGCTTTGTTGACTAACAACAGACGAATAATGAGCGATTGGAGCCAATAATTAACGTGCTGCACTAATCAGAGAACTGTACGACAGAGTTTATGGTACGGTACTATTAAGACTTCAAAATAAGTGTACAAGAGACGTAATTTGCAACCGTTTTCGAGAATATCGAGTTTCAAAATTTTTGGCATGCGTGTGCACTTTGTACGGAAGCAAATATTCAGGCAGTCCGCAGCGGAACGAATAAGCGCGTAATTTCGTAAGAGCGAGGTCTCTGGATCGAATCTCGCTGCTGGTATATATTTTTTTTTCGTTCCCATGAAATGAACAGATGTATTCAGACGGTGCAAATTATCACTATTTAATGATCCATTTATTGTTGCATAATATTTATCTTGAAAAAAGGAGAAAGAAATATTTTTTTGAGGAGGCTTGTAATAAAAAAGGATACAAGAGAACTTTTAGTCAACTCAGCATAGTCATTTCATTATTGGTATTGATTACTTTCATACTGCACATTGGCACAATAATGTGCGAATGAAGAAAAAGAAGTGTCGGTAGCCAGATTCGATCCAGGCACGTAGCACTTATGGAACTCAGCGTTTACTCGCTCAGCTGCGGACTGCTTGATAAGCATACCTAAAATTTTCAAACTCCGCTTTCTCGAGAACTGTTTCGAGTTGCATCTTCTGGTTTACATTCGTTGGAGTCCTAGTCGTGCCCTACACACCCCGTCAAATATGAATCAATGGCCGGCTTCGATTTGTTGTCTTCTCCAACTGCGTATGAAGTTGAAATAATGCCTAAATTACATTCAGTGCGGCCTCTGCCTCGTTTCATCATACATTAATGCTCATACAGAACAACGTAACAAATGATAATGTATGTTAAAGGCAAACATGGTTTATAATTCTTGTTTGTGTCCACCCTTCGCCACCCGACTCTGCATGTTACGGTAAGAAAAGCTGCTGTGATGCGGCGTTGCAAGCTTTCGAGGTTCTGCGGTAGTGGTGGAACATAAACACTCTCTTTGATGTAAGACCCCAAGAGAAAAATCGCAAGGCGTCATGTCTTATGAACTGGTAGCTACTCGAGTAGTGCCTGGTCAGTGGCAGCAACAACCATCCTCCTCGAATTTCTTGTTAACATACGTCACTGTGTAAACTTGTAAACTGGCGATGTCTTGTGAAACTAGCGACTGAAAGCTCTTTGAACACTCAGTACCGTTTGGAAATGAGCGACTTCTAGCACAAAAAATGCTTTCACTGCCATTTGAAGCAACTACAGTCGGTTGTGCCCCCATCGGAGGTTTTAAAAACTAAACTGCCCGCACTATGTTCAAAAAGAAACTATGAGATATTGTCTTTCACGTTCTGTTTCATTTGTTACGCTATGCTGAGCCACTTGCCTATACCGACTTTTTAAAATGTTTCACAGACTTTATAATATACTGTATTTGACAATTTTTGAATTAGTTGCTTAGCAAACAATTATTTGTCCAATGAGGTAGTTGTATTGTTTTTTAAACTATTTAGTTTTCTGATTGAACCATAATAAAACTCATCCTATTTTCACCTCCCACTAGCCTCCTCCCCACCCAAGAAAATTTCATTTTGTACCCTTAAATTGGGAACAACAGCCCTAGGTGGAAAGTCGTATGTAAACAGCAACGCAAAAAGAAAAGAATACTCTGCTCACTGGAACCGAGCGAGTTGGCGTACTTCTATAGACACTGGACTCACTCGTGAAGACAGCGGTTCGAACACGTATTCAGCTTTAACCAAATACCGGAGTGGTCTTTTCAAATAACACTCGGCGAAATCCTTTCCCAACTCGAAAGTGTGCTCCGTCTCCAATGACCTCGTCGTCAATGTTAGGTGAAACACTAATATTACCTCCTTAGTACTCACTGAAAAAGCTTTCGGCAGTGCTTATGTGCAGTGTCTTTTTTTGTATGTAAAACAGTGTTTCATGTCCACACCGAGAAGTTTTGATGTGTTACAGAGTGTGGCAGAGGGTACAAGGTGTGCCAGAATTTTTTGGACTCACCATTTCCCTGCTTCCTTTACCTTTCCTTCCAGTTTCATTAGCCCTTCCTGCTTCAATCACCCATCCTGTTTCATTCGCGGGAAGTGGCGGAAATACGGATTACTGGCGCAAAATTATATTGTATTATTCTGTATGATAGCAACTGTGTAACATGTGAAATGTATAGTTAAAATCAGATAGGACGTGCAGCTCCAGGATGGCAGTTACTTTTATGCTATATCGTTGTTTGTTGTGGTCTTCTTTCCAAAGACTAGTTTGATGATGCTCGCCATGCTACCGTATCCTGTGGAAGCCTTGTAAGGTGTCAGGCAAATCCAACACCTTACATGAAAACCCTGACATGATAAGAAAATCCAGTAGTATGTCACATAGCTCCGAATAAATTGTGACATTAAATTAACCAAAGTAATACGAGTAACGAGTGAGCAAATGGAATACCACACACTAACACAAGAATGCCTAAATGCATGTCGTACCTTCCCACCGTGAGACAGACGCAGTTCCGAGGGGAGAAACGAGGACAGAAGCCGAGAGCAGAACTGTGTTAAGCTAGAAGGCCCTACGATAAGGGACGGACACCCACGTCTCCAGCTAACCACTAGGGCTCACCATCCGCACGTTTTAGCGTGAGACTGTTTCGCGTCTCAGGTACGTCAAGGACAACCCCCAGCCCATGTTAAAAGCTAGAGCCCTAAAGAAAAGCAGTATAGACCTTACGATAACACAAAAAGGGCCACTACCACCCGCAAGTTTTAGCGTGAGACTTTTTCCCGTGTCTGTTACATTAGGACAATCCTCCAGCCCATGTTAAAAGATAGAGCCCTCCAGAAGAACAGTATAGATCTCACGATAACGCTAAAAGGATTAACCAGCTGCAGGTTTTAGCGTGAGACTTTTTAGCGTCTTTGTTACGTGGCAAACTTTAAAAAACATTGCCCCACCACGAAAAGTATAACGTTTCTCATTGGATAGACAGAATTTTTTGTAGGCGGAGCTTAAGGTTAACATTGAGACCCTGATTGGTCAGATGACAACATAGCCAGATAGTTTTTTTTAAACTAACTTCGGTAAATTGTAGTAAGGAGAAGTTAAGGGAGAGTTAGTTCCGAGATGGCGAGCTGGGTGGCTGCTGTGCCGGCCGCTGCCGCCCTGACGCTGCTTAAACACCGACAAGGTAATGAACGCACGCGATGCCGCATTTTTGAGCGCATAAGGCTTCACTCAGAACTGCAGAAGTCTCATCTGCTACACCCCTTTTTTTGCGTAATACTAGTGTCGATCGTTAATTAAAACTCATGGTGTTCACATTTGCCACTTGAAGAAAAGATCTGAAACGCGATGATTTTTCTTTTATATAGTTATTGAGAAGCCACATCAGCCACTGTAATTTACGACAAGTTAAATAAGTAATTAAAGATAATTGAGGGTCACTGTAGACCATTTTGATAGTTTTCTCTTTTATGAAACTTAATTTAAACCTAGATTATAGATGTGACATGGCATACGTCATCCTTCGATCTATTGTAGAACTTGGAAAACCACTCAGGGAATATTCGTTCACATTTTTGTTGAACACAGTTGGTTTTTACCATCCTGCATTAAAACATTTCCTTTTATCAATAGTGCAATTTACAAACGATGTTTTGTGAGTAGAATAAAATTTCCAATGGTAAACTTAACTGCTTTTTCGACGTTATTTTACCAGCTAACTAAAAATAGGAAAGCCTTGAACCGTTTCCACTATATTTAGTTAGTATTAAGATTCTTTTACAGGGAGTGCAGTGGAGCTGACGCTGAGATCATTTAGTATTTGGTTATATCATCGCTAGTCTCACTGAACTCTTCTGAATTCTACATGTCATGTGTGGTCTGGCGTCTCCTTACCAGCAACAGGTCCCAGGTTCAAACTAGTCAATTCCCTAAAAAACATGCTCAGAGCGTCGTTGCGCGAAAGTGGTAGGAAGACACGATATAGAACAATCAGACACCACCACGAATGTTTAGAAATGGCGATCCTGCCAGGATGGTAAAATACCATGATTGAAGGTCGACCACATGCCTAACTAGGTCAGAAAAATACTTGCTGAAAAATTTTTGTAGTAAAAATTTTTTTTTCTGAAGTTATACATAGTCGAAAACAGTAGCTGCAGCGATAGATTAGTAAGAAAGTATTCGAGTGAAAATTCTAGCAGAGACAATAGCATAATTAAGTTATGAATATTGTAAATTGTTAGAATTAAGTTTTCTCTCCAATGCAAGCGCACAGGTGGCGGATACATCGTTGACAAGTTCGTTCTGTCCCAACAAGTAAGTGAATGGATTGTCAGTCTTGGTAGTGTCAAGTCGTGTGAACAAAATATTTATGAAACGCGTGAGATCGTATGAGCGCATTTTGACGCGAAGTAGAGCGCGTGAATTGCTTTTAAAACAGAAAATAAGGGATTCGGAAAGATTAGCAATGGCAGATCGTGACCTTCACAGAAGTGAGGTAGAGACCCAGCATGAAAATGGACAGAGAATAGAGGACAGTACAACAGACGATGCAGTATCGCGAGAAATAGGACAGATAACGCACCATAACGAGGATAATGTACGCCAAGGCACAGAAAACCTAGGTCAGCATACGACAGAGGAGCAGGAAAGTAGAGAGGCAGTCGATGAGGATTCTAACTTGCGTCTTGAATACGTAGAACCCATAGTACAAGTAATCCGAGCTCCCTCACCACAGAGTACAAGGAATGCGAGCAGAAACGTGTCACAACACAGTTCAATGCAATCGGCTGCGAACCAACACTTGGGCGAAAACACAGAGCGTAGGACGTCGGAACAAAACGCAATAGGACCCACCAATCTGGCAGAATTATTACAATTAATTACGGAAAACATGACAATGCAAAATAAAGACATAGCGAACCAAATTCAAATTCAGAATGCAGAAACCACGAGACAAATGCGTGAGATTAAAGAACAAAACAAGAAAATTCAGTTACACCTAAGTCATATTGAAGACGAGGCAAAAGAATCTCGAGAAGTGATAGGAAACTTAATAACAGGTCACAATCAATTGAGAACAGACATTGACGAGGTACAAGCGGACGTACAAACATTGCGTAATGACACTGAGGACGAGATCAAAACATTACGTAACAACACCCAGGGAGAAGTCAAGAAACTAAAGAAACAGATAAACGTAATTACTAGACAAGCAGCAGGTACAGCGCGTGAAATTGTTGAAAAAAGTGTGTTACACAAACAAAAGCAGCGCTGAAAAGATATGATAACCGCATAGTCAAAATAGAAGCGCAAACGAAGCGACAATTTCAGAAATTGCGAGCAGAGTTGTTGCAAACCATTGAAGAGCGTAGTGAACAGGATCGAACAAGCACAGAGTTTGCAACCACATCCGTATCTGTAACAGCACCGGAGAAACAAGAAATTAACGAAGATATTGCAAAATTGCGATTTCAATCACAGACGGAAAGTAGCATATGTGAAATCAGACAGCCTGCACAGCGGGTACGCGAAAGTTACAGTGGACAATATCCATTGGGTCTACCACAACCGGAAAGAACGATGGGAGAAATGATCAGAAACAAAAGTGGCGAAGAATCGCGAATTTCATATGGAACTATGACGAAGTACGACAACGATCATTTCCTCACAGTCAGAAAATTTCAACAGTTTCGAGAAGGAAACTCATTACATCCACGAACTTTTATTGATCAATTCCGAGTAGATTACCAGAACACTGGACGCTAGCACACAAATTAGACTTTATATGTGCACACATGTCAGGAACAGTCGCAGAAACCATGCAGAATGTTGCAGCGACATGCCGATCGTACGAAGATTTCAGACAGAAGTTTCTCTCACGATACTGGTCCAACGAAGCACAGAACAGAGTGAAGTACGAATTATTACAGAACCCATATTTTGAAAATTCAGGAGAGAAGAGTCCCGTGAAATTTTTCGAAGCAATGGCAAACAAAAATCAATTCTTAGATGTACCATACAGTGACGGAGAGTTGATTAAATTATGCACGATGAAGCTACCATTGAAATACCAGGAATCATTAGTAGGTCGCGGAGGCAATGACGTCGAAGCATTTAAAGGTATTCTAAGGGAACTAGAGTTCATATTTTCGGAATATGACGCAAGAAAAAGAAGAAGCGCACGTGAAAACGAAAGCAAAAAACAGTGGAATCGACACAGTACGAAGAAACAATAATTACGAACCACGTGATAACTTCGCACCAAGAAACGACAATAGATTTCAACAAAGAACCGGTTATGGATTTAGAAGAGAATATGGCAATAACTGTAATTCATCCAGGAACGGCAACAACTATTACAGAGGGAATAACGACAACCGGAACGGGTACTGGAGATCCAATAGACCGACAAATTATCAACAAAGAAACCACTATCAACGAGCTGAACAAGAAAAGCGAATGCAGATGGAAGAGGTTGAGGTAAGACCACCAAAGCCCGATAAACGTTCCAATTGACAACTAAGCGCCCATGCCAAAGAGAATGACGCACCGACCCAGGACAATTGCAGCACCTTGAACAGAGAAATCAAAATCTTATCACGAGAAGAGAAGAAAGAAGAAACAAATCCGCAGGGACCAGATGAAAACGAAGACAAGAAAATAAGAATATCGTGTTGGGACGAAATTAATTGGGAGAATACTGACGAGGAAGACGAATTACCAGAGGCATGCACAACGAATGTAGGAGGAAAGGACGAAGTAATGAATATTGCAGAGCTATTTGAGATGGAAACCAGGGAAAGAGAATTCAATGAGGATAATGCGCACTCGACAGAAGTTGAAAATAAGTTACAAGTGGGCACACAACCCAACGTATATAATGAAGGAAGCTATGAAGCGATAATTAGAGCATTTAGATGCGATTATGGGGAAGTAGCGACGGAGAAGGTGAAGATAGACGAGGATGAGGAAAAAGTAGAGGATGCAGAAGAAAGCGTAAATGAAGGAAGAAATAGAGAAGAGGAAATAAAAGAGAGAGAAGTAGCAGTCGAAGCTTATCCTACAGAAAGTTCGAATTAACAAGGGAAATTCCTAAAAAGACTCATGTATGATTCAGTGGACGATTCGTTGATGCAAGAGGAAGAAGAACAGAACCAACCCTTTCAAATTCAACCAATTGTGAAGGCCATGGTAAAGCATATCCCAGTCAATATTGTAATTGATAGCGGAAGTGAACTGACTGCGATCTCAGAAAATTTATTCATGCAGTGTAATGCCAATGAGGAATTGCCAGTTCTGAAAACACGTAAGATTAAAGTAAGAGGTCCTATTAGAAACAATGCTGCGGATGTTACGAGACAAACAAGGTTAACTCTTTCGTGCCAAGTTCAAAAGATCGAAGCCAACTTCGTGATTGTACCTAAACTAACTGTAGATTTGATTATAGGTGCAGATTTTTTAAATGAGAGACGAGCGATAATAGATATGGGGAAAGGTAGCGTAACATTCGGGAATGTCACACTTCTCTTTGAGCAAAAGCTAAAATTACAAGAAATACCAGTTATAAACAAACAATTAAGAATGATGCGAGATAAAGAGGATGAAGAATTAGAATGGTATGCACAAAAGGGGGAATCGCCTCAACTCATGTTAGAAGTCCATAAAGAAATCGACGAAAAATTGCAAGAAGTTCAAGGTATTTCAGAACACAGTAAAAGAGAATTAGAGGGTATTTTACGAGATAAAGCATAGGTATTTTTACCTAAGGCTGGCAGTATTAAACACTTTCAGTACAAGTTTGAAGATTAATTTTATTACTCGTAAATAATCAGCACAATATTGAAAGATTATGTTGCAGATAAGATGGTCAGGAGAAAGAAGAATGAAGAGAGAGGAAGGTGGGAAAAAGAAAGTATTTCAATAATAACACAAGAGTACCATAGATTAAGGTGAAGGGATAAAGTGTAGATAGTCTAACAGCATGAAATACTAATATGCTATACACCACGACACTACACAAAAATAAAAAACGAATTTGAGGATTCTTGAGTAGACGTTAAGACTAAAAATATCTTAGAATTGTAACATGGAAAGGGTGCCGAAATTTGTAAAGCTTCTTAAGAAGGCGTATAACAAGTAGGTACTAGATATATGTTACATGATTATAAGTAAAACTTTTGTAAGAACCATTGTAAAAACTCCAGCAAGGAAGAGATGCAACGACCCACAAGTTGCAACGCGAAATGTATCAAGAAAGAAAAGGACGTAATTAGCAAGACACGATTCCTACATAGCAGAAGCGCCGAGAGAAGGGAACGGACAGCGAAACTAACAGAATGCCCTTGTAGCGAAAGTGGGCAATAAATTTGCCCGCTAGGAGGAATCTTGCTGGGATGGAACACAGAGCCGCACAGTGACAGACCCCTGCTGAGACGCGGCGGGACGGCGCTGGGACGGCGAACGCCGGAAGGGTCTCCGAGCCCCGAATGAACGGAGCGAGCAAAAACGGCCGGACTAGAAGACCGCTTGGGCAAGCCACCACTGGCAAAAAATATGCGTAAAAGTCACACTACTGCTATTAAAGAGCACGCTGATGCACGAAACTGAAGAAGAACTTCCACAAATTAAAAATGACGCGCCCAAACAATTTATCAAACTGTTACTAGGAGGAGAACTTCAAAGCGACTACTTATCAATAAATATTTCCATATCCTGCCCAGAGAAGAACCAAGAAGCAAGTAAGAAGCAGAGAAAAAGCGGGTAGAACAGAAGTTGAAGATTCGCAAGATTGAGACCAAGAAAGAAGATGGGTGAAGAATAGACGACATACCTTCCCAAATCCCTATCCTATTGTAAACTAGTCGTCTGCGAAGTATTACAACGAAAAACGACCACATTCAGCGACACATAACGATGACTTTCACGCATACAAAGCCAGTAAACCACGAGATTCTGCACTCACAGCTCCATTCCATTATGGGACCTCCACAACAGCGAAACACACTTGTAAAGCCAACTAGGAACGACGAATGAAGCTGTACATCAAATACTTGCCCACATCCATCTCGCTCAAGTCCATCACCTTCGTGCAAAAACATTCGCCAACCTCATGCTTAAACATTCATAGGATTGTGTGAATGTGTAAAATCAAATTATGTGATGTAGGAGCTGTGCAAAAGAAACGTGTGAAAAACTAAATAAGTAAAGCACACCAGACAGCTAATAAACTACAAAACAACAGTCATTGACTATGGACTTAAATAAAGAATAGACTATCGATAAAAATAAGTCATTAGTTCTGAGATGGACAGTATATAAAGAAACGATATGCCACTTATTTTCTCCTCAAAAAAATAAAAGAGTAACTATATTTTACTTATTTTCTCCTTATAAAAACAAAGAATAAAAAATTATCTTGTTGGATGTTTTCCCTTTTTTTAACATTTGTACCATTTATTAGGATAACACCTCAAAACGTGTGTGTGTATATTTCTTTGTCAAAGCAATTTTTTGTAGCATTTGTAATATTTATTAGAATAATATCTCAATACTTCTGTATGTATATTTCTTTGTCAAAGTAATTCTTGGAAATAATTCTTATTTGTTAGTGTAACAATGTTGAAATGAGTGTCTAGAAACAAAAACATTTTACTTGTACGTGATATTTAGAAAATGTGTTAGGAATAGATTTTACTCAATCACTACATTTATAAAAAAAATATTTCTTAGAAAATCAATGTGAAAGACTCCTCACTTTCGAAAACAAACTTCTTAAAAAAACAAACTTCACACTTAAATAAAGGAAGAAAATAATTAAAAATTAATAATAGCATAAAAATATTCTTCTCTTGTCATTTTTAATTATAATGTGGAAGAATATAAAAATATAAATTAGTAACACAAACTAGCATAGAACAGAATAACGTGGCTGAACAGTAGGCAACAAAATTTAGACACCGGAATAATTTTTGACTGACTTAGACAATGATTCAATCATTGCCTAAATTCAGTGCAAAAATTAAGTTCGAAGGGTGGTGATATGTAAGGTGTCAGGCAAATCCAACACCTTACATGAAAACCCTGACATGATAAGAAAATCCAGTAGTATGTCACATAGCTCCGAATAAATTGTGACATTAAATTAACCAAAGTAATACGAGTAACGAGTGAGCAAATGGAATACCACAGACTAACACAAGAATGCCTAAATGCATGTCGCACCTTCCCACCGTGAGACAGACGCAGTTCCGAGGGGAGAAACGAGGACAGAAGCCGAGAGCAGAACCGTGTTAAGCTAGAAGGCCCTACGATAAGGGACGGACACCCACGTCTCCAGCTAACCACTAGGGCTCACCATCCGCACGTTTTAGCGTGAGACTGTTTCGCGTCTCAGGTACGTCAAGGACAACCCCCAGCCCATATTAAAAGCTAGAGCCCTCCAGAAAAGCAGTATAGATCTTACGATAACACAAAAAGGGCCACTACCACCCGCAAGTTTTAGCGTGAGACTTTTTCCCGTGTCTGTTACATTAGGACAATTCTCCAGCCCATGTTAAAAGATAGAGCCCTCCAGAAGAACAGTATAGATCTCACGATAACGCTAAAAGGACCACACCAGCTGCAGGTTTCAGCGTGAGACTTTTTAGCGTCTCTGTTACGTGGCAAAATTTAAAAAGGGAGAGTTAGTTCCAAGATGGCGAGCTGGGTGGCTGCTGCGCCGGCCGCTGCCGCCCTGACGCTGCTTAAACACCGACAAGGTAATGAACGCACGCGATGCCGCATTTTTGAGCGCATAAGACTTCACTCAGAACTGCAGAAGTCTCATCTGCTACACCCCTTTTTTTGCGTAATACTAGTGTTGATCGTTAATTAAAACTGATGGTGTTCACATTTGCCACTTGAAGAAAAGATCTGAAACGCGATGATTTTTCTTTTATATAGTTATTGAGAAGCCACATCAGCCACTGTAATTTACGACAAGTTAAATAAGTAATTAAAGATAATTGAGGGTCACTGTAGACCATTTTGATAGTTTTCTCTTTTATGAAACTTAATTTAAACCTAGATTATAGATGTGACATGGCATACGTCATCCTTCGATCTATTGTAGAACTTGGAAAACCACTCAGGGAATATTCGTTCACATTTTTGTTGAACACAGTTGGTTTTTACCATCCTGCATTAAAACATTTCCTTTTATCAATAGTGCAATTTACAAACGATGTTTTGTGAGTAGAATAAAATTTCCAATGGTAAACTTAACTGCTTTTTCGACGTTATTTTACCAGCTAACTAAAAATAGGAAAGCCTTGAACCGTTTCCACTATATTTAGTTAGTATTAAGATTCTTTTACAGGGAGTGCAGTGGAGCTGACGCTGAGATCATTTAGTATTTGGTTATATCATCGCTAGTCTCACTGAACTCTTCTGAATTCTACATGTCATGTGTGGTCTGGCGTCTCCTTACCAGCAACAGGTCCCAGGTTCAAACTAGTCAATTCCCTAAAAAACATGCTCAGAGCGTCGTTGCGCGAAAGTGGTAGGAAGACACGATATAGAACAATCAGACACCACCATGAATGTTTAGAGCCTCTTCATTTGTACATAGTTCCTGCAACCTACGTCCTTTTGAATCTGCTTATTGTTTTCATCTCATGATCTCCCTCTACAATTTTTATTCCTCACGTCTCCCTCCATTACTAAACTGGTGATAGCTTGATGTCTCAGAATGTGTCCTATCAATGGATCCCTTCTTTTAGTCAAGTTGTACCACAAGTTTCTTGTCGCCCTAACTGTATTCAGTACCTCCTTATTATTAACTTTATCTAGCCATCTAATCTTCATCATTCTTACCGGCTGCTGTGGCTGAGCGTTTCTAGGCGCTTCAGTCCGGAACCGAGCTGGTGCTACGGTCGCAGGTTCGATCCCTGCCTCGGGCATGGATGTGTGTGATGTCCTTAGGTTAGTTAGGTTTAAGTAGGTCTAAGTCTAGGGGACTGATGACCTCAGATGTTAAGTCCCATGGTGCTTAGAGCCATTTGAGCCTGTTTCATTCCCTTCTCAACCACTGCTTTCCTTTCATGCCACTCGACTCCTCTAACTGCCGTACGCTTTCTATACATTCTGTAAATAGCCTTTCGTTCCCTTTATTTTACCACTGCTAACTTCAATATTTCAAGGAGAGTATTCCTGTCAACTTTGTCAAATGCTAAAAACGTAGGTTTGCTTGCCTTAACCTCTCTTATAAGAGAATTTGTAGGGTCAGTATTGCCTCACGTGTTCCTACATTTCTTTAGAATCCGATCTTCTCCGAGGTCGCCTTCTACCAGTTTTTCCATTCGTATCTAATTCATGTTAGTATTATGCAACCAAGGCTTATTATACTGATAGTGCGGTAATATTCACACCTCTCAGCACCTGCTTTCTTTGGAATTGGAATTATTACATATTTCTTAATGTCTGAGGGTATTTTTGCGTACGCCAGGTGGAATAGTCTTGTCATGGCTGGCTCTGCCGAGGCTATCAATAGCTCTGACGGAATGTCGTCCATTCGAGGGCCTTGTTTTGACTTAGGTCTTTCAGAGATTTGTCAAATTCTTCTCGCAGTGTCATATCTCCCATTCCATTTTTATTTAAGTCCTCTTCCCTTCGTATAATGTTCAAGTTCA
Source organism: Schistocerca gregaria (assembly GCF_023897955.1). Taxonomy (NCBI): domain Eukaryota; kingdom Metazoa; phylum Arthropoda; class Insecta; order Orthoptera; family Acrididae; genus Schistocerca; species Schistocerca gregaria. The sequence goes on from NC_064923.1 coordinate 657,427,302, forward strand.
TCTCCCCTGTATACACCCTCAATATACTACTTCCACCTTTCAGTCCTCCCTTGTTTGCTTAGCACTGATTTCCCACGTGAGGTCTTGATTTTCATACAGCTGCTTCTTTTTCCTGCAAAGGTCTCTTTAACTTTCCTATACTTTTTCCACTAGCGAAATTTGCTTCAGAAATGTTTCACTTGATTTCTAGTCGTCCCTGCTTGGCCATTTTGCTCTTCCTGTAAATTTCATTTTATAGACGTTTGTATGTCCTTTGGCCAGCTTTATTTGCCGCACTTTTGTATTTTCTCTTTTCGAAAATGAATGAAATTCGTTATCTGCTGTGATATCGAAGGATTTCTGCTAGGCTTTGTATTTTTAACTATGTGATCCTCTGTTGCCTTCACAATTTCATCCCTGAAAGCTACCCAATCGTCTTCTACTGTATTCTGTTATATTCTAGTCAGTCGTTGCCTAGTGCTCCCTCTGAAACTCTCGATAACCTCTCATTCTTAAACTTATCTAGGTTCCATCTCCTTAATTTCCTACCTTTTTGCAATTCATAACCAATAAATTGTGATCCGAGTCCGCATCTGCCCCTGTGTAACATCCCCTCTGCAGAATGACAAACCCTAACTTATAACGTACTGGACCCCTTGTACTGTCTGGCACGCAAAGCGGTAGATTTACAGGGGTGCGTGGCAGGTCCTCTTTGTGACTTAACCTGCTTGCTGGCACCGTACTCCATCTCCGCACTTTCTCGCCCTGTAATCTTATCTGCCCATACCTGCAGTTCAGCCACTCGTACGTTAATCGGCACGCTGTGGATTCTAGACTTAGAAAATACCTAGAACTAAGGTTTTGGAGAGGAATTCCGGTGCTACTAAATAATGCAACGCAGCTGTGACAAAAGCAATTATATTCTAGAGATATGTTGGCATCAAAATCCTCTGATGCAATTTATTACAAACAAGTTGAAAAATCGTAGTTTGCGCGCCAGAATCCAGCCAGATAGCAGTTAGATGGATATACCCCTCAAAGTGGGTTTAAGACAACTGTCGGATACCAATGGCATTTTGTTCTGTCTCAATCAGGCTAATCACAATTGTGATCGTATTAATATAAATCACTCAGCTGGCATGCAGGTCTTTTAGTGCACAAAGCCAGGATCTTGTGTTACTAGATGCCACGGAACTCAGACTTTAGTTACACTTGATAGTCCAACATAACAATAAGCATGATCATACCCAACTGGTCATATGATAACTATCAGAAAACAAAAACAGAATTGCAACAGCAGGAGTGGACACAGCAGCCGACTTACCATGTTCAATGACTGTCGTGTTGGTCCATGCTCTAAGCTTTGCCCAATTAACTATTTGCGGCTATACCTTAGTAATAGTCACATATTAAGATAAATATTCATTCACACTCAAAATACACTACTTGTCATTAAAATTGCTACACCAAGAAGAAATGGAGATGATAAACGGGTATTCATTGGACAAATATATTACACTATAACTGAGATTTGATTACATTTTCACGCAATTTGGGTGCATAGACCCTGAGAAATCAGTATCCAGAACAACCACCTATGGTCGTAATAAAGGCCTTGATACGCCTGGGCATTGAGTTAAACAGAGCCTGGATGGCGTGTACAGATACAGCTGCCCATGCAGCTTCAACGCGATACCACAGTTCATCAAGAGTAGAGACTGGCGTATTGTGACGAGCCAGTTGTTCGGCCACCATTGACCAGACGTTTTCAATTGGTGAGAGATCTGGAAAATGTGCTGGCCACGGCAGCAGTCAAACATTTTCCGTATCCAGAAAGGCCCGTGCTGGACCTACAACATGCAGTCGTGCATTATCCTGCTGAAATGTAGGGTTTCGCTGGGATCGAATGAAGGGTTGAACCACGGGTCGTAACACATCTGAAATGTAACCTCCAGTGTTCAAATTGGCGTCAATGCGAACAAGAGGTGACCGAGACGTGTAACCAATGGCACCGCATACCATCACGCCGAGTGATACGCCAGTATGGCGTGGCGAATACACGCTTCCAATGTGCGTTCACCAAGATGTCGCCAAACACGGATGCGACCATCATGATGCTGTAAAGAGAACCTGGATTCGTCCAAAAAAATGACGTTTTGCCATTCGTGCACCCAGGTTCGTCGTCGAGTACACCGTCGCAGGCGCTCCTGTCTGTGATGCAGCGTGAAGGGTAACCGCAGACATGGTCTCCGAGCTGATAGTCCATGCTGCTGCAAACGTCGTCGAACAGTTTGTGCAGATGGTTGTTGTCTTGCAAACGTCCCCATCTGTTAACTCAGGGATCGAGACGTGGCCGCACGATCCGTTACAATCATGCGGATAAGATGCTTCTCATCCCGACTGCTAGTGATACGAGGCCGTTGGGATCCAGAACGGCGTTCTGTATTACCCTCCTGAACCCACCGATTCCATATTGTGCTAATTGTCATTGGATCTAGACCAACACGAGCAGCAATGTCACGATACGGCAAACCGCAATTGCGATAGGCTACAATCCGACCTTTATCAAAGTCGGAAACGTGATGGTACTCATTTCTCCTCCTTACACGAGGCACGACAACAACGTTTCACCAGGCAACGCCGGTCAACTGCTGTTTGTGTATGAGAAATCGGTTGGAAACTTCTCTCATGTCAGCACGTTGTAGGTGTCGCCACCGGCGCCAACCTTGAGTGAATGCTCTGAGAAGCTAATCATTTGCGTATCACGGCATCCTCTGCCTGTCGGTGAAATTTCGCGTCTGCAGCACGTCATCTTCGTGGTGCAGCAATTTTAATGGTCAGTAGTGCAACTTCACCAACTACGCGAACTTTACTTTGTCACGGTTTTATGAAGATTTAGCCAACTGCCAGCCATCCCTACTCCCCGGTCTAACCGCTAGTCCGCAACAATGGAGAACTGTGCGCTCCTTCTCCCCGACTAAACCGCTTGTGACGTCAGCCACCATCTCTGACCTCAAAACAGACACGTTTCACTTTATACTTTCCCTGTAGCTTTCTGCACATATACGCGTTTGATTTACACCTTTCTGAAAATTTTACTCTGGCCCTCCGCTCTAATTTAAAGTTTTTTCAAATGAAGTACATTATTACCCTTCGGCAGCCTCTGGTCAGACCAGTCCACCTTCTCCATCCCTAAGGGGTGTCCGCCTGTGGATGCTGCGTCGTATTTCTAAGCTACCCCTGGCTTTTCTGTGGCCTTCCGCCTTCACCTTCTTGCAAGTCATCGGGCTGGCCCACCGCGCCCGACTCGGCTCTTCTCGTAGCCCTTCCGCACGCTACCCTCGCTCTCGCCGTCCGCCTGTTTGCCATCCCGCTGCATTCTAATCGGCGCTCGCTTAATTAAAAAGGGTAGAGCTTTAGTTTTATTGCCTGTACAACGACCGGGTTCCGTTCTGAAGCCACCTCCTTTTCTTAGGTATCACAGGAAGTTCTTAAAACTATTGCTCATCAGATGCATGGTCATTCGTGCACAGCAGCTTGCCACGTTTCACCTAGAAAGGTCTTAAAATTTAAAATCTGGTGTTTAAGTCTCTGCCTTAAGATTATCTACTCAGTCTGAAACTTTCCCGTGTCTCCAGGTCTCTTTCACAGCTTCAACCTTCTTTCAAGATTCTTAAACTGCGTGTTAGCGGTGATTAAATTATGCTCTGTACAAAATTCTACCAGGCGGTTTCCTCTTTCATTCCTTTCCCCCGGTTCGTATACACCTACTAGTTTTCCTTCTCTTCCTTTTCCTACAAACGAATTCCAGGCTCCATGACTATTAAATTTTCGTCTCCTTTAACTATCTGCATAATTTTTTTTTCTTCTCATCATACATTTCTTCAGTCTCATCACCATCTGCGCAGTTAGTCTGCATACAAACTTGTACTGCAGTGGCAGATGTGGGTTTAGTGTCTGCCTTGGCTACGATAATGCGTTCAATATGTTGTTCATAGAACATCATCCGCATTTCTGTTTTCTTATTCATTATTAAACCTATTTCTACATTACCCCTATTTGATTTTTTTATTTATAGCCCTGGATTCATATGACCAGTCGTTTTGTTATATTAGGCTTCCTGAAACATTTTAAAAAGCTCCTTCATCTATGATTAGCATTTCTGTCTACAAACAAGCAAATCGTGGGATCGGTTTCTAGTAACATTTCTGGATGTTAAAGCAATGGAAACTAATGGACTAGCGTCCACTTAGCTGTGAGGGAACCAATGAGAAGCAGTGAGAATAAATTAGAGGGGAAATTAAGTCCTGCAGTTAATAATGTTTTACTCGCCTCTGGTAGCCACGCGTCTTTGTTCAAAAGTGGTTCAAATGGCTCTAAGCACTATGGGACTTAACATCTGAGGTCATCAGTGCCCTAGACTTAGAACTACTTAAACCTAACAAATCTAAGGACATCACACACATCCATGCCCGAGGCAGGATTCGAACCTGCGACCGTAGCGGCAGCGCGGTTCCGGAATGAAGCGCCTATAACCGCTCGGTCACATCAGGCGGCAGCGCGTTTGTGCGGAAGCGCTCAGTAACCGGTTCGAATCTGATGAGAACGCTTTGCGTCAGTATTTGGGGCCAAGTTCGAAATTCTTCTGCATTGTCTCAAGGTGTGGGTAGTTGTTTGTGTGTGTTCGTGCGTGCGTGCGTGTTTGCATCAGAAAGTGGTGGGGGGGGGGGGGGGGAGGGGGGCTTGGGTGTGAGCGTGAGAATGTGGTGGAACGGAACGGGGAGTGGGGGGGGGGGGGGGCAACTTGATATTGTCAATGACGATCAGCCAGTCAGATGTTAACATTTAAACCTGGCCGTTGGCGCGAAACATGGAAGGGTAACTACCATGGTTGAATTGACTATCCAGAACAAATATCGTATAAGACATAAATAATAAAAACTAAACCCTACTAGTGACAGAGCAGCCAGCAACATGCTTAAAAAGATATAATTAAGACGGATGTGGGGGTGACAACGCACCCTTGGCACGAAATGTAGATTTCATTTCACATTACATGCTTTATGAGTATAACGAACTTCAAAAATTAATATTTCGATAACGCCTTAAGTAATTTTTATAAGCGAAGTGTCTACATATAGGTTTCATCGAGCACTATCGGGCTGTTATAGTAATTTTTTTATATTACGTATTTTGAATTACAGGCTGGAACGTACATTCCGTTTATAAAAAGGTGAATTTTCACATTGAAGGTAGGGGCAGCATTACTAAATACACATAATTAGGGATGTATGGGTGTACCCAGTTTTACTTGTTCATATTCATTAGTAACAGAAATTGGACAAAATTAATATTTTTGAACAACAGTGTCACAATAAACTAACAAATACTAATGAATCCCCAAATAAACATATAAATTATCCCTCCAAAATTACTACCACTAATTAGAAAGTAGATCATCTTTTCATTTCTTCCCATTCTCTACACACCCTTAGCAATTTTAAACTTTTCACGTGTCCACAGATGCGGTAGCAACGACGTAACGTTCTACCACACGAACGCCAATCAGTCTCACTAGAATCACACTCCCCCTTCATATACCAATTTGTACGAACTTCATTACACAAACTATTGCCACCCACACTATTTACTTGAGCCCCTTCTAAATTTTCTGTTGGTTCTTCCACAAATTCCGTTGATTCACTACCAACAGCATGCACAACTTTACTGTTTTTCCCCTCAAAATATCTACACTTGCAGCTTCAACAAAATTACACATCAATTCACTGTTAAACACTTTATCTCCCTGAAATAATACATCGATGCCTAAGCCATCATCACCATAAATATTCATTTCAGCAACCTTATCTGCTGATACACCATTTAAATCACTACATACATTCACATCAGAAACCTTATTTTCCTCTGTCAACAAATTAACTTTCTGTGAATCGTACACAACTTTATCCTCTGCCGTTACATTACACAAATTGCTGCAACCTTGTCATACAATTTTGACATTTCCAGAATTGCTACATTCCGCTGTGATCGAACAAAAATCAGCACACACTGCCATTTCTACACACTTTTCATCCTGATTAACCCCCGATCCTACTTTAAATACATTGGCACATTCATACTCTGACAAACGTTTTAGATCCACACATTCATCAGTAACCTTCGTTTCGCCTTCATTCGTGACTAGAAATGCATATAAATTCCTTCCTCCAAAGTATCACCTCCAGTAGCTTTTACATCATTACATAAATTAACATTACTCTGTTCCTTTAAACAGAAATCATCTACCTCTGCCGATATATTTTTAACTTCAACTGCAGGTGAGACCAACGCTAAGCCTTCCTTAGTAACATTGATGCTTTCTGCCGAAACACCATCACCCTCACTTGCAGCTGGTGAGACCAGAGCTACGCCACCATCACTAACATCGACGCTTTTCGCCAACTCACAAATACTTGCTACTAAAACACCTTCGTTACTGCAATTGCTACTATTTGCTAATACCTCTTCAGAACTCTCCACACAATTTGCTTTCACAAAATTCATCTCCTCTTTAACTTCTTTTAGAACCACTGAATCTTTCCATTCATTACACCTTCATAACTTACATCGTTCCACGCAAATTTATTCCCATTGTAGGGAAGCAGCCTACTCACGCCTTATAAATTCACATTAGTCTTTCCATTGTGTGCAAGCCTAGTCCGCTGTAACTAGCTCTGACGTCATAAATATTGCGAATACTTTAAAATGAAGTAAACAACCTGAAACGTTTCTAGCATCTCAGGAGTAATACAAAATCAATATGTGTTGGATATCAGTTCAATAACTTTAACCATTTTCGAAATTTGGATGTTTTTCTGTAAAAATCATTGGCGCAACAGAAAGAGCTAGAAACTTAAAAAATTATATTTAGATTCCTTTTGCATAATAATTTAGTAGAAACAGTATTCTGGATCTCACAAATTAAAATTTTAGTTGAAATTCATGATTTTCTGGTTTCTGTCTTACAAATTAAGGAAGGAAGATAGATTAAGTAGGTGAATAAATAAAGCCAGGATGTTTAAATTTAAGTAGAAGGGACATCCGCTATAATCATAAAAATGTGAGAAGTTTCAACAGAATAACTGTAAAACTATAGCTATAGCGTATCTCCAAAGAGCAACTTCAGAGCTCGTCTACTGCATGTAGCGTAATTAAATTAATTATCTCGCCCAAAATGTTTGACTTAGCCACATCAGACTTTTATTATGATTACTTACTTGTGTACTGATTGCACAATTAAATAGAAAGTTTCAACGGCCATCAGCAAAGGAAGCAATGATTTATTCGATAACTTAAAGTGGTGCATTACTAGCCCAGCGACTAGTCGGGAGAGCTGATTTGATCAGGCGTTCCCTTAGCCGTCCACACCGCGGCTTTATATGTAAGAACGTTGCGCGAGAAAATAAAGGCCCCAGTTCTCTCCAGGCGCTGATAAGCGCACCACCTGTGTCGGGAGTCGCGTCGCGTCGGTATCGTTGATATAAACAGCCTCCGATGCAATAATAAGTTACTTGGGATACGCGTAACCATGAAATCGTTTTCGAGTGAAGTGTTAATTTTGGGATGACATTATCATCAAATTATGGCGAGCATTCACTTAAACATTTAATTTTTACCGTTATAGTTGCATCAGCGCATTAGACTCTGAACTGCTCTGGTGGTTGGATTGTGTGGGTTCTTTTTGGTCTGTGACTTTCAGAATATATTGAACATTTTAGAGAGAACGGTTTTTGATTATGAATCCCAGACAATCTCCCAATTCCTCAGAGCTATAAGCTGTAGCTATAAATGTATTTCTCAGATGAAGTGGGCACTAGGAATTCTAATTACAGGCTTCACGTTTTACTAATCACTTTCTGGTTGCCAATATTGTAGTTAGAGAGCCAGTGTTGACAATGGCAAACAACAGCATAAATACAAAACATATATTCTATTATTCCACCCGCCGCCCCACATATGGTGCATCGGTCGGGAAAGAAACTGAGTAAAAGTGAAAGTGATTTTTAAATATTCGGAAGTGAAATGCGACACGCAACTGAGCAATGGAACAGTGATAGACAGTTTTACGTGTGCATGTGGACGACGCAATTGGATTAACAACGCATCTGGATTGACGGAGCTGGCGCTGAGCCTTGCTGCACTGCTGGCATCGCGAGAAGTCAGCCTGGCCGCACCGCAGTCATCCGTCGGAGCGACCGGAGACGCGGCTGCTGTTGCGGGCCACGGCCACAACACAGCAGTTGTCGAAGTGCCGTCTGCAGTTCAACGCGCCGCGTCGCATCAGTAATCCTGGTACGCTGGGCCGGCAACGCCATACGTCGTGCAGAAGAAACTAAGTTAACTGAAAAGCTATTAAAACTTTTACTAACCTGCACTAAAAGACTGTCTCTGATGGCACCGGAAAAAGAAACAGAAGTTAAACCTGAATCAGGACCTATGTCTGTTGAAGGAACTGTAAATCCAGGCAACGGTTCAAGTGTAAATATGCATGAAAATGATAATGTTAAAGTGAAATCAGAACTAGTGTCTCCTGACAGTGGGGTGAAAAAGGGCAGCGATTCAATAGTAGAGACCTCTGTAGTAAAACAGAAATCAGAAAGTGTTAAGTTATTGGATGATAGTATCTCTGATGAATTAAAAATGAAACTGTCATCAGAGATGGTAGAGTTTAAACAGGAGAAGTTAGATATGACTGATCAATCAGAAGTTTCATTTAGTTTTGACGATTCTGGTGTTGGAGCTAGTTTTTCGTCACCTGAGTGTGATAAAAAGCCAGCTACTGAGCGACCCAAAGATACTGGGGCTGTTGATTTAAATGTAATATTACAAGCGATAGCTGCCAGTAATGTAAAAATGTCAGCCAGTAATGCCAGAATGATAGCTGAGTTAAAATCTGATATAATTGAAGTAAATGACAGGATTGTGGCCAGCCAAACCAATTTTAATAAACGGTTTGAGGCAATGGACAATAAATTAGAATCCAATAAAGCTGAATTAGAAACTTCCTTCAAGACTGGCTGCAATAAGTTGAAAGAGGGTCTGAACAGTTTAAATTATAAAATTGATTTCAACCATGACGATATTAAGAAAAAGGTTGCTCAACAGTTATCTGAGATGTATAAAACAGTAAAATCCGAAGTTGCTGAGGTTCGCAAAGACTTCCAAATGGAACATGCGAAGCTGGAGCACAAGTTAACAGAAAAGATCGAGGCGGAATCTGAACTGTGCTCAGATAGGTTTAAATATGTTAATATAAAAGTAAACATATGTCAAGCAGAAGTAGACACAATCAAAACTGATACTACTCATATTGTGCAAAAAGTAGATAATGTTAAAATGAGAGTAGAAAATATTAGTGCTAACATTGAGAGTAAAGTAGCTTCAGTAACTTCTGGTAATGGTAGCATGCAACAGGTTGTAGCTGCAAACGCCGCTTTAACGGGTGTCGGCAGTTCTTGCGGTTCGATCCAGATAAAAATATCCACCCGCTAGATTTCTGGAACGATTTTGAAGATGTAATTCCACCAACTTGGTGTGAACGAGAGAAAATCTCATTTATTAGAAGCCATTTAGCAGGTGACGCCATGCGTTGGTCAGCTGATGTTACGCTGAAGTGTAAAACATTAGCGGAATTTAAAACAGCTTTCATTAATGAGTATTGGTCTAGCAATAAGCAAAATGAAGTGTTGAGAGAATTCTGGAGTTGAAAACGCTTCAATGCAGGCAAGGAATCTATTAAAGAGTTTTTTAGGTCATGGATTTCACGTTCGTCACATCTGGCGGAAAAGCTGAAACCTGAAATGATAATACTAGGTCTTGAAGCCAAACTGCCATGGTATTGGCAAACTAGAATTATATCTGCCCATAGAGACAATCGGGATAGTTTCGTTGAATATTTGGAACGTGTAGAGCGTGTGGCTGCCAATGAGGAGCAAGCACGTAATAACAGAAATGCTAATAACACTGGTAGTAATTTTAAGAACGAGCAGAATGGCAATGTAAACATCAGAACAGTAGGTGTTCGCCATCCTAAGAGAGGTAGGAATTGGAGAAATAATTACCAGAACCAACAATGGCATCCAAATGATAGTAGTTTTGTTCCTAACAAAAATGTGCGAGTAAACAACAGTGTTGAAAGCAATGCTGTGCCAGTTAACTATAATGCAAATAAAGGTAACAGTAGTAAGCAGAGGCTCGAAAACTAGTTCCCGTCTATGAGGACACTGGCGCTCACCAGGCGGTTACTTTTCCTAAACTAGTAATTACAGATTGGTAAGACAGATCAGAATCTCAGACTGAACATGTGGATGTGGGGTCGGTAGCATCTAAGGATACAGCAGAAATATTAAACCACTCACAGTATTTGATAGATGCCGTGTTAGAGACGCTTTCTAAGTGGGAGGAGAAAGAGAAGGCGCAGCAGTGTAACGGTAGGGAAGAGCTATAAAATACTGAATTGTCAGGTGAAGAAGTAGTAGAAATTAATGCTTATATTTACGATGAGGATGGTGTGCTCTTATCTAAAGTGCCGGTGCAGGATGTTGACACTGTACTAATAGATTTAGGACAGGAGGTAAGTGAGAATGTAGAGGATACCCTGTTGGGGATCGATGAACCAAGTAGCTGTGACCAGTTGTCACTTGAGAAGGAACCCAACGATAATGGTGAATGTGGTTTAGCTGTACCTAGTGTTACACCTGGTCTGGAGACGCAGAATCGCTCAGACTACAGTAATTTGGGTCATGTTCAGCAAACTAAATGTAATGAAGTCGTGCGGTGTTTCGATTTAAAATTAATAGACCGACTGGAAAAGGCAGCTGAAAATGTAATTCAGAAAACCCCTACACACTTTGACCTAAATGTAATGAAGACAGATGTTGATCACTTTAGTTGGAGACAAATCCATAACGAACTATTGGATGAGTTTGAGGAACCACCTGTACAACCTAGAATAAGCCACCCTATAATAATAGTGAATATGTTGGGTATCAATGTACGTTGTCTCTTAGACAGTGGAAGTGAGGTGAGTGCGATATCTCAGTCCTTCTTTGATGAATTACGTAGTGAAAACAAGCTTACAGTAATGAGGGTATTAGGACTACATCTACATCTACATGACTACTCTGCAATTCACATTTAAGTGCTTGGCAGAGGGTTCATCGAACCACAATCATACTATCTCTCTACTATTCCACTCCCGAACAGCGAGCGGGAAAAACGAACACCTAAACCTTTCTGTTCGAGCTCTGATTTCTCTTATTTTATTTTGATGATCATTCCTACCTATGTAGGTTGGGCTCAACAAAATATTTTCGCATTCGGAAGAGAAAGTTGGTGACTGAAATTTCGTAAAAAGGTCTCGCCGCGACGAAAAACGTCTATGCTGTAATGACTTCCATCCCAACTCGTGTATCATATCTGCCACACTCTCTCCCCTATAACGCGATAATACAAAACGAGCTGCCCTTCTTTGCACCCTCTCGATGTCCTCCGTCAATCCCACCTGGTAAGGATCCCACACCGCGCAGCAATATTCTAACAGAGGACGAACGAGTGTAGTGTAAGCTGTCTCTTTAGTGGACTTGTTGCATCTTCTAAGTGTCCTGCCAATGAAACGCAACCTTTGGCTCGCCTTCCCGACAATATTATCTATGTGGTCCTTCCAACTGAAGTTGTTTGTAATTTTAACACCCAGGTACTTAGTTGAATTGACAGCCTTGAGAATTGTACTATTTATCGAGTAATCGAATTCCAACGGATTTCTTTTGGAACTCATGTGGATCATCTCACACTTTTCGTTATTTAGCGTCAACTGCCACCTGACACACCATACAGCAATCTTTTCTAAATCGCTTTGCAGCTGATACTGGTCTTCGGATGACCTTACTAGACGGTAAATTACAGCATCATCTGCGAACAACCTAAGAGAACTGCTCAGATTGTCACCCAGGTCATTTATATAGATCAGGAACAGTAGAGGTCCCAGGACGCTTCCCTGGGGAACACCTGATATCACTTCAGTTTTACTCGATGATTTGCCGTCTATTACTACGAACTGCGACCTTCCTGACAGGAAATCACGAATCCAGTCGCACAACTGAGACGATACCCCATAGCTCCGCAGCTTGATTAGAAGTCGCTTGTGAGGAACGGTGTCAAAAGCTTTCCGGAAATCTAGAAATACGGAATCAACTTGAGATCCCCTGTCGATAGCGGCCATTACTTCGTGCGAATAAAGAGCTAGCTGCGTTGCACAAGAGCGATGTTTTCTGAAGCCATGCTGATTACGTGTCAATAGATCGTTCCCTTCGAGGTGATTCATAATGTTTGAATACAGTATATGCTCCAAAACCCTACTGCAAACCGACGTCAATGATATAGGTCTGTAGTTAAATGGATTACTCCTACTACCCTTCTTGAACACTGGTGCGACCTGCGCAATTTTCCAATCTGTAGGTACAGATCTATCGGTGAGCGAGCGGTTGTATATGAGTGCTAAGTAGGGAGCTATAGTATCAGCGTAATCTGAAAGGAACCTAATCGGTATACAATCTGGACCTGAAGACTTGCCCGTATCAAGCGATTTGAGTTGCTTCGCAACCCCTAAGGTATCTACTTCTAAGAAACTCATGCTAGCAGATGTTCGTGTTTCAAATTCTGGAATATTCCATTCGTCTTCCCTGGTGAAGGAATTTCGGAAAACTGCGTTCAATAACTCCGCTTTAGCGGCGCAGTCGTCGATAACAGTACCATCGGCACTGCGCAGCGAAGGTATTGACTGCGTCTTGCCGCTTGTGTACTTTACATACGACCAGAATTTCTTCGGATTTTCTACCAAATTTCGAGACAATGTTTCGTTGTGGAAAGAATAATTGGTGTTACTGGCAAGGTGTCAAAAATGGTAAAGCAAGAAGCTTTAATGCCCTTTGATATTAATGGTAATTTAATTGATCATCCATGCTTAATTGTAAACAATCTCAGTATTGAGGTTTTAATTGGCATAGATTTCTTGTTAAAATATCAGAGTGTTGTTGATTTTGAAAGAAGACAGTTAAAAATGGTCTTGCCAATAGCCGGAGTAAATACGGTACCTTTTATTGATAAACATGTAGTAACTAATGATGAAACTTGGGAGCTGCCTATACGAGTTCTGAAAAATAAGAGATATTGGGACGAAGGTGTTATTCTTAGTAAAAGTAAGCTAAACAAAGAAGAAGAAGAAGCAATTATTTTGGACAAGATAGAAGCTAAATTGCAGGAAATCGATAAAGCATCAGCTAATCAGAAGGAAGAACTGAGACAGGTTTTAAAAAGGCATCATAAGGTATTTTCAAATCGATCTGGCGTGGTCAAAGGTTATGAATGTCAATTAAAGGTGAAACGTGGCCAAGTGTTTTTCAGGAAGCCATACCAAATACATGTAGCTAGGAAGGAGGCGGCTCGAAAGGAGATACAGAGAATGCTAGAGTGGGGTGTGATTGAAAAAGCGGCCAGTGAGTACAATAATCCTCTTGTTGTTGTACCAAAAGGAGACGGAAGTGTCCGATTGGTCTTGGACGCTCGTTGGTTGAATGAAATAGTGGTTAGGGAAAGTGATAGACCGCAGAACATGGACGAGTTATTGCAAAAATTCCTGGGAGTAAAATTCTTTTTTGACATCACGTGTGGATATTGAGATTTTGCCACTGGCGGAAAGTTCAAGGAAGTGCACAGCTTTCTTGTACGAACGAGTTTGTTACCAATACAGTGTGGTACCTTTCGTTAATATCTCTGTTTGTGCCTTCGTACGTGTGATGTGCCATGTTTTAGGACCAGCCTTAAGTAATAAAATAACAGTCTAAGTAGATCATTTTTAATAGTAACTCCTACCTGGGAAGAACACATAGTTTTATTAGAGGAAGTGTTAGAGGCTATTGAGAGAGGTGGCATGAAACTAAAGATTGAAAAGGCAGAGTGTGTTAAAGAGGAAATAGGTTTCTTGGGATATATGATAAGTGGAAAAGGTATTCTGCCTGACCCAGGCAAGCTAGCAGTCATTGAAAAATTTGAGGCTCCCAGAAACAAGAAGCAGTTGAGAGCTATGTTCGGTCTTTTCGGCTTCTATAGGCGTTTTGTTAGTGATCAGGCTTTTAATGCACCCTGTCTTCACCTCCTGCTGAAAAAGAATACCCCTTGGGTTTGGACAACAGAATGCCAACAGGCGTTCGAGGTGCTTAAACAATCTTAAAAACCATTCTGTATGTCTGTTGATGCTAGTGGCTATGGTATAGCTGTGGAGATATTCCAAGTAGAAATAGAGAACGAACAAGAAGTGCACAAGACTATAGCTTTCACAAGTCGATCTTTACAGGCAGCAGAGAGAAATTATGGCATCTCAGAACTGAAACATTGGCAATTGTATTTGGGATACAGAAATTTGTTCAGTATCTATTAGGTCACAAGATAATTGTTTACAGTGACCATAAGGCGTTGACCTTTTTAAAGACCTGTTAGTTGTGGAATACTCGTTTGGAAAGATGGTCATTGTATCTCCAGCAGTTTGACCTTGAGGTTAGATATATTCAAGGGAAAGACAACCTGGTAACCGATGGGTTATCTAGAAGTGCGGAGCTCTGTGATGACGCGGGAATTACAGCAACAGACCTAAGTGAAGTACGAATGTTTGCGTTGCACGAAGTAAAGGAAGAAAGTGCATTAAAGAGGGTGATTTAGAACTTGAGACGTGAGCAGAATGCAGATGACCAGCTGAAATTAGTGAAGAGCTATTTTGGGAAATGCGAACTATCCTAAGGTTCGCAATACTATTGTCTGCATAAAGGTATTCTGTTCAGAAGGAAAAATGTAGGAGTTTCTGAGTGGAAGCTGTGCTTTCCCTCACAACATGTAGACTTATTAATCGACTATGTACACCTGAGGTATGGGCACTACGGTGCAAAGAAGTGCATTGCCAAATTAAAAGAGAAAGTTGTGTTTGACAACATTTACCGCCGTGTTGCCAAGCGTCTAGCATCTTGTGTAGTGTGCCAGAAAGTCCGTGCTGCAAACACCAGAATACAAGGGGATACGCATTCTGTAGAGCCAACTGAAACCTTAGAATTACTGGCTTGTGATTTGTTTGGCCCTCTTCCTGCTTCAAGAGGTGGATGCACCCATGTTTTTGTTGTTGTAGATGGATTTAGTAAATATGTTAAGCTATACCCAATTAAAAGAGCAAATGCAAAAACGTTGGTAGAAAAGTTGGAAAAAGATTTCTTCGTGAACGTTGGCGTTCCGACGAATTTGCTCTCAGACAATGGGCCTCAATTTACTTCTGATAGATTTAAAGAATGTCTGGGTAAGGCCGGAGTGAAATATCTGAAAATATCAGCGTATTTCCCCCAAAGAAATATGAGTGAACGTATTATGAGAGAATTGAATAGGCTTTGCAGGACTTATTGTGCTCGGAAACACTCAAGTTGGGCAGAGCACATGAAGCATTTTGAGAATGTAATTAACAACTTAAGGCATGATGCAACTGGTTTTGCGCAGTGCGAATTGATTTTTTGCCAAGAACCGCACAATGTGATTGCATATATGGTAGAATTCCCTATTCTAACGCAAATATCCACAGACGAAAAGAAGTTAAGGGCTAGGGCAAATATAAGGAAAAGAACATTAGAAAGAAAGAAGCGTCATGACGCAAAAGCTGTACCCACTAGTTTTGAAATAGGTCAGTTAGTCCTTGTCAAAACCAAGGAAAAATCAAAGAAAATAAATGCGGAAACAAATAAATTCAAGTTCATATACCAAGGACCTTTCAGGATCATAGGAAAACCACATGCCAATGCATATAGGCTAGAGTACCCTAAGAATAAAAAGCTATTAGGTCTCAGGAACGTGATCGACCTAAAGAAGTTCATAGGTAGTGAATGGATTCTGTAGGGAGGAGGTTGTTCTGTAACCTCTACACAGTGTGGCAGCTGTGCAATCCCAGCTGTGTGAGATCTTCTTTCCTTTTCAGATCTCACTCATTCTTCATCTTTCCTATCCACCAAAATTTCGGCTCTTACTCTCAAAATCTAAAATCTTCCGGTACGACTATGAAGCCAGCATTAAGCTAATGAATTCTCTAGGGATGAGGTTGTTCTGTAACCTCTGCACAGTGTGGCAACTGTGCAGTCCCAGCTGGGTGAGATCTTCTTCCCCATTTCGGGTCTCACTCTATCTTCATCTTTCCTATCAACCAAAGTTACGACTTCTTCTTTGCAATACACAAAATTTTCCGTAATGGCTATCAAGCCATGAGTTCTGTAACCATTCTATCCACCGATTAGTGAAGAAAATACCTAATATGACAAACCTAACAGTGACATAAACAACAGAGAAGTATGATGTAATTAAGATACAAAAGTATTTGAGTAACAAGTATGTGTAGAACCCTGGTAATATTATAAGTACAAAGTTGTTGTTTTATTGGAAATGGTCCACCAACAGTAATTTAAAAAGATATACAAATGCGTGTACAAGCAGGATCTGAAGTGGCAGTGAAACCTATTGTATGCTGTAGAGCTATCTAATTAATAGTAAAAGAGATTGCTTAGTGTTATGAAAAATATGCAGATAAGTTGTAAGAATGAACTCACCTTGTGTAGCAAGGAATGGCAGTGTAATAGAATGGAACAGTGTTTGTGGTTGAGACGTGAAGGACACGTCCTTGAAATATTTATAAGGTTGGAGCTGGCCGTTATTTGGTGTAGTGTGTGACAGGACACACCTACACGTATTGAGGTTATGAGTTGGAGGCGTGAATGCGACCATAGGTACCCTTATGTTAGATGAGACAGAGCAGCTCATGGTGTCCTATAGGTTTAAGGAATTTAGCATTACGCTCGCCCATAATTACTTAATGCACTTTAGTGATAGGTCGTGAGAGACTACCTGTGATTTCAGCATCCAATCAAGTGGAAATGGATTGCAACGTGAGCAAACTGATCAGCTGCAATACACTATAGATCTGAAATAAATGTGCTACCCTATGCATTAAATGTTAATATAGTGAGTGTTAAGTAAGTCCATACACTAGCAAAGTAAGTAAGTACACAATTGCAGATGTGGAACTGACACAGCAGCAGAAGACCAATAAGTAGTCAACTAAACGTAGTGTGTTTTGAACACTCAGAACTGTACTATTACCACAAGTAAATCACACGTACAAAGAAGCTGAGAAAACAACTACTAGTCAAATATACTCATACTATCTCTAAGAATAAGGTAATCGATGATGAGTCAGCTAAGTAAATAAAATACAAATGTATCAAGAATGTACCGAGCATTGGTTCAGTGTTCTGGCTCAGAAATAATAAATTGAGATTAAATAGGATTTATGATTGTATGCCTTGAGCATAAATTTTCTCTAGTACTTGACTAACAGCGTTTTGAGCCATTTGTTTACCGATTTTATGACATTCAAGTAACCGCGAGAGTAAAATTGAAAAAGTTCTGTTAACTTTGTTCCAGTAACATATTGAAAGATAAAATGTATATATCCCCATTTCATTGTGACCCACCCTTAGATATTAAGTGAACAGAGTCTGAGGCACTCTTTTTGTTTGATCTACTGGACAAACCAGATAATGGCAGCCTGGTAGCTGCGTGAAAGCGTGGAGTGACTTGGACACAACTCACAGTGACCCCTCCCCTTTCCCTATGTAATTTAGATTGAACGTGAAAGACGCACACCAAAGCAACTCCCCCCTCTAGCCTTGTGAATGGAAGTGTAGAACGCCAGCCAAAGCGGCTATAACCACGTGTGTAAAACTGAAATTGTCATGATTTGTGAAATTTTCTTGCAGGTTTAGGAAAGACTGCTAAGATATAATTATCTGTTTATGTATCATGAATAACTGTGTTATTTTCTTTGACTTTGTGTATGTAAAAATACTTACAGACAATTTAATGGATTTAAGATTTTCATAATTTTACGTATTTTTATGTGTTTGTCTGTCTAAGGCGATATGTATGCCAAAGTGTTTCATTGATATTGCTTAAATTTTGAGTGATAATGTTGCTTAAGAGGCAGTGAACATGCCAGAAATTTAAATAATTGAAGTAGGTAATAAGTTTTCTTTTAATATTTCTATATGTTTACATTTTAATTTTAATTTTTCATAGGGAGTTAAGCTGTACTCTTGCTTCCCTTTTTGTAATTATTTTTTTTCATTTACATTCAAAAAAATTGAGTAGGGGGTGATGTAGGGAAGCAGCCTACTCACGCCTTATAAATTCACATCAGTCTTTCCATTGTGTGCAAGCCTAGTCCGCTGTAACTAGCTCTGACGTCATAAATATTGCGCAATACTTTAAAATGAAGTAAATAACCTGAAACGTTTCTAGCATGTCAGGAGTAATACAAAATCAATATGTGTTGGATATCAGTTCAATAACTTTAACCATTTTTGAAATTTGGTTGTTTTTCTGTAAAAATCATTGGCGCAACAGAAAGAGCTAGAAACTTAAAAAATTATATTTAGATTCCTTTTGCATAATAATTTAGTAGAAACAGTATTCTGGATCTCACAAATTAAAATTTTAGTTGAAATTCATGATTTTCTGGTTTCTGTCTTACAAATTAAGGAAGCAAGATAGATTAAGTAGGTGAATAAATAAAGCCAGGATGTTTAAATTTAAGTAGAAGGGACATCCGCTATAATCATAAAAATGTGAGAAGCTTGAACAGAATAACTGTAAAACTATAGCTATAGCGTATCTCCAAAGAGCAACTTCAGAGCTCGTCTACTGCATGTAGCGTAATTAAATTAATTATCTCGCCCAAAATATTTGACTTAGCCACATCAGACTTTTATTAAGATTACTTACCTGTGTGCTGATTGCACATGTAAATTGAGAGCTTCATCGGCCATCAGCAAAGGAAGCAATGATTTATTCGATAACTTAAAGTGGTGCATTACCAGCCCAGCGGCTAGTCGGGAGAGCAGATTTGATCAGGCGTTCCCTTAGCCGTCCGCACCGCGGCTTTATATGTAAGAACGCTGCATGAGAGGAGGAAGGCCCCAGTTCTCTCCAGACGCTGATAAGCGCACCACCTGTGTCGGGAGTCGCGTCGCGTCGGTATCGTTGATATAAACAGCCTCGGATGCAGTAATAAGTTATACGGGATACGCGTAACCATGAAATCGTTTTCGAGTGAAGTGTCAATTTTGGGATGACGTTAATGATCTATCTTTAGTTTGCGTATGTCGTATTTTCACGTGCCGCCGCAGGACAGACATTGTACGATTATTAGCGTGGCGTTTGATGTACATTATCATCAAATTATGGCGAGTATTCACTTTAACATTTAATTTGAACAGTTATAGTTGCATCAGCGCATTAGACTCTGAACTGCTCTGGTAGTTGGATTGTGTGAATTCTTTTTGGTCTGTGACTTTCAGAATATATTGAACATTTTAGAGAGAGTGGTTTTTGATTATGAATCCCAGACAATCTCCCAATTCCTCAGAGCTGTAAGCTGTAGCTATAACTGTATTTCTCAGATGAAGTGGGTACTAGGAATTCTAATTACAGGCTTCATGTTTTGTTAAACACTTTCTGGTTGCCAATATTGTAGTTAGAGGGCCAGTGTTGAGAACGGCAAACAGCATAAATACAAAACATTTATTATATTATTCCACCCACTGCCCCACACCATTACTTTTATTTAAATCTCTCGCAAATCTATGCTTCAGCCATTTGTACTTACTTTTGTTGAAAGAGTGACCTCTATAGCCTTCCTCTTCATCATACTCCATATTTGCTGCTTTTCTCCAAACCTATCAATATTACTACCATTATCTCCAGTCTTCAGAATACCCTTTATTACTGTAAAATACTTATTCGTGTCGATGGTCCAGCAATTAAATAAAATATAAGTTGAATAACAGGCAAACAATAGATTCCTACTTCACGTAATTAGTTATGAATAACAACATAGCTCGCAAGATATTCACCTCTAAACGCATACTACCTCTTCACTGCAGAAGCCACAGAAGTCTTACAAGAGCACAAATCGGCACTACGTAATATTTCAATCTCCCACGAACACGTGCAAACTGCTCCACACTCTCCAAGACTCCTGCTACCGTATGTCTGTTGCGCTGTATTGTCCAGGACTCTCCACGTGTCCTTTTTGGAACGATCGCTGTGATTGGGTATAGCGCTCCCACTCTGTCTCCAAGCCAACACACACTCACAAACATAATGAAACACTTTCGAAATACTGGATTTACATTCAAATAACTTGAAATTAAATAAATGTTCCTAAGGCTGGACCATAAACACGCTCTGATACACATTATTAAGTACATAAACAAATTAAATTAACATATGTCAAAGGAATAGAACAGAAGTAAGCCAGTAGTCTAATGTCTCTGTGCTTTCTAAAACTCAGGAAATAATTGACCAATTTCTTCATGAATAATATATATATATATATATATATATATATATATATATATATATATATATATATATATATATATATATATATATATCAGATATAAACAAAGACATAGATGAATAAATATATTTATAAACATGCTGCTACCGTTTTTAATGTAACTGTGGAGTACTTATGACCTGGAGTACTTATGGCCTGATGCGATCGATAGTAATCGACCACTTTTACCTCCAATAGCTCATGTACTATTCAAGTTACATACTTGTAATTTGTACCAATTTAGGTTCACACTAATAGCTTTCTAAAGACACATCGATCGACAAAATCGGATGAACCGTTCAGATTTTGGAAATTCGTTGCTAGGTGTTACTTGTATAATTTATCATCAGATAATAAACTTTAAACTAATAAAAATATTGAAAATCTGATTACACCATCAGAATCATCGTGCAATAATTGTAATGTACATGTTTGTTTTTGAGGTATCATGATCCATCTGGCTACTGTTAATTTCTATACGAGCTGTGAAATGTCTGCCATTAAGGATTCACGAAGTCCCCCATCTTTGGCACTCCTAGCATGTCTCCTTCATCGACACAGCATCACCACAGAATTCCCAGCCACGCGGTCCCTGGACCACGTGCTGGGACTACCGCTCTTGTCCGGCACCACGAAGACGGCCAGCCGACCGGCCCGTGTGGCCACGCCAAATCCGAGCTTACAAATTTTTTCAGGGCGCCACAACTCGCCCGTTACCTCACACTTGTTAGTCAAGAACTTTTTAAGGCGTCAAAGACGCCATTATCAGCCCCTCACTGAGTTTGATGGAGATCATATAATAGGGCTACAAGAAGCTGGATATTCCTTCTGAGATACTGCAAAAAGACTGGGCAGGAATGTAGAGCAGCTGGCACTCAGTGAAACAACGAATGGTTACAAATCGGTTACTTGAAGGACAGCTCTGAGCCAGATGCCGTGTAGCGTGCTTTCCACTGACCTCAAACCACCGCCATTTACGACTTCATCAGGGTCAAGCGAGTGATCATTGAAGAGCAGGGTCGGGGTCGGTTGTGTTTTCCGATGAAAGCTGGTTCTGCCTCGGTTCCAGAGATGGTCATGTGCTCTTTGTAAGGACGCCAGTTGAGGGCCTGCAACTAAAACATCTGCATGCTAGACTCAGTGGACCTGCACCTGGAGTTATGGTCTGGCGTGCAGTTTCGGATGATAGGAGGAGCATTCTGGTGGTTGTCCAATAGTTTGTACATCAGTTTGGTGATTTTACCAGTTGTGCTGCAATTCATGAACGCCGTTCAAAGCGTGTTTTCCAACAGGATAACGGTCGCTCACATACCGCTGTTGTAACCCAACATGCTCTACAGAGTGTCAACATGTTGCCTTGCCTTGCACGATCACTAGATCTGTTACGAGGTATCGCCGGTTAGAACTCCAGCGTCATCCACAAGTAGCATTAACCGTCCCTGTATTGACCCACCAAGTGCTACAGGCGTGGAACTCCAGCCCACAAACTGACATCCGGCACCTGTACAACTTCATGCACGAGCATTCTGGTGGTTACACCTGTTGTACCAGTATTTCACATTTGCAATAAATTATCTCGCACTTACATTAACGTGCGATCTTGCAGTGTTAATCACGTACGTACGATACGCAGACAATTTTTTTCCTGTGATTTCATTTCTGTATATTAATTATTTTTTGGTGATGCAATTTTCTTTTTCCATCAGCGTATATCTATGGAGAGAGCATAGCGTACTGCGCACGTTCTCAACATGAACCGAGTTAGTCACGTGATTTTGGGACGATGCAGTTTGTGTACATTTTACGATAGTAGCGAAACTTGAACATTACGTGTATTTGCCTTGTTTTTTTGTAAGTTTCTGCACGTTTGTATGTAAGTAACAGCTGTGGTGCAGTATTATTGTTGCTACGAATGCAAAGTTAAATACGTGGAAGGAGAACCAGTTGCTTTTATTAGCTATGTAGAACAAACGTATAACTGTAAATGCGGTATTGATATGAGGCTCTTTATATGTCGATAAATATCGAGACACGTTTTATGAAGTTCTGTGTTGTACAGCTAATTTCTACGGTTTTTTGACAATGTGATGGCAAGAAAAGTGCTAGGTAATTTGCAAATGTGTTTCAGTAAACTGCCAGTCAGTGTATAAAAATTCGTGCTATGTTCATATGCACGTAAAATTTATACAGGACAGTCTATTTTATTTCATCCAGTTTAAGCAGGTTCTCCAATATCCAGGCTTTGTGTTGTATTTTTAATTTTTTTCTGTGTAGTGTATGGTTCTACTTTTCCGATGAGATAGCGAAAAAATGTTATAGATATTTGTACACAAGCAGAAGAATAAATGAAGAAGAAATGAAAGTAATAATGGACAAGTAGGCGGTGTAATTCGCTTATTTACTACAACAATTTCATAGTTCCTAAGCCGGCCGGAGTGGCCGTGCGGTTCTGGGCGCTACAGTCTGGAACCGAGCGACCGCTACGGTCGCAGGTTCGAATCCTGCCTCGGGCATGGATGTGTGTGATGTCCTTAGGTTAGTTAGGTTTAATTAGTTCTAAGTTCTAGGCGACTGATGACCTCAGAAATTAAGTCACATAGTGCTCAGAGCCATTTGAACCATAGTTCCTAATGCGTTATGTTTTCGTGACACTTCTGCACCCAATACTGTGCAGTTGTAACACAATTAAATAGAACAGAGCTACCACAATATGAATAAGCGGAACAGAAAACTTCAAGTAATAGTGTTGACTTTCACTTCTTTTACCGTAACCGAAAAACGTAAACGTAAAAGTGGGATCCGAGCTTTGAAACTGTGGCGAAAAAGCGCAACACCCTTCAATACCCATGATTGTCACATCTTTAAGCAAACTTCAGTTACCGGTATTAGGGTGTTAAGATGTTTATAAAGATCGTATACAAAGTTTCGCTATAGTTCTGAGGGTTATCTATCTGTACCAGCGAAGTAATAACATTCAAAATACGCGAAGCGCTAAAAGGGTTAAAATGCACCGTCCCAACATCAGATGACTTGAGGTGCAAGAGATGTTGCGGACTCAATTCTCTCTCGTTCTGGGCTTCCGAATGCTCCCTCCATAGCTATTTATACTGTACGATCTGGGTAGAAGCCCGCTGACATGACAGTACTACGTCAGAGGTTCTCTATACACGAGAGAGCAGGGGACAAAAGAAAGTGCGTCAGAACGTCGATAACAATAACAAGCCATGTTATTAAGAGCAACTCCGGACGCCAACATTGCGATTCACAGTGCTCGCTTCGCCGACAGACAACAAGAGGAGCAGATAGCCCTGAACTATTTCCTTGCGCCGCATCACGTGTCTGCAAATAGCGAGCAATTCACCCGCCCGCCAATACTTAAGCCATTGCCCGGCTCACATCCGGCAGTTGCAGCCAACCAGCCAACTTGGATTCGCCTCCTTCCAGAGCGACACAGGACCATCAGCAGTGTTCGTCCTGGTTATGCTGAGTATTAGCCTCTCGAAGCTCGGCCCTCCTGCACATGGTATCTCGGTTCATTACCGTAATTGTGTTCAGAGACAGTCGTATCATCGTGTGGCCCTCTAGACTTCAGTCTAGCATATGGTAGCGACTTAATTATTCAAGGTGAACAGTTTAACTTTGACTTAACTTGTATAAAACATACTCAGGCTTCTTGTCGCGTCATTTCCGGGTAAAGTATCGATCTTTCGACGATTTTTTACATCCTCTTCGCAAGCGACTGTCAAAATTGTTTCTGTGGTGGCCTCTATTGTCCATAGACTGCATAGTATTAAGACTACCTATGTTCTGCCCCAGAGTACCGTTATTCAAGATGGCGACGATATCATCAATTGATGTCAGCTGATGACGTCATCCAATTTGGTGCCTGTGACTTCGGTTGATAACGTCATCCTAGATGGCGCCCGAGACGTCACCCAACCCCAAGGCGGTTTCTGCACCAAAGCACCGTTATCCAAGACAGCGGGAAAGTGCCACACCCTCCTGCGACCCCCCCCCCCCCCCCCCCAGTGGACAATGCAACTTTTTCTAACCTAAGAAAATAGTGGGAAGATAAGTCACTCGGACTCCCTCACTCCCTAAGTCACCTGGCTGCCACCTCATTCTAGGAACTAGCGTCAAGTTTGAATTTTGGCGGTAAAGAGAGGTCACTTGGGGTTTCTCTACTAAGTTAAGAAAATGGCGCGAAAGAAAGGACACTTGGACTACCTCCACCAACCTAAGTCACCATACCACCACCTCGTCCTAGGAACTTGTGCCAAGTATGAATTTTGGTTACAGAAAGATCAATTAGCGTATCTCTACTAAGCTAAGAAAATTGCGGAGAACGAAGGACACTTGGACTACCTCTACTAACCTAAGTCACCCGACCGGCACCTCTTCCTAGGGATTGGTTGGAAAAGAATAATTATACTCCACCCCTAAATAAATTGTTCCAAAATAAATGAAGAATACTCCTTCCTCTCTCCAGCAGCTCAGTGCAGGCTGAGTCCTTTTCCAACCAAACCTAGGAAGAGGTGACGGTTGAGTGACTTAGGTTAGTGGAGATGGTCCAAGTGTCCTTTGTTCCCCGCAATTTTCTTAGCTTAGTAGAGATACACTAATTGACCTTTCTTTACCACCAAAATTCAAACTTGACGCGAGTTGCTAGGTTCAAGTGGTTGGTGGGTGATTTAGGTTAGTGGAGGTAGTCCAAGTGTCCTTTCTTTCGCGCCATTTTCTTAGCTCAATAGAGAAACCCCAAGTGGCCTCTCTTTACCGCCAAAATTCAAACCCGGCGCCAGTTCCTAGGATGAGGTGGCTGTCGGGTGTCCTAGGTTAATGGAGGTAGCCCAAGTGACATAGCTTCCCCTGATTTACTTAAGTTAGTACAGGATGCATTGTCCTGATGGAATTTGAACTTCCCGTCAGGAGCGTGGCAAGCGGACGTGGCACTTTCCCGCCATCTTGGATAATGAACCTTTAGTGCAGAACCCGCCTTGGGGTTGGTGTGACGTCACGGGCGCCATATTGGATGACGTCATCAACTGATGTCACGGGCTCCATCTTGGATGACATCATCAGCTGACGTCTGTTGGTGACCTAATCGCCGGTACTCCGGTGCATAACATAGGTTGTCCCTATAATTCTGATTGGTCAGTAATTACGAAATGCTTTCGCAGATGGGCCGACGTCTTCGTTGGTGACGGTACCACTCTCGTAGTAGCCTAAACATTTCGACTAATATTTCTGTCTCTTCCTTGCATCGAGTGCTCGCTTCCACGCACCGCTAAGATTAAATTCGCTGTCATTGTTGGAGTTATTGTCAAACATTCTTATTTCTACAGCCTTTATAAGTACAGAATTCCAGTGTGTAGGCGCCTGGGAAAAGACTTCTGTTTCGTCAAACAGTATTTTCTGTGTGAGACTGTGCAACTATAGATTTGTCCTGTTCGCCATTTTTAATGTTCTGTTGACGTAACCTACCGTAATTGTAAAGTATGGCCCCCTCCGTTGTGGCCGAGCAGTCCGGCACCGCGCTGCTGCTACGGTCGCTGGTTCGAATCCTGCCTCGGGCATGGGTGTGTGTGATGTCCTTAGGTTGGTTAGGATTAATTAGTTCTAAGTCTAGGGGACTGATGACCTTAGATGTTAAGTCCCATAGTGCTCAGAGCCATTTGAACCATATGAACTTCGATTGATGAACTATTTTTGTGTTTTAGTAAAGTAATAAATCTTGATCGCAAAATATATTATTCATGGTAACCGGTTTCGGTCTATGAGGATCATCTTCAGACGATTAATTGTCTCCTTTAGTGATCTAAGCAGGCTGCGAGCGAAGCCAAACATAAGCCAGAAGGAACATTCGTCCACTGCTCATTGTGCCATCTTAGAAGATGGGTTAAGGAAATGCTGTCATACATTTATAACATTTCTAAATTCATAGGAAGCTTTTGACAGTGTAGACTGGACTACATTCTTTGAAATTTTGAAGGTAGGAGGTTTAAAATACAGGGACCGAGAAGTTACTTACAACTTATACAGAAACCAGACTGCAGTTATGAGGGTTGAAGGAGAAGAAGGAGAAGCAGTGGTTGAGAAAGCAGTGAGACATCGTTGTAGCGTGTCCCTGATGTGTTTCAATATGTACATTGAGAAAGCAGAAAACGAACCTAACGAGAGATTTGGAAAGGGAATTAAAGTTCAAGGAGAAGAAATAAAAACCTCGAGGTTTGCTAGCGATATTGTAATTCTGTCAGAGATAGCAAAGGACTTGGAAGTGCAGTTGAAAGGAATGTGGGGTTTCTTGAAACGACATTACAAGATGAACTTCGACAAAATTGAAACAAGCGTAATGGAACTGTTTCTAATAAAATCTGGTGATCATATGAATGCAAGGTGTGTGTTCCGAAAGAAAAAAACAGCACACAGCACTTGTGATACATAGTATGTAAACTGAAGGTTGATGTGGAGCGGTGGGGGGGGGGGGGGGGGGAGAATGATACATATTATGTAAACTGAGGGTGGATGCGGGAGGGGGGGGGGGGGAAGGAGAGGAAAGGGAACCAGTTCGCGATGTCAGCTGTATCGAGACATTATGCATAGTCAGTGGCGACGAGTGAAAATGTGAGCCAAAATAGGATTCCATCCCAGGTTTTCCTGCTTACTAGGCAGCAGCGTTAACCACTGCGCCACGGATACAGTGGTTATCGCAGTTTCGCGGAGTATCCATCGGCTGGCCCACGTTCCCACCTAGCGCCATCTTTCCACTGTCCCCTTCAAATGGTTCAAATGGCTCTGAGCACTATGGGATTTAACTTCTGAAGTCATCAGTCCCCTAAAACTTAGAACTACTTAAACTTAGCTCACTTAAGGACATCACGCACAACCATGCCCGAGGAAGGATTCGAACCTGAGACCGTAGCGGTCGCGCGGTTCCAGACTGAAGCGCACACTACCGCTCGGCCACTGCGGCCTGCCAGTCCCCTCCATGTCCTACATTCTCGCTGCTTTGAGATTCCCGCAGGAGGTCGAAAGTGATTGTGAAAGCGCACTGGAGACGTCCGAAAGAACAGATATCATGCGATCATGTAATTGATACACCTCGATGGGCATCCTGTACCGAGTGCTTAACGCAACTGCCCAGTGAGCCGTAGACCCGATCTCGACTCGCGGTCCAGCAAACATTTTCCATTATCGCCGCTGACTCTGCATAAAGTCCCATTGCAGCTTATGTAAAATGCAGGCAGGCTATAACATGAAAAGCATTTATGTAAAAAGAGATATTTGTTGACATGTAATACACACATCAAAAAAATTATTGCATCACCTCAGTTCCGAGAGTTCCGGAACATGTACAGAAAACTGTAGTAGAGACCAACATAAACATCATTTCCGTCCTTTTTATTGCTCATGAAAACCACACATTGCATGTTGTACCACGATACAGGGAGACCTTCAGAGGAGGTGGTCCATATTGCTGTACACACCGGTATCTCTAATAACCAGTAGCACGTCCTCTTGGACTGATGCTTGCCTGTATTCGTCGTGGCATACTATCTACAAGCTCATCAAGACACTGTTGGTCCAGATTGTCTCACTTCTCATTCGGCGTATATCCCTCAGAGTGGTTGGTGGGTCACATCGCCCATAAACAGCCCTTTTCAGTCTATCCCAGGCATGTTTATAGGGTTCATGTCTGGAGAACATGCTGGACACTCTAATCGAGCGATGTCGTTGCCCTAAAGGAAATCTTTCACAAGATGTGCACGATGGGGGCTCGAATTGTGGCCCATGAAGACGAATGCCTCGCCAATATGCTGCCGATATGGTTGCACTGTCAGTCGCAGGATGGCATTCACGTATCGTTAAGCCGTAACGGCGCCTTCCATGACCACCAGCGGCGTACGTCGGCCCCACATAATGCCACCCCAAAACAGCAGGGAACCTCCACCTTGCTCCTTGCTGCATTCGCTGGACAGTGTGTCTAAGGCGTTTAGCCTGACCGGGTTGCCTCCAAACACGTCTCCGACGATTGTCTGAATGAATGCATATACGACACTCATCGCTGAAGAGAACGCGATGCCAATACTGAGTGGTCCATTCAGCACGTTGTTGGGCCCATCTGTACCGCGCTGCATGGTGTCGTGTTTGCAAAGATGGACCTCGCCATGGACGTCGGGAGTGAAGGTGCCCATCATGCAGCCTATTGCACACAGTCCTGTGGCTGCAAGAAGAGCATTATTCAACATGGTGGCTCAGCTGTCAGGGTTCCTCCGAGCCATAACCCGTAGGTGGCGGTAATCCGCTGCAGTAGTAGTCTTTGGGTGGCCTGAGTGACGCATGTCATCGACAGTTCCGGTCTCGTATCTCCTCCATGTCCGAACACCATCGCTTTAGTTCGCTCCGAGTCGCCTGCACACTTCCCTTGTTGAGAGACCTTCCTGGCACAAAGTAACAATGCTGACATGTTCAAATCGTGGTATTGACCGTCTAGGCATGGTTGAACTACAGACAACACGAGCCGTGTACCTTCTTCCTGGTGGAATGACTGCAACTGATCCACTGTTGGAACGCCTACGTCTAATAGGCGGAGCTCATAGATGGTTATTTACATCTTTGGGCGGGTTTAGTGACATCTCTGAACAGTCAAAGGATTGTGTCTGTGATACAATATCCACAGTCAACGTCTGGGAACCGGGGTGAGGCAAAACTTTTTTTTGGATGTGTCTAAAAATTTACGTGTTATAAAATATTTTCTAATGATATTTGTGTGGAGTTTAATCTTGCATGGAAGTGAAACATGTGGGATAAGCAGTTCAGACACGAGGAGAATAGAAGGTTTTGAAATATGGTTCTATAGAAGAGTATTGAGGATGAAATGAAAAGATCGAATAACTAATTAGGCACTAAATCGATTGGCGCGAAAAAGAAATTTGTGGCACAACTTAACTGAAAGAAGCGATCGGTTGACGTGGGTCATTCTGTGGCGATGAGGAATGGTAACGGATAGAAATGTGGAGGCAAAAAGTGTAGATGGAGACCAAGGTGTGAATACGGTGCGTGGGTTCAGTTGGATGCGGGCTGCATTAATTATTCTGGTATGAAGAGGCTCGCTCAGAACAGACTAGCGTGGAGAGCTGTACCAGACTAGCAGTGAAGATTAAAACAATGTTGTTGTTGTGGTCTTCAGTCCAGAGACTGGTTTGATGCATCTCTCCATGCTACTCTATCCTGTGCAAGCTTCTTCATCTCCCAGTACCTACTGCAACCTACATCCTTCTGAATCTGTTTAGTGTATTCATCTCTTGGTCTCCCTCTACGATTTTTACCCTCCACACTGCCCTCTAATAATAAATTGGTAATCCCTTGATGCCTCAGAATATGTCCTATCAACCGATCCCCTCTTCTAGTCAAGTTGTGCCACAAATTTCTCGTCTCCCCAGTTCTGTTCAATACCTCCTCATTAGTTATGTGATCTACCCATCTAATCTTTAGCATTCTTCTGCGCACCACATTTCGCAAGCTTCTATTCTCTTCTTGTCTAAACTGTTTTTCGTCCATGTTTCACTTCCATACATGGCTACACTCCAAACAAATACTTTCAGAAACGACTTCCTGATACATAAATCTGTATTCGATGTTAACAAATTTCTCTTCTTCAGAAACGCTTTCCTTGCCATTGCCAATCTGCATTTTATATCGCCTCTACTTTGAGCATCGTCAGTTATTTTGCTCCCCAAATAGCAAAACTACTTTACTACTTTAAGCGTCTCATTTCCTAAACTAATTCCCGCAATATCACCAGATTTGATTCAACTACATTCCATTATCCTCGTTTTGCTTTTGTTGACGTTCATCGTATATCCTCCTTTCAAGATACAGTCCATTCCGTTCAGCTGCTCTTCCAAGTCCTTTGCTCTGTCTGACAAAATTACAATGTCATCGGTGAATCTCAAAGTTTTTATTTCTTCTCCATGGATTTTAATTCCTACTGCGAATATTTCTTTCGTTTCTTTTACTGCTTGCTCAATATACAGATTGAATAACATCGGGGATAGGCTACAACCCTGTCTCTCTCCCTTCCCGACCACTGCTTCCCTTTCATGCCCACCTCGACTCTTCTAACTGCCATTTGGTTTCTGTACAAATTGTAAATAGCCTTTCGCTCCCTGTATTTTACCTTTGCCACCTTCAGAATATGAAAGAGAGTATTCCAATCAACATTGTAAAAAAGCTTTCTCTAAGTCTACAAATGCTAGAAACGTAAGCTTGCCTTTCCTTGTTCTCTAAGATAAGTCGTAAGGTCAGTATTGCCTCGCGTGTTCCAACATTCCTACGGAATCCAAACTGATTTTCCCCGAGGTAGGCTTCTACCAGTTTTTCCATTCGTCTGTATGGAATTCGTGTTAGTATTTTGCAGCCATGGCTTATTAAACTGATAGTTCGATAATTTTCACATCTGTCAACACCTGCTTTCTTTGGGATTTGAATTATTATATTCTTCTTGAAGTCCGAGGGTATTTCGCCTGTCTCATACGTCTTGGTCACTAGATGGAAGAGACCTGGCTCTCCCAAGGCTGTCAGTAGTTCTAATGGAATATTGTCTACTCCCAGAGCCTTGTTTCGACTCAGGTCTTTCAGCGCTCTGTCAAACTCTTCACGCAGTATCATATCTCCTATTTCATCTTCATCTACATTCTCTTCCATTTCCATAAAACTGTCCTCAAGAACATCGCCCTTTCATAGACCCTCTATATACCCCTGCCACCTTTCTGCTTTCCCTTCTTTGCTTAGAACTGGGTTTCCATATGAGCTCTAGATATTCGTGCAAGTGGTTCTCTTCTCTCCAAAGGTCTCTTTCATTTTCCTGTAGGCAGTATCTATCTTACCCCTAGTGATACATGCGTCTACATCCTTACATTTGTCCTCTAGCCAACCCTGCTTAGCCATTTTGCACTTCCTGTCGATCTCATTTTTGATACGTTTGTATTCCTTTTTGCCTGCTTCATTTACTGCATTTTTGTATTTTCTACTTTATCAATTAAATTCAATATCTCTTCTGTTACCCAAGGATTTTTATTAGCCTTCGTGTTTTCACCTACTTTATACTCTGCTACCTTCAGTATTTCATCCCTCAAAGCTACCCATTCTTCTTCTACTGTATTTCTTTCCCCCATTCTTGTCAATCGTTCCCTAATGCTCTCCCTGAACCTCCGGTTCTTTCTATTTATCCAGGTCCCATCTCCTTAAATTCCCATCTTTATGCAGTTTCTTCAGATTTAATCTACAGTTCATAACCAATAGATCGTGGCCAGAGTCCATATCTGCCCTGAAACTGTCTCACAATTTAAAACCTGGTTCCCAAATCTCCGTCTTACCATTATATAAACTGACTGTCACCTTACAGTATCTCCAGGCTTCTTCCATGTATACAACCTTCTTTTATGATTCTTGAACCAAGTGTTAGCTATCTGTATCGCTGAGACACGCAAGCCTCCCCCAAACGGCAAGGTCCATGGTTCATGGGGGGGGGGGGGGGGGGTAAAGAAATTTAGGTGTGCCCTATTCAGATGAACAAACACGGCATTCACCTGAGAGGTTTAGAGAAAACAGAAAATGTAAATATTGCTGGCCAGAATAGTTGTCTTGATGAGAGGACCATATGTAGGGTTCTGTCTACTCGAGGACATTGGGAGATAGTCAGCTGTTGTCGATATCCTCTGCCATGTTCAGCCAGTGACGCGTTTGACAAACGACCCGGACGGGGAAGGCGATAGCGACCGCCTCGCGTTCCGGGTAACTGATGACTGGTGTTGCCTCGGGTTACGCTGAGAGGAGCGCGCGATTTCGCCTTCCAGGACATAACGGCTGCTGTTCAGTTTACCATGAATTTCTAACAGCGGACGGCGCCCATCGCAGCGCCACGGCGCAGTCCACACACGGTTTGCACTGTGGCGCCAGCCGAAACATTGTTGAATTTCTTTCTTTCCTCCTGTATTTTTTTAAATTTTATGTTAGTGGGACATATGCGTTAAATATAGGGTACGTCATGAAGTGCATGACTGAAAGTTTACGATAACATTAAATTGGTGCATAAGTTAGTAGCGTTTTTTATTTGCATGTTGGTATTCTTATTGCTAAAGGTTTATTTATCGACTGTCATTTTTATTTGTAGTTCAATGTTGTTGTTTAGGCTTACATATTATCATTTTGTCTTTTGGAGGTAGTGACTGCAGCTGTGGACGCTATAAAATGGAGTGCCAAGTGCAGAAATCGGAATGTTTCTGACATATTCTTCTGTTTGAGTTCGGTAGAAGGATGACAGCAGCGGAGGTAGCCAGAAACATTTTCGAAGTGTATGGGGATAATGCCGCTGGACGGAGCACGACCAGAAAATGGTTTTCTCGTTTTAATGAGGATCGTTTTGACATTAGTCACTCACCACATTCACAAAGATCTTCAGGATTTGATGAAGGTCATTTATATGCAGTAATCCATAATATTCACACCAGTGTACTCGAGAAATGGCAACTGTTATGAACTGTGATCATTCCACCGTCGTGCGACATTTGCATGCAATGGGGAAGGTTCAAAAATCGTGTTTATGGGTACCAGAAGCTGTAAGCTAAAACCACAAAAATCAGTGGGTGGCCTTATGTGCATTCCTGCTTGCTCGTCATCAGCTGGCTCGTGATCAGCACCGACCGTTCTAATCTGTATCGTTACTGGTGACGAGAAATGATGTCTTTATGCTAACATAAGGAAAAGAAAGGAATGGTTGAGCCCAAACAAAGCAGCAGCTCCCAGTGCAAAGACCTACACGCAACCACAAACGATAATCTCATGCGTTTGGTGGAACAGCGACGGTGTGGTGTACGATGAATGGCTTCCCCGAGGCATACCATGACTGCTGAGGCTCGTTGTGGACAACTGAGACGTCTTGCAGACACAGTCCAAGAAGAACGACCAGTAAGACGGCGTGAAGTTAAGCTACTCCACGATAACGCCCGCCCGCATTCTGCTAGACTGACAAGAAACGCTATTCAGGAATTGGTTTGCGAAGCCATTCCACACCCATCTTATTCACCCGATCTTACACCCTCAGATTTTCACATTTTCCGGAGAACCATGAGGGAACTTCCTTTCCGGATGAAACATGGCTTGACGAATCTTCCCCTCAAGATTACGTGATTTCTACAGTAAATAATGGGAGACTGTTTTCATATAGTGAACGAAAATATACTATTAATGACTGAAGCGTCTGTTATGTATCTCTGTTGTCTTTATTGAAGTTATGGACAAACGCTACCAACTTATGCACCAACCTTATAGAAGCGATAACGTTCCGGTTAACAAGTAACATCAAACGAGCCGTTTGGGAGATAACTGCGAATTTGAGGTTACGGGACTCCACAGACTGCAGGACGAAATCTTTTCTTACTTCATACAACATGTATTTCTTGGACTCAGATTTCACACATGGTATACCTTCACAAGAGATACAATACTACTCTTTCAAATTACATGTTACAATTTACTGTACATTCGCATCTGTTAAAGTAGGTTTTCCACTTGAAGTGTCCTCGCATTTACATGCGATACTGCAACAGTCTCTGCTGTGAGTTGCAACTTTTTTTAAACACTGCCGCATTATTTTTTAATGCTGGACAAGACTATGTTACTCTCTGCACCAGCTCTTCAGTCGTACTGTTTGGGTACTGTACACTTCACTTCTGAAATGACCCCAACCAGAAAAGTCCAGAGGACTAAGGTCAGGTGGTCTTGGAGGCCAAGATGTAGGCCCTGCTCCACATATTGCTCTTGGACCATACTGCTGCGTTATATCAGCAGCAAAATGTACCGATGCCCCGTCACATTCTCTACAACAGCATCTGCGTGTCTACCCTGCAATTCATATTTGATTGCCTGGCAGAGGGTTCATCGTCCCACCTTCAACCTATTTCCCTACCGTTCCACAACGTGCGGAAAAAATAACACTTAAATATTTCTGTGTGAGCTCTGATTTCTCTTATTTTATTACGATGTTAATTTCTCTTTCTGTAGGTTGACGCCAACAAAATATTTTTGTATTCGGAGGAGAAAGTTAAGGTGGAGACTGAAATTTCGTGAAAAGATTTCGCCGTAACGAAAACTACTTTCGTTTTAATGATTGCCCCTTCAACTCGCATGTTATGTCCGCGAAACTCTCCACTGTTTCACGATAATACGAAGCGAGCTGCCGGTCTTTGGTTTTTTTCGATGTCCTCCGTCAGTCCTGTCCGACAGGGACACAGCGACATTCTAGCGGAGGATGGATAAGCCTAATGCATACATTCTCTTTAGTAGACCTGTTGCATCTTCTAAGTGATCTCTCAATAAAACGCAGTCTTTACTTCTCATTCCCCCACATTATTTTCTAGGTTAACAACCGGTTCAAGTGGTTCGTAATTGTTATGCCTAGACATTTAGTTGAATCGACAGCCCCTCGACTTGTCTGATTTGTCGTGTAACCGAAACACTGTGCTTTCCCTGCTTCTCTTCTTTAATCGTATCAACTTTCGAGATGAACTAGCAGAACGTATGTGAATGACCACACACTTTTCATTGTTTAGAGTCAATTTTCACATTTCGTACTTTGCAGATATCTTGTAATTGGTGTTGTTCGTTTTACTGGATGGTAAATGTCAGAGTTATCAGCAAACGGTCTAAGAA
The DNA here is from genome assembly GCF_023897955.1 of Schistocerca gregaria. NCBI lineage: Eukaryota > Metazoa > Arthropoda > Insecta > Orthoptera > Acrididae > Schistocerca > Schistocerca gregaria. Next base: position 657,462,526 of record NC_064923.1, read on the forward strand.
ATCTTCTCAGAGATCTAAATCGTCATATAGATTAAGAGCTGCGGAGGGTCTATAACACCACCTTCGAGAACGCCAGACGACACTAATGTTTTACTGGATGACTTTCCATTAATTACTAAGAAATCATGAATCGAATCGTGCAGCAGAGACGACACTCCATAGGCACACAATTTGATATGAGGTCTCTTGTGAAGAGCAGTGGCAAAAGCCTTTGTAAATGAGAAACATGGAATCAATTTGAGATCCCCTGTTGATAGCATTTAATATTTCGTGTGAATAAAGAGCTAATTGTATTTCACAAAAACAATACTTTCTAAATCTGTGCTGCCTGTGCGCCAGTAGATCGTTGTGCAATGGAAACATTCTCAAACTATCCTGGAAGAGAAATCGAAGATACCCTCGTCCACCTACTTTTCTTGGACGAATATGTGGCCAAATGAGACTATCACCTGCTACACATAACCATACACTACCAGCAAAAGTATTCATACACATCTAATTCGGAACTGACCACTAGATTTCACGAAAGCCGAGTGGTTCAAATGGCTCGAAGCACTATGGGACTTAACATTTGAGATCATCAGTCCCCTAGACTTAGAACTACTTAAACCTAACTAACCTAAGGACATCACATACGTCCATCCCCGAGGCAGGATTCGAACCTGCTACCGTAGCAGCAGCGCGGATCCGGACTGAAGCGCCTAGAACCGCTCGGCCACAGCGGCCGGCCACGAAAGCCGACTTGTCGGTATAAAGAGGGAGGGGTGGGGAGGAGGTGGGGATATTGTGTCGTCAGTAGAGAAGCTATAACAGCAGGACATGCAGGTCAGGACAGCTCACTGAATTCGAATGTGGACTAGTCATTGGATATCACCTGAGTAACATATCCATCAGGGACATTTCAACCCTTCTAAAGCTACCAAGGTCGACTTTAGATGTGATTGTGAAGTGGAAACCACAGCTAAACCACCTCATGTACCGACAACAGGGACCATCTAGCATTCCGGAGAGTGGATGAAATCAGCGGAAGAAATTACGCGTGAGTTCCATAGTACTGTCAGTATTGGAAATTGGAAAGGTCTTATGGGATCAAACTGCAGAGGTCATCGGTCCCTAAGCTTACGCACTACTTAATCTAACTTAAACTAACTAACGCTAAGGACAACAGGCACACCCATTCCCGATGGAGGACTCGAACCTCCGACGGGGGGCGGGGGGGGGGGGGAGGGGGGGGAGCCATGCAGACCGTGACAAGGCGCGTTAGACCGCGCGGCTACCCCTCGCGGCTGTCAATATTCGAGCTAGCACTATGACTGTGCGTAGCGGGTGAGAGAGAATGGAGAGATCGAACAGCTCCTCATCAGTCACACATCTCCCCAATCACTGCTAAGCGACAATTGAGATGGAGTAAAGAGCAACTCCAGTGGACAGTGGATGACTGGAAACGAGTGATCTGAAGTGCTGAATCACGATGTAGGCTGTGGAAATCCAAATCAAGTGTCTGGGCTTAATAAATGCCAGCAGAACCTTACCTGCCAAAAGTGGAGTACAGGAGAGGTGAGGTTACGGTATGGGGCCGTATTGGTTTGGGTGCTGTCCACTTATTGGGCTTAAAAAAACACAAAATACGGATGAATATGAACACATCTGTATGTCGTGCACCGCGTGCAGTAGAGGAACGGTTTGGGGACGATGACTGACTGTCTCACCATGACAGCGCACCCGGTCATAAAGCAACAGCTCTGAGGCAATGGGTTCTGCACAGAGTCTCGACCTGAACCAATGGAATACCTTTGGATTGAATTAGAACGACGACGTGGTCCTGACCCCACCACCCAAAGTCACTAGCTTCTCTGGTTCCAGCATTTGAGGAATAATGGGCTGCTGTTCCTCCAACGTTCAGACACCTCTTTGGAAGTTCCCCCAGCACAGTTCAAACCTTCATAGAGGTGGGCACTACTAATAGTTGTCCGGACACTTTTGATCAAATAGTGTAGCACACAGTTCGGCAGCAGATTCTGTAACACCAGAGGCATACTCGCCTCCTGGAAGCCAGCGAATCCACCGACACAGAATTTTTCTACTGGTCACTGACTGAAATACAATGCACCAAAAATTGTGGCCAGTGATGAACTTCTAGATCTCATTATCAATTAATTGTTACACATAAGAGTGTATGAGGCTCTTATCAACAAGGATGGCCATTTCCAATTGCATTCTGTATGGAATCCTGTCACAGAACAACTTCCTCCTCTGCGTAGACGGGGCCGTTCTGTGATTTTACCACGTGAAGACGATCGATCTGACACGGCTGATTTTTTTCGACCTGAACCACGGAGTGGTCCACTTATAGGGAAGCTCAGTGTAATGTCGCCAGTACACACCTGAAGATGGTCAGGAGACTCTGCGCCGAAATATCGTGGTAGCAACTTACTGGCCTGAAATTTTATAGGCAGTCTACACGATTGGAAAGTCTTGTTGTTGTTGTTGTGGTCTTCAGTCCTGAGACTGGTTTGATGCAGCCCTCCATGCTACTCTATGCTGTGCAAGCTTCATTATCCCCCAGTACCTATTGCAACCTACATCCTTCTGTATCTGTTTAGTGTATTCATCTCTTGGTCTCCCTCTACGATTTTTACCCTCCACGCTGCCCTCCAATACTGAACTGGCGATCCCTTGATGCCTCAGAACATGTCCTACCAACCGCTCCCTTCTTCTAGTCAAGTTGTGCCACAAACTTCTCTCCTCCCCAATCCTATTCAATACCTCCTCATTAGTTATATGATCTACCAATCTAATCTTCAGCATTCTTCTGTAGCACCACATTTCGAAAACTTCTATTCTCTTCTTGTCCAAACTAGTTATCGTCCATGTTTTACTTCCATACATGGCTACACTGCATACAAATACTTTCAGAAATGACTTCCTGACATTTAAATCAATACTCAATGTTAACAAATTTCTCTTCTTCAGAAAAGCTTTCCTTGCCATTGCCAGTCTACATTTTATATCCTCTATACTTCGACCATCATCAGTTATTTTGCTCCCCAAATAGCAAAACTCCTTTACTACTTAAAGGCGTCTCATTTCCTAATATCATTCCCTCAGCATCACCCGACTTAATTCGATTACATTCCATTATCCTCGTTTTGCTTTTGTTGATGTTCATCTTATATCCTCCTTTCAAGACACTGTCCATTCTGTTCAGCTGCTCTTCCAGGTCTTTTGCTTTCTCTGACAGAATTACAATGTCAGCGGCGAACCTCAAAGTTTGTATTCCTTCTCCATGGATTTTAATTCCTACTGCGAATATTTCTTTTGCTTCCTTTACTGCTTGCCCAGTATACAGATTGAATAACATCGGGGAGAGGCTACAACACTGTCTCACTCCCTTCCCAACCATTGCTTCCCTTTCATGCCCCTCGACTCTTATAGCTGTCATCTGGTTTCTGTAAGAATTGTAAATAGCCTTTCGCTCCCTGTATTTTTCCCCTGCCACCTTCAGAATATGAAAGCAAGTATTGCAATCAATATTGTCAAAAGCTTTCTCTAAGTCTACAAATGCTACAAACGTAGGTTTGCCTTTTATTAATCTAGCTTCTAAGATAAATCGTAGGGTTAGTATTGCCTCACGTGTTCCGATATTTCTACGGAATCCAAACTGATCTTCCTCGAGGTCGGCTTCTACTAGTTTTTCCATCCGTCTGTAAAGAAATGGCGTTAATATTTTGCAGCCGTGACTTATTAAACTGACAGTTCGGTAATTTTCACATCTGTCAGCACCTGCTTTCTTTGGGATTGGAATTATTATATAAAGTCTTATATTGCAGATCTTTACGTCTGTCGATTGCGTCCGGTAAAGATCTCCATGCTGCGCTGTGCCTGCTAGCATAATTAAGCAAAGTAGAGAGGTGTCTCTGCAGGTGCTGGAACTGCATGCCATAAGCAGCGGGCGTCCACACCTCCGCAGTGGGTGTGCGAGGCGAGATGAATGGCGCTCACGTAGTGTAGGCCTACGTGAGTACGTGTGAGCCCCACGCGCCGACGTCATCCTCCGTGACTCACCTGGGCAGGCGACAGGCAGCGGGCAGACGACGCCCACGTGTGTCCGACACACAGGTCCGGCTCTTACCTGCGAATTTGCCGCCGCAAGCGTAGGTTTCAGTGCGAGGTGGTTTTAATAGTTTCAACAACGAAACTCTGTCTCGAAATCTGGGAGAAAATCCGAAGAGATTCTGGTTGTGTGTAAAATGCTGCGACCGAAAGACACAACCAGTGCCTTCACTGTGCGACTGCGATGATATTGTCACGATGACAGTGTCACGGAGATGGAGGCGGAGTTACTAATACAGTTTTCTGAAATTCCTTCACCAAAGAAGATGAAGTAAATATTCTAGAAATCTAACCGAGAACTGCTGCCAACATGAGTAACTTACAAGGGGAAGGCCTCAGACACGGCCGACCGATTCAGCTCACATTTTGCAGGTGGCTTGTGTACAACCTAAAACGAAGGAATCTAAGATATTTTGGGTCAACACCCCCGCAGCTTTGAGAAAATCGCCCCTAAAGGTTATGACTAGGAATCGACTCAAAATTGGCGGGATCGATAGATAATTGTAAATAGAGCATTTTTCATCCTCAGGTATAGGTTCTGAAAATGCATACTTTTCCAGAAATCGAAGTAAGAAACGTTTACAACTGCCGCTTCTGTACACAAGGTAAACGCTTTTCGTCGACGACACCGATAGCGCAACGGCCAAGGTAACTGGCTGGGACTTGGAGAACCCGGGTTCGAATCTCGAAGAAACCTCGCGGACGTTATTCTTTTCGTTTGTATTTTTCCATATCTCAATTAATAGGAATAAGGTAAGCAAATCAGTAAGGAATAATAATAATACTTTCCTTATTAACCCTCCTATCCCTATCAATTGAGATATGGAAAAATACAAACGAAAAGAATAACATCCGCTACGTTTCTTCGACATTCGAACCCGAGTTCTCCGATTCCTAACCAATTACCTTGCCCGTTGCGCTATCGGCGCTGTCGGCGAAAGGCGTTTACCGTGTGGGTACAGAAGCGGCAGTTGTAGAGGTTTCTTACCTCGATTTCTAGAAAATTTTGCGTTTGCGGACCCCTACCTCATGATGAAAAATTCTCTATTTACAATTATCTACCGATCCCTCCAATTTTGAGTCGATTGCTCGTCATAACCTTTAGGGGTGATTTTCTCAAAATTGCGGTGGTGTTGACTGAAAATATCTTAGAGACCTTCGTTTTAGGTTGTACACAAGCGACCTGCCAAATTTGAGCCTAATCGGTTGGCCGTGTCTGAGGCCTTCCCCTGATTAGAAGTAGATATCCTAGGTCTAGTGAAGCAACTCAGATTATTTACTAAAGGAAAGTCTTTCGGTCCAGATTCTATACGAATTAGATTCATTTCAGATTATGCTGAGCAGCGCGCTTCGTTACAGGATCATTTAGTAATCGCGAAAGCGTTACGGAGATGATAGATAAACTCCAGAGGAAGACTCTGCAAGAGAGATGCTCAGTAGCTCGGTACGAGCTTTTGTTGAAGTTTAGAGAACATACCATCACCGAGGAGTCAAGCAGTATATTGCTCCCTCCTACGTATATCTCGTGAAGAGACCACGAGGATAAAATCAGGGAGATTAGAGCCCACACAGAGGCATACCGACAATGTTTCTTTCCACGAACAATACGAGACTGGAATAGAAAGGATAACCGATAGAGATACTCAAAGTACCCTCCGCCACACACCGTTAGGTGGCTTGCGGACTATGGATGTAGATGTACAGGTAGATGTGTCTCTATACCTAGGAATCATATACAACCGCTCTCTCTACGAAAGATTGGTACTTGAAGACTGGAAAGTTGCACAGATCACACCAATGCTCAAGAAAGGAAATAGGAGTAATCCGCTGAATTACAGACCCACATCACTAGCGTTATTTTGCAGCAGGATTCTGGAATGTGTACTGTGTTCCAACATTATGAATTACCTCTGGGAAAACAATTTATTGGCTCTGAGTACTATGGGACTTAACATCTGAGGTCATCAGTCCCCTAGAACTTAGAACTACTTAAACATAACTAACCTAAGGACATCACACACATCCATGCCCGAGGCCGGATTCGAACCTGCTACCGCAGTGGTCGCGCGGTTCCAGACTGAAGTGCATAGAACCGTTCGGCCACACCGGCCGGTAAAACAATCTATTAACGGGTAATCAGCACGGATCCAGAAAATATCGTTATTCTGCGACAAAACTATCGTTTTATTGTGATCAAGTGTTGTCGACAGGGGATATCAAACTGATTCCATAGCTTTAGATTTCCTTAAGGCTTGTGACACCGTTCCTCACAAGCGACTTCTAATCGGATGACTTGCCTATGTAGTATCGTCTCAGTTGAGCGAATGGATTCGTGATTTCCCCTCAGAAAGGTCAGAGTTCATAGAGACTGACGGGTAGTCATCGAGGAAAACAGTAATTATATCTGGCGTTCCCCAAGGAAGTTTTATTTGCCTTCTGTTGTTCCTTATGTATATATACGGTTTAGGAGACAATCTGAGGAGCCGTCTTAGGCTGTTTGCAGATGACGCTGTCAATTACCCGCTACTAAAGTCAACAGAAGATCAAACCAATTGCAAGATGATTTAGACAAGCTATCTGTATGGTGTCAAAAGTGGCAATTGACTGTAAATAATGAAAAGAGTGAGTTCGAAATGTAATCCGTTAAATTTCGTTTCACGATATGTAACCTAAATCTGAAGAGTGTCCGTTCAACTAATGTCCTAGGGGTTGCAATTACGAATAACTTAAACTGGAACGATCACATAGAAAATGTTGTGGGGAAGCCGAACCAATGACTGCGTTTTACTGAAGAACACCCTGTGGATGCAACAGATCTACTAAAGAGACTGCCTACAATCTGCTCCTGTATCCTCTTCTGGAATACTGTTCTGCGTAATGGGGTCCTCACGAGACAGAATTGACGGAAGACATCGAAAAAAGTTCAAAGAAGAGCAGGTCGTTTCGTATTATCACGAAGCAGGAGAGTGTCACAGTTATGACACGTGTGTTAGGGTGGGAATCATTAAAACAAAAGCGTCTTTTCACGAAATTTCAATCTCCAACATTCTCCTCCGAATGCAAAAATATTTTGTTGATTTCCTCTTACATGGGGAGAAACGATCATCATAATAAAATAAGAGAATTCAGAGTTCGCACCAATAGATTCAAGTGTCCGTTTTTCCCGCGTGCTGTTCGCGAGTGGAACGGTAGAGAAATAGAGTGAAAGTGGTTCTATGACGCATCTGTCTGGTGCTTAAGGGGCCTTTCTGATCTAGAAGTTCCAAGAGATCGATTATCATTGCATATTTCGATACCTTATATAATGGACAACACGTTGGCGAAACCGTTTTGCCCGTGAACTATTGCGTAGAGTCGAAGTACACGATTATCAGGCCTGCAGTTCCGCGCCGTCGAGCGGCTTCGAACGGCGCTCCAAGGCAATCAGACCTGTACAGTTTACTGGAACGATGAGCAGGAGCGAACACTCAAAACTCTAACGAGTCTTTGGACGCTTTCCCCAATACACATACATTCCGTGAAGAAGTAGTCGAAATTGCAAACAATTTCGTTACAGTTATCTTCAACGACGGCTTCATGGGCCTCACACAGACAATGAATGCCATGGGCGTTCAACTTGGGAACACAGTGTTCGATTTTTGCACAAGGCGCAACGCGGACCGCCTTGAACCCTCAGAGCACTGGGCGTCTACGGCCAGTAAAGAAGCCAGATCTGCGGCGCGGGAGGAAGCGGTGCACACGAACGGGATTTACGAGGTCAGGAAAGCGTACTGTATACTCCAGGCACAGCATACTGATGGTATTTACATTGCCGAAAAACTATTCAGCCGATTCTGATGCCGCTTAGCTACACTACTGGCCATTAAACTTGCTACACCAACAAGAAATGCAGGTGATAAACGGGTATTCATTGGACAAATATATTATACTAGAACTGACATGTGATTACATTTTCACGTAATTTGAGTGCACACATCCTGAGAAATCAATACCCAGAACACCCACGTCTGGCCATAATAACGGCCTTGATATGCCTGGGCATTGAGTCAAATAGAGTCTGGATGGCGTGTACAGCTACAGCTGCCCATGCAGCTTCAACACGATACCACAGTTCATCAAGTGTGGTGATTGGCGTACTGTGACGAGCCAGTTGCTCGGCCACCGTTGACCAGACGTTTTCAATTGGTGAGAGATCTGGAGAATGTGCTGGCCAGGACAGCAGTCGAACATTTTCCGTATCCAGAAAGGCCCGTACAGGACCTGCAACATGCGGTCGTGCATTATCCTGCTGAAATGTAGGTTTTCGTAGGGATCGAATGAAGGGTAGAGCCACGGTCGTAACACATCTGAAATGTAACGCCCACTGTGCAAAGTGCCGTCAAAGCAAACAAGAGGTGATCCAGAGGTGTAACCAATGGCACCCCATACCATGACGCCGGGTGATAAGCCAGTATGGCAATGACGAATACACGCTTCCAATGTGCGTCCACCGGGATGTCGCCAAACACGGATGCGTCCATCATGATGCTGTAAACAGATCAGGGATTCATCCGAAAAAGTGACGATTTGCCGTTCGTGCATCCAGGTTCGTCGTTGAGTACACCATCGCAGGCTCTCCTGTCTGTGATGCAGCGTCAAGGGTAACCGCAGCCATGGTCTCCGAGATCAGTCCATGCTGCTGCAAACGTCGTCGAACTGTTCGTGCAGATGGTTGTTGTTTTGCAAAACGTCCCCATCCGTTGACTCATGGATCGAGACGTGGCTGCACGATCCATTACAGCCATGCGGATAAGACGCCTGTCATCTCGACTGCTAGTGATACGAGGCCGTTAGGATGCAGCATGGCGTTCCGTATTACCGTCCTGAACCCACCGATTCCTTATTCTACTAACAGTCATTGGATCTCGACCAACGGGAGTAGCAATGTCGCGGTACGATAAACCGCAATCTCGATAGGCTACAATCCGACCTTTATCAAAGTCGGAAACGTGATGGTACTTATTTCTCCTTCTTAGACGAGGCATCAAAACAACGTTTCACCAGGCAACGCCGGTCAACTGCTGTTTGTGTATGACAAATCGGTTGGAAATTTTCTTCATGTCAGCAAAATTGGTTCAAATGGCTCGGAGCACTGTGGGACTTAACTTCTGAGGTCATCAGTCTCCTAGAACTTAGAACTACTTAAACGTAACTAACCTAAGGACATCACACACATCCATGCCCGAGGCAGGATTCGAACCTGCGATCGTAGCAGTCACGCGGTTCCGAACTGAAGCGCTTAGAACCGCTCGGCCATCGTGGCCGGCTCTTGTCAGCACGTTGTAGGTGTCGCCACCGGCGCCAACCTTGTGTGAATGCTCTGAAAAGCTAATTATTTGCATATCACAGCATCTTCTTCCTGTCGGTTAAATTTCGGGTCTGTAGCACGTCATCTTCGTGGTGTAGCAATTTTAATGGCCAGTAGTGTATTTTAGTAGAGAATTGATCTGGCTATGGTCGGAACCTCTAAAAGCTAAGCAATCTCAAAATATCTATTTTTATGTACATTTGAATGCACAAACAAAGTAGATTTTTTTGTACTTTTTGCTAATGGCCGCCATTTTGTGAGAAAATGACGTTTTTTCACGTTGCAGAGGCTCTGACCATAGATATCCGCCAACTGGTGCACGGGGTGCATTAGATCTTCGGCGCCATTTTGTGTAATAACTCGTTAATATAACGCACAAACAATTTTTAATGCAGGTAAAAGATAGACGAATAAAAATATATCAGTACTGTTTGACTTGTATTCTGATTTGATATAAAAGATTTTGGAAATGGGTTAAAAATCGGACCTGTAGACCAGAAAACCCTCTTAGTACGAATTACAGAGTAGTCATGTAGATGTGAAGTATGTAATTGCTATAACTGCTGATCTCACATTCAGGGTACGACAGCTGAGGCAGACCACACAACGCATACAAGGAGAGTAAAATGAATCGAGGTGCAGTTTCCACTAAGCCATAGCAGACAATTTAGCGAATTTTCTGACGTATGCAAGGGATACTTGCCGAATTATCCTTCGATTTCGATATTTGTTAATGGAGGTCGATATATGTTTCCTTTGACACTGGTAAGTGTCTTCGATGAGGACTTGAGCGCCGCAACATGTGTGGAACTTGATAAAATAGTAACAAGAGAACAGCGCCGCAAACCACTGTTCCGTAATCAGGAGAAAAGGTCTCACAAATGTAGCGCTTGTAGCCAAACACATATCGCAGTTGCAGTTGGTGTGTATATGTGCTCTCGAAACACAATAGTCGGTGATTTGCAGCTGTAGCGATCAGAAAATGTGCTCCTGAAGGTATTCAGACTTTCACAACGTATGCGGCATGCGCGAAAGTTAATTTGCAAAAATTGAAGTCTGGACGTGTGAAGAAGTAACAAGCTAACGAAAATGAACAGAAAATAATGAGAGGAATGCGGTGTTAACCCACAGTCCACCTGTCCAAACGAGGCAGCTTCGATATGCGTGTGCAATCAGAGAAAGTAATGTTCTGCGAATGCTGCGTCCCAACGAATTTCTTACTTGCCATTCGCACCATCAACAGCTTCATGACAATGAGTTTCAAAATTGGTGACTGTTTTCCAAATGGTGTCTACCAAAAATGCAAAGCAGTGCGAAGATTCTGTGCAACATGTTGTTTACGGATGAAGAATCGTTCACAAACCATTGGCAAATAAATCTTCGCAGTATCCATTGCTAGCCAGTTGAAAATGAACGCTGGCTTGTGAAGTGGATGAACAACGACCTTCCTCTATTTCCATGTGGTGCAGACTTCTCAAGAACTGCATCAATGATCTCTGTTTTATTGGTGGGACCCTAAATAGGCGCAGATGTCTTGACAAGTATGCTGCTACATTTATTTATGGCATCCGACTGGACATATGGCAGTCCACGTGGTAGCGATATGACGTATGTCCCGCCCATGCCCATTCAGCACAGGTAACTAACTGTAGGCCTTCTTAACACAACATTTGGAGCTCACTGAATCTATCGTTTAGGAAACACAAAAAGCTGTGCGCGCTTACCAGATTTAATACCGTCGATCTTTTATCTGAGGGGAAGGTCGGAATCAACGAGGACTCTCGAAAACATCACATTCCGTAAGTGCTGCTGTAAGTCCAGATGAAATACGACATGTAGTATTTTCTGTCTGGTATCGTTTTATAGCGTGTGTCAGTGTTCAAGTTCAACATTTAGAGCACTTGATACGACAGTCGTAACAATAAACACATGAACTGTACCCGAGTTAGGTTTTTGCTTACATTTGATTCAGTGGTGCAGACGTTTGCAGGATATCTTTTCATGTCTACGGGACAGTAGTTCCCGATACTTTGTCTTATTATTTGATCGAGTTCCGCACATGTTATGTTACTGAAACCCTCTTCGAAAACTTTCCAGTGCCACAGAATATACTATATAATGTCATTAAACCACTGGAAAACATAAATGGTGTCGTAAATCACAATAACATTCGTTACATCGTTCCCTGTAACCTAGCGAAAACCGCAGATGATATATCCATTCATTCTAAATATTTTTTCGGTGATCTGTCTCAGCTGCCTCATCGTGTATAGGTGAAACATCTTCCATTTCGTACACAAAACGTCGATCTCGTTCTTTTTACAGGCAACTTAGTGCTATAACCGTTTATTCATTCCTTCAAAGGCTTCAGGGGTAGGGAGGTAAGCAAATTATACCTTAATATAATTCCGAGCCTCTGAGAAACTATATAATTAACTATTGGTAAACCACTTAAATGGAGAGTGGATTAAAGTACGGTGAGAAGAAATAAAAACGTTAAGGCGTTCAGATGGCTGTCTAATTCGGTTAGAGACAGCAAAGAACTTTGATTATTTTTATAATTAGACATGAAAAGAGGCAGCACCTATTGTGTTGGTCATTCATATGGAAAGCTCGGCTGTATATGTGTCGTCCAAGCAAACAGTTGTTTCTTGGACACAGTAGTAGTAGGTGCTGTGAATGTAGCGTCCATCGCGTTGGTCAATAATAATGTGTTAACCTTGGCTGTAAATGTGTCTTCACAGCAAACGATTGTTTCTTGAATACAGTCCTATTGAGTGCTGTGCTATGTATTTTCAGTTTTAAGACGTTGAGATGTAGAGATTTTGGTCTCAGAGTTGACCAATTGCTTTGGAGACAATATGTACAGATAATAATACACAGTATTCATGCATAACTTCATCAAGGTACTTTCTGATACTTCAATTAACGGTTACGCCTAATACTTGAGCGATGTATGTTTCAGAATAACAGCAGAATTGCTAGGATTAATAAGACAAAATTTCACATGTCAATTTCGTTATGTAAGTAGTTGGACAGCGCAAATCCTAATCCAACATATACAATGTGAAGATTTTAATGTTCGGTACAGGTAAGGGCTTCACAGCGATCAATTGCAATGATTTTGCTTCTTTGCCATTATTGTGTAATGAGGTTTAATTTAACATAATAAATTCACAGTATTGTTTCCTATGACGAAAGTGTTCTGGTTAGATGTTACTTATAATTCAGGTTCTCATAATCAATAGCAGACTTATTTCATACTTATTACACTTGACAATAGTGACTAAACTTCACTGAAATTAGAGATGTAAACTTTCTGTAATTCACTGCGACCTTTGCTTCATTACTTTACTGACGTCGCATAGTATCTTAGAAAGACAGTGACAGAAGGGTGGTGAAGCATAGTCGCATTAAATCAAGCGGTGCTGAGAGAATTAAAAGTAACAAAAGTGTGATGAAGTGTGGTCGAGTTAAATCAAGCAGTTCTGATGGAATTACATTAGGAACGGTTGCGCTGAAAGCAGTAGACGAGTTTTGCTATTTGGATAGTAAAATAACTTGCGGCAGCAGAACTAAAGGGGACATGAAATGCATACTAGGCAATATGAGTAAAAGATTCCCTGAAAAATACTAATGTATTAACATCGAATATAAATTTATGTTTTAGGGAACCTTTCATGAAAGTATTTGTTTGGAGTGTATCTTCATATGGTAGTGAAACTTGGTCAACAATCAATACAGACGAAAAGAAAATAGAATCTTTGAAATGTGGCGCTAGAGAAAAATGCTGAAGATTAGATGAATAGATTGAATAACTAATGAAGAGGAACCGAATCGAACCGGGGAGAAAAGAAATTTATTTCATAACTTGGTTAAGCAATGAATGAGATTAACGGGACATGAAGAATTCTTGACTGAGTAAGGGGTGGTGGGAGTGTGAAGTGTTATGGAGACCAAGGATTGAATACAGTAATTAGGTACAGGAGTCTTGAAGTATGAAAGGACGTGCACAAAATAGGCTGCTGTGGAGGACAACTGAAGACTACATTAGCAACAACAAACCACTATAAACTATTTATGCTTCCGCAGGGCTACTTATCGTGTCGGTAACCATGTCCCTAACAGTTATCTTCAATACTTGAGTACAGATAATCACAAAAATACGAAGAACTGAAATGAAGATGAAAAACATTCTAAGAGCTGTTTCTTCACAAAACGCGTTTTCAGTGCCGTTGTGCTCTCAGGAGTCTGTTGCATATTCCTAGACTTGACCTAGGTGCCAAACCATTGTGAAAATGCTTCAAACACGCTTCAGCATATGGTGCATGGTCGTTGTACCTGCTATGTTTTCCTCTGAAGTTTCAAAATTTAAAAGACTCGAACAGTGGTTTTCATTGACTACAGCTTTACTAGTTAAATCCTAATGCTATATTTCTTTACTTTCGGAAATAAAACGTCGGAAATGAAACGTAGAGCCTCGTTATTAATGGAACTTCGAACAAAAACTTGCTTTCAGCTACTTTGTCGAAAACTAACATTTTTGAGGCCGTGGTCGTGTTCAAAATGAAAGCTGAGTCGGACAAAGAAGAAAACAGCAATTAGACACTGTTAATAATGTTATTTATTTACATAAACAGCGCCGGTACCTGTTTCATCTCTAGACGGCTGTTCGCCTTTATATTACATGTGTTATTGTTTACATTAGTTGTTGAAAAAGCCTTAAACTAATGTAAACAACAAAAACAACTGTGAAATAAACGTGAACAGCCGCCTGGGAATGAACCTGTCAGTTCAAAACAGGGTACCGGCGCTGTTTATGTAAAAACATAGCATTATTAACAGTGTCTAGTTGCTGTTTTCTTCTTCGCCTGAATCAGTATGCAAAAACTTACTTATTGAAACTTAGAACCAGCCACTTCCCAGTTCTTAATAAACTACTTCGAAGTTAATTCGCTGACTGCAAATTCTTTCACATCAGCTCTATATCTATAGATCCAGTACCAAATAATGAAATACGAAAATTTGTGCCGGATTGGGTCTCTAACTTAGATTTCCAGCTTATCGCGAGCGATCGCCTTACCCACTTTTTTTTCAATATTCTTTTTTTTTTAGGACCTCCTACCTGCCCTTCAACCCTTTCTTGTGCTCTCCAAATTTGCCTTCTCCGGCGTCGGTTTCAGCTCTCTTGGAAATCAAATAAATGTTGTTGTTGTTGTGGTCTTCAGTCCTGAGACTGGTTTGATGCAGCCCTCCATGCTACTCTATGCTGTGCAAGCTTCATTATCCCCCAGTACCTACTGCAACCTACATCCTTCTGTATCTGTTTAGTGTATTCATCTCTTGGTCTCCCTCTACGATTTTTACCCTCCACGCTGCCCTCCAATACTAAACTGGCGATCCCTTGATGCCTCAGAACATGTCCTACCAACTGCTCCCTTCTTCTAGTCAAGTTGTGCCACAAACTTCTCTTCTCCCCAATCCTATTCAATACCTCCTCATTAGTTACGTGATCTATCCACCTTATCTTCAGTATTCTTCTGTAGCACCACATTTCGAAAGCTTCTATTCTTTTCTTGTCCAAACTAGTTATCGTCCATGTTTCACTTCCATACATGGCTACACTCCAAACAAATATTTTCAGAAATGACTTCCTGACACTTAAATCTATATTCGATGTTAACAAATTTCTCTTCTTCAGAAACGCTTTCCTTGCCATTGCCAGTCTACATTTTAGATCCTCTCTACTTCGACCATCATCAGTTATTTTACTTCCTAAATAGCAAAACTCCTTTACTACTTTAAGTGTCTCATTTCCTAATCTAATTCCCTCAGCATCACCCGATTTAATTGGACTACATTCCATTATCCTCGTTTTGCTTTTGTTGATGTTCATCTTATATCCTCCTTTCAAGACACTGTCCATTCCGTTCAACTGCTCTTCCAAGTCCTTTGCCGTCTCTGACAGAATTACAATGTCATCGGCGAACCTCAAAGTTTTTACTTCGTCTCCATGAATTTTAATACCTACTCCAAATTTTTCTTTTGTTTCCTTTACTGCTTGCTCAATATACAGATTGAATAACATCGGGGAGAGGCTACAACCCTGTCTCACTCCTTTCCCAACCACTGCTTCCCTTTCATGCCCCTCGAGTCTTATGACTGCCATCTGGTTTCTGTACAAATTGTAAATAGCCTTTCGCTCCCTGTATTTTACCCCTGCCACCTTTAGAATTTGAAAAAGAGTATTCCAGTCAACATTGTCAAAAGCTTTCTCTAAGTCTACAAATGCTAGAAACGTAGGTTTCCCTTTTCTTAATCTTTCTTCTAAGATAAGTCGTATGGTCAGTATTGCCTCACGTGTTCCAACATTTCGACGGAATCCAAACTGATCCTCCCCGAGGTCCGCATCTACCAGTTTTTCCATTCGTCTGTAAAGAATTCGCGTTAGTATTTTGCAGCTGTGACTTATTAAACTTATTGTTCGGTAATTTTCACATCTGTCAGCACCTGCTTTCTTTGGGATTGGAATTATTATATTCTTCTTGAAGTCTGAGGGTATTTCGCCTGTCTCATACATCTTGCTCACCAGCTCGTAGAGTTTTGTCATGACTGGCTCTCCCAAGGCCGCCAGTAGTTCTAATGGAATGTTGTCTACTCCGGGGGCCTTGTTTCGACTCAGGTCTTTCAGTGCTCTGTCAAACTCTTCACGCAGTATCGTATCACCCATTTCGTCTTCATCTACATCCTCTTCCATTTCCATAATATTGTCCTCAAGTACATCACCCTTGTATAAACCTTCTATATACTCCTTCCACCTTTCTGCCTTCCCTTCTTTGCTTAGAACTGGGTTGCCATCTGAGCTCTTGATATTCATACACGTGGTTCTCTTCTCTCCAAAGGTCTCTTTAATTTTCCTGTAGGCAGTATCTATCTTACCCCTAGTGAGATAAGCCTCTACATCCTTACATTTGTCCTCTAGCCATCCCTGTTTAGCCATTTTGCACTTCCTGTCGATCTCATTTTTGAGACGTTTGTATTCCTTTTTGCCTGCTTCATTTACTGCATTTTTATATTTTCTCCTTTCATCAATTAAATTCAATATTTCTTCTGTTACCCAAGGATTTCTAGCAGCCCTCGTCTTTTTACCTACTTTATCCTCTGCTGCCTTCACTACTTCATCCCTCAGAGCTACCCATTCTTCTTCTACTGTATTTCTTTCCCCTATTCCTGTCAATTGTTCCCTTATGCTCTCCCTGAAACTCTGTACAACCTCTGGTTCTTTCAGTTTATCCAGGTCCCATCTCCTTAATTTCCCACATTTTTGCAGTTTCTTCAGTTTTAATCTACAGGTCATAACCAATAGATTGTGGTCAGAGTCCACATCTGCCCCTGGAAATGTCTTACAACTTAAAACCTGGTTCCTAAATCTCTGTCTTACCATTATATAATCTATCTGATACCTTTTAGTGTCTCCAGGGTTCTTCCACGTATACAACCTTCTTTCATGATTCTTAAACCAAGTGTTACCTATGACTAAGTTGTGCTCTGTACAAAATTCTACTAGGCGGCTTCCTCTTTCATTTCTTAGCCCCAATCCATATTCACCTACTATGTTTCCTTCTCTCCCTTTTCCTACACTCGAATTCCAGTCACCCATTACTATTAAATTTTCGTCTCCCTTCACTATCTGAATAATTTCTTTTATTTCATCGTACATTTCTTCAATTTCTTCGTCATCTGCAGAGCTAGTTGGCATATAAACTTGTACTACTGTAGTAGGTGTGGGCTTCGTATCTATCTTGGCCAGAATAATGCGTTCACTATGCTGTTTGTAGTAGCTTACCCGCATTCCTATTTTCCTATTCATTATTAAACCTACTCCTGCATTACCCCTATTTGATTTTGTGTTTATAACCCTGTAATCACCTGACCAGAAGTCTTGTTCCTCCTGCCACCGAACTTCACTAATTCCCACTATATCTAACTTTAACCTATCCATTTCCCTTTTTAAATTTTCTAACCTACCTGCCCGATTAAGGGATCTGACATTCCACGCTCCGATCCGTAGAACGCCAGTTTTCTTTCTCCTGATAACGACATCCTCCTGAGTAGTCCCCGCCCGGAGATCCGAATGGGGGACTATTTTACCTCCGGAATATTTTACCCAAGAGGATGCCATCATCATTTAATCATACAGTAAAGCTGCATGTCCTCGGGAAAAATTACGGCTGTAGTTTCCCCTTGCTTTCAGCCGTTCGCAGTACCAGCACAGCAACGCCGTTTTGGTTAATGTTGCAAGGCCAGATCAGTCAATCATCCAGACTGTTGCCCCTGCAACTACTGAAAAGGCTGCTGCCCCTCTTCAGGAACCACATGTTTGTCTGGCCTCTCAACAGATACCCCTCCGTTGTGGTTGCACCTACGGTACGGCCATCTGTATCGCTGAAGCACGCAAGCCTCCCCACCAACGGCAAGGTCCATGGTTCATGGGGGGATCAAATAAATACCTTCTTCAATATTCTTTTGTCATATGATGTTCTCTTCACTATATTTTAGGTTTTGTGTTTTCAACTGTTTTTCTTGTAAACCGCAAACTGGGAGTTCAAAAAACAAAAGACAAAAGAACATAAGACAAATAGCTGTCC
Source organism: Schistocerca gregaria (assembly GCF_023897955.1). Classification (NCBI taxonomy): domain Eukaryota; kingdom Metazoa; phylum Arthropoda; class Insecta; order Orthoptera; family Acrididae; genus Schistocerca; species Schistocerca gregaria. Next base: position 657,480,634 of record NC_064923.1, read on the forward strand.
TCTTCTTGACTGGAAAATTGTGAAAATTGAGCCCACATTTAAGAAGAATAGAGTTGTATCCTTTCTTATTATACGTACGTTGTCCCATTTGTATTTGTATATGGTGTAATATCTAAACTTAATCACTTCTGTTTTGTTGTCACTGATGTCTCTGCGTTATTTCTGGATGTTATAATGAATCCAGAATAACAAAGGAGCGAAAAACAAAAGTCCCACTGTTCAGTTAATGCGTTCTAACGTTGACTCATACCTTTGTTACTAGCGTGTTAGACAGTTGCATATTTCAAGAAATTACAATAGTTCTTCGTTTTATTTAGGTTGTGATGCTGCGTGGTAAGATATTGCCAAGATTCTTTCTTGTAACTGGTATCCGCTGTCAGGATGTAATGGTCTGTGCGTCCCTTAAGCCAACTGACGGCCCTTCTTTCGTACTGGATTATCGAACTCCATCTGGATGCAAGAAGTATGCAGGTGTGATAATGTTTGATACTGTATTGGATGTACTAACTTCCACGTAACGGTTCTGTAGATGTTCTTTAATTTTTTCACACTCAAAACTTTGTTCATCAGTATCCATGAAGCTACAAGAAGCACGGTCAATACAGGGACGATTAATGCCCATAATGCTCATTGTTTTTAAGAGTCCCTATTGTCAAACGATACAAATTTCCTATTAAGAAATACGCGAAAAAATTAATAAGAATTGTGACATCTTGGGGTCTGAGTCTTACATTTCCAACTAAATACTGTTTTCACTTTTGATTTCTTAATGTCTTAAGAGAAATAAGAAAGCCACGTGTAAAATTCCAAAAAGAGATTATCTACTATCCTTAACTAAATGTTTAAAATCTGAAAATGTGGAGTGATATGAGATAGTATTAACTCTGTTTGGTAAGGTTCAGATTTCTGATTATGAATCTGATTCTAAACAATAATAGGTAATAATAATGGAAAAATGAAATTGGTAAAAGTCGTTGTAAGTTTAATGGGTAATTGTTTGTAAATGTAATCCTGGCCTTTACTCTACATTATGGCACAACCAAACGAGTTACTAAAAAATATAGACAGGGTGTTCAAAAAAGTGTCGAATACTTTGAGGGCTGGTAGCACTCATCGAAACAAGAAAAATAAGTCCAATAAAAATTGGTCCTGAAACGCATACATTCCGAGATAAACACTTGTTTATAGGAAGATCTGCGCAACTATTGGCTGTGGATATCAGCACAGTCGTTGCACTGGCGCTCCACAAAATGTGTCGACAGGATATTATGATGGCTTACTCAAGTACCCTACCTACTATTAGGTGATCTCAGTCAGTTGTGCGCTTCGAGTCGTGTTGTAGGCTACGTTAGTTTTCGCTGTGGTGGTGGTGGCTTGGGGAAGGAGACCAGACAGCGTGGTCATCGGATTAGGGAAGGATGGGGAAGGAAGTCGGCCGTGCCCTTTCAGAGGAACCATCCCGGCATTTGCCTGGAGCGATTTAGGGAAATCACGGAAAAGCTAAATCAGGATGGCCGGACGCGGGATTGAACCGTCCTCCTCCTGAATGCGAGTCCAGTGTCTAACCACTGCGCCACCTCGCTCGGTCCATTTCGCTGTGTTTGTGTGACTTATTGTACAGTACTGTCAACCCTGGGTGCATATCATGATGTTTTAACGTCTTCCAAATGCAGATTCACTAATGTGTTTACTGCAGTTGCGCTGTTTGTATGTGCAGATGGTGTAGTACATTTACATTTTCTCTCTTCCACCACTTGTTAGCAATGGAAGTCTACAACTCGACAAGTGAAATGGCGGATATGATATTCTGCTACGGTTAAGCAAATAGACGTAGCCTGTGAGCCTATGCCCTATACACTGAAAAATATCCACAGCACAGAGTGCCCTCTGGTAAGCTGTTCGACGGACTTTTCCAGCGTCTGAAGGACACAGGTACCTTTCATCTTGGTAGACTGTCAGTGGCCTGGCATGGGGGAGGGTGTGGTACGGTCGGTGGAAGAAACTCCTAGGACAAGTGTGCGACCTTTAGCAGCAGTATAAAGCGTGTCTCACTGTCACATCTGGGGGTACTTCATGAACGATTACTGTACCCATATCATCTATAGCACGTTCAGGCCTTAAGGTCACAGGACCCTCATGGCAGATGGCAGTTCTGTCAATAGCTGTTGCAGAAGTGTTCCGCAGATCCACTCTTCACATCCAATATTTTATTTACCAATGAGGCAGGGTTCGCAAGAGATGGTGTTGTGAATTTCCATAACCAGCACACTTTTGTCACGATGTGCGCGAACATCTGATTCAGACATTTCAGGACCGCTGGATTGGTCGGTGGAGGAGGGGGAGGGAGGCACACCTTGGCCAGCTGGCCTGCTCGTTCCCCAGACCTAATGCCATAGACTTTTGGCTATGGGGACACTTGAAGGAATTGGTCTACGCCACGTCAATCAACGATGTGCACACACTACAGGGTCGCGTCTTTAATGTGTGTAAGCAGGCTCAACATCAACCGGTTTACCTCAAAGGGTGTGTCATTCCTTACGCCAGAGAGCTGAGGGGTGTACCACATGAATGAGTGCAACGTTGAAAACCTTCTGCAAACACTTGTTTATTACATTAAGTATGCATTTCCAAGCCCATGTTTACTGGACTTATTTTTCTAGTGTCGGTAAGTGCTACCACCACTCAAAGTATTCGACACTTTTTTTTTTTGAACACGCTATATATATTGACGGAAAAAAGTCGCAACGCCAAAAAATACTTATGTAGAGCAATGAAATTTCGGGAATACATTTGTCTAAGTAATGTGTTTAAATGAGAGGTTGTTGTAGTGCTCTTCAGTCCTGAGACTGTGTGTGTGTGTGTGTGTGTGTGTGTGTGTGTGTGTGTGTGTGTGTGTGTGTGTGTGTGTGTGAAAGCAGCAATGGTTTGAACGCGTGAGATATTTTATTACAACAAAGCTCTTCTCATACGACTACTAACAAAAAATAATTTTTTTACATTACTAAATGCGGGCGAGCGATGTTGGTTTGTCGAGATTTATCGGCCTCAGATATTGACTCTTATGACAGAGTTGCTCTCGCGAATATGATTCAGGGAACAGTTCTCGTTCTGTTTATCAGCTGCATTTATTAAAAAAAGAAAAAAAAATGTTCAAATGGCTCTGAGCACTATGGAACTTAACATCTAAGGTCATCAGTCCCCTAGAACTTAGAACTACTTAAACCTAGCTAACCTAAGGACATCACACACATCCATGCCCGAGGCAGGATTCGAACCTGCGACCGTAGCAATCGCGCGGTTCCAGACTGAAGTGCTTAGAACCGCTCGGCTACAACTGCCGGCTGCATTTATCCGCGATCTAGTTTAGCAAGTTAGTATTTCATTCACCAGACAGGTTTTGTCTCTTACATGATTTTCCAATGAACTTTGAAGAACTGACCTTTGTATCGGAACGTGTTTCGTGTAACTTTAATCGACGTGGGCTACGTAATCTTTAGCATTCTTCACGCACAATAAAACCAAAGTTAACGCAAATCTTATACCTTTATTTCAAATCTATACCATTCATACATCCAGTGAAATGAAGTGTAACTTCGTGAGATAGGAATGTGAGAAGAGTCAGGACATGTAGGAATATGTTATGCGGAAGTAACTAAACATAATATTTTCGTGCCTAATTCAATTAGTGCCTCACTGGAGATCACTTCTGCTCGTGTTGCTTATTCAGAAATTAGCCACTCTTTACATTATTAAACTACTTTCAGGTTACAGAAGATAAGTTGGTTTCGAGATCTTTAAGAAGGTAGCTGTACCACATTCTGATTGCGTGTCCTGTGATACAGTGGTTTTACAAGATATTCACGATGAAGTACAATCACTTTATATGGGAATGCACAATATTTGGTCCGTAACTTTCTAATTAGAGAAAAACTAAATATTGTTACTGAGATTCAATATAGTTTAAAGTAAGGAAAAATTAAATAGCGGCCAATATTAAACTATAACAGGTATCAAATACTAAGCCTGTAGCTCTGTTTAAGTATAGTGATGTGAAGAACCGTAACTGAGAGTTCTCAGACTGCATCGTATTAAAGGGCCATATTCATTTTTGGTGGGAGGGCAACCTTTATGTGGGACTAAATGACCGCCAAGTGTCGTTGTTAAACATACAAACAAAACCGTTCATTACACGGACGCCATACAACGGGAAGCCTACACCAGCACTACCTGCATTTAAACCCGGCGTAAACGCTCCGTCAGGACTGCGGAATCGCTTGTACAAGCCGCTGCTTCTCACAGTTCTGGAGAATGCAATAGCAAGGGGGCGTAACGTGATCGATACAGGTATCGATCACTTCCAGTGGATATGAGACTGGGCGCTTAGTCTTGGTTTCTACCTACCTCAGAATATCCTGACAGCTGAACCCACCGCGTAGCCTGTATATCTTACTTCCGGGAGACTCGTGCGACAGCGGTTTTCAACTTCTCGAGGAATAGTGGAAACGTCAATTTCATAAACATGCTAAATTCTTCAAAATTTAAATGCAAATGTGTAAGTTTTTCACCGATACAGAAGACGAATATTACGCTACTGGCCATTAAAATTGCTACACCAAAAAGAAATGCAGATGATAAACGGGTATTCATTGGACAAATATAATAGAACTGACATGTGATTACATTTTCACGCAATTTGGGTGCATAGATTGAGAAATCAGTACCCGGAACAACCAACTCTGGCCGTAATAGCGTCCTTGATACGCCTGGGCATCGAGTCAAAGACAGCTTGGATGGCGCGTACACGTACAGCTGCCCATGCAGCTTCAACACGATACCATAGTTCATCAAGAGTAGTGACTGGCGTATTGTGACGAGCCAGTTGCTCGGCCACCATTGACCAGACGTATTCAATTAGTGAGAGATCTGGAGAACGTGCTGGCCAGGGCAGCAGTCGAACATTTTCTGTATCCAGAAAGGCCCGTACAGGACCTGCAACATGCGGTCGTGCATTATCCTGCTGAAATGTAGGGTTTCGCAGGGATAGAATGAAGGGTTGACCACGGGTCGCAACACATCTGAAATGTAATGTCCACTGTTCAAAGTGCCGTCAATGCGAACAAGAGGTGACCGAGACGTGTAACCAATGGCACTACATACCATCACGCCGGGTGATACGTCAGTAAGGCGATGACGAATACACGCTTCCGATGTGCATGATGCTGTAAACAGAATCTGGATTCATCCGGAAAAATGTCGTTTTGCCATTCGAGCACCCAGGTTCGTCGTTGAGTACATCCATCGCAGGCGCTCTTGTCTGTGATGCAGCGTCAAGGGTAAACGCAGCCATTGTTTCTGAGCTGATAGTCCATGCTGCTTCAAACGTCGTTGAACTATTCGTGCAGATGGTAGTTTCTTGCAAACGTCCCCATCTGTTGACTCAGGCATCGAGACGTGGCTGCACGATCCATTACAGTTATGCGGATAAGATGCCTGTCATCTCGATTGTTAGTGATATGAGGCCGTTGGGATCCAGCACGGCATTCCGTATTACCCTCCTGAATCCACCGATTCCTTATTCTGCTAACAGTCATTTGGATCTCGACCAACGCGAGTAGCAATGTCGCGATACGATAAACTGCAATCGCTTAAGTCGGATACGTGATGGTACGCATTTCTCCACCTTACACGAGGCACTAAAACAACGTTTCACCTGGCAAAGCCGGTCACCTGCTGTTTGTGTATGAGAAATCGGTTGGACACTTTCCTCATGTCAGCACGTTGTAGGTGTCGCCACCGGCGCCAACCTTGTGTGAATGCTCTGAAAAGCTAATCATTTGCATATCACAGCATCTTCTTCCTGCCAGTTAAATTTCACGTTTGTAGCACATCATCTTCGTTGTGTAGCAATTTTAATGACCAGTAGTGTATGTGGTCAAATGCAGGTGGAAAACTAAAATAGATGTAACGTCCTTGAAAATGAAATTGTTGTTTGGTAAGGCGTTGGAAAGGAATTAGAAAGTAAGTACTCGTTGATCGAAGTCGGAACGGTATTAATGAAATACAATATTGTAAGGATTAATGCTTCCAAAATCAGCTGTAGAGCTTGCAGGCATTCTGTCTTGGAGTCAGTAGAAGCACTCGACATGGACGAGCTCAGATTCAGACAAAGCAATGACATGCGAATTCCCTGAACCGAGTCCGCTTGGATCATCCGTCTAGCAGCAACGATGCGTCATTTTATGTCGGGTGAAACTGAGTGTGTGTCGTGACACGTTGTTTATATTCGTTGGAGGCAGTGAATATCTGTGACGTCCAGTCAGTGACATAACTAGCGTATTTTGGAAACATGTTGTTCTTTCTACAATAATTTATTACTTCGAAATCGCCTAATAACTACAGTTTCACATTACTGGTTAGGCATTCTTCAGACGAGAGAAATCCGCTGATAGCTTCGCCATTACGTATAAAAATTTAAATTATGTTCTGTGAACATCATGAGATTCTATAATATATTTAAACACTTATACACCGCGCCGTCACATAGTTAAAGAGACTGTTGATGTTGCGGTCTTCAGCCCGAAGAATGATCTGATGCTAGTTTATCTTGCGTAACCATCTTCAACTCTGCGTGACTGCTGCAGCAAACTTTGAGATGACAAATGTCCTAATATCGTGTCAGACCTCCTTTCGCCCGGCGTAGTGCAGCAACTCGACTTAGTATGGATTGAACAAGTCGCTGGAAGTCTCAGCATAAATATCGAACCATGCTGCCTGTACAGCCGTCCATAACTGCGGAAGTGTTGCCGGTGCAGGAGTTTGCCCACGAATTGACCTTTCGATTACATTCCATGAATGTCGGATGGGAGCCGCGCTGGATTAGCCGAGCGGTCTTTGGCGCTGCAGTGATGGACTGTGCGGCTGGTCTCGGCGGAGGTTCGAGTCATCACTCGGGCATGGGTGTGTGTGTGTTTGTGCTTAGGATACTTTAGGTGAAGTAGTGTGTAAGCTTAGGGACTGATGACCTTAGCAGTTAAGTCCCATAATATTTCACACACATTTGAACATTTTTTGTTGGATGGGAAGAAGACCCAGTCAATCCCAAATATACACAACCCACACCATTATGGAGCCACCAACAGCTTGCACAGTGCCTTGTTGACAACTTGGATCTATGGATTCGTGGGGTCTGTGCCACACTGGGACCCTACCATCAGTTCTTACCGACTGGAATCGGGACTCACCTGCCCTGACCACGGTTTTCTAGTCGTCTAGCGTCAAACCGACACGGTCCCGAGGTAACTTGGTATTCCCTCCACGCTGTGGGCCTCGGAATATTGAATTTCCTAACGATTCCCGAAATCAAATATTCTATGCCTCTAGCCCCAGCTACCATTCCGAGTTCAAAATCTGTTAATTCCCGTCGCTGCAGGCGATGTCGTGCTGTTAGCAAAAGCACTCGCGTTGGTCGTCTGCTACCATAGCCCTTTAACGTCACATTTCGCTGCACTGTCCTAACGGATACGTTCGTCGCACGTCCCATATTGATTTATGCTGCTATTTCACACAGTACTGTTCGTCTATTAGCACTGACAACTCTACCCAAATAACGCTCCTCTCGCTCGTCAAGTGAAGGCCGACAGCCGCTACATTGTCCGTGGTGAGAGGTAATGGCTGGAATTTGGTATTCTCTGCACTATCTTGAAACTGTGGATCTTGGAATATTGAATTTCCTAACGATTTCCGAAAAGAGCTGTCCCATGCGTCTAGGTCCAAACCGTTTCACATGAGTCACCTGAGTACTCCGCCAATGCACAGCTCTTTTATAACTTGTGCACGCGATACTGACGCCATCTGTATATGTGCATGTCACTACCCCATGGCTCTCGTCACCTCAGTGTGCATCAGTTTTATCCTGCTTACTGTAGTCAAATCTTAGCACCCTCTCTCCCCTCCGTCCCCCCCCCAGTCCCCCCTCATCCCCCCTCCACCTCGCCAAATTAACGATTCTTCGTGCCTCAGGATGTGTCCTATCAACCGATCCGTTCTTTTAGTCGAGTTGCACCCTAACTTTCTTTCTTCCAAATCTCATCAGTACCTTTTCATTAGTTAGGCGATCTACCAGCCTGATCTTCATCATTTTTGTGCAACTCCGTGTTTCAAAATCCTCTGTTGCCTTGTTGTATGAGCTGTTGATCGTCGACTTTTCACTTCCAAACAAGGCCACACAAATATCATCGGAAAAGACATCTTAACATTTAAATTTATGTGTTTACAAAATCTTCCTTTTCAGAAATACTTTTCTCTCTGTTGCCAGTACGTATATTATATCTTTTCTACTTCAACCATTCTCAGTTATTTCGCTGCTTAAATAGCAGATATTATCTGTTAATTGTAGTATCTCATTTTCTAATATAGTTTCCTCACTATCGTCTCATTTGGTTCAATTACATTTGAAGGGCTTATTTCAACAGTGGTACAAGTAAATTTTTGTTCATTCTGAGATACAGAGTCCTAAAGTTAAATGAGCGCTGAAAAATCAGCAGTTGAGATACCAGAAATATTCAAGCAAATGGCTTCTTGCTAGAGATGAACCTTTCTTTCTGTTTGTTTCGACCATTTTCAGAAGCATTATGGACAGAAAAATGGAGATAATGGACTTGTACCACTATTGAAATAAGGCCTTCATTTCATTGCTCTCATATTCTTTGATTGATATCCATCTCGTAACCTTTATTCGAGACACCACCCATTACGATCAATTAATTTTTCAAGTCCTTTGTCACCTCTTATGGAGTGACATTGTCCCCGTTAAAACTCACAGTTTCTTTCCTTATCTCAAAACTTTAACTCCCCTTCCAAATTTCTTCTTGGTTTCCTTTACTACTTGCTTGTAGACAACCTTTGCTTAGTGTGTTTTACCTCAGTTACCTTCAGAATGTCAAAGATTCCAGTCAGCATTGTCAAAAGGTTTCTCTAAATTTACCAATTCTATAAACACAGGTTTATCTTTCGCCAGACTGCTTTTTCGAAACGTCTGATCTGAAGAAGTGCTGCTAACTTTGGGGTGAATACTTGAAATATGGCTTCGTCAATTCGCCTGAAAATGGACAGCTACCGTAGTGCTTCATTAGTGGAAAGACATTTCCAAATCAAATGGTTCAAATGGCTCTGAGTACTATGGGACTTAACTTCTGAGGTCATCAGTCGCCTAGAACATAGAACTACTTAAACCTAACTAACCTAAGGACATCACACACATCCACGCCCGAGGCAGGATTCGAACCTGCGACCGTACCGGTCGCGCTGTTGCAGACTGTAGCATTGCCGCTAAAGTGAGTTCGGTTCATTAATTAGTATGACGAGGTAATGAACGATGAACTGCTTGCCAAAAAGCTGACCATCAACACGATTCTAGGCACAAGAAAGTGGAATTTTTTTTTCAAAGAAAAAAAAAGCCTCCCTTAATACACGTTGCAACTGCCGGTGCTGAATCTGTGGTTGGTCGATATTACGGACTTACAGCTCATTTCAAATCCGATTTATCTGACGTTATGGTAATCCAGAAGACAGACCATAGGAAGCATATCGTTGTTAAAAATTTCAGTGATAGCTTGCATGGTTCTTGGTACTGTGTCACTGATGCTGTTAACAAGACATTAGTTCATGTATTGAACTATCGTCTTTTCTGCAAGCTCTTTTAAGAAAACATCAATGAGTTCTTATGTCCATTAGGCCTAAAGGTGTGGTAGCTGTAAGATGAAAGTGTCTGAGTCTTCTCTACGAACTTATAATCGAGTTTCTTCTTCGGTTGACCCAAGTCTTTGAAGTAAAATAATAATTTTGTGTGGCTCAATGATATGGTGCAAGTCTTTCAATTGGACGTCAATTCGGCGAGTTGCGTGTCTAACCCACCCGAATTATCCAACCGGGGAAAGGGAACCTACAGTTTAACGCGAAACCTGAATCACTTGCCGTTTCTGGCGAATCTCCATACTGTTGAGAGCTGAACGCTATGTTATAAGGCAAACTGAAGAATCTATGGCTCGACCGGGATTCGATACCGCGACGTTTCGGTTCCCAGGCACGCACTTTACTTGCAATCGAGTTGCGACGTCTTGACACCGCTTATGGTGCAATTAAGGTGTTTTCTTTGTTTTTAGGCCTCTTTTTTCCGTAAACGTAAATATGCAAACTGCGACTGCCCTGATAAGACTTTCATTACAGTCGCAAAAAACAGTATTTAACCTATGCAGTCTGTTGCACATTATTTAACAAATTCAGCGAGATTAGCATGAAGATGCTGGGAGAAAAAATTAGTTTTATTAAATCTATCTATTGACAAGTAATCAGCATGGCTTCAGAAAACATCGCTCTTGTGCAACGCAGCTAGCTCTTTATTCGCACGAAGTAATGGCCGCTATCGACAGGGGATCTCAAGTTGATTCCGTATTTCTAGATTTCCGGAAAGCTTTTGACACCGTTCCTCAAAAGCGACTTCTAATCAAGCCGCGGAGCTATGGGGTATCGTCTCAGTTGTGCGACTGGATTCGTGATTTCCTGTCAGGAAGGTCGCAGTTCGTAGTAATAGACGGCAAATCATCGAGTAAAACTGAAGTGATATCAGGTGTTCCCCAGGGAAGCGTCCTGGGACCTCTACTGTTCCTGATCTATATAAATGACCTGGGTGACAATCTGAGCAGTTCTCTTAGACTGTTCGCAGATGATGCTGTAATTTACCGTCTAGTAAGGTCATCCGAAGACCAGTATCAGCTGCAAAGCGATTTAGAAAAGATTGCTGTATGCTGTGTCAGGTGGCAGTTGACGCTAAATAACGAAAAGTGTGAGATGATACACATGAGTTCCAAAAGAAATCCGTTGGAATTCGATTACTCGACAAATAGTACAATTCTCAAGGCTGTCAATTCAACTAAGTACCTGGGTGTTAAAATTACGAACAACTTCAGTTGGAAGGACCACATAGATAATATTGTCGGGAAGGCGAGCCAAAGGTTGCGTTTCATTGGCAGGACACTTAGAAGATGCAACAAGTCCACTAAAGAGACAGCTTACACTACACTCGTTCGTCCTCTGTTAGAATATTGCTGCGTGGTGTGGGATCCTTACCAGGTGGGATTGACGGAGGACATCGAAAGGGTGCAAAAAAGGGCAGCTCGTTTTGTATTATCACGTTATAGGGGAGAGAGTGTGGCAGATATGATACACGAGTTGGGATGGAAGTCATTACAGCATAGACGTTTTTCGTCGCGGCGAGTCACCAACTTTCTCTTCCGAATGCGAAAATATTTTGTTGAGCCCAACCTACATAGGTAGGAATGATCATCAAAATAAAATAAGAGAAATCAGAGCTCGAACAGAAAGGTTTAGGTGTTCGTTTTTCCCGCTCGCTGTTCGGGAGTGGAATAGTAGAGAGATAGTATGATTGTGGTTCGATGAACCCTCTGCCAAGCACTTAAATGTGAATTGCAGAGTAGTCATGTAGATGTAGATGTAGAATCTATCTCCTTCTATATGTTGTATACTAAAAGTAAGACTTTAAAACCACCGTGTCTGCTGTTTGTCGTTTGAAGACGCTAATCTCCGAAACTACTAGACGAATTTTCACAGTGTTTTCATAGGTGCATAGAGCGTACCTTGGTACGACGTATAGGCTTTATTTCATGAAAATCTGATCACAGATTAAAAAATATCGTGATTTAAAGCTTTACAAGTTACTTAGTTTAGCAGTTCGGGTGTTATACCTTAGTGACGGCGTAGTAAATCATAGAAACAATAGACGGCGCTATTAGTTTCGTAGTACACCAAACAACCAACAGAGTTAGTTAGCCTCGGTGATGACGTATTTTCGGAAATTTACATCAGTGACAGATTTAAACGTCGCGGTCTTATCTTTACGAATACAAACTACCATTGAATTTACTTGGCTGGGATATACGGATTTACTGATTCCCTTTGTGTACTAAAAATTTAACGAAATTGCATTCCTTCTTTTGATAGATTTTATTTATGTTTGAGATACTGGCTAGAAAAAACGGATTTATTGACAAATAGATCGTACAAGTGTTCTTTTTTTACCGATAGAGGAACGAAACCCTAAACAGTGGTTGTAGGCAAAGGCCTTTCTTTAATTTCCGCTGTGAAGCACGGGCGTATAGCTAGTGTTTGTTCGTTTCCAAACTTGGCCCTTCAAACCAATAAGCTGAGTCGACGCGCACTCACTGAATTCTTCCCTTTCGCAAGCCGCAATGCCCGAGCGGTTCTAGGCGCTTCAGTCTGGAACCGAGCGACCGCTGCGGTCGCAGGTTCGACCGCTGCGGTCGCAGGTTCGAATCCTGCCTCGGGCATGGATGTGTGTGATGTCCTTAGGTTAGTTAGATTTAAGTAGTTGTAAGTTCTAGGGGATTGATGACCTCAGATGTTAAGTCCCATAGTGCTCAGAGCCATTAGAACCAATTCTTCGCTTTCAAACATGAACGGACACAGCCATATTACTAAAAAGTGCGTAGACTACAATTACATGGAGTGTGCTCGTGTACGGAAATGAAAGATAGACACTCAGAACAGCAGAAAAACATAAAATATCAGAGTTTGAGATGTGATGCTCTCGCAGAATGCTCAAGATTTCCTGGATAGACAAGACATAAGATGCTCCACATACTGGAGGAAGAGAAGCCTCGTCTCCTGAAGCTAATTTTACACAGAAGGGACACATGGGTCTTCCATGGTATCGTTACAAGTATCATTGAAGGAACAGTAGAAGGGAAAAATACAAGAGGCAGACCCAGACTAGAATGCATCAACCAGATAATGGAGAATACCAGCTGCACCACCTGTGGAGTATTTGTGGATTGGAGTCTCGATCTGAAGACAAAAGAGGTAGAATTGATTACAATTGAAATAATGGATAGGTCACAGGGAAAACAAAGTGGTGTCTGGAAGGGAAAACGGTTGAAATTACCTACGAAGAGTTATGGTGTTACGTGGAGATGTAACGAAGATGGGGCGTAGTGACACACGGGATGCCGGCCGGAGTGGCCGAGCGGTTCTAGGCGCTTCAGTCTGGAACCGCGCGACCGCTACGGTCGCAGGTTCGAATCCTGCCTCGGGCATGGATGTCTGTGACGTCCTTAGGTTAGTTAGGTTTAAGTAGTTCTAAGTTCCAGGGGACTAATGACCTCAGAAGTTAAGTCCCATAGTGCTCAGAGCCCCCCCCACCCCCTTTGACACACGGGGTACAGGGGATATTATTTTGCTGAAGACGTGTGATATGTGTCAGCGGAGATATCGCAACTTTGACGTAAAAGAAGATGTTGCCATATTTAATAATATTTTCTTATGACGCCAATTTATAAGAATTTGCTAAGCAATTTAGACACCAAGCAGATATTATGAAATCAGAATGCTGTTTACACCATCACTTTACACAGTATATCCGCAATTTGTTAAGGACCGAAGGTGGAGTGACCCAAAATGGAGCCATCCACACGACGGGGTCGTAACGGGAAAGGAGCGCACGAGTAACACTGCACTCCAGCCGGTAATCAGTTGCGCGTCGGCGGGCTGTGTGACGCACAGGAAGGATGTAACTCAGATAAGCCTACTTTTCCTTCACGAGTTGAAGCTCCTCCACATCCCGTCAGGGGCAGACGCGGCAGAACATCCGGAAAGGAAGGAGTAGGTATTAATGTTTGACGTCCTATCGCCGAGTAAGGGATTGGAGGTGCAGCGCAAGTTCTGACTGGACAAGAGTTGCAAAGCAAATCGATCGTTATAGCACCTTACTTACAGGTGTACTCACTTATTGTGGATAGTTACATGTAATTAAATATTGTGGCCGTGCGCATAGAATCGGCACTACGTTGTATCGCGAATGCAAGTTATACTCGTATTATTTCTCATTTGTGGGAAATACGACACAAAAAACATAAAAGTGTTTCGTAAACGACGTTCAGTAATGGATGTAATGAAAAGACTTAGACGTTGAAATTAACCTTTTAAATGTGTAGCAAAAATTTGTCTCCAATAGTCAAAACGTTTGTCTTTATAATCAGGCTGCTATCCATGGCCGGATGTACAATATAATACTGTAAAAAGACCATTTAATACACATAGCCACAGACGACCATGTGAGCACGTCTTTACTCTAGCACAGTAAAAAAACAAGACAAAACATCAGATGAGCGTCGAAAATAACTAAAATTGGGCAGCGATGAAAACTGCCGTGAGTCTATATCTCTCTACTTGCTGCATATTATTATACTCTTGGGCCGCTACTGGGTACAGTTTATTGATATCAGTGTTCGAAGCAGAGCGGATACTACGTTGTATATCTTGAAGCGAAACACGCAGGAAATTTTCTTGAGGGACGTAGGAAAGGACGGAACATCAAAATCTAGGCTTCTGAAAGGGTTTCCGAATTCCTCTTCCCGACGGGAGTCCACTGTCTTGGACAATGAGTCATCTCGCTCAGTAGAAGATACGGATCTTACACAGAAAGTTAGCAAATCGTTTAGTAACTGTTCAGAAAAATTACCCACAGCAGTCTCAACGTCATTGTCATAGTATCATATGCGTGAAATTTTGTGATTATTCATAATGTTGATGAAATGACGTAATTTTAGTGCCGTGAAAATGATTGGTCGCACATACTTCCAAATGTTTGCTGAGAAGTGGACAGACGTGGCACAAATAAAAGTTTTTATTTTATTTTAGCAGATAAAAAACTGTGTTCCAGACTGGGGCTGGAACCTGGACTCTTACATTTCGGGCCCAGTTCTCTTACCGACTAGAAACTAGATTATCAACACACAACTCACAACTCGTCCTCGCAGCCAGTATCTCACTTCCCATCTTCCAAACTTCACAGAGGTTCTCGTATATACCTTGCACTCCTGGAAAAACGTAAATGGCATAGCAGCTGCCTAGCAATATTTTTACGAGGTGCGTTGAAGTTCTAAGGCCTCCGATTTTTTTTCTAATTAACTACTCACCCAAAATCGATGAAACTGGTGTTACTTCTCGACGTAATCGCCCTGCAGACGTACACATTTTTCACAACACTGACGCCATGATTCCATGGCAGCGGCGAAGGCTTCTTTAGGAGTCTGTTTTGACCACTGCAAAATCGCTGAGGCAATAGCAGCACGGCTGGTGAATGTGCGGCCACGGAGAGTGTCTTTCATTGTTGGAAAGAGCCAAAAGTCACTAGGAGCCAGGTCAGTTGAGTAGGGAGTATGAGGAATCACTTCAAAGTCGTTATCACGAAGAAACCGTTGCGTAACGTTAGCTCGATGTGCGGCTACGTTGTCTTGGTGAAACAGCACACGCGCAGCCCTTCCCGGACGTTTTTGTTGTAGTGCAGGAAGGAATTTGTTCTTCAAAACGTTTTCGTAGGATGCACCTGTTACCGTAGTGCCCTTTGGAACGCAATGGGTAAGGATTACGCCCTCGCTGTCCCAGAACATGGACACCATCATTTTTTCAGCACTGGCGGTTACCCGAAATTTTTTGGTGGCGGTGAGTCTGTGTGCTTCCATTGAGCTGACTGGCGCTTTGTTTCTGGATTGAAAAATGGCATCCACGTCTCATCCATTGTCACAACCGACGAAAAGAAAGTCCCATTCATGCTGTCGTTGCGCGTCAACATTGCTTGGCAACATGCCACACGGGCAGCCATGTGGGCGTCCGTCAGCATTCGTGGCATCCACCTGGATGACACTTTTCGCTTTTTCAGGTCGTCATGCAGGATTGTGTGCACAGAACCCATAGAAATGCCAACTCTGGAGGCGATCTGTTCAACAGTCATTCGGCGATCCCCCAAAACAATTCTCTCCACTTTCTCGATCATGTCGTCAGACCGTTTCAATTGGTTTCACACCACGCAAATTCAGAAAACGAATGATTGCAGGCTGTTCAAGTAAGGAAAACGTCGCCATTTTAAGTATTTAAAATAGTTCTCATTCTCGCAGCTGGCAGTAAAATTCCATCTGCCGTACGGTGCTGCCATCTCTGGGAGGTATTGACAATAAACGCGGCATCATTTTAAAACAATGCGCATGTTTCTATCTCTTTCCAGTCAGGAGAAAAAAAATCGGAGGCCTTAGAACTTGAATGCACCTCTTAGAGAATGGCTCTTTCACAATGCTGTGGAGTGTCTGCAGCATCTAAATTTCTTGATGGGTTAAAATTGTATGGTGGACTGGTACTCGAACTCAGAACTTTGCCTTTTGTTTGCATGCATGAAAGGTGGCTGTATCTTCAAAATCTTTCGTGATCACAAAGTGGACGCTATTTACACATGTTTGCTGTACAGCAGACGATTGTATGCTAGTCCACTGAATACAGGGTGGTCCATTGATCGTGACCGGGCCAAATATCTCACGAAATAAGCGTCGACGAAAAAACTACAAAGAACGAAACTTGTCTCACTTGAAGGGGGAAACCAGATGGCGCTATGGTTGGCCTGCTAGATGGCGCTGCCATAGGTCAAACGGATATCAATTGCGTTTTTTTTTTTTAAAAAAATAGGAACCCCCATTTTTATTACATACTCGTATAGAACTTAAAGAAATATGAATGTTTTAGTTGGACCACTTTTTTCGCTTTGTGATAGATGGCGCTGTAATAGTCACAAACGTATGGCTCACAATTTTAGACGAACAGTTGGTAACAGGTAGGTTTTTAAAATTAAAATACAGAACGTAGGTACGTTTGAACATTTTACTTCGGTTGTTCCAATGTGATACATGTACCTTTGTGAACTTATTTCTGAGAACGCATGCTGTTACAGCGTGATTACCTGTAAATACCACATTATTGCAATAAATGCTCAAAATGATGTCCGTCAACCTCAATGCATTTGGCAATACGTGTAACGACATTCCTCTCAACAGCGAGTAGTTCGCCTTCCGTAATGTTCGCACATGCATTGACAATGCACTGACGCATGCTGTTGGTGGATCACGATAGCAAATATACTTCAACTTCCCCCACAGAAAGAAATCCAGGGCGTCAGATCCGGTGAACGTGCGGGCCATGGTATGGTACGTCGACGACCAATCCACCTGTCTTGAAATATGCTATTCAATACTGCTTCAACCACACGCGAACTACGTGCCAGACATCTATCATTTTGGAAGTACATCACCATTCTGTCATGCAGTGAAACATCTTGTAGTAACATCGGTAGAACATTACGTAGGAAATTAGCATACATTGCACCATTTAGATTGCCATCGATAGAATGGGGGTCAATTATCCTTCCTCCCATAATGCCGCACCATACATTAACACGCCAAGGTCGCTTATGTTTCACTTGTCACAGCCATCATGGATTTTCCGCTGCCAATAGTGCATATTATGCCGGTTTACGTTACCGCTGTTGGTGAATGACGCTTCGTCGCTAAATAGAACGCGTGCAAAAAATCTGTCATCGTCCCGTAATTTCTCTTGTACCCAGTGGGAGAACTGTACACGAGGTTCAAAGTCGTCAACATGCAATTCCTGGTGCATAGAAATATGGTACTGGTGCAATCGATGTTGATGTAGCATTCTCAACACCGACGTTTTTGAGATTCCCGATTCTCGAACAATTTGTCTGCTACGGATGTGCGGATTAGCCGTGACAGCAGCTAAAACACCTACTTGGGCATCATCATTTGTTGCAGGCCGTGATTGACATGAAACATGTGGCTGAACGCTTGCTGTTTCCTTAAATAACGTAGCTACTCGACTAACGGTCCGGACACTTGGATAATGTCGTCCAGGATACCGAGCAGGATACATAGCACATGCCCGTTGGGCATTTTGGTCACAATAGCCATACATCAATACGATATCGGCATTTTCCGCAATTGGTAAACGGTACATATTAACACGGGTAGTGTATCACGAAGCAAATACCGTCCGCATTAGCGGAATGTTACGTGATATAACGTACTTATAAGTTTGTGACTATTACAGCACCATCTATCACAAAGCGAAAAAAGTAGTCCAACGTAAACATTCGTATTTCTTTACGTACTACAAGAATATGTAAAAAGAAATGGGGGTTCCTATTTAAAAACACGCCGTCGATATGCGTTTGAACTATGCAACGCCATCTAGCAGGCCAACCATAGCACCATCTGGTTTCCCCCTTCAAGCTAGACGAGTTTCGTTATTTGTAGTTTTTTCGTTTGACGCTCATTTCTTGAGATATTTGGCCCTGTCACTATCAATGGACCACCCTGTATATCTATCGACTATCGGTATGTGCATACATACACTGTCTGATCTATAATATCTGGACACTTATTAGAGGACATTAATATGGGGTGCATCCACCGTTCGCCTCTATGACGATTGGAACTCTGCTGGATACACTTTCAATGAGATGTCTGAATGTCTGTCAAGAGCTGAAACCAGAGAAGGTAGTGATGATGGACGCTGGGGTCTGGAGTGAGGTCGACGTTCTACCTCATCCCAAAGGTTCAGGTTCGCGCTCTGTACAGGCTAGTTCATTTCTGGAGTGTTATTGTTACAAGGCGTTGCCTCATAAATGCTACTGTATGGCAGAGTATTTGGTCATGCTGACACAAAAGATCATCGTCTCCGAACCATTCCTCTATCGTACGTAGTACACAATGCTGTAAAATGTTTTTATATCCCTCAGCTTTTATAGTCTCCTTAAATGCAATAAGGGCACCACAGCGTAACCACGAAAAAAATCCCTACACTGTAACACCACCCCCTCCCTACTTCACTGTTGGCACTTTCTCATGATAATGCCCGCCTGGTTGGCCGTGCGGTCTAACGCACGGCTTTCCGGGCGGGAAGGAGCGCCCGGTCCCTGGCACGAATCCTCCCGCCCGGTGAACCGGCCAGTCTGTGGATGGTTTTTAGGCGGTTTTCCATGTGCCTCGGCGAATGCGGGCTGGTTCCCCTTATTCCGCCTCAGTTGCACTATGTCGGCGATTGCTGCGCAAATAAGTTCTCCACGTACGCATACACCACCATTACTCTACCTCACAAACATAGGGGTTACACTCGTCTGGTGTGAGTCGTTCCCTGGGGGGTCTACCGGGGCCCAAACCGCGCAATAACCCTGGGTTCGGTGTGGGGCGGCGGAAGGGTGAAGTGGACTGCGGTAGTCGTCGTGGGGTTTCGGACCATTGCGGCTGCGGCGGGGACGGAGCCTCTCCGTCGTTTCTAGGTCCCCGGTTAACATACAATACAATACAGATGATAATGTTCTCCAAGCTTGCGCCAAGTACAAACCCCTCCGCGAGATTGGCAGAGGTTGCAGCGTGATTTATCTTTCCAAATTACTTGTTTCTAATAGCTTCACTTTTTCCGCAACGTCAACAGTCGCTTCGCATTGAGTATGGAAATGTGTAGCCTTTGAGGACCAGCTCTACTATTGTTCTACATTCTTCTCAACTCCCTACGCACAGTCATTAGCTATCTGGACTGCTTGAACTCACGACTGATTTTTCACTGATTTCAGGGGATTTTTTGCGACCACCTTCCGCGGTGCTCGGCGACCCCTGTCCATCAGCACATGACGTCTGCCCAGTCTAGGTCTAGTTGTGGTCCTTTCTTCGCGTTTCCACTCCAAAATCAAATAGCCAACTGTCGAATTGGTAGAAAGATAGAAATTCTATCTGATGGATTTGTTACTCTGGTGACATCCAGTGACTAGCCCAAGTTCGAAGTCACTGATCTCTCCTGACGGATCCATTCTGCTGTTATCGTTTCTCTACTGACGGCACGATACTCCCACCTCGTTTTACACTGATTGGTCCGTCTCCTGTCATATCTACTGCTCGATTCCGCACTACATAGAGGTCTCCTGAAACTTTTTATCAGGTTTTATACAAGATTCCTAAGTTAATGGTATCCTTGGAGAGGGAGGGGGAGGATGATTACAATCTGTTTCGCAGAGGAAGACTGCACTGTAGCTCCATCTCTAGACTGTCGCACAGATGACAAAATGGTAGATATCGAAATAGACGACAGAGGCATAGAGAAACAATTAAAATCGCTCAAAAGAGGAAAGGCCGCTGGACCTGATGGGATACCAGTTCGATTTTACACAGAGTACCCGAAGGAACTTGCGCCCCTTCTTGCACCGGTATACCGTAGGTCTCTGGAAGAGCGTAGCGGTCCAAAGGATTGGAAAAGGGCACAGGTCATCCCCGTTTTCAAGAAGGGACATCGAACAGATGTGCAGCACTATAGACCTATATCTCTAACGTCGATCAGTTGTAGAATTTTGGAACACGTATTATGTTCGAGTATAATGTCTTTTCTGGAGACTAGAAATCTACTCTGTAGGAATCAGCATGGGTTTCGAAAAAGACGATCGTGTGAAACCCAGCTCGCGCTATTCGTCCACGAGACTCAGAGGGCCTTAGACACGGGTTCACAGGTAGATGCCGTGTTTCTTGACTTCCGCAAGGCGTTTGACACAGTTCCCCACAGTCGTTTAATGAACAAAGTAAGAGCATACGGACTATCAGATCAATTGTGTGATTGGATTGAGGAGTTCCTAGATAACAGAACGCAGCACGTCATTCTCAATGGAGAGAAGTCTTCCGAAGTAAGACTGATTTCATGTGTGCCGCAGGGGAGTGTTGTAGGACCGTTGCTATGCACATTATACATAAATGACCTTGTGGATAACATCGGAAGTTCACTGAGGCTTTTTTGCGGATGATGCTGTGATATATCGAGAGGTTGTAACAATGGAAAAGTGTACTGAAATGCAGAAGGATCTCCAAAGAATTGACGCATGGTGCAGGGAATGGCAATTGAATCTCAATGTAGACAAGTGTAATGTGCTGCGAATACATAGAAAGATCCTTTATCATTTAGCTACAATATAGCATGTCAGCAACTGGAAGCAGTTAATTCCATAAATTATCTGGGAGTAGGCGTTAGGAGTGATTTGAAATGGAATGATCATAGAAAGGTGACCGTCGGTAAAGCAGATACCAGACTGAGATTCATTGGAAGAATCCTAAGGAAATGCAATCCGAAACAGAGAGAATCCAACGGAGAGCAGTGCGCTTCGTTACAGGATCATTTAGTAATCGCGAAAGCGTTACGGACATGATAGATAAACTCCAGTGGAAGACTCTGCAGGAGAGACGCTCAGTAGCTCGGTACGCGCTTTTGTTAAAGTTTCGAGAACATACCATCACCGAAGAGTCAAGCAGTATATTGCTCCCTCCTACGTATATTTCGCGAAGAGACCATGTAGAAAAAATCTTAGAGATTAGTGCTCACACAGAGGCATATCTTTCTTTCCACGAACAATACGAGACTGGAATAGAAGGGAGAACCGATAGAGGTGCTCAAAGTACCCTCCGCCACACACCGTCAGGTGGCTTGCGGAGTATGGACATAGATGTAGATGTAGATGTAAACAATGCTGCAGAAAAACCTTGCTCCGAGGTACATAACGCACGACGTTACGCCACTTCCGCCCCGAGGAGAGGGGCTGAGCAGAGTACACTACTTACTTCTGTGGTGAACTTCCGCGTGTATCAGTCACGAGGGCGCAGCATGTAGTCTGCTCCACATTGCCGCAGACTTGGTAATCGACTTTGGTCTACTGAAATCATACACTGAAGAGCCAAAGAAACTGGGACACCTGCTTAATATCGTGTAGGGCCCCCGCGAGCACGCAGAAGTGCCTCAACATGACTCGAATAATGTGCTTCAGGAAACTGACACCATGAATTCTGCAGGGCTGCCCATAAATCCGTAAGAGTACGAGGGGGTGGAGATCTCTTCTGAACATCACGTTGCAACGTATCCCAAATATTGTCAATAATGTTCATATCTAGGGAGTCTGCTGGCCAGCGGAAGTGTTTAAACTCAGAAGAGTGTTCCTGGAGCCACTCTGTAGCAATTCTGGACGTGTGGGGTGTCGCATTGTCCAGCTGGAATTGCCCAATTCCGTCGGAATGCACAATGGACATCAATGGATGCTGGTGATCAGACAGGATGCTTAATTACTTGTCACCTGTCAGAGCCGTATCTAGACGTATCAGGGGTCCCACATCAACTACACACGCCCTACACCATTACAGAGCCTCGACCAGCTTGAAGAGTCCCCTGCTGACATGCAGCGTCCATGGATTCATGAGGTTGTCTCCATAACCGCACACGTCCATCCGCTCGATACAATTTGAAACGAGACTCGTCCGACCAGGCAACATGTTTCCTGTCATCAACAGTCCGATATCGGTGTTGCCAGGCCCAGGCGAGCCGTAAAGCTTTGTGCCGTGCAGTCATGAATGGTAAACGAGCGGGTCTTCGACTCCGAAATCCCATATCAATGATATTTTATTGAGTGAGTCGCACGCTGACACTTTTGATGGCCCAGCATTGAAATCTGTAGCCATTTGTTGAAGGGCTGCGCTTCTGTCACGTAGAACGATTCTGTTCAGTCGTCGTTGGACCCGTTCTTGCTGGACGTTGGAGATTTGATTCCTGACGTTCACAGTACACTCGTGAAACGGTCGAACGGGTAAATCCCCACTTCATCGCTCCCTCGGAGGGGCTGTGTCCCATCGCACGTACGTTGACTATAACATCACGTTCAAACTCACTTAAATTTTGATAACCTGCCACTGTAACAGCAGTAACCGATGTAACAACTGCACCAGACACTTGTATTACATATATGCGTTGCTTACAGCAGCGCTGTATTCTGCCTGTTTGCATATCTCTGTATTTGAGTACGCAAGTCTGTACCAGTTTCTTACCGCTTCAGTGTATAATTCCTTCTTACTCAGTCATCTTGTAACTGAGTCACGGTGACATAATTTTCTATCATTTGACTGAGATTCGCGTATTTCATTTCCACTCCACTTCACGGCATGTATACTTTTTGTGTCAGTTTCACTAACGAGTTGTTTCAGGTGATTCATTAATCATTACGCCAAGGAAGTAAAATTTGATCATACTCGTTCAAAAGTTGCAATACATTGTGCCTGTTATGACTGGCCTGTTATGAAATTTATAAATATTTTGAGATTTCATGGTGTTTGACCTGTTAAAGCCTAGCCTACAAATTCACGCGATGACAGGAGCTTTTCGTAATCTGGTATCAATTCATTTATATTCTTTTTTCATATAATTGTAAGGTTAGCTGTATAATCTTTCAGCTTGTGTATCTTATTAATTTGCCTGGTCAACTACTGTCCGCTCGCTTTTGTATTTTATTTTGTAAACATATTGGTTCGGAATCACAAAATACCCATGCTTTTATGGGGGGGCAGTCAAATGAAAACCAAACACGTGCCACAACGGTACAATGGAATGGTTCCCTTTAAAAGTTATGACCGCACGCGTTAAGACGTTTATCCCACGGGGAGACGTGACGATCAGCTGCTGTTTCGCAGAATGCGGCCGCAGCTACTCTTGCAGTTCCTCGTCCAAACATGCCTTTCTTCAGGCCACCAAAGATGTGAACATCATGCGGCGAAGGATCCTGTTCATACGGGGGATGTTGCAGTGTTTCCCAACCAAACTGCTGAAGCGTAGCCTTCATCCGATTGGCAGTGTGGGGGCGGGCGTTATCGTGAAACGTGATGATTCCGACAGCCCGAGGGTGAACGAAAAAGCCAACAGTGGAAACATCCCACATCTCCCCTCCCGAAGAAATCCAGAGCTGCTCACACCATTTACAGAGTAGATGAACAAAGAGAGAGAGGAGCAGATGGACAGAGGTATGGGAAGAAGCGGGTTAGGACGAGCTTTATCTTTTCTTCCTTTTCTATTTAACCAGACTGAGCCACAGGAACACATGGCCAGGTATGTCTAGAACTTCATTTACGTAAAGCTTAAATGTTCTCATATACACTCCTGGAAATTGAAATAAGAACACCGTGAATTCATTGTCCCAGGAAGGGGAAACTTTATCGACACATTCCTGGGGTCAGATACATCACATGATCACACTGACAGAACCACAGGCACATAGACACAGGCAACAGAGCATGCACAATGTCGACACTAGTACAGTGTATATCCACCTTTCGCAGCAATGCAGGCTGCTATTCTCCCATGGAGACGATCGTAGAGATGCTGGATGTAGTCCTGTGGAACGGCTTGCCATGCCATTTCCACCTGGCGCCTCAGTTGGACCAGCGTTCGTGCTGGACGTGCAGACCGCGTAAGACGACGCTTCATCCAGTCCCAAACATGCTCAATGGGGGACAGATCCGGAGATCTTGCTGGCCAGGGTAGTTGACTTACACCTTCTAGAGCACGTTGGGTGGCACGGGATACATGCGGACATGCATTGTCCTGTTGGAACAGCAAGTTCTCTTGCCGGTCTAGGAATGGTAGAACGATGGGTTAGATGACGGTTTGGATGTACCGTGCACTATTCAGTGTCCCCTCGACGATCACCAGAGGTGTACGGCCAGTGTAGTAGATCGCTCCCCACACCATGATGCCGGGTGTTGGCCCTGTGTGCCTCGGTCGTATGCAGTCCTGATTGTGGCGCTCACCTGCACGGCGCCAAACACGCATACGACCATCATTGGCACCAAGGCAGAAGCGACTCTCATCGCTGAAGACGACACGTCTCCATTCGTCCCTCCATTCACGCCTGTCGCGACACCACTGGAGGCGGGCTGCACGATGTTGGGGCGTGAGCGGAAGACGGCCTAACGGTGTGCGGGACCGTAGCCCAGCTTCATGGAGACGGTTGCGAATGGTCCTCGCCGATACCCCAGGAGCAACAGTGTCCCTAATTTGCTGGGAAGTGGCGGTGGGGTCCCCTACGGCACTGCGTAGGATCCTACGGTCTTGGCGTGCATCCGTGCGTCGCTGCGGTCCGGTCCCAGGTCGACGGGCACGTGCACCTTCCGCCGACCACTGGCGACAACATCGATGTACTGTGGAGACCTCACGCCCCACGTGTTGAGCAATTCGGCGGTACGTCCACCCGGCCTCCCGCATGCCCACTATATGCCCTCGCTCAAAGTCCGTCAACTGCAGATACGGTTCACGTCCACGCTGTCGCGGCATGCTACCAGTGTCAAAGACTGCGACGGAGCTCCGTATGCCACGGCAAATTGGCTGACACTGACGGCGGCGGTGCACAAATGCTGCGCAGCTAACGCCATTCGACGGCCAACACCGCGGTTCCTGGTGTGTCCGCTGTGCCGTGCGTGTGATCATTGCTTGTACAGCCCTCTCGCAGTGTCCGGAGCAAGTATGGTGGGTCTGAGACACCGGTGTCAATGTGTTCTTTTTTCCATTTCCAGGAGTGTAAAAATGTTATGTGCTTAATTTGACTGTGAGGCTATGTAGGATGTGGATGAAACGCCATCTAAAGCGCTTGACGCATCTAATGTTTTATTCCAAAAGGACTCAAACCAAAACACGGGCCATTCTCTCAGGAGAGAGGTGTGTGCATACTGCCAGTCTGTGTACCTTACATGTACACACCCTTCAAGCGCTACGAACTGACGAGTCCTCATTCCTGAGTGGTTTCCAAGCCAGTAGGGCACACTGTGCAGTAATGAGGCGACTCAGAGGTTGGAAGGAGCTATACCACAGCCAAGTAATTTTTGCACCGTCGAACACTGGCCGACCATCTGAAAGATGCTGCACGTCCGAGTAGAATCACCAACGGCGTCAATCCGGACGAGTCTAGAGCTACGCCTCCAGGAGTCTCCAGGGGCCAATGCAGCGCACCTGTTATGAAGTACGTCCGCAGGGACAAGGAGAGACATTTGTGTGTGACTTCCGACTTGAGCTACGTCTCCACTCAGAGCTCTGTTTCCGCCTCCAAAGTACAGAGTCACTGTTTCGTCGCTCTGTCGAGCTTCTGACGGACTTGTGTTTAGAGAGTGTGTTAACTTGTGTCCCACAGACAAATCAAGTTGTAACTGTAGTCAGACATTCTCACTTCAGGATTCAGACTGGACCAATTACGCAGCTCAGTGTCTACGGTTGATGCTTGTGTATCAAGAGTTGTGTTTGTGTACACCATTCCACATGTGCTTACTCCAGTCACAGCTGTGGAGAGTGACAAAGGTAAGTTTCATTTCCAGTTAAATAAAGTATTTTGTTATTTCGCTGTTGATGCTACCAAATTAACTTTTCTCTGTGTTCACATGCGCATACAAGCACCAAATACAGAGCTTTCACCGGCTGAAGGATGTTGACCTATATCTCCAAGCACTTATTTTCCCAATAGCTCATGGCCTGAGCCTGTCTCTGGAAGTAGGTGTACGTCGTATGATGGTAAAAAGAAGTTAAGTTGTCTTCACATTGAAGGGTGATTCGAAAACCGCAGTGCTTTTCTAGGTTTTGCCCTGTTTGAAGTGCTATACCGTTGCTTTCCTCTGATCCTTGATGTGATTTAATCAACCAGGTACAAGAGCACCTACACTTTAACGTGGAGTCTGGACCACGCTGCAACTCGGCTTTCTTCACGTTAACAAGTCACTGCTAGAGCTCAAAGAAGCAATGAGTGCCAGAGAAATACTTGCGACCGACTAGGGAAAAATTCTCCTATTCTTTGAATTTTGTAGTCTGACACCTATCCACTACGCCACTGTGCAACGGCATATTATGATTCCAAAATTACACCGTCAATACAAGAAATTCTGCGACTGATTTTATTCCTGTCTTTGAAGCCAATATGACACGCAAGTTGAACAACATACCAAAGAAGGTCTTTTCTGACGGTTACACGTGGTTATGTGAACGTTCTGTGCATTATACTCAAGTGGGGGCTGGGGGTGGGGACTACGTAGAACACCTGAATCACTGAAACCACCATTTTAACTTTTCTCTATTTTTTTTATTAATTCAGTCTCGAAATTGGCTGCTGCATTCGTATTTTAAATCTCCAAAATGCCACATTTCTCTCCTACCCAGCACTCTATTTCTCTTCCCCAAGCCTCTGACAGCAAAACAGGTAAGTCTGGAATTTCGTAGCGCGTATTGTCTCATCTGCTCCAGGACCTTCTAAGAGTCTCGAAACAATGTATTTCGGATTCTGAGTTTGTTTATTAAATAGATGTTGACGATATGATTGGAACAACCCACACAACAATCATGGCCCTACTCTTTCTTATTCACATCAGCGTAAACTGACAACTAAATGCGATGCTCATTTAAGAAATTGTAAAATTTGAATTCATGAATGTGATTTGGAGTATTGTCTCTCTTGTGCATAGTTAAAACAAAACCAATTTTATTCCTTCTCGTCAAACAGTGTGGCAGTGAGATGTACCATTGTATGAACACTGCTTTCTACTCCACATTTGGTCTTTCCTCTTGTTGACCCCTAATGGCTTTTTGGCTAATGGGTGAAATGAGAATGTCATTTATATAATAGGGGGACTAACGGTGCTGAACACACATAATGCAAAACCAGGCCAGAGATTCTAGGCCTGACACTCTATGAGGTATTACCGTTACCTGTATGACGGTGGCTCATAGCCTCAGCTCACAGAGCTTTTGAAGCTTAATCTTCATGGTGAATAACAATCAATACTTTTCGATGTGTTAATATTGTTTATCGATACATTACGTATCCATAATCATGTTGGTACAATCATTCTCCCTGTAGCGCAGACGAGCGGTTCTAGGCGCTTCAGTCCGGAACCGCGCTGCTGCTACTGTTGCAGGTTCGAATCCTGCCTCGAGCATGGATGTGTGTGATGTCCTTAGGTTAATTAGGTTTAAGTAGTTCTAAGTCTAGGGGACTGATGACCTTAGATGTTAAGACCCAGAGCGCTTAGAGCCATTTGAACGTATAGCCCACGCCCCGAGACTGAGACACGCTAAATACTTAGTTCTTTGAAGGACTTTGTCTTCAGTTCTTTCGAAGGTGGTAACTTGTACAGTTCGGCACTACATACCAAGCTAAAAACCCCTTTCAGTCTATGACACTCAGAATGATGTCCCTCAGCTTGAAGGATCGTAAGAAGAGCACAAGAGATTGGAGTGCACCATACTCTCAAATAAACTCATGATCGTTAACTGCGGTTGGCGTCTTGTTGTCACGGTGTTGGAAGAGAAACAAACAACAACAAAATTCTCAGAAAAGAGGACCCAAGCATTCTCAGTGTGGTCGTTATTCTTTATTCCCAATGTGAAACATGGTGTGGTTCCTAATCGAGTAGTGTTCTCATATTAAAGACAGTCTCATGGACTTTCCTCAGCTCGATGCCTGCAATGGTACTCGGAGAGGAAGGACTGTGTAACGATCAGTAGCCACTTTCAAAAGTCACTAAAGAAATTGTAGCCGGCCGTTGTGGCCGTGCGGTTCTAGGCGCTGCAGTCTGGAACCGAGCGACCGCTACGGTCGCAGGTTCGAATCCTGCCTCGGGCATGGATGTGTGTGATGTCCTTAGGTTAGTTAGGTTTAATTAATTCTAAGTTCTAGGCGACTGAAGACCTCAGCAGTTAAGTCGCATAGTGCTCAGAGCCATTTCAATGAAATTATACCTCCAAACAGGCCTTCTCATGATCGGAAAAAAGTGTTTCTTGCACAGGAAAGCATTCTCCACACCTCTGCCTGGCAGCATAAGTTCGTCAATGGCAGAATTACGCCTATTCAACTTGGACTGGAAGATATCGTGATGGTTAACGAACGTTTCCAAAGTTCCCCTAATGCATTCAGTTAGCACAACATAGTGCTGCTGGCACATGCTACGTCCATTCTAGATTTCAAAAAGAGAGTGAAGGTAGCTTCTTTCTCTGTCTCCCAATTTCGGTTGAACAGGGAGAGAAGAAATTATTTAGTCCTGCATATTGGTGCCATTGCCTAATACATTGAAGCGCCAAAGAAACTGGTATAGGCATGTGTATTCAAATACATAAATATGTAAACAGGCAGAATA
Source organism: Schistocerca gregaria (assembly GCF_023897955.1). NCBI lineage: Eukaryota > Metazoa > Arthropoda > Insecta > Orthoptera > Acrididae > Schistocerca > Schistocerca gregaria. The sequence continues at coordinate 657,509,520 of NC_064923.1, forward strand.
CGGCGCTGCGGTCGGCAACGCCTATGTAACACAAGTGTCTGGCACAGATATTAGATCTGTTACTGCAGCTACAATGGCAGGTTATCAAGACTTAAGTGAGACTGAACGTGGTGTTATAGTCGGCGTACGAGCGATGGAACGCAGCACCTCCGAGATATCGATGAAGTGGGGATTTTCCCGTACGACCATTTCACGAGTGTACCGTGGATAGCAGGAATGCGGTGAAACATCAAACCTGCGACATCTCTGTGGCCGGAAAAGATCCTGCAAGAACGGGACCAACGACTACTGAAGCGACTCGTTCAACGTGACGGAAGTGCAACCCTTCCGCAGATTGCTGCATATGTCAATGCTGGGCCATCAAGTGTCAGGGTGTGAACCATTCAACGAAACATTATCGATATGGGCTTTCGGAGACGAAGGCCAACTCGTGTAACCTTGATGACTGCGCGACACATGCTTTATGCCTCGCCTGGGACCGTCAACACCGACATTGGACTGTTGACGACTGAAAACTTGTTGTTTGTTCGGACGAGTCTCGTTTCAAATTGTATCGAGTGGATGGAGGTGTACAGGTATGGAGATAGCTTTTAGTTTAATTTAGTTTAGTTATATCTTGTTCCGCAGATCATTTTCCCGATTATTTTATCGATATTATGTGGAACATGTCAGATTACAAGATATATATACACATATGAATAGTGTTAATATTAATATTACTTAAAGTTTTACTTCTACACATGCAACTACATTTAGAGATACAACCTTTTTTTACCATTTCTGAAACAAAAACTCATCCATGGAGTAGAAGGAGTTCTCCAAAAGAAATGATTTTAAGCTAGATTTAAAACTTGATATGCTACCTGCCAGACACTTTATGTTGGGCAAATGATCAAAGATTTTTGTTGCTGAATAATGTACTCCTTTTTGAGCAACTGACAGTTTCAATAACGGATACGAAAGGTCATTTTTCCCTCTAGTGTTATACGAATGAACATCACTGTTCTTCGCGAATTGAGATGGATTATTTGTAACTAATTTCATTAGCAAATATATGTACTCTGATGGGGAAGTTAAAATATCTAACTCCTCGAAAAGGTGCCTACGTTACGTCCTTGGGTGAACACCACTAATTATTCTCACTGCTCTCTTTTGTGCAATCAATACTTTATGTCTAAGTGGTGAGTTACCCCAGAAAGCTATTCCATAAGACATTATTGAGTGGAAATATGCGAAGTACTTTAGGAGGCTGATCTGTTTATTAGCAAGACTAGCGATTATACGAAGAGCGAAAGAAGCTGAACTTAGTTGTTTGAGAAGTTTAGTAATATGCTTCTTCCAGTTAAAGTTGTCATCAATGTGAACACCCAAAAATTTGGAGAAATCTACCCTGTTAACTGAGCCCTGTTCATATGCTACAGCAACTGTCAGTATGACTCTATTCGGTGTACAGAACTGGATATACTGATTTTTTTCAACATTAAGGGACAGTCTATTTTCTGAGAACCACTTAGTAATTCTTTGAAAGACATCCTTAACAATATCTTCAGCTGCTTTTTCTGGAATGGGATTTATTATAACACTTGCATCATCTGCAAAAAGTACTAGTTCCGCTTGCTGAACGTTAAGTGGGAGGTCATTCACATGAATAAGGAACAGCAGAGGACCTAAAATTGAACCCTGTGGGACTCCACACAGTGTGATAACTCCACATTCACTAGAATTTATCGCCCACCCAACATTATTTGTGCTATTCAGCACAACCTTTTTGCTTTCTGTTCATTCATACCAGCTGTGTGTATAGCCTTCAATTCCATAAAACCTGAGCTTTTCTATGACTGTGACATGATCCTCACAGTCAAATGCCTTGGAGAGATCACATAAAATACCAAGTGGCGATAATTTGTTATTTATGGCTTGTACTATTTCATGGGTAAATATGTAGATAACATTCTCAGTCGAGTAACCCTTCTGGAATCCGAACTGTGACATCATTAATCCATGGACCCTGGATGTCAGCAGGGGGCCGTTCAAGCTGATGGATGCTCTGTAATGGTGTGGGTCGTGTGTAGTTGGACTGATATGGGACCCTTGATAGTCTAGATACGACTCCGACAGGTGACACATACGTAAGCTCCCCGTCCGATCACCTGCATCCATTCATTTCTATTGTGCATTCCGACGGACTTGGGCAATTCCAGCAGGACAGTGCCATACCCCACACGTCCAGGATTGCTACAGAGTGGCTCCAGGAACACTATTCTGAGGTCAAACACTCCCGCTGAGCAACAAACTCCCCAGAGCATATCTGAGATGCTTTGGAACATTTTGATCAGATGAGATCTCCACCCCCTCGTACACTTACGGATTTATGGACAGCCCTGCTGGATTCATGGTGTCAGTTACCTCCAGCACTACTGCAGACGTTAGTCTACTGATGAATTCTTCTCGGGCTATCAGCCGAGTGATGGAGTCGTCTTGTCGCAACGTTTCAATGGGTTTCGTACCCATCATTTTCTTGCGAAGGTGATGGGTACGAAACTCTTTGAAACGTTGCGACAAAACGACGCCACCGCTTGGCTGATAACCCGAGAAGAATACATCAGTGGAATACGCCGAGAAAGACTGAAATCGCATAGACATTAGTCTAGTCCATGCCACGTCCTGTTGCGGCACTTCTCTGTGCTTATGAGAGCCCTACACGATATTGGGCAGGTGTACCAGTTTCCTTGGCTGTTCAGTGTATTATCTTAGGGCAGATGAGGGCAGTTATATTTAATGGAAGTTAAACTTCAATTCAAGACAATTCTTTTGAAAGCAAATAGGTTTGGAATTGTATTCTTGTTTCTAAAAGAAATTTATTTTACAGAACTGAACACTGATTTACGGACTTTTCAGATCAAAGAAGTATGAAGTCTGCATGAAATGACAGTTTTGAATTTTCTACATATTACTATGTAAAAACAGCATATACAGTTCATCTGGAAACGAATGACTTTATTTAAAGAAACTTTGATTCTTTATCTCGAGTGCGTAGAAAGATGTTTTTCCCTGGGTTACTTCTACGTAGGGGGAGCAGTGATTCCCAAGGGGAGGAGTCTGGATGACCTCGTCCAGTAGCCCCAGCATGTAACCTGATACCACTCACCCTGAGATAAGACGTTACCTCGACCAGAACTCTCACTATATAATTACTGATACTTCCTAACTTGAAAGATTTCAATAGATACTTTCCCTCCTATCAGTACTTTATAGCAGGTATAGTATCAAATGTTTCTAGCGATGATCGTTACGTTTTTATTATTTACCGAAAATGTTTGCCCCAGTATCCCCGTAGCTTCGCTCAAGATTAAAAAATATACATTTTCAGAATACAAGAGCTTACACTGTGATACTATGGCAATAGCTAAAACAGGGCGTTTAGGCATTTATCAGCAAATAATCTTCCTGCTACCGTTGGAAACAACAACTGCAAACCATGCAATGCTTCTTCTTCTGAAACGGTCATAATAAGACACAAAGCAAACAAAAGAAAAAAGATGTAAGAGTCACCTCTTTCGAACTTGGTCTAGCTGATCAAAAAATGGAAAAATAATTCATTCGACATCTGCGGGGTTAATCCTTTAGTTTTGTGCAATGGGAACACATGAAAGTTTTACACCCCCATTGGTAGCCCACGAGAGCCTGAGAATTCCAGCGACATCAGCGCACGATGAGCGCTAATTTTCAGAGGCAGGCAGCCCATTCTCAGTCACGCAACAGATTGTCAGCCAAACTACTGTATCAGATATTGTTTTAGAGTGACTGTACGCAGGAATAATGGCAAGTAGGCATGTAACTTATTTTATCTTTAGTACTATGGAGATGTTTCTCTCATAATCTGTATTGTAATTTAATACTACATGTTCAATTGCTTGTTTTAACACTTGTACTGCTGAACACTAGCTGACAAATAAAGGGGAGTCACCCAGAACATAAGATCAGATGTCAGTGTTACTTCATAGACGTACCCATCAAAGTCAGGTATGCAAATGATAATTTACAATGCTTCGTGACACATAGAACGGCCACCAGGGTGTGTTTGTGTGTAGGGAGGGTATATAAGGGACGTCAACAGTCACAGATGTTGAGTAAACGTTGTGGAAGACACTGAGATGCCGCGTTCTCCTGTGAGACAGGGTTATCAGCAACTGAGTTTGGAAGGGGCTTCATTGTGGGTCTCCATTTGGTCAGCTGATAGAATCGTCCAGTATCCAGATCTATGAGGCGTTAGAACGTGACAGTGGCCTGATGTTGGACTGCTTGGGAACATGAGGGCAATCACAGTGGTCGGAAGCGTTCCAGTCGACCACATTTCATCACCACAAGAGAGGATCGCAGCGCTGTGCACCACGCACACCCTAACCCCCTCACATCTGAGCCTGCCGTTCGAGAAAATCTACATCTACAGATACATATATACTCCGCTAGCTACAAAGCGATGTGTGGCGGAGGCCACAATTCGCGCCAAAGTCATATTTCCCTCCCTCTGTTCCACTCGCGGATCGCGCGAGGGAAAAACGACTGTCTGAACGACTCAGTACATTCTCTTATTTACCTGATCTTTGAATGGTGATCAATGCTCGATTTGAAAGTTGGTGATAATAATATATGCTCTACATCCTCGGTGAAGATCGGATTTCGGAATTTAGTGAGAAGCCCCTTCTGTTTAGTGCACCGTCTATCTAGAAGTGTGTCCCACTTCAACCTTTCTATGAGAGTTGTAACGCTCTGGTGATGACTAATGTACAAGTCACGAATCTTGCCGCTCTTCTTTGGACCTTCTCTATCTCTTGAATCAACCCAACTGGTAAGGGTCCCATACAGACGAACAATACACCAAGACTGGACGAACTAACGTATTGTAAGCTATTTCCGTTGTTGAAGGACTGCATCGCTTCAGGATTCTACCAATAAACCACAATCTAGAGTTAGCCTTACCAGTTACTTGTGTAATCTGATCATTCCATTTGAGATCATTTCGAATAGTCACACCCAGACACTTGACGGACTTTGCCGCTTCCAAAGACTGGGCATTTATTTTGTACTCGTACATTAATGGGGATTTTCGCCTTGTTATACGCAGTAGGTTACACTTACTAATATTGAGAGATAACTGCCAGTCATTACACCACGCATTTATTTTCTGAAAATCCTCATTGATTTGTTCACAACTTTCGTGTGATACTACTTTCCTTTAGACTACAGCATCCTCGGCAAACAGTTTACTGTCGCTGTCTATACCATCAACCAGATCGTTTATGTAAATCGTAAAAAGCAGAGGACCTATTACGCTGCCCTTTGGCACACCTGAAGTTACGCTTGTTTCTGTTGAAGTCACACCGTTCAGGATGACATATTGCTCCATGTCTGTTAGAAAACTTGTCATCGGATAGACCGTAAGCGCGCACTTTTTGTAGCAAGCGACAATGCGGAACTGAGTCAAACGCCTTTCGAAAGTCGAGAAATATGGCATCAACCTGGGAGCCGGTATCTAGAGCCTGTAGTATACCAAGCACAAAAAGGGCCAGCTGTGTCTCGCAAGACCGCTGTTTCTAAAACCGTGTTGGTTTCTGCAGATGAGCTTCTCAGAGTCTAGAAAGGTCATTATGTCTGAACAAAAATTGTGTTCCATGATTCTACAACAGATCGATGTCAGTGAAATTGGCCTGTAATTGTTTGCATCCGATTTTCTATCATTTTTCTAGATTGCTATGACCTGGGCCTTCCTTCAGTCCCGTGGAACTTTCTGCTGTTCCAATGATCTCTGATAGATGATGGATAAGAATGGTGCTATATTTGTAGCACAGTCAACATACAATCTTACGGGGATACCGTCTAGGCCAGATGCTTTCCTGGCGTCTAAGAATCTTAACTGTTTTAAATCCTAGATACACTCAACACTATGTCAGCCATCCTTCGTTTGTTCGGTAATTGAAAGAGGGAATGGTGCTGCAGTCCTCTACCGTAAACGAGTTTTTGAAAGCTGGTTTTAGAATTTCGGCCTTCTGTTTATCATCATCAGTTACGGACTCTGTGCGTCATCCCACAGCAATAGTCTGAGACTAACAGCAGCCGGACTAGCGAATCACCGCCCTGTTCGTAGGCTGTATTTACACCACAACTCAAACGCCTGCATTTGAAATTGAAGCGTGAACTGCTGATGAATTGCGTCGCGTTGTGTTCAGAGACGAATCGCTGTTGTGCAGTACCACAGTCGATCATCGTTGGCAAGTAGGGTCGCGATCCGGGGAGACATCCCCTTCACCCAGTACTTGGGAGAGCTACAGGTGTGTTACTCCTGGCGTGATGGTGTGAGCAGCCATCGGGTTGGACCTCAGGTCAGGTTGGTAGTGATTGTGCGGACTCTGACGTCACCGTGGTACTTCACGGACATCGTGCATCCACATGTGTTACCTCTCATGGGGCAGTGTCATTTTTCAACACGGCAGTGATCGTCCCTCGTCATCACACGATTCGTGTCTCTATGAACAGTTCGCGCCATGTTCAGATACTCCCACAGCCAGCAAGATCGCCACATCTCTCCATGACACAACATGTCTGCCACCAGCTTGGTCGTCAACTCCGTCCCGTGCCGGTAGACGTGCTATCAGGGACCAATTACAACATTTTGTGCGCTAACTTGCCTCGGGAGAGGGTACAACGGGTCTATGAAGCCCTTCTCAACCCAAACGATGAATATATCCAGACGAGAGGGGGTGCAACGTCATATCGATAAGAGGGCTCATACTGCCAAGTTTTTGTAGATTTGACGCGACTTTGTAAACAGTGAAATACCATCAAATACATTCAGAACCCGACTTTTCGTTTTCTGATTCACTTCTGGATGCTCCACAATTTTTTCAGGAAGAGTTTCTGAATATAAACTATTTTTCTCTATTTTTATAGAATTTAAAAACAGCAATGGAGTGATTGAAGCCGGCAGAGAGCGACTAGTCCAATCATTTTATCAAAGTATTAATATCTCATTGTACTAATGTTTTTCTTTCCCTGATTTTATGAGTGGCATACTTTTCTTTCGATATTACTTATGGCTATAGAATAGGTACTACTCTTTGAATACTGTGTCTCTGTGCACATCATCATTTTTGTTGGTTATGCTAGTCAATGAATTAACAATCCAAATCCTAAGCCATAACATAAGTACACTACTGGCCATTAAAATTGCTACACCACGAAGATGACGTGCTACAGACGCTAAATTTAACCGACAGGAAGAGGATGCTGTGATATGCAAATGATTAGCTTTTCAGAGCATTCACATAAGGTTGGCGCCGGTGGCGTCACCTACAACGTACTGACATGAGGAAATTTCCAACCGATTTCTCACACACAAACTGCAGTTGACCGGCGTTGTCTGGTGAAACGTTATTGTGATGCCTAGTATAAGGAGGAGAATGCGTACCATCACGTTTCCGACTTCGATAAATGTCGGATTGTAGCCTATCGCGATTGCGGTTTATCGTATCGCGACATTGCTGCTCGCGTTGGTCGAGATCCAATGACTGTTAGCAGAATATGGAATCGGTGGGTTCAGGAGGGTAATACGGAACGCCGTGCTGGATCCCAACAGCCTCGTATCACTAGCAGTCGAGATGACAGGCATCTTATCCGCATGGCTGTAACGGATCGTGCAACCACGTCTCGATCCCTGAGCCAACAGATGGGGACGTTTGCAAGACAACAATCATCTGCACGAACAGTTCGAAGACGTTTGCAGCAGCATAGACTATTAGATCGGAGACCATGGCTGCGGTTACCCTTGACGCTGCATCCCAGGCAGGAGCGCCTGCGATGGTGTACTCAACGACGAACCTGGGTGCACGAATGCCAAAACGTCATTGTTTCGGATGAATCCAGGTTCTATTTACAGTATCATGATAGTCGCATCCGTGTTTGGCGACATCGCGGTGAACGCACATTCGAAGCGTGTATTCGTCATCGCCGTATTGGCATATCACCCAGCGTGATGGTAGGGGGTGCCATTGGTTACACGTCTCGGTCACCTTTTGTTCGCATTGACTACCCTCTGAACAGTGGACGTTGCATTTCAGATGTGTTGCGACCCGTTTCTCTACCCTACATTCGATCTCTGCGAAACCCTACATTTCAGCAGGATAATGCACGACCTCATGTTGCAGGTCCTGTACGGCCCTTTCTGGATACAGAAAATGTTCGACTGCTGCCGTCGCAAGCACATTGACAAGATGTCTCACCAATTAAAAACGTCTGGTCAATGGTGGCCGAGCAACTGGCTCGTCACAATGCGCGAGACACTACTCTTGTTGATCTGCGGTATCCTGTTGCAGCTGAATGGGCAGCTGTACCTGTACACGCTATACAAGCTCTATTTGACTCAACGCCCTGGCGTATCAAGGCCGTTATTACGACCAGAGTTGGTTGTTCTGGGTACTGATTTTTCATTATCTATGCACAAAAATTGCGTGAAAACGTAATCACATGTCAGTTCTAGTATAATATATTTGTCCAATGAATTCCCGTTTATCATCTGCGTTTCTTCTTGGTGTAGCAATTTTAATGGCCAGTAGTGTAATTGGTGAAACAAGTGGCAAAACTTTTTTCCAATAACTAGGAACGTGATTCGCTGTAATAGATGCAAAATGTTAGAAATGGGAACTGTTGGTGCGTTCTGTTACACGAGTCGCGGATTGCGGCATCGAGACCAGGGAGGCAGCCACGCAGGGTCGACAACGGAAGTGGCGCCAGCAGCGGAACGCCGGCTGCAGCCTCCTCGCGGGACCAGCGGGTCGTCGACCCCGAGGACCTGGCACCGGAACAGCACGGAACATCGCGAGGTGCCGTATCACTGTACAAAGGGGCAACACACAGAAACGACGGCGAGCTTTCGGTGACACTATGTAAATGGAGGAAACAACAGTGGAAGTGGCAGACCGGCTGACCCACGTCGTTTAATGCCAAGCAAGCTGAAACGCACCACGAAGGAATTATTCCAATGGGACGGAAACCGGTAAATGTGATGTACATGTACAGACGAACAAGAGATTTCAATCCGAGAAAAATTGGATGATTTATTCAAGAGAAACAAAAAATGGCTGTGAGCACTATGCGACTCAACATCTGAGGTCATCAGTCCCCGAGAACTTAGAACTACTTAAACATAACTAACTTAAGGACATTACACACATCCATGCCCGAGGCAGGATTCGAACCTGCGACTGTAACGGTCGCGCGGTTCCAGACTGAAGCGCCTAGAACCGCCCGGCCAAGAGAAAGAGCTTCACAAAATGAGCAAGTCAATAACGTGTTCGTCTGTCTCTGGCCTTTCTGCAGGCAGTTATTCGCCTTGGAACTGATTCACAGAGTTATTGGATACTCTCATGAGGGATATCGTGCCAAATTCTATCCAACTGGCGCGTCAGAACGTCCAAATCCCGAGCTGGTTGGAGGACTCTGCCCAGAATACTCCGAACGTTTTCAGTTGGGTAGAGATCCGGCGACCTTTCTGGCCAACGTAGGTTTTGGCAAGCACAAAGACAAGCAGTAGAAATTCTCGCCGTGTGCTGGCGGGCATTATCTCTATACAAAATTTACCCAAGATGGCTTGCCGTGATGGGCAATAAAAGAGGGCTTAGAACGTCGCCGAAGGACCGCTGTGCTGTAAGGGTGTCGCGAATGAAAACAAAACGGGTTCTGCTTTGAAAGGAAATGGCACCCTAAACCATCACTCCTGGTTGTCGGCCCGTATGGTGGGCTACATTCAGGTTGGCCTCACACAGCTGTCCGGGGCGCTTCGGGTACGCCTTTTCTGGTCATCTGTGCGCAGTTCGAAGCGGTACTCATCACTGAAGACAATGAAATGCCTGCTCAAAGACGCTTCCGGAGACTCCCCGGACGGCGGGGTCTACCAACCCCATTTTCGCCCGCCAACGGTACGACAACCAGGAGTGATGATTTAGGGTGTAACCTCCCCCAGTAAAATAATATGAACAATATTCACATTTAGTGTAACCTCTCAACAGTAAAAGTTCCGAAACCTCCCAACAGTAAAAAATATAACCATAACATTGACATTTAGCGTAACCTACCAATAATACAATGTGACTAACCTCTCAATAAAATTGTCGCTCACTTATAACCTTTCAATAATAACTGTGAATTTAAACTGGTAAATTTAGGACATCAGCAGTGCTGCGTCATGGCCCTGAAAATTAATTCTGAATAAATAGAAAAATCTTACCTCAATTAGGTTGCCGGATAACGTGTATATATCTGCTCCTATAAGAAATTTTTCTGGCGCAGCTCTGTGCAATGCTGCCCGATAGATTTGCCATGTATAAAAAGAAACAACTGATTTTTCCTTTCAATAATCGGGATGACCAAGGATTGGAGAAATTAGTAAATTCTTTAAATTGAAATGAATGATTGCCAAAAGTTACTTTTAATGAGAAAGATTATTATTAAGAGACTTTTTAAACATTTACATGGGACTTGATATAACAATACTACATATGCGCGAGGCTGCATTTACCTTCTACTATAACGTTCAGGCTCCGCCATCGCTCCACCACGACCGGCCCAGCCAACACGATACACCAGACTCTCGCTAGCAACTGCTTACTGCTACTCAGTTCCTACTGGAGTCAACACTGCTCTTTGGTCTCAGATTCTCTTACAGCTTACATATCGCAGGCAGCGCATGAGCAATCCATCGATACGACTTGCTGCTGCAGCTGCTTATCCAACGGCGGTAGGGAGCACACCATGGGTACACATCCAATAGGACTCACGGGCGGGCTTTGGATGTCGATAGAAAGCAACGATGAATGCTTGATGCTTGTAGGGAGGTGGGGGCGGCAGTTTCAAACGCGGCGCTGGACTCTCACACCAACTGACGTCACTCAGTCCCGCGGCGAGCTGGAGCTGCTATGAGCTGCCCAATCACCTTCCACACACGGTTCGATTCGGCCCTCTCTGATAGGTGCCAGAGGCCGCATTTATGGCTATATAAGCGGAAAACCTCGCCAGCCTGAGGTTGCCTGGATCTCTGTCTCAGCTAAACTCTTTTGCCCCTTGAAATCCTGCACTCGGCCTCGCCTTCCGCATCGATCTAACTTCCCCAACTCGCATCCTGTACCACTTCGTCCAGTTCCCACGCCGTCTTCTCTTCCTAGAGCACTTCAGATACGATACATGAATCGCAGAACCCAGTCCCAGGACCCAATTTCCCATCCACTAATCACCAATCCAGGTACCTTGCTGCGTCACTAGATCCATATTCCACTTTCCATGCACCTCCATGCCTTATCCATCCTCTCACGCAGGAATTTTAACCGATTCCCAGCTCCAGCCTGAAATACGTCCCGAGATATACCCCTCATTCCACCCTAATCACAGTGCTCCATCTCAAACAATCCTCCCATTTTCTGCTTCCCCCTTCATCCCTTTTGCTGACTTCTAGTCGCTACCTGCGGTTCTGCAGGACCTCACAGTCATATTCATCATCGCACCTTCATCGTCACAATTGTTTAGTGTGTCAGCTCGCATCACCGTCACCCTATGGCATCATTCACATTCAAGAGTGACTGTATTTTAACTGTAATATAAAATCGTCCAACAAGTTTTAAAAACCATTAATATTTTCATTTATATGTACTTAACAAATCCTCCTTTATCGTCACTTGTTTTTATGTAAAAATCATCAGTATCATCCACCTACGTAATTTTTACAAAATCGTTTGTTATTGTTTCATATATATTTTAAAAAGAAACCATCATATTCGTGGGTCATCACCGGAAATAATTAACACCCCATTTTTTCTCATCATGCCAGTATTACTTCTTATGTGCATTCCTTTTGATAAAATTTGAAAACATAATTTTATTTTGCAAGGAAATGGTTTATTTTGAACGTTTTGCTCTTTGCCTAATCTTTTCAATTGTATAAAAACTCATTCTGAATGCAGGAGGACTCTACATTGTTCAGAGATCCCAACCAGCATCGTGAATAAATGTCATGTTTTCTGCAGGTAGTGCGTTCTTTAACGTCAATCAATTCATTCCTCCCAGAACGTTAATAATGATATCCATCTTTCATTATTTACGGCACTGATCACTGGCCAATTTCCCATTATACACTTTCAGAACACAGGGTGATCTATTGTTGATTTGGAGGCCACAACAAGACCCGTCGACATTTATGCAACCAGTTATTCAGAAAAAGCTAAAATATTAAAATATAAGTTCAGTGGTTGGGTTTGTATCAATAACGTATGATGTCATGTGAACACTGAAAATGAAATGATCGTGTGGCATTGATGGCCAGGAGGTCCCGCCCGGGAAGTTCGGCTGCTGGGTTGCAATTTCTATTCCAGGTGACGCCACATTGGGCGACTTGATTGTCGGTGACGATGAGATGATGATGAGGAGAACACAACACGCAGTCCATGAGCGGAGAAAATCTCCAACCTGGCAGGGAATCGAACTAGGGGTCGCTGCATGGAAGGCAAGTAAGTTACTACATAGCTAAACAGGAGGACATATGCACACTATCCTAGAGTGAAGATTTTTTCGTTTTTTATATAATTAAAATTTTGCAAATGACTGTATAAACGAATTTTATAATGAAGGCCAAGGATTATATGAAAATGTTGAATAATGTTGTATTAAGAAAAGAAAACGGTTGATCCCTGTATATGGTGAACCGATAGCACAGATGAAGTAATGGTAGGCAGGGAAGAGCCGGGGGAAAATCTCTCCGTGGTAGTGAGGTACAAAGATGGCAAAGGAATAAGTGGAAAGCAAGGAGTGAGTACAGAAACAGTGAGACAGGAGCTGTCAAGATAACTCGCCGTCAGAGAGAGACAGAGTTGGTGCAAGCAGATTGACGGAAAGGTCTCGAATGGAAGTCATTACTGGCTTAAAAGCACAACAAGTAGACGAACTGTGTTCCAATAACAACTGAGATGAAGAGCTGAAATCCGTTCCTAGAAAAGTCCTGAGTGTGAGCCTTAAACAGAAAGAGGCTGCATGGAACATGTAAATGAAAATGTCCGACTCATATCCTCGCCTTCCCCCTCCAGGCACTGTCTAACTTAGTTTTGTAAATTCATGGATCAGTATTTGTGCATGTGATGCTCCAGATATGTGTGTACTCAGTGATAAATCTATTTCACATTGCTGGCACAGATTCTGACTCCATATCCTAAATCTTTTACTTCAGAATTATATCACTGAATAACGGTGGAACACTACCAGAAACTACTCTCACATCTGTAATTTATGTTCAGTATATGTAAGAAAATTCAAACCACTCTTAGGCGAAATGGAGGACTACAACTGCATATTCAATTTTTAATGATTCCAAGTTAACTTGTGGTGGTTTTAAAAATTATAAGCAATTGTCCATCCTGGATTGGCGACGTTTGTTAAAATTGCCACAGTATACGTGAATTTCCTGTATTACCAGACTGAACCACACTGTTCCTGCACTCCTCCATATTCATACTGATATTGCTCTTTAAATGTCGTTTATTCGATAATGATATTAAGGAAATCTCTCTGGTATCCATTTATTTCCACATGTACAAAATTCAGTCCATAGCTTATTCGAAATTTAGGCATCATTTTGACATACAACCGTTTTTATCAAAACTGCAACGCAACATAAACAGACTCCATTAAACTGATACACCCATCTAATACAAATTAATTTCAATCGAGAAATGAAAGTACTGGTACTGAGAAAGTTAATGTCAATGATTGCCTTACATAATTTGTAAAATTCCTTGTTCATTTCTTCTTCTGGAAGGTTACGTAGATGAATAGTTCGAGTCTTACTGAACGCATGTTGAGCCAAACCTAGCAGAGCAAAGACGAGAGGGCCAGTATTGGGCCATTAGTTCCGAGGGGCCTACAGGCCTTTTCAAAAGGCAAGTCGATAACGGTTAAGCTCAGTGTATTGTGCGAGAGCAGGGCCAGCCAGACAAATGCCGTCTACAGTTTCTCGGATGGCGAGAGTGCTTGAGTCCTAAGCAACGGGAGGCCATTGAACAATTAAAGAGTGTTCTTAGTATAGTGAATCGTGCAGCGTCCAGCGTCGCCATTTTTCCCCACAAACTGGCAGTGACAGGGTGTGCAATTTCATAATGAACTAAGTCCTGCAGGAGTACCATATTCTGGCAATCACTGCACAAGAAACAGCACAGAGATAATATCCACGAGGTGGAGAGAGAAGAGGCAATGCTGCACCTTTGTGCTTCGGAGCATGGTACCAACAGCCATCAGGCTGGTGCCAGGGAAATTGATGTTGTTGGCTCTTGGCAAGGAACAGTAAGAGCAGCTACCACTGGATAACACATGAATTCTGGGTTTGGGGATCGGAGCTCACCTGTGAATATGTGGAGGAGGCCTGGTTGGCTAGAACAGGAAAAAGGACAGATACTAGAAGTCAGATGCTGTCTCATTCTGAGCTCCAGCACTCAAAATCTCCACCGTTGGTTCGCTATATCAAAACTGAGTTTGGAAAGGAGACTGCTGCCTTATTATAAAGCATCTGGTTCGTCAGTATTTGGAAGAACCACTGACACTGAGATGAAAATCATGCAAAGGAACACTCTCGCCAAGCGAGAGTCAAAATTCAGTTCTATCTGGGAGTGTTCAGTAGAGAGCAGCTTATCCAGGACCTGAGAGAAAGACTTCGATTCCTGAAGTTCGCTTATTAGCAATCATTGGTTCAATATGCGCTCAGCAAAAGTAGTATGTGCTTGCTTGATTGTTCCTGTTCTTCTTTCCGGAAGGAAAGCGATCGCCAATTTGTCTATTAAAGCTTTCTTGTATGAATGTATGTGGGCTCCAGTGTAAGCAGTCAGGATCTTATACGATCTGCAACGGGCGAGCTGTGTCCTGCAGACGTGCGTCATGACCATATGGCGTGGCTGCAGCCTGTGAAAGTAGCGGAGAGGCGCTTACAGAATAGTTATATTCTCTGGAACTATAAAAATTAATAACTGATCTGGAAATAGCCTGAGGAACTTCATATTACGTACATAACCCATAACCTTCTGTTGTGTAAAGAAATAAGTCAATAACTGTCATAATTTGGAAGTTACAAAAAAAAGGTCAGTAAAAAAGTAACTATCCGATACTTAAAAATCGTAATTTTGCTGCAGTAATAACTTTAAGAATTTCAGGTAGATATTTATGTTTTGTGTTAGGGTGAGTGTGAAAGAGAGTACTTGTGTGAGTGTACATGGGACATACGCCAATATTAAATTTTCAGTTTGTAATTCTCTGTAGGAACTTGCAAGTTTTGTATCGTGGGAACGAATCCACCAATGGTTCCCCTACTGGTGGATGACGGATGTCCAAGCTTGTTTGAATATGTAAGAGACAGCCAGAACGTTCGTGACTATATAGTTAAATTCCACACGTCAAGTACAGCTTAAAGTTTATTTCATTTTATTTGTTTAACAAGAGAGTTTTGAGTTGCTTATTTTAATGACGTCAATGAGCTGAGAGCAGTGGTTGGGTCTGGCTAGATTTTGGCGCGAGCCGCGCCCTGAAAGTCAGTTCTGATTGGCCGTAATTCTGTACAGCCAATAAAAAGGGAGACGGTCTGCTACCTAACGCATGAGAAAGAGGTGCTTGTAGAGGCAGAGAGAAGAAGGAAGTGGTGGACCAGCTTTCGAAGGAGCCGGTCATGCTGAAAGTGTCCGAACGCATTATGTGTAAAATGAAGCGATATTTTGACTTCCGCGTTTCGATACAGTGATAAAGGTAGCTGGTGTTTACCTTTAACTATTTGTGACATTTTAAGAGTCGAGAAATATTTTGTTCTGGAGAAAACCGCGTGTGTAAACTTTGAACTAAAAGCGTGGCGGTACTAAGTATTTTTTTTTACTGAGTATTTATGGCGAGCAAAAACTTTATTTAAAGACGACCACTGAATGCCAAGTGCAAAAGTAAATAACAGTTTATTGACTGTGTTACTCTCGTAAATGACTTCGGAATTGGATAGGAAAAGTTCTGGCTGTAAGAGTGTGACGAGGACTATGAACAGGAACTTTAATGATCTGAAAACATGTGGGCTGATGATCTTAATTAATAGCAATAAAAAAAATCCTAATGCACTAATGCAAGTTTAAAAGGACCTTTGAACTTAGAAATTTGAACAGCAACCCTTTTCCAATTAATTCCTTAGAGTTCGTAAGACTATTTTCAGCTTTTTGTACCTATAGCGGCCTCCGACGTTTAGTTATGAAATCTCAGTTTCTTCAACGCTGCTTTTCTGAGATCTCTTAAGTAGCTGCAGTCAGGAGTTACGTGTGCAGATCTGCATCAGTATCGAGGAAGGTGGACAATTTATGTTGCAGAACCGCCGTCGAAGTGCGAAAGAGCGCGTTACGTCGCAACGTGACAGTAAATATTTCAAACCTTTATTTGAAATGTACCAATTTCTACACAATATGACTTGTAGAATCGGGTAAAAATAATGAAAAAATTCTTATGGTGATAGTATGTTCAGAAAGTCACGAGAATGATCGTACTACTCAAAAAAGAAACACATGTGAGATCCAGCTGGGACTTCATGCATTTGTTTGGAAAGCTTCTATTCGTTAAATGAATCTAAAATAATGCATAAACTACCTCGAACTACAGATATGTAGGATAACATATATTTATCTCGGAGACTCATGGCTTTGTCTTCTCGTTGAAGTTTCAAATTATCTCTTGCGCTATGGTGGCTATAATATGAAACAAAACAACTGCCAACCCCGAAGTCGGGAACTTGCACAGTCGTTGCAGCCCAGAGTGATGCAGGAAAATGATGTAGTTGAGCCACAATAAATTTAAAACCGAACCTGCATGATCATGCGCCCCTGGGTGGAAAGATTTAATAGCAGCAATCACTTTTTGGTTTCCATGAACTTAGTTGCTTTCCCAAATATTGTGCCGATTCTAATTTTTTCATCCGAGATCCTTTATCAGATCTTTGCTTAGATGTTAATACTTGAATTCAGTTGTAACCTGTGTTCATATTTCATGAACGTAACTGATCTTTGTCATCTGTTCACTTTGTGTTACTTTGAAGTCTACTAGAACACAAAATAAATATTGATTCATAATGGTCACTTGTTTCAGTCTGTAGTTTGAACAACTCCCTATTTTTATAATCTTTTTGGGTTACAGCACCCATGTTTCATGTATGTTAGGATCATCCCAATTTCATTAATTTAATTTTTAAGTTATCTATTGAGTGACACCTGTAATTAAATTTATATAATCCTATCGAACATCCACAATGATATTGCGATTGCTCAGATGTAATCTCATAGCCTTGCCAGGATTATGATCATGTGTGGCCTCCTGATTTAGTAGCAAGAACTTTATGAATTGTCTACTAAATTTTTGCGTTGTTTGTGGTCAGCACAGTGAGTAAAGAATCAATATTGCTCTCTTAGTGGTCACTGAAACATCAAACATAAAATACCATTAAGTTGCTGGTGCGTAACTAGCCTATGTATTTTCTTTCAGCAAGAAGAGATGGTCAAACTCAGTGGACAGCTGTTCTAACTCGGAAAGACTGATGTCAATGATACACAGTCACAAGATACTCTTGACACGTTGCTAGACCTGAGTAAACTGCATACACAATCATTAAGACTCAGCTTGCCTGACGTATCGCCAAAGGGCACAGGGAAGTTACTTTAGGTGAGCGTAGGTGCCAACAAGTCAAATAATATATATGTGTGATAGACCTCTTGGTAGAGAATGACAAATTAGCTACGTCATATTGTTTTGTATGGAGGAGCATAGTACATGTGTATGAAGTACAAGGATCCTTTTTATTTATTTATTTATTTATTTATGCATTTATTTTACCTGGCAAGATTAGGGCCTTCAGGCCCTCTCTTACACCTAACCAGGCATACTCAGGTTGAACGAGTTAGTTTCTACTTAACATTAAGGACATATAGCCTATTATGCAGTATTGATGTTAAAGAAAAAAATAGATATTATAACAGTAGTACAATGATAATTATAACAATAAAAAATAATTATAACAATCAATAATAATAATAATAATAATAGTAATAATAATAATAATAATAGTAATAATAATAATAATAATGACTATGTATATGAAAGTAAACATACTTTTCTTTTCTGAATGTCAGTCCCATTGTTAGTTGGGAATTTTCTCGTTATGTTCTTGCAGCTTGTGAGTTATTCTCATCGAGCAGAGACATAAGACGATAGAATGGGGTGAAAGAGATATATAAGAGGTAGATAGGTTAGAGGAAGAGAAATAGAACGGTAAAATTCGAAGCTGTGATGGAGAGGAGAAAGAAAGAGATGGGAGGGGCACAAGAATGGTGGTTATACCGTCCCTAATATGTAAGCTTTGAGTTCCCTCTTGAATGTTGAGTAGTTCTGGATAAGACGCAGATCACAGGGGAGCGCGTTCCATAGTCGTATGGCTGAGACGGAGAATGACACGGAGAAAGATTTTGTGTTATGTAAAGGTACAGCCAAGATGATAGACGTATCCGATCTGGTGTTGCGATTGTGGAATGATGATAGGTGTTTAATGTGAGAAGATAAGTATTGGGGGCACCAGTGGCTAAGAAATCGATGAAGTAAGCACATCGTGTGGAGATCGCGTGCCGTATGTGGGCGTATCCAACCTAGCTGGGAGTATGAAGGACTGATATGATCATACAACCGAATATTGCACACGTATCTAACGCAAGCATTCATCACTAGCTCGAGGCATCTAGAATTTTCACTATTTGTGCCGTGTTGAACTACATCGCAGTAGTAAAGATTAGGCAAGACTAGTGTTTGGACTAATTTTTGTTTAACATGGGTTGGAAATATTTTTCTAAACTTTTGAATTGCATGTAGGGAGGAGAGCGATTTCCGGCAAGCTGTGACTGTTTGTTCTTCCCAGTTTAGGTGTTCATCCAAGATTATTCCAAGGTCTTTTACTGTTTTTTGGTATGGTAGTTGGGTACCATTGAGGAGTATTTTAGGGACTGTTTCGCGAAAGTACCGGCTGATTAACTTTGGATGAGATATAAGTATGACCTGGGATTTCTTGGGGTTTAGTTTCAGACCTAGGTTCTGTGCCCATCGAGAAACAGAACAAAGATCTGCGTTCATACTCGCTACTGCGCCAGCAATGTTTTTGGGGCTTGCACTTATGTACAGTTGGATGTCGTCGGCATAAAGATGGTAGTTGCAGGAGTGAATCACTGAAGAAATATCATTAATGTACAGTGAGAAGAGTAGTGGACCAAGGACGGAGCCTTGGGGAACTCCAGAGCGCACGCTTTTCCATGATGACTTTTCCGACCCACAAATGACTTGTTGACTTCTGTTTTTGAGGTAGCTGTCGAACCATTGTATTGCGCTGTTTGAGAAATTCAGCTGTTTCATTTTAATTAGTAATATATCGAAGTCAACTGTGTCAAAAGCCTTGCTAAAGTCAAGCAGTGTTAGGATAGTAGCTTCACGTCTGTCCATAGCATGTTTAATGTCATCAGTTACTTTGATTAATGCGGTTGCTGTACTATGGTGCTTTCGAAAGCCTGACTGATATTCGTCATGGATGTTATGAGTTTTGAGGTAATCCGTCAGTTGTTCATGGACGATGTGCTCTAGGGCTTTAGAAATTGCAGGTAGTATGCTGATCGGCCTGTAGTCACCTGGCGACTTAGGGTTGTCAGTCTTGGGTATAGGCTTAATTAAACTTTGCTTCCACTCAGTAGGATATGTACTACTGACAAGAGACAGGTTGAAGATGTCTGTGATAACTGGAATAATAGTGTCTACGACGTTCTTAATCATGCCAATGCTCACTCCATCATTTCCTACTGCCTCGGAAGAGATTCTCATAATTGCCTTGTGTACTGTGCCGGTAGTGACATGTTTTAGGAAAAACTTGTCTCTCGAGAGATTGATATCTTGGGGCTGGTAATTTGTCGCTGCGTGGCAGTTTGCAGCTGTTGAGAAGAAATCGTTTAATTCTTCTGCAGACGCTTGATAAACAGCGTCAGATCTTCGCTTCCCTATACCGAAACTGCGCAGCTTTTTCCACAGTGCAGCAGGTTTTGATATGCCGCATACGACAGAGCGGGCATGTCTGATTTTGGCATTCCTCACGCTTTGCTTGGTTCTGTTTCGGAGTTTCCTATAAGCTTCGTACGCCTCGGGAGTTGGGTTACGCTTGAAGGCCCTATGTGCAGCATCACGTTTATTCATTAACTGACGTAATGCAGTGGTGAGCCACGGAGCGGGAGCTCTCTTTACCTTAACAGTGCGTTGAGGAGCATGTTTATCATACAGTGCAATAATTTTGCGACATAATTGCCGAATTTTTTCGTCTAAAGTCGGTTCATCGTTTATATCATGCCAAGGAATGTCTGAGCAATCCTTTTGAAGAGCGTCATGGTTAACATTTTTTAAGTTTCTGTAGG
Source organism: Schistocerca gregaria (assembly GCF_023897955.1). Classification (NCBI taxonomy): domain Eukaryota; kingdom Metazoa; phylum Arthropoda; class Insecta; order Orthoptera; family Acrididae; genus Schistocerca; species Schistocerca gregaria. The sequence goes on from NC_064923.1 coordinate 657,530,042, forward strand.
TTACCAGGTGAGATTTTTCTTTGGTAGTATGCATTGAGTAATTTAAAAATATCACGTCATGAGCAGAGAGTCCCGGAGCGGAAGTCTGATTGGCGCGGATTATTTTATCTGGTCGCTTTGTTGCTATTATAGAACCGATTTGTAATGGAGTAGGAGAAACTTTATTCGTAAAAGTGAATTGTTTCACGAACTACAACATGCACATGTTTTCACTTTTCAACATGTCACAATAAACATTGAAACATTTCTTTAGTTTTGGCACCAGCTTTTGGATCCCAGCAGCAAAGAACTCTGCCACCTGACCGTTAAACCAGTTGCTAACAGTTTCTTTCAACAAGTCATCATTTGTCAGTAACAATGTGAAAAACTACTGATACTGAAACTTATGGGAATTTCTGATGCAGCTCCTCAATAGTGAAGCGCCTGTTTTGGCGAAATGCCTCATCAACATTTTGTATCAAGTTTACATTCATGACAGTAGGCAGTCCAGATACTTCCTAATCATGAACATTTGTCCTTCCTTCATTAAGCAGCCTACACCACTTATGCACATTTCCATCATTAATTACACCTGTGCCATAAAGTTCAACAAGCTGCCAGTGAATATCAGCAGGGCTAGCTAGGTTTGCATTTAAGAACCGAATAACTGAGTGACTTCACAACCGACGGTATTGCGATTGACATTGCAACAAACGAAGCAGTATAACCATACAACCAACACCAGCAGAGGTGAGAACTGTAATGGGGCATTTTGAGAGACTGGCCAAGAGTGGCCAACTGTGAATGGACGTCACATGACAGGATGCACGGACACGATGCACTATCGTTTCTTGTTTTAAAAATGATCCTCGTAGATGGATAACATATGGCTTGTATTACCGTGGGTCATTTTAGTGCTGATGAAGTGGTTTTGGCGAAAGGCTTGTTACGAACTTCCAGCAGGCTGGAGTAGCTGTGGGTCAGCAAATTCTGCTAGTCAGTACAATGAAAAACCAGTCAAGGATTGCAAATATTACTTTTCTTATTCACTTGATAACTAGTTTTGGGACGAGATCCATTTTCAGACCATCATAACATAGTCAAAAATTGTACATCTACATTTACACTCCGCAAGCCACCCAACGGTGTGTGGCGGAGGGCACTTTACGTGCCACTGTCATTACCTCCCTTTTCTGTTCCAGTCGCGTATGGTTCGCGGGAAGAACGACTGTCTGAAAGCCTCCGTGCGCGCTCGAATCTCTCTAATTTTACACTCGTGATCTCCTCTGGAGCTATAAGTAGGGGGAAGCAATATATTCGATACTTCATCCAGAAACGCACCCTCTCGAAACCTGGCGAGCAAGTTACAACGTGATGCAGAGCGCCTCTCTTGCAGAGTCTGCCACTTGAGTTTGCTAAACATCTCCGCAACGCTTCACGGTTACCAAATAACCCTGTGACGAAACGCGCCGCTCTTCTTTGGATCTTCTCTATCTCCTCCGTCAACCCGACCTGGTACGGATCCCACACTGATGAGCAATACTCAAGTATAGGTCGAACGAGTGTTTTGTAAGCCACCTCCTTTGTTGATGGACTACATTTTCTAAGGACTCTCCCAATGAATCTCAACCTGGTACCCGCCTTACCAACAATTAATTTTATATGATCATTCCACTTCAAATCGTTCCGCACCCATACTCCCAGATATTTTACAGAAGTAACTGTTACCAGTGTTTGTTCCGCTATCATATAATCATGCAATAAAGAATCCTTCTTTCTATGTATTCGCAATACATTACATTTACTTCCAAAGGTATGAAAACCATGTGAAAAACGTGCAACGAACCGTTACTGTGCATACAGATATGTGCCACTTCGGATTGATTTTTTGTTGTATTGTGAGGGTTGTTAGTTGTCAGTTTGGATGCGATTAACACAAACGATTTCTACATGTCAACTATGGACCCCTACTATAATCAAACTATCAATACAGCTGTATTACATGAAAAATTTGGCATTTGAAGGGAAAAGATAGGATAGCCGTGAAAAAGCTGTTGGTTGAGTTCTTGGATTTATTCAGCCCTAGAGGACCGTTACTGGCAATATCCATAAAACAGCATAGAAACCCCATTGGGGACAAATATCTTGTGAATAGAAAGTCACACTGAATACTCCACTATTTGCAGCCGACAATGGAAGATTTTAGTAATCAGCAATACGATGACGGCATTACTAAAGAGAGTAACACTCTCTGGGTAACACCTGTCGTCATTGCACCCAAAAAGTCGACAGATAGGACGGAAAACTACAGGTTCTGTTGTGGTTGTCATTATTTAAATCCAAGAATGGTTATGAATGCATATCCAATACCAAATTTGAGGCAGTGCAACTGCTTTTCCACAATGCATCTAAAAAGTTGTTATCATCGGTTGACAGTAGTGCCAGAGGAGCAGCCAAAGACCCCAGTTAACATTCGTTGTAGGTATTATCAGTTCTGGTAGAGGCAGTGTTATCTAAAGAATGCGCCTGACACATTTCAGTGACTGGAGCATAGGGTATTAAGTGGTCTGAACCTGCGGTAGTCCATAGTTTACTTGGATGACGTTATCGTCTTTCCCAAGGGCACGAAGTGCGATCAAAAAATACGATGGATGAACTTTTTTTAGATGCACCTGCTGATACTGCAACCGTTTGATGTAATTTGTCCAACAGCCTGATCCGCTGACTCAGACAGTGTGAAGCTGAACATGTTCCCACTTGTTAGTCAGCGTCCAGAGATGCTAGAGTGAGGTTGTGATGTTGTGTTTACCATGTCTGTCACGCATTTTGGATTTCGAGCAATGCGTGAACATGAAGTTCTATTTCAAAATGCAAAAAAGTGCAATGCTGTAACTCTGAAGACTGTTTACAAATAGTATGAGAGATGTAAAAGCCAAAATTAGTCTATAGAAAACAAGCAATGTTCGGGAACTTATCAACCTCAAGAACAGAAGAAAACATGCAAAAAGTGGCAAAAATTGTTCGTTTAAACAGACGAATAACAGTTAATGAGCTTGCTGAAGAACTTAGCATCTCATTCAGATCGATGCAAAACATTGTAACAGGTAATCTGCAAAATATATGAGTGAGAACTAAACTTGTTCTCAGACTTTTTAGTGATGAACAGAAGGAAAATCGCGCGTATCGGCCTGCGCAAAGATGAAGGATTGTGTTCTTTCGGATCCGTACCTCCAGTCCAAAACAGCAACTGTTTATTTAACTTGTGTCTATGGTTATGACCCTGAGACGAAAATTCAAATTTCCCAATGGGAACCCAGAGAATCACCCTCGCCCTAAAAAGGCATGAAAGTCAAAATTGAATACCAAACTCATGCTTATTGTCTTTTTCGATATTGAGATCAGAGTTCGTTCCAAGGAGAGCATCTGAAAACACCGAGTTTTACAAGGGCGTACTGCAAAGTTCGTGAAAAGGTATGTGAAGAAATAGGCCAGAAAATGTTCCTATCTGTCCACACCCGCTTTATTCACCAGATTCACCACTATGCATCTTTTGGCTCTTCCAAAAAATTAAAAGCGTGTTTAAAGGAAAACTTTTCGGCACAATCCCTGACACTGAGAGGGCGACAGAGCAGCTGAATGTCCTTCTAGAAGAATCCTTCCAGAAATTCTTTCAAAAATGGATTGGATAACTGCATTGCTAGCCAAGAACAATACCTTGAAGATCAAACCAATTTCCATGTAAGTTAATCATTCTGTTTTCAATCAAATTATTCAACATATTTTTTGATCACACCTCACATGACGGAACACAAACAATGGCTAAAAGAAGTTTTTAAGAGATTGCATTCATTGCGCTTAATGGTAGGTTTTGAGAAGCTTCGCACTGTGTTACCTACCCCATATGATTAGCCAAGATGATTTAAAGAACTTGACTGAATTTTCTCACTGTGGGAGTACTGAAGAGAGATCTGTTTAAATTGTCAAAAACCATTCAAAGGCCAAAATCACACAAAATATATTTTGTTCAAGACAACAGGTTTCAACAGTCTTAATTGTCATCTCCAGGTCTTGATCATTTTTTTTTTTGGTAATAAAACATGTTCATTTTACGCTGAACCTCATGCACAAGATGTGAAGTGGATAAAACTCTGCACCTTACAATTTTTTTGTCATCGCTAAAAACACTTAAAAACACACAGCACCTTGTCCATATACACATTGTTCACAGAGGCTTGTTTCATGAAACAAATTCGATACACAATAGCACATCTGTTTACACATGCTGCATACGTACTAAACAGTGTGAATCCACTTTAAATGGTGTACAATGTACGACTAACTGGTATTATTGGAAGGATTTGGGCTGAAAATCATTAAAAGAAAGGCGTTTTTCGTTGCTACGGAATATTCTCACGAAATTCCAATCACCAACTTTCTCCTCCGAATGCGAAAATACTTTGTTGACACCGACCTACATAGGGAGAAAAGATCACCACGATAACATAAGGGAAATCAGATATAGGTGTTCATTCTTTCCGCGCGTTATACGAGATTGGAATAATAGAGAATTGTGAAGGTGGTTCGATGAACCCTCTGCCAGACACTTAAATGTGATTTGCCGAGTATCCATGTAGATGTATAAAACATTTGAAACGTTAAATTTGCAATAATACCTGTCAGTTGTACCTTGTATGCCATTTGAAGTGGATTCACACTATGTAGTATGTATCCAGAAAATTTAAAAATAGATGTGCTATTATGTACCATATTTGTATCATGTGACAAGCATCTTTGAGCAATATACAAGACATCTGAAATGTTATCTTTGCAATAATAACTGTCAGTCATACCTTGTACGCCATTTAAAGTGAATTCGGACTGTTTAGTATGTATCCATCATATGTAAACGGATGTGTTATTGTGTACCGTATTTGTATCATATAACAAGCATATGCCAGCAATATGTATCATCATGGCCTTTTGGACAATGTGCTGCGTGTTTTTAAATGTTTTAGCGATGACAAACGTTTATAATGTTAAGAGTTTTATCCACTTGATAACTTGTGCATGATGTTCAGTGAAAATGAACGTATTTTACTAAAAAAATCTTTAAGACCTGAAGATAAGAACTAAGACTGTTGAAACAGGTTGACCTGAATAAAAAAAGTATTTTGTGCGAGTTTGGATTTTGATTGGTTTTTGACGATTTAAAGAACATCGTGAGGCTGACATGTGCTGAATGTGATTTTTCGCCATCCACGCTACTTGTGGCGGCATGGCCTGTTATCTACAATAATGCTCCACTCATCTTTAAATGATCTTATTCCGCAACATAAGCCTTTCCTTGATCTATGCGTGGAGTTCTTGGGTTGAAAAGCTGTGGCAGAAACTAGCCACACTAAACGTAACAACAAAGTGCGTAGAATGTTTCAGGTTTGCCAAGCTACTAAATGAGGGAGTTCCGTCGAACGAATAGTACATACATTGTCACTCCTTGGAGACACGTTCAACTACCAAGCACGTATGAGGTCGGAGTTTAAAACATGACATTCACACACATCAAAATCACTCTTCATATCCAACGCATGATATGCACCCAAAACTGTTAGTAGAAGAATATGCATTGACTGTCTGTGGGTTCGCTGTTCTCTCAATATTCTACGAATAATTCATTTTGAAGTATCAGTTCTTAGTTATGATTCATACAATACACCTCACGAATTTAAGTTATTCAAAAAGGTCACGGTTTTCACAGAAAAATCTGAAATTGGGGCAGTCGTCTTCACAGTTCGGCCATTAATACTTTCCGAACTCCACGATCTGTTTAGGACCACGATTGTTCAAAATTATAACATATTTTTGGGGCTCATTCCTAACACATCTGACTGTCATGATGTCGAGTCCCAAAGTATCTTTCTCCAGAATGAAATCCCTCCCATCAAACAAAATACACGCAAAGCGCTCTCGTCTGGTTGAATGAGACCCAGCTTGCGGTTCTAATCCCCGCTATCCTGTTCTTCTACTTTTCACTAGTACACATTATCAACATTTAATTAGTTCAGTTTATTAAATAATTAATTTTGAAAACCCCAGTAATACCAGATTAATCCCTTCTTTACAAAACTGAATTACCAGAATATGTTTTTCATTTCCACAAATTTCTTTGTGGTATATGACTCACACTTGCGATCCAGATCCATATTCCCACGCTCTCATATACTCAGTTATTTAACCATTACAAATAATCACGTGTCTCATACATAACGCAAACATTCCTTCATATACTAAAGTAATAATATATGTGGAAGTGCTGTATTTTACACAAAACATAATGCCAATGAAAATAAAATTATTAAAAGTCTGTGTTTTTATTTTTTACATAAATCTATTTTTTCTTGTTACTGAAAAGCTCGACACACCATCAACATCTTTATGAATGGTTACGTAACACGTATTTACTTGACAGAAATTACTGATTCATCTCAGAATTAAATTCTGCCACTTTAACTATTTTTGTACTTCTATAAGTGTGATAAATATTAGGCTGAAGTTAACACTGCATTTAGTTATCAACATTTGAAAATATAGTATAGAAATTTGTTCCATTTGATATGTGGCCAACGTTGCATTTAATTTTATACCTGTTGAATGAAGCTACAGACTGGCACATGCGGGACTATCTGTTATGGTAAAGCTATGTGTTAAATACACACATCAACAAAAGTGTTGCATCACCCTGAATGTCATGCAGGTTTGTGCTTTTGTAACTTACGGTATTAGTGACGAAATCCTGATCTTCAGATATGTTGGATAAGACTGTATTGAACTAGTTACGTTAACTGGATGACTGTGTGTAGCCACATAACAAACCCACATTCATTAGAGCTTTTTTTAGTTTTGTTTACCTCTCAGTATTTTTCAGTATTTGCTTATAAATCTTCTAATAGTTCTGACTCAGCAGCAAACTCGTTTTTCCAGTTGAGCAAAATCATAAGATAATTTTGTAGCTTCCAAAATTGTTCACCTAAATTTTATCGTAATTTTAAGACTGACACACATCGTCTTCAGTGTCGATAATTTCCAAAGATTATGTGTTGCATTAGGTTCCGTAATTAGCTCATAATCCGCTATTAATGTAAATAATGACTGATATATCCTCATAATGGTCCAAAATTAATGGTTGCCTTCACAGTACAAGACGACAGTCAGATTGCACCGGTGAAGATTCCTGATATATTTTGAGTTAGTTTATAGAGATAATACTATTGCCTTTTGTTCACAAAATTTTCGTATATGATTTCTTAATGCCGATAATATTAGCCATTGCTTGATATTAGTTCCAAATAGAAATGTTAATTCTGTCACTCACTTTATTCTCATCTAATAAGATGGCATGAATAATATTTTAACTTATGAATATTAATTGCCATCAAGAATTAAATTCTATTTTTGCCATATGATATGTCATTCTGGCACACTGATAAAAATGACACACACACACTACAAAATATACTTCGAAAATTAATTACTCTTTTTCACTAAAATCGTTGTTATAGAGTTTAGAGTTCGTCACTGTTGATTTATTAACAAAAAACTTAAATTAATTTCCATGATATACAAAATAAGATTACGAACCTGGTATGTTTCTTCACAGATGCTGCATACAAATAATGTTCACCCAACAATGGGTTTAGAGTTCAGTGTCATTCACTATTTACTCATTAACTGCACACAGTAAATGGCAGATCAATGAATATTCCTCTCGCTTTGGCTAATCAGATGTAATACGACTCGAGCTAGATTTTAAATAAATCCAGTAACATTGCAAAATTATTTGAAGTGCCTAAGTATACTGTCTCGAAATGTTCTGTGCCCAGACCAGCACTAATCATGGTGAACAGGAGCCGTTCCAACACTTGCCAGATTATTCAGAGTGACCATTGAAGCAAAAATATTCAGAGTCCAACTTACTACGGTATTATTCCAACTCCGGGCCACCTCTGCATGTGAAAGTCACAAGTTCAACTGAACCACCAACGATATCATACAAGTATCGACTGCTACAACATATTCAGATTCCACACAGGACCGCCGCGAATTATTGAAAGTTCTGACGCTTGCTGCCATGAAAACTTCAAAGTCCGCGAAATCGTGTAGCTAAATCGCCACGCTGAGAACCATAGATACTGCGTCTGCTTCTACGTCCCTACAACTTACCCAGAACAAAGAAGGCGGCCCTCTTTTATTAAGTTTGCGTACGTTATCCACAAACAGCTGACATGGTTTTCATTTAGCTTTCATAGTAACTAATTATGCTGACTTTAATTAAACATCTGAATCTTGGCTAATAAACTATGTAAATAGAAGTGTAGGCAGCTCAGAATTAGGCGTAAAATGACGATCTGGGGAGCGATCATGGTGAACATTATTTTTATTAACTTGACTTGACTCGTGTTGCTTTCAATTGTTATGACTTGTTGCAGTGCAGCAGAATGATAGATTGTGAAGATGGATATCGCATAGCTGTAATCGCATAACGGTAATGATGTTCAAAATACTTTGCGACCGAGTTAATTAAAAAAATTATGTAAATAGCTCACTCCGTGAATGTTGATGAGCACTATTAAACGGTTGGTTGATTTCTATTGTTATAAAATGACACTACTGGCCATTGAAATTGCTACACCAAGAAGAAATGCAGATGATAAACTGGTATTCATGGGACAAATATATTATACTAGAACTGACATGTGATTACATTTTCACGCAATTGGAGTGCATAGATCATGAATAAACAGTACCGAGAACAACCACCTCTGGCCGTAATAACGGCCTTGATACGCCTAGGCATTGAGTCAAACAGAGCTTGGATGGCGTGTACAACTACAGCTCCCCATGCAGCTTCAACAAGATACAACAGTTCATCAAGAGTAGTGGCTGGCGTATTGTGACGATCCAGTTGCTCGGCCACCATTGACCAGACGTTTTCAATTGGTGAGAGATCTGGAGATGTACTGGCCAGGGCAGCAGTCGAACATTTTATGTGTCCAGAAAGGCCCGTACAGGACCTGCTACATTAGGTCGTGCATTATCCTGCTGAAATGTAGGGTTTTGCAGGGATCGAATGAAGGGTAGAGCCACGAGTCGTAACACATCTGAAATGTAACGTCCACTGTTCAAAGTGTCGTCAATGCGACCAAAAGGTGACCTAGACGTGTAACCAACGGCACCCCATACCATCACGCCGGGTGATACGCCAGTGTGGCGATGACGAATACACGCTTCCAACATGCGTTCACCCCGATGTCGCCAAACACGGATGCGACCATCATGATGCTGTAACGAGAACCTGGATTCATCCGAAAAAATCACGTTTTGCCATTCGTGTACCCAGGCTCGTCGTCGAGTACACCATCGCAGGCGCCCCTGTCTGTGATGCAGCGTCATAGGTAACCGCAGCCATGGTCTCCGAGCTAATAGTCCATGCTGCTGGAAACATCGTCGAACTGTTTGTGCAGATGGTCGTTGTCTTGCAAACGTCCCCATATGTTGACTCAGGGATCGAGACGTGGCTGCACGATCCGTTACAACCATGCGGATAAGATGCCTGTCATTTCGACTGCTAGTGATACGAGGCCGTTGGGATCCAGCACGGCGTTCCGTGTTACCCTCCTGAACCCACCGATTCCATATTCTGCTAACATTCACTGGATCTCGACCAACGCGAGGAGCAATGTCGCGATGCAATAACCGGAATCGCGATAGACTACAATCCGACTTTTATCAAAGTCAGAAACTTGATGGTACGCATTTCTCCTCCCTACACGAGGCACTACAACAACGTTTCACCAGACAACGCCGGTCAACTGCTGTTTGTGTATGAGAATTCGCTTGGAAACTTTCGTCATGTCAGCACGTTGTAGGTGTCGCCACCGGCGCCAACGTTGTATGTATACTCTGAAAAGCTAGTCATTTGCCTATCACAGCATCTTCTTCCGTCGGTTAAATTTCGCGTCTGTAGCACGTCATCTTCGTGGTGCAGCAATTTTAATGGCCAGTAGTGTATTACAGTCTTCATTAAAGATATTGTGAAAGTTCGTTACAGATACCTTCTTAGTTGAATAAGTAATTACATACAACATTTGCACAGCGGCTCTGCGTATCAGTTGAATCGTCTCACATTGCTTTCTCAGTTGGTGTATTGTATGTCCGCCGTCGAGGGGTTCGCGTGCGCCGACCGACGCCTGCGCCACGGAGTAGCACCCCTGCCTGCTGGCTCCTAACATAACCGCCTCTCAGCTCTTTATAGGTTGTCATGATGCACTGTTATTACTCTTATCCTCGAAACCGATATACTAACTGCTGCGTGGCTACCGCTGCTACCAGGGAACAAGTTGCTGTTTCCGTAATTATACAGAAAGTTACATAAACTGTCAAGTTCATAAAACATATGTTAACGTGTCAGACAAGCTTCGCAAAATTATTTTCTGTTGACGTGCGCCGTTCCTTAAAGCTGAGGAAAGTTCAGACCGACTTATATTCCAGAAGGCACCATACGAAACAATTCTGAATGTGAACGCTACCTAGAGTTCCATCTATTATATGACCGAAAGATTTCTAGACCAAATGAAAATCCTAATTCTGATTAGCTGGACGGTACTTCAGACCGAAAAGTGCCAGCTGTTGCTGTGATTGGAGAGCTGTGAATACTTGCTGCATTATTTATGCCCTATGGGTACGTTGTTGTTGTTGTGGTCTTCAGTCCAGAGACTGGTTTGATACAGCTCTCCATGCTACTCTATCCTGTGCAAACTTCTTTATCTCCCAATACTTACTGCAACCTACATCCTTCTGAATCTGCTAGTGTAGTCATCTCTTGGTCTCCCTCTACGATTTTTACCCTCCACGCTGCCCTCCAATGCTAAATTTGTGATCCCTTGATGCCTCAGAACATGCCCTACCAACCGGTCCCTTCTTCCTGTGAAGTTGTGCCACAAACTCCCCTTCTCCCCGATTCTGTTCAATAACTCCTGATTAGGTATGTCATCTACCCATCTAATCTTCAGCATTCTTCTGTAGCACCGCATTTCGAAAGCTTCTATTCTCTTTTTCTCTAAACTATTTATCGTCCACATTTCACTTCCATACATGGCTATTACTACTTTAAGCATCTCATTTCCTAATCTAATTCCCGCAGCATCACCCGATTTAATTCGACTACATTCCATTATCCTCCTCTTCCTGTTGTTGATGTTCATGTTATATTCTCCTTTCAAGACACTGTCCATTCCGTTCAGCTGCTCTTCAAGGTCCTTTGCTGTCCCTGACAGAATTACAATGTCATCGGCGAACCTCAAAGTTTTTATTTCTTCTCCATGGATTTTAATACCTACTCCGAATTTTTCTTTTGTTTACTTTACTGCTTCCTCAATATACAGATTAAATAACATCGGGGACAGGCTACAACCCTGTCTCACTCCCTTCCCAACCACTGCTTCCCTTTTATGCCCTTCGACTCTTATAACTGCCATCTGGTTTCTGTACAAATTGTAAATAGCATTTCGCTCCCTGTATTTTACCCCTGCCACCTTCAGAATATGAAAGACAGTATTCCAATCAACATTGTCAAAAGTTTTCTCTAATTCCACAAATGCTAGAAACCTAGGCTTGCCTTTCCTCAATCTATTCTCTACGATAAGTCATAGGGTCAGTATTGCCTCACGTGTTCCAACTTTTCTACGGAATCCAAACCGATCTTGCCCGAGGTCGGCTTCTAACAGTTTTTCCATTCCTCTGTAAAGGAATTCGTATTAGATGGGTACGTTAGTATTGTTAATTTTAGCCGGAAAGAACGTAACAGTAACGAAAAGAATTCCAAAAGTGAATTGTTTGCCAACACATCTGAACGATTTCAACTCGAGCAATGCTAATATTTTAGCAGTAAAGAATTGTTTGATTGCTAAAATGTAGAATCGGCTTGGCTTTGTAAATGGATGTGGCAGGTCAGTTAGCAGTCAGAAAGGTCTTTCGTCTTCAGGACGTTAGAGGGGAAAATCTGACGATGAAGTTGCTATTTTGGGAAGACACGTTAGCAGCGTACCAAAGTTGAACATCTCCGCAACTTCCATTCACTTTTGAATTTCATTTGATGTAACCTTCTTGGTGACAATTGAAACAAAACACATTCGTTTACATTGAGAAAAGGGAACTTTTCAAACCTAACCAACAGCATACCATGAATCAGTTTCTTGTACCAAGAAGCAGAAGCCTAACAGGGATGCGCGACTCAACTGAATAGGAGACTTACGGCTACCTGTTGGTACTGCGTCTTCGAAATCCATACGCACATCCTCGACCTCTTAAACGTAATTGCAGTGCAGTTGCTAATACGTTGCGCTCCGACACAGGAACTCTCACAATAAGTTAGTGTAAGAAAACGGCGCTCTGGGAGAGGTACCCATGAATGAACAGCAAATTTGGTAAAATCTAAATACACTCCTGGAAATGAAAAAAGAACACATTGACACCGGTGTGTCAGACCCACCATACTTGCTCCGGACACTGCGAGAGGGCTGTACAAGCAATGATCACTCGCACGGCACAGCGGACACACCAGGAACCGCGGTGTTGGCCGTCGAATGGCGCTAGCTGCGCAGCATTTGTGCACCGCCGGCGTCAGTGTCAGCCAGTTTGCCGTGGCATACGGTGCTCCATCGCAGTCTTTAACACTGGTAGCATGCCGCGACAGCGTGGACGTGAAACGTATGTGCAGTTGACGGACTTTGAGCGAGGGCGTATAGTGGGCATGCGGGAGGCCGGGTGGACGTACCGCCGAATTGCTCAACACGTGGGGCGTGAGGTCTCCACAGTACATCGATGTTGTCGCCAGTGGTCGGCGGAAGGTGCACGTGCCCGTCGACCTGGGACCGGACCGCAGCGACGCACGGATGCACGCCAAGACCGTAGGGGGTATCGGCGAGGACCATTCGCAACCGTCTCCATGAAGCTGGGCTACGGTCCCGCACACCGTTAGGCCGTCTTCCGCTCACGCCCCAACATCGTGCAGCCCGCCTCCAGTGGTGTCGCGACAGGCGTGAATGGAGGGACAAATGGAGACGAGTCGTCTTCAGCGATGAGAGTCGCTTCTGCCTTGGTGCCAATGATGGTCGTATGCGTGTTTGGCGCCGTGCAGGTGAGCGCCACAATCAGGATTGCATACGACCGAGGCACACAGGGCCAACACCCGGCATCATGGTGTGGGGAGCGATCTCCTACACTGGCCGTACACCTCTGGTGATCGTCGAGGGGACACTGAATAGTGCACGGTACATCCAAACCGTCATCGAACCCATCGTTCTACCATTCCTAGACCGGCAAGGGAACTTGCTGTTCCAACAGGACAATGCACGTCCGCATGTATCCCGTGCCACCCAACGTGCTCTAGAAGGTGTAAGTCAACTACCCTGGCCAGCAAGATCTCCGGATCTGTCCCCCATTGAGCATGTTTGGGACTGGATGAAGCGTCGTCTGACGCGGTCTGCACGTCCAGCACGAACGCTGGTCCAACTGAGGCGCCAGGTGGAACTGGCATGGCAAGCCGTTCCACAGGACTACATCCAGCATCTCTACGATCGTCTCCATGGGAGAATAGCAGCCTGCATTGCTGCGAAAGGTGGATATACACTGTACTAGTGCCGACATTGTGCATGCTCTGTTGCCTGCGTCTATGTGCCTGTGGTTCTGTCAGTGTGATCATGTGATGTATCTGACCCCAGGAATGTGTCAATAAAGTTTCCCCTTCCTGGGACAATGAATTCACGGTGTTCTTATTTCAATTTCCAGGCGTGTATATTGTTGAGGCCCTGTGTCGTCAAATTTTGCAGCTGTGAATTCGTTACATCAGTTGCATAAAGCTGCAAGTGTTTTTATCAAAACACACGGATTTAACGCAACCGTAATTGCTTTAGAACAGTACAACACTATCGAGACGAAATAAGAAGTTACTCGTCTATGAATTTACAGTTGTAAGCTGCCACAGCTCTGCTATGCTGCGTCGCATATCATTCATGCTCTTTCTCACGCATTGTTTGAAACCACACTGCCAGGATAGTTTAGTATCTGCTGGCAGTTAACAATCCGATTCTTTCCAAGACACAAAAATAATCCAAGCCCACCGTCGTGATCCAGTGGTCGTAAGAGACGAAACAATCACAACACTGATGCTGTAAACACTAGGGTAGTCATAGCATCCTGGTTGCTGGCATGAGCTAGAGTGGTGGTGTATCAAATGGCGTTAAGCTTTGGTCATTATCTACTACCGTGTAGGTCTCTGTCAAATTCACCGCCTATGCGACCATACTAGATTCAATGTTGTTAACTCGGCATGAGTAGAAATGAATCTTATTATGTCTTAGATGTCGAGCTGACATTCCAAGTCCGATCTCTTGGAACACCAGCCGCTTTCACCCTGAACAACGGCTTGTCATCCCTACAGCTAAATTTGTGGGCTGCAGTGACGTCAGACCATCTTCAATAGGAATGTTAACGCTTCTCATATTGTAATGGCTGAAAACGAGATCTCTAGCGGACACACACATGACATAATTTCTCCTACCTCCTAACTCTCATTAATTTGATGAGGAACTGATTCCTCTTTCCCTTTCTGCATTCCCTTTGACTGTTTCACCAGGTCATAGTTGAGAGGTGTTCGACAATGCAAACTGCACAACATTTTTATTTTTCATCGCTGTCAGCATTCTTACTCCAGCCTTTTCGTCTTGCAGGTGCTTTAGTCTGTGAATTCCCACCATGCTGACGTACAGTCTTTGCCAGCATCTACGCCTTCCTGGGCGACAGTGGTTGCTTGCATCCACTACTGACTACCGTGATTTCGGATCATTATGTTCAGTTAAAATTCAAATATCTCACGGTTCCAATCTCAGACCACAGTGTGATTTTGAACAGTCTGACTTTAATAAAGCTTTTAATCCATCTACATATGTTTCCATCTGATTCCTTCTCTCCATCATTATTTTAATCTACCATCTCATTAACTTTGAGATCAGCGTACGCAATGAGGGGTTGGGTTGAGTTGTTTGGGGGAAGAGACCAAACAGCGAGGTCATCGGTCTCATCGGATTAGGGAAGGACGGGGAAGGAAGTCGGCCGTGCCCTTTCAAAGGAACCATCCCGGCATTTGCCTACAGCGATTTAGGGAAATCATGGAAAACCTAAATCAGGATGGCCGGACGCGGGATTGAACCGTCGTCCTCCCGAATAAGAGTCCAGTGTGCTAACCACTGCGCCACCTCTCTCGGTGTGCACAGTGAGATGACATATCATGTTTACATCTCAGAGAAGATGACATTTGTCTATCTATCAGAGGTATCCCAGTACTTACGATACCTAGCGAGTTCCACGGAATCGATTGCTGTAGAAAAATTTGTGGATACGAAGACCAGCTTTTGTGCTGCATACCAACAGGCAAGAATTCATTTTACTCAGTGTTACGAATTCAGTGTCTCGTGAACATGTTTTCTTAGAAGTAGGAGTTACAATCGCCTGACAGAGAAACTGGCTTTCTGGAAAACACTTAAAACCTAATAATTTTAGTCAACGGTAAAAGAAGTTAAGCCAGACATGACTCTGTACTATACAAATGGTTTTGCTTGTAACAGTTGCCCGTGTGTGTAGCACTACGTCAAGGCCTGTATTTTTATTTTTATTTGGAATATTTGTTCTCTGCTGCTTACACTTTGCTTTGTTTTTGTGCTCAAGGTGGTCTATGTAAACTTAACATAATTCCCAGATTTTGCTGTATATTTTATGTGCATATTTACGTGCTAAAGATAAGCTTGAATATACATAAGAAATAATATTTTGTTCAAATGGTTGAAATGGCTCTGAGCACTATGGGACTTAACTGCTGAGGTCATCAGTCCCCTAGAACTTAGAACTGCTTAAACCTAACTAACCTAAGGACATCACAAACATCCATGCCCGAGGCAGGATTCGAACCTACGACCATAGCGGTCTCGCGGTTCCAAACTGTAGCGCCTAGAACCGTTCGGCCACTCCGGGCGGCTAATATTTTGTGATATGGTCTATATCGATTCTTTGACTCCTACATTATCTAGGCACAAATATAGAATTTGGATATTCTTATACATACGAAAAATAGTGCCGAATATGTGATTGGAAAGTCCGTAGACCTTCGTTAAAACAGACAATTACATGGCGATTCCTCCCGTCTACTTACTGTGTTAATAATTAGTTGCCAGACGGGTGGCTGGTACATGTTCCGTATTCGGAAGTCATACATTGTCGTAATCAACTGATCGAGACAGTGCGTGTTTTGTACATATGCATGATGTTACAGTATGCTGCATGCAGTATGCAGTATTATTGCTGGTATTGTGTCGAGACTGTACTGTGACTACCCTAGTTGCAGGAAAAAGAAGCCCTGACAGGCTACCGAGAACACCGAAGTGACAATGACGGGGGTCACCGTCGATCATCGTGGACTGGAATAACCGGTAATAAGGCCATTTTGAACCAACCATTCGTCAGTTCAATGTTGGGCAATAACAAGACAACAAGACCTGGTGAGCAATCACAGCATCGGGAACTATGAACTCTATCTGATCAAAACTATCCGGACACCTACTAGTGAACGTTAATAAGGAGTGCATCCATCCTTCGCCTTAACGATAGTTTGAACTCTGCTTGAGAAACGTTTAATGATATGACTGAATGCCTGTGGAGGAATGGCAGGCAATTCTTCCTCAAGAGCCAAAACTACAGAAAGCAGCGATGTTAGATGCTGGGTTCTGGAGAGAAGTCCAAGACCTAATTCATCTCAAAGATGTTCCATTGGGTCCGGATCGGGACTCTGGGCAGGCTAATCCATATCAGGAATGCTCTTGCCCACATATAATGCGCTCACAGATGCTGCTGTTTGATAGGGTGCATTGACGCACTGATAAAATCATTGTCTCCGAACTGTTCCTCTGCTGTGTACAGTACTCAGTGCTAAAAGTGTGTTTGTACCATTACACATTTACCGTTTTCTTAAGTACAATAAGAGAAACACGCCATAACGACGAATAACACCACCATATCGTTATACCATCTGCTCTGTATATCATTCATTGGCACTACGTGTGACGCAGATAACGTTATCCAAGCATTCGCCAAACCCAAAACCATCAGTCAGATTACCCCAGCATAAAGCGTGATTTATCACTCCAGATCACTCGTTTCTAGTCGTCCACTGCCCAGTGGCGTCACTCTTTATGCCACCTGAAGAGTCGCTTAGCATGGACAACATACACATGTGGCTTACAAGAAGCTGTTTGTTCTCCATTCTTCTGAAGTTCTTACGGCCAGTCTTAGAGCTAGCAGGACTCTTTGGTAGGATTAGTTCCAGTGAATTCTTCTGCTGATTTAACGCAGTTCTTTACAACCACCCTTCGATATGCTCGGCACTCGCAGTCCGTTTGTACTTGGTGTCTGACTGGTATAGGTTTAACTGTGGCTGTTTTTTCGCGTTTCCACTTCAGAGTCAAATCACCATCAGTCGGCTTGGGCAGCTTTAGAAGTATTGAAATGTGTCTGGTGAATTTTATTACTCATATGTCATCCAATCACTAATCTACAGTCGAGTCACTGAGCCCTCCTGATGGACCTGTTCTGGTGTTACTGCCTATGTACTGACCATACACTACTCCTCGCCTTCTATTATACTGAAATCTGGTGGTCAGTTCCGCATTTCATAGGCATGTTCGATTACATAGTGTAGTCGGAATGTCTCATATATAACTTTGATCAGCGCGTGTCACAGAACACAGAGATTATATAATGAGATGACCAAAGTTATGGGGTACCTCCTAAAATCGTGTCGGACCTCCTTTGCCCAGCTTAGTGCAGCAACTCGACGTGGCAAGGACATAACAAGCCGTTGAGAGTCAACTGCAGAAATATTAAACTATGTTGCCTCTAAAGCCGTCCATAATTGCGGAAGTGTTCCTAGTGCAGTATTTAGTGCAAAAACTGATCTTGTTCTACAAATCTTTGTTGGGATTGACGTCGGGTAGCCAAATCATACGCTCATATTGTCCAGAATGTTCTTCAAGGCAGTAGTGAACAATTGTGGGCCGATGACACAACACATCGTCATCCATAAAAAATCCATCGTTGTTTGCCACTATGAAGTCAATGAATGACCACATATGGTGTCTAGGTAGTCGAACATAACGATTTACAGTGAATGATAGGCTGAGTTGGACCAGAGGACCCAGTCCATTTCATATGAACACAGCCCAAACCATTATGGACCACGACCATCGGCCGGCCGTTGTAGGAGAGCGGTTCTAAGGCGCTTCAGTCTGGAACCGCGCGACCTCTACGGTCGCAGGTTCGAATCCTGCCTAGGGCATGGATGTGTGTGATGTCCTTAGATTAGTTAGGTTTAAGGAGTTCTAAGTCTAGGGGACTGATGATCTAAGATGTTAAGTCCCATAGTGCTCAGAGCCATTTGAACCATTTGAACCACGACCATCTTCCGCAGTGCCTCGTTGACAACTAGGGTCCATGGCTTCGTTGGGTCTGCGTCACACTCGAACCCTACCATCAGCTCTTACCATCCGAAATTGGGGCTCATCTGACCATGCCACGGTTTTCCAGTCATCCACGGTCCAACCGATATGGGCATGAGCCCAGGGGAGGCGATGCAGGCAATGTCGTTATCAAAGCCATTTTGTAAGTAGACTGTGTGGTTTTTTTTATTGGTAACGCCACCTAGCGCTCTGTATGAAGATCACTGGCTGTGCTGTGTGCAGTCTGTGGCTGGTTTGCATTGTTGTCTGCCATTGTAGTGTTGGGCTGTTGGCTGTTAACAGCGCGTAGTGTTGGCAGTTGGAGGTGAGCCGCCAGCCGTGGTGGATGTGGGGAGAGAGATGGCGGAATTTTGAAATTTGTAAGACTGAATGTCATGAACATTACATATACATTATGACATATAAGTACAGAAAGCATGCTTGGATAGGATGTTTTGGTGGAAACAAATGTTGAAATAAGATGAAATACCTATGGAATGAAGTTTTGGGTTGGACTGCAGTACCAAATGTTACACTGAACACGAGCCCTGTCTTTCCTTTTGTATTATTCCGCTATGTGTTTGTGTACCCTTGTGTATTTGTTTTCTTCCTGTCTCTGTGTACTGTTTAATAGAATTTTTTCTCTTCTAATACTAAGCTACATTCACTATGATGAGGAATACTGATATCCTCAAATATAATTTGCATTAATAACATGTTATTTACTTTAAAGATGTTTACACATTATTTATTCTGTTTTGTTCTAATGCTCACGTGTGAAGTTGATGTTTCGAAAGTTATTCAGACCTTTTATGTATTTACTTATGTCATAATTCCTGTAACACTGATGTATATGTTTATTTCTATTCTTTTGTAAAGCCTGAGTTACTACAAATGTTATCTGTACTGTTATGCTCTTTAACGATGTATTTTGTACCTTTGTAATTGTATTCTTATGTTGTAAATTTATAATTGTATAGACACCAGTTCTTCAAATTAAGTATCATTTCACTGCACACGTTTCTGTTGGTCATAATATATGCACAGTATGTGAGAAGTTGGGACTGTTAATGCTTGCACATGTGTTGATAATTCAGCAAGGGACTGGTTAACAGCATTGCTGGTTCTAAGAACAATTCAAAAAACTTTGTGAGTGCACAAGTGGTGGTTTATGGACTTGCTATATTGTCCGCAAGACACTTCGATGGTGATTGTACACCTGCACAGTCACTGTGCAGGTGCACAATCACCATCGAAGTGTCTTGCGGACAATATAGCAAGTCCATAAGAACTACAGTGGGTCTGCATCTCTGGTGGCCCACCAATACCATTATTTCTACAAGGACTGCAGTGGGTCTACACCTTTGATGACCCACCAATACCATTGTTTCCACAAGAAATGCAGTGGGTCTGCACCTCTGGTGGCCCACCAATACCATACTCTCTACCAGGACTACAGTGGGTCTGCTCTGTGACGACCTACCTACCAATATTCTTCAAAGCTTCGACTGACTCTGTTTTGGGTTTGCTCTGTTGTGGCTCATTAGCTGTCTGCATGTCAAGAGTCAGCACTGTCTTTCCGTTGGAAGGACAACACTACTTCTTCAATACTGCATGAAAATCCACTACTTCTGTGTGCAATTTCTTTTACTAATGGGACTTTGTGAAAAAAACTGTAATTACTATTATGATGAATGATCGGACTGTCTTTATGGACTATGAGAAAATTTTAGCTTTTGACCAACATTGTATCAATAAGTGTGTGCATTTTATTTCTTTGTTGTTGTAATTGTGGAAAAATTTTAACAAATATGTATTGGCCAGTGCCCAAAACAATATGTAAAATTTTTTGTGGGGAGCATGGGGGCTATGTAAGTAGGCTGTGTGGTTTTTTTATTGGTAACGCCATGTAGCGCTCTGTATGAAGATCACTGGTTGTGCTGTGTGCAGTCTGTGGCTGGTTTGCATTGTTGTCTGCCATTGTAGTGTTGGGCTGTTGGCTGTTAACAGCGCGTAGCGTTGGCAGTTGGAGGTGAGCCGCCAGCCGTGCTGGATGTGGGGAGAGAGATAGCGGAGTTTTGAAATTTGTAAGACTGGATGTCATGAACTGCTATATACATTATGACTTTTGAACCCTAGTAAGGTAAATACATCGTTTGTTCTCCATCAAAATCTTTCATTTGCTAACTATGCCTATCATTAGTTAGTGCCTTCACTAGTTCGAATCTTTTATTTAGCTGGCAGTAGTGGCGCTCGCTGTATTGCAGTAGTTTGAGTAACGAAGATTTTTGTGAGGTAAGTGATTTGTGAAACGTATAGGTTAATTTAGTCATGGCCATTCTCTTGTAGGGATTACTGAAAGTCAGATTGCGTTGAGCTAAAAAAATATTGTGTGTCAGTCTTGTATAATTTTTCTAAGGGGACGTTTCAATTTGCGCCGGTCGTTTGCTGCCATAGCCCATTAGCACCAAATTTCGCCGCACTGTCCTAACGGATACGTTCGTCGTACGTCCCACATTGATTTCTGCGGTCATTTCTCGTAATATTGTTTGTCTGTTAGCACTAACAACTACGCGGACGCCTCTACTCTCGGTCGTTAAGTGAAGGTCATCGGTCACTGCGTTGTCCACGGTGAGAGATAATTCCTGAAATTCTTCTCGACACACTACTGACACTGTTGATCGCGGAATACTGAATTCCCTAACGACTTCCAAAATGGAATGTCCCATGCGTCCGGCTCCAACTACCATTTCGCGTTCAAAGTCTGTTAATTCCTTTCGTGCGGCCGTAATCACGTCAGGAACCCGTTCAAATGATTCACCTGAGTACAAATGATGGCTCCTCCAATGTACTGCCCTTTTATACCTCGTGTACGTGATACTACCGTCATCTGTGCATCGCCGTCCTATGACTTGTTGTCACTTTACTGTAACAGATAAATTAACACTGCCAATGAGTGGCGAAACCTTTTCTCTGCAATATTTTTTATTATAGGAGTGCTAGTCCGGCAAGGTATTGAGGAGAACTTCAGTGACGTTTCAAAATTGGAAGTAGGTATTGCTTCAAGTATAATATAGATACAATGGAGGGACTGATACGTGTGTGGGTAGCGCAGTGGGCAAGGGTCGAGCTGTGAATCCAAATCTGGCATACGGTATTAATCTGACTGCAAGGTTCAAACAGATCTATTCTGTATAAGTTACCACAGCATGTGATGTATAGGACAATATTGAAATAAAGTAAGTGAAGTATACAAATTTGATGCATGGTTTCTCCCCCAGACTTGCAATGACGCAAAGTGCAAATGTGACCGATCTACATTTTTTAAGATGCTCTAAAATCTGTTTTCACGATTTTAACTCTCATAAATTTTTGAAGGCTACTTGCTCCTCTCCAAGCATTCAATTTATAGTCTGCGTTGTGTCTTTTTGTGTATAGAATTGAATATGCTGAGTTTGGTTCAAATAACTCAGAGACCATTTGCAGAAAACATTTCCACAGTTCTGTGACTATTGGTTTCTGGAAACAAGTGCATAGATAAAAGCCTCGAAATATTTCCTGCTGATAAGTGAATGACTACACTACTGGCCATTAAAATTGCTACACCACGACGATGACGTGCATCAGAAGCGAAATTTGAACGACAGGAAGAAGATGTTTCTGATATGCAAATGATTAGCTTTTCAGAGCTTTCACACAAGTTTGGCGCCGGTGGCGACACCTACAACGTGCTGACATGAGGAAAGTTTCCAACCGATTTCTCATACACAAACAGTAGTTGACCAGCGTTGCCTGGTGAACCGTTGTTGTGATGCCTAGTGTAAATAGGAGAAATGCGTACCATCATGTTTCCGACTTTGATATATCGAGCGAGGTAGCGCAGTGGTTAGCACACTGGACGCGCATTCGGGAGGACGACGCTTCAGTCCCGTGTCCAGCCATCCTGAATTAGGTTTCCCGTGATTTCCCTAAATCGCTGCAGGCAAATGCCGGGATGGTTCCTCTCAAAGGGCACGGCCGACTTCCTTTCTTACTCCGATGAGACCGATGACCTCGCTGTTTGGACTCTTCCCCCAAAACCAACCAACCAACCGACTTTGACAAAGGTCGGATTGTAGCCTATCGCGATTGCGGTTTGTCGTATCGCGACATTGCTGCTCGCGTTGGTCGGACTGTTAGCAGAATATGGAATCGGTGGGTTCAGGAGGGCAATACGGAACGCCATGCTGGATCCCAACGGCCTCGTATCACTAGTAGTCGAGATGACAGGCATCTTATCCGCATGGCTGTAATGGATCGTGCAGCCAATTCACGATCCCTGAGTCAACAGATGGGGACGTTTGCAAGACAACAAACATCTGCACGAACAGTTCGACGACGTTTGCAGCAGCATATACTATCAGCTCGGAGACGATGGCTGCGATCACCCTTGACGCTACATCATAGACAGGAGCGCCTGCGGTGGTGTACTCAACGACGAACCTGGGTGCACCAATGGCAAAACTTCATTTTTTCGGATGAATCCAGGTTCTGTTTACAGCATCATGATGGTCGCATCCGTGTTTAGCGGCATAGCAGTGAACGCACATAGGAAGCGTGTATTCGTCATCGCAATACTGGCGTATCACCCGGCGTGATGGTATGGGGTGCCATTGGTTACACGTCTCGGTCACCTCTTGTTCGATTTTGACAGCACTTTGAACAGTGGACGTTACATTTCAGATGTGTTACTAGCCGTGGCTCTACCTTTCATTCGATCCCTGCGAAAACCTACATTTCAGCAGGATAATGCACGACCGCATGTTGCAGGTCCTGTGTGGGCCTTTCTGGATACAGAAAATGTTCGACTGCTGCCCTGGCCACCACACTCTCCAGATCTCTCACCAATTGAAAACGTCTGGTCAATGGTGGCCAAGCAACTGGCTCGTCACAATACGCCAGTCACTACTCTTGGTGAACTGTGCTATCATGTTGAAGCTGCATGGGCAGCTGTACCTGTACGCTCCATCCAAGCTCTGTTTGACTCAATGCCCAGGCGTATCAAGGCCGTTATTACGGACAGAGGTGGTTACTGCCTGATTTCTCAGGATTTACGCACCCAAATTGCGTTAAAATGTAATCACATGTCAGTTCTAGTGTAATATATTTGTCCAATGAATACCCGCTTATCATCTGCATTTCTTCTTGGTGTAGCAATTTTAATGGCCAGTAGTGTATTTGTTGACGGTACAGATTTCAACAGAAAAACACTTTTTTAGTTTAACCTAAAACCGATACTCGGTGTGGTCAGAGTGAACGTGTAAAAGTCCCACAACGATAAGGGCTCTCCGGTGATTGGCATCGCTGCCGCGGGCAGTCACGCTTACGTAGGCACGCGACCCGCCCAGCAGGACACCGGAGACCACAGCTCAGGGCTCAAAACCTGACTGCTTAATTTAGGGTCCTACCGCTTTTACTTATAAAATTACAACCACAGCATTTGTTACTGCAAATTTTGGTAAAATATAATGCACGATAAATCACGTCCATAGGTTGGCACCCCAAAATTGCTGCAAGAAATCTGTGCTTGTTGAAAAGAAATACCTGGACATGTCATATGTTACGAGGAAATATGCTTTCAGACCCAGGTTTTGCACCCCCTTTAGTAAGAAAGAACCCTACTGGCCATTAAAATTGCTACACCAAGAAGAAATGCAGATGATAAACTGGTATTCATTGGACAAATATATTACACTAGAACTGACATGTGATTATATTTTCACGCAATTTGGGTGCATAAATCCTGAGAAATCAGGCCGTAACCACTTCTGGCCGTAATAACGGCCTTGATACGCCTGGGCATTGAGTCAAACAGAGCTTGGATGGCGTGTACAGGTACAGCTGCCCATGCAGCTTCAACACGATACCACAGTTCACCAAGAGTAGTGACTGGCGTATTGTGACGAGCCAGTTGCTCGTCCACCATTGACCAGACGTTTTCAATTGGTGAGATATCTGGAGAGTGTGGTGGCCAGGGCAGCAGTCGAACATTTTCTGTATCCAGAAAGGCCGTACAGGACCTGCAACATGCGATCGTGCATTATCCTGCTGAAATGTAGGTTTTCGCAGGGATCGAATGAAGTATAGAGCCACGGGTCGTAACACATCTGAAATGTAACGTCCATTGTTCAAAGTGCTGTCAATGCGAACAAGAGGTGACCGAGACGTGTAACCAATGGCACCCATACCATCATGCCGGATGATACGCCAGTATGGCGATGACGAATACACGCTTCCAACATGCGTTCACCCCGATGTCTCCAAACACGGATGCGACCATCATGACGCTGTAAACAGAAACTGGATTTATCCGAAAATGAAGTGACGTTTTGCCATTCGGGCACCCAGGTTCGTCGTTGAGTACACTATCGTAGGCGCTCCTGCCTGGGATCCAGCGTCAAGGGTAACCGCAGCCGTGGTCTCCGAGCTGATAGTCCATTCTGCTGCAAACGTCGTCGAACTGTTCATGAAGATGGTTGTTGTCTTGCAAGACTCCCCATCTGTTGACTCAGGGATCGAGACGTGGCTGCACGATCCGTTACAGCCATGCGGATAAGATGCTAGTGATACGAGGCCGTTGGGATCCAGCACGGCGTTCCGTATTACCCTCCTGAACCCACCGGTTCCATATTCTGCTAACAGTCATTGGATCTCGAGCAACGCGAGCAGCAATGTCGCGATACGATAAACCGCAATCGCGACAGGCTACAATCCGACCTTTATCAAAGACGGAAACGTGATGGTACGCATTTCTCCTCCTTACATGAGGCATCACAACAACGTTTCACCAGACAACGCCAGCCAGCTGCTGTTTGTGTATGAGAAATCGGTTGAAAACTTTCCTCATGTCAGCACGTTGAAGGTGTCGCCACCGGCGCCAACTTTGTATGAATGCTCTGAGAAGCTAATCATTTGTTTAACCTGTCGGTTAAATTTTGTGTCTGTAGCACGTCATCTTCGTGGTGTAGCAATTTTAATGGCCAGTAGTTTATATATGGGGAAGGGTAGGCTCTAACCCAACGAAGATGACTCTGTTTTCACA
Source organism: Schistocerca gregaria (assembly GCF_023897955.1). Classification (NCBI taxonomy): domain Eukaryota; kingdom Metazoa; phylum Arthropoda; class Insecta; order Orthoptera; family Acrididae; genus Schistocerca; species Schistocerca gregaria. The sequence goes on from NC_064923.1 coordinate 657,555,698, forward strand.
GCAGAGTCATCTACATACATACATACTCCACAATTCACTATACGATGCCATATGGCATTCAATGCTACATTTCAATTTAAGAACATTTTGCTAGACTTCTGCAGTTACCATTTCTGTCAGTTCAGTTTTTATAAATTAAGACTGCATATTATTCATCTGAAAAATTATTACGGCTGACTTCATAGAGGGCGCTTTCTTGATTGTGTTGTAACTTTCAGTGGTGATGGGGAAGGATAGATGTATTAATGTTGGCTGAGGGACCTTAGTCCGGCAACGACGGAGTCGAAAGTTCTAAGCGAAACTCGCCGAGGCTGGTTCGTTGGTTGATTAGGGGGAGGGGTCCAGACAGCGAGGTCATAGGTCCCATCGGATTAAGGAAGGATGGGGGAGGAAGGCGGCCATGCCCTTTCAAAGGAACCATCCCGGCATTTACCTGAAGCGATTTAGGGAAATCGCGAAAACCTAAATAAGGGTGACAGAACGCGAGTCCAGTGTGCTAACCACTGCGCCACCTCGCCCGGTAAACTCGTCGTGATACCTCTGACTAGAATATATGTACCGGCACTGTTATTGCTAAGATTATAGGGTAGGAAATTTCGGAAGTAATAATACGCACGAAACAAGAAAAAATGTCCAGTACACATGGGATCTAAAATGCATAGCTTAAGAACTATCAACACTTGTTTATATTCCATACTGTAAAACAAATATATTATACTGTAAGCTCTTTGGTTATCACATTTTTGGAGGAGGTAGTATGGGTCGAAAGAAGAAAAACAGTCTGTTAGATATGGACTCTAAAATGCATAACTTAAGAGCTATGAGTACTTGTTCAATAGAAGAGATGTTTTTCACAGTTTCGAAGATGAACAAGTGCTCATAGGTCTTAAGTTTTGTGTTTAGAGCCCTTGTTTATTGGACTTCTTTTCTTGCTTCGGTTTATAACACCACTTCTAAAATAACCAACCGAACAATCTTAGCAACAACAGCACCGGTACATATATTCCATTGTCAGAAGTGTCCGATCCATTTCCTCTTACAACTTTCGACTCGGTCGTTTCCGGGCCAGGGTCCCTTACCTGAAATTGATACGTTTAGTCTTCTCCATCATACTTGAAAGTTCGTAACATCATCACAGAGTTACTCTGTATTTTTCTAGTGATAATGAGTGCTACATCAACAATTTTTTTCAGCTACTGTGACATATATATGTCCTCGAAATTAACACGGTAATATTTTCACAAAAAATTAATCTTATGTTACTATTAAATCAGTGTCTAAATGTTTACTTTATCCGATTTGGGTTTATGTTTAGTCTGGATGAACTTTAGATATCATAGGTTATGCTCAAGGGCCATTGCAGAACGTTACAGATTAACCTGTCAACGCTACATAATAAATCTGACACACTAAACACTAAACCTTTGTGCATCAATGGAACACGTAAGTGTTATTTCAAGTTAAGTAGTTATGGAGGAAGGTCGTTCTTTCTAGTGTGGTTATGTCTATTTCATCGCTCTTTAGTATGCACACACCCCAATGCCTTACGTCAGAGATCAGGCACCCACCATCTCTTCACAAATGCGACACACGTCCACACTTACCCAGTATCCCAGCTGAGCCCATCCATAACAAAAAGTTTGTAAACTACATCTCTGCTGCAGCTGCCAGTTTCTGGAACAAGCTACTCAGTACTCAGCACGCAATTCAATGCCCTGTTGGGTTTAAGGAAAAGCTGAAGCATTTCCTTTCATCAACGTCATAACTTGCTGCTAAGAAATGACGGACTGGGCCAGTTTTCTCCCTATTAAATAGCAAAGGAACTGTTTGCACGACCTAGCAGTTACGCTTCCGCCTCCCTCCGTTTCTCAACCAGTTAAACCACTTTCTTTCCCCCTGTCGAGTGGAGACACTTCTGCGTTGTCGGGATGATGATGTGGAACCTGCAGAGCATTTTTGATGCTAATAAAAATGTTTAGCAAGTTAATATTTATTCATTCAGACGTACAATTCTGTGTCTTCTTGTCATCCTCTGCTGATGCCTCGAACCAATGTCATGGAGGGATTCCGCTGACTCCTACTGGTGACTCTGCTGTACTGTTAGTCAAGGCTGCTACAGCAGCAGTTTGGCCAAGGTCTTGCGGGCTGTAGCGTGATATTATGCCCTCACACTGAGTCAGAGCATCTTCAGTATCGCTCCGAAAGATAGCAATGACACCCAGTGACCCATTGGGAAGTACAGCGCTGCCGCAAGTCGTGTAGTCGACTGATCCTGGCCCATGAGAGAGGTGGGTCCTTGGCATCTGAAAGTGCCTGCAGCGATGATCAGGAACTGGAGATGGTAAGGAGACGATGACGTGAGGCTCTGTGCGTTATGACCGAATTTGACGTGCTTCTTTACTAGTGCACAGCTATCAACTGCACTGTCAAATCTCTGATAGGTGTTATTGCATACGAGGTACAGCTTGTTGTTTCACGTAACAAGAGCTAACGAATATACACTATGTGATCAAAAGTATCTGGACACCTGGCTGAAAATGGAATTCTATATGGTGTTGGTCCACCCTTAGCCTTGATGACACTTCCAATTTCGCAGTTGCTGGAAGGTTTCTTGGGGAATGGCAGCTCATTCTTCAATGTGTGCTGCACTGAGGAGAGGTATCGATGTTGGTCGGTGGGGCCTGGCACGAAGTCGGCGTTCCAAAACATCCCAAAGGTGTTCTATAGGATTCAGGTCAGGACTCTGTGCAGACCAGTCCATTACAACAATGTTATTATCGTGTAACCACGCCGGCACAGGTCCTGCATTATGAACAGGTTCTCGATCGTGTAGAAAGATGCAGTCGCCAACCATGAATTGCTCTTCAACAGTGGAAAGCAAGAAGTTGCTTAAAAGATCGATGTATGCGCTGTGATAGTGCCATGCAAAACAAGGGGTGGAAGCCGCCTCCATGAAAAGCATGACAACACGATAACACTACCGCCTCCGAATTTTACTGTTGGCACTACACACGCTGGCAGATGACGTTCACTGGGCATTCGCCATACCCACGCCCTGCCATCGGATCGCCACATCGTGTACTGTGATTCGTCGCTCCACACAACGTTTTCCCATTGTCCAGTCGTCCAATGTTGACGCTCCTTACACGTTTAGCATTTACCGGAGTGATGTGTGGCTTATGAGCAGCCGCTCGATCATCAAATCCAAGTTCTCTCACCTCCCGCCTAACTATCATCGTGCTTGCAATGGATCTTGATGCAGTTTGGAATTCCTGTGTGATGGTCTGGATAGAGTCTGCCTATTACACATTACAACCTTCAACTGTCGGCAGTCTCTGTCAGTCAACAGACGAGGTTGGCCTCTACGCTTTTGTGTAGTACGCGTCCCTTCACGTTTCCCCATCGCTATCACATCGAAAACAGTGGACCTGGGGGTGTTTAGGAGCGTGGAAATCTCACGTACAGACGTATGATACAAGTGATACCCAATCACCTGACCACGTTCGAAGTTCGTAAATTCCATGGAGCGTCCCATTCTGCTGCCTCGCGATCTCTAATGACTACTGAGGTCGCTGATACGGAGTACCTGACAGTAGGATGCAGCACAATGCACCTAATACGAAAAACGTATATTTTTGGAGGTGTCCGGATACTTTTGATCACGTAGTGTATTTCTGTCTGTCCCTCTCAGTGGACGTTCTGCTGAATGTGAAACTTGTGCCTGGCAGATGGTGCCGAAGTAGCAATGCGTACTCATGTCCCTGACGAACTTGATTGTTTCTTTCTGCTGCATAGTTATATCACCACCTCTGCTTGATGTCGCTTGTGACTGTGCTAACGTGAACTTAAGAAAACTTTTTATTTACTCCGTTTTTTCTACTTTGTGGAGTAGCCTTTCTCTCTTCATTATTCGCGTTTTCATCTCCTCCTCTCCGTCTTCTTCTTCTACTGGTTCTCTCACGTCTATTGCTGGGATTGCTCTTAGCTTAAGTCTGCCTGATTGCAATCTGCCTTCGTTGCACTACTTCTCATGACATAATACAGGATGTTTCACAATCTTTAGACGATTTCAAATTTTAAAAACGCTCGCCAAAAACAAGACACAGCGGCGGTAGGGCGGTCTATTAGCAGTGCAGAGTTCGAAGTCTCATTCCACGTACACGTCAGTAACCACATCGTGCTTTCCGGTGGACTTCTATTTTTGCTATGGCGAATCTGTCATGAGCGGGCAACGTGGGTTTCGTAAGCATTTCAAGAGTCAGTCGCGATATTTAATTGCTTTTCGTGGGACAATACTGAACTGGGTAATAAACTTTCGTGCAACTGCCAGTGCAGCGAATCGGAAATCAGCCGGCGCTCGGAAAATGGGTGCACTCCCGAGAACATTGAACGTGTGTATAGCAGTTCACAGGAAAGCTCGTGTAGTTCATTACAGAAACGTGTCACAACGGTGAACCGAGCGGCCGAGAAGCTTGCAGCAGTTAAAAAAAATCGAATCCACAATGACGTTTTTGGAATTCCTCCAGTGATTATGAAATATATATCCAGAAACTAGGTCAAATGCCCCGAGTATTGGGCAACCGCAAATAGTTGACATTTGTCTGAAGTAGTATTTCATAAGTAAGTTGAATAAATATTGCACCTAGTGTAAAATTTTCAATTTATTTCACGATTAGTTTGTGTGTTATTCAAATTTGAAACTGTCAAAACGTTGTAAAATACACAGTATAAATTCAGTTTTTTTCCCCCTATCATGTCTACTACTGCTTTCCACTACATTTGTTATAGCTACACTACTGGAAATTAAAATTGCTACACCAAGAACAAATGCAGATGATAAACGGGTATTCATTGGACAAATATATTATACTAGAACTGACATGTGATTACATTTTCACGCAATTTGGGTGCATAGATCCTGAGAGATCAGTACCCAGAACAACCACCTCTGGCCGTAATAACGACCTTGATACGCCTGGGAATGGCGTGTACAGGTACAGCTGCCCATGCAGCTTCAACACGATACCACAGTTCATCAAGAGTAGTGACTGGCGTATTGTGACGAGCCAGTTGCTCGGCCACCATTGACCAGATGTTTTCCGTTGGTGAGAGATCTGTAGAATGTGCTGGCCAGGATAGCAGTGGAACATTTTCTCTATCCAGAAAGGCCCGTACAGGACCTGCAACATGCGGTCGTGCATTGTCCTGCTGAAATGTAGGATTTCGCAGGGATCGAATGAGGGGTCGTAACACATCAGAAATGTAACGTCTACTGTTCAAAGTGCTGTTAATGCGAACAAGAGGTGACCGAGACGCGTAATCAGTGGCACCCCAAACCATCACGCCGGGTGATACGCCAGTATAGCTCGGTACGGGCTTTTGTTAAAGTTTAGAGAACATACCTTCACCGAAGAGTCAAGCAGTATATTGCTCTCTCCTACGTATATCTCGCGAAGAGACCATGAGGATAAAATCAGAGAGATTAGAGCCCACACAGAAGCATACCGACAATCCTTCTTTCCACGTACAATACGAGACTGGAATAGAAGGGAGAACCGATAGAGGTACTCAGGGTACCCTCCGCCACACACCGTCAGGTGGCTTGCGGAGTATGGATGTAGATGTAGATGTAGATGTAGATAGCGATGACGAATATACGCTTACAATGTGCGTTCACCGCGATGTCTCGAAACACGTATACGAACATCATGATGCTGTAAACAGAACCTGGATTCATCCGAAAAAATCACCTTTTGCCATTCGTGCACCCAGGTTCGTCGTTGAGTACACCATCGCAGACGTTCCTGTCTGTGGTGCAGCGTCTAGGGTAACCGCAGCCATGGTCTCCGAGCTGATAGTCCATGCTGGTAAAAACGTCGTCGAACTGTTCGTGAAGATGGTTGTTGTCTTGCAAACGTCCCCATCTGTCGCCTCAGGTATCGAGATGTGGCTGCACGATCCGTTACAGCCATGCGGATAAGATGCCTGTCATCTCGACTGCTAGTGATACGAGGCCGTTGGGATCCAGCACGGCGTTCCGTATTACCCACCTGCACCCACCGATTCCATATTCTGCTAACAGTCATTGGATCTCGACCAACGCGAGCAGCAATGTCGCGATACGATAACCCGCAATCGCGAGAGGCTACAATCCGACCTTTATCAAAGTCGGAAACGTGATGGTACGCATTTCTCCACCTTACACGAGGCATCACAACAACGTTTTACCAGGCAACGCCGGCCAACTGTTGTTCGTGTATGAGAAATCGGTTGGTAACTTTTCTCATGTCAGCACGTTGTAGGTGTCACCTTGTGTATGTCAGCACGTTGTAGGTGTCACCTTGTGTGAATGCTCTGAAAAGCTAATCATTTACATATTACAACGTCCTTTTACTGTCGGTAAAATTTCGCTTCTGTATCACGTCATCTTCGTGGCGTAGCAATTTTAATGGCCGGTAGTGTACCTCTAAGTGCTGTATCCCATTGTCAATGTAAGTGTTTTAATGACACCTGTGTCGGTTGGTGATATAATGTAAAATTCACTGTTAGATAAAAAAAGGATGCAACCAGAAGATATGGTCTGATGCTAATGGAACTTAATGGTCTTACGCAATAACAGCGTGTTTGTGAATGACTGGAGCTGGAATTTCTGAGAAACGTAGAATAACCTCCAAAATGTGTTAGTGTTATTCATGTTTAGTACCGTTACCAGGCGTGGTAGGTTACATAAGAGGCGTGAAAAGCGTCAGGTGTTGGACGGTAACTGCGAAGAACACAGAGATGCCGCACACTCGTAAGAGACAGCGTTATCCGCACCTGGCAGTGTTTGAAAGGGGCCTCGTTTTGGGTCTCCATTTGGCAAGCTGATCGAATCAGGCAATATCCAGATTTCTGGAGCATTCGCATATGACAGTGAACTGATGTTGTACTGCATAGAGTAACGAGACATCCTCCTGTAGCATTACGAGTACTTTTCCTCTCTAGTAGTTGTCGATACCAGTATTATATTTCGTATTTTGGACAAATCAGTATTATCTCAGTTGCTTTCCTGAAACCTTTCACGCAATTTGATACACAGTATGTTATATTTCAAGCTAAAATATATGAAAATAAATTACTTTATAAAATGTATTAGTTTCGATGTTACAACCGATAAGTACTAGTCCTGAATATACAGTTAAATTATTTTTTAGAAACATTTGAAATTACAAACTGTTGGCACACTTAAAATTTTATTATTAATTACGCAATACTATACTGGTTACTATGTTTATTTCTGGATTCAGTTATGAAATAGTAGGCGAAAGTAATAATGTAACAGAAAATAATAGAAATTCATTTATCAAGAAAAATTGTAAACCCTTTGGAATATTACTATTTCCGCTGAGTAAGACAGCAGTAAGCATACCTCTGATGTGATCGGACGTATTTTTGTATTTTGTGCGAACAATGTAATTTCGAATTTGTTAATGTGAAAAATTAAAAGACTGTATGATATACTAAAATGTGACAAAATATATTAACGAAACAACAAAAATTCTGCAACAACAATCTTCAAATTTATTGAGATCAATCCAACTGTGAGTACCTGAAATGTGATATTTTCAGCTTCAAGGGTCAGACCCCTAGACAAGAAGAACTGGAGCCAATTCTACAAGAAAAGCTAAGTAAATTACACTCATGCTCATAAATTAAGGATAATTCCAGAATGTGGTGCCACACAACCTGGCACTATACAAAACTGGCGCTAATAGCATAGGCACATAGGGAACACACATGACAGAGATCTCTAAGCCCACGGTATTGGTGATAAGTTGAGAAAACCGCCCCGAAACACATGTATTACAAAATGCCACTGTTTCCTGCGCATGTACCCCGATATCAGTATGGGATATGATCACTATGCACACGTACACAGGCCGCACTACGGGTTGGCATACTCTGGACCAGGTGGTCGAGCAGCTGCTGGGGTATAGCCTCCCATTCTTGCCCCAGTGTCTGTCGGAGCTCCTGAAGTGTCATAGTGGTTTGGAGACGTGCAGAAATACATGGACCGAGAGCATCCCAGACGTGCTTGATGGAGTTTATGTCTGGAGAACAGGCAGGGCACTCCATTCGCCTCATATTTTCTGTTTCAAGGTACTGCTCCACGATGGAGGCTCGGTGGGGCAGTGCATTATCATCCATCAGGAGGAAGGTGGGACCCACTGCACCCCTGAAAAGACGTACATACTGGTGCAAAATGACGTCCCGATATACCTGAACTATTACAGTTCCTCTGTCAAAGACATGCAGGGTGTACGTGCATCAATCATAACCTCACCCCACACCATCAAACCACGACCTCCTTATAGGTCCCTTTCAAGGACATTAAGGGGTTGGTATCTGGTTTCTGGTTCACGCCAGATGAAAAACCGGCGAGAATCACTGTTCAGACCATACCTGGACTCGTCTGTGAACAAAACCTGGGACCACTGTTCTAGTGACTATGTACTGTGTTCTTGACACCAGGCTTTACGTTCTCTCCTGTGACCAGGGGTCAGTGGAATGCACCTTGCAGGTCTCCGGGCGAATAAACCATGTCTGTTCAGTCATCTGTAGACTGTGTGTCTGGAGACAACTGTGCCAGTGGCTGCGGTAAGGTCCCGAGCAAGGCTACCTGCAGTACTCCGTGGCCGTCTGCTGTCTTCTTGTGGTGTTGTACACTGTGGACGTCCCGTACTGTAGCGCCTGGTTTGAATCCTGCCTCGGGCATGGATGTGTGTGATGTCCTTAGGTTAGTTAGGTTTAAGTAGTTCTAAGTCTAGGGGACTGATGACCTCAGATGTTAAGTCCCATAGTACTCAGAGCCAATTGAACCTGTAGCGCCTGGACACGTTTCCTGTCTACTGGAGTCATTGTCATTATCTTCAGATTACAGTTTGAGGCACACTGAGGGTCGTGTACCCTCATAACGTCATCAATATGAGTTCTTTGCGTCACCATTAGCACGTCTGGTAACGTCTGCACACTTACTCGCTCCATCGTACTCTGACATGCACCAACACGCCTCTGCGTATGTGGACTGCTGCCAGCGCCACCGTGCGACGACCGCAGGTCAAATGCACCGCATGGCCATTTAAACCAGCAAACCGCCCACCAGAGCGTTGTTTCACCATGTATCAGCATAATCCTTAATTTATGTACATGAGTGTAGTTAGTGTGTACATACAGGCCAGAGAGTGTGCAGCGTCATACTGATAAGTGAGTCAAGTTCTTTGTATATTTGAGTCAACACTGCAATCATTCAAGTTATATCATTTATCCTTATTGAAGTTACATCACTTATCCTCATTTCGTTTCCTTCTCCCCTGCTGCGTGTTTCACTTCTTTGTCAGCCAATGCATGTAAAAGAATCTACGTAAGTGTTTCAGATGAAACTTCGCAGAGTATCTGCATATTAATTTGAGATTATCTTGCAGTATCCACATAGGCGTACAACGAACATCAAGAGAATCCAACCTTGACACCATCTGTAATCGAAAAAAAAATTCAAAAAGAAATCTCTAAAGAGTTTTAAGGATCTGCACTGGAAGACTGATGTTTTAATGTAGGACTGACAACACAATCAAATTTTTTATCACACGTCATTGGCCAATGTAAAATCAAAAAGAGGAATTTAATTATTCGGATTTCTTCCTGAAACAGTGATATCTGTGTACTTGCTGAGAGTCATTTCCACAAGAGTCTGGAGAGTACTATCGCTGCAGTCAGAAAAACTCGTTGGGAAACAGTAGATGGTTCACCTTTCCTTCTTCTTTCTTTTGACACTTGCCAAGAGGTCTATATCCACCCATCAGTCTAAATGGAAAGAAAGTGAAACTGTCTTTGATATACATTTTACCAGGGTAGTTATTAGCTTTTCGCTCATTTGAAATATCCGAACCCAGGGAGAGCTCTAATTATAGATTGGATCAGAGCATAAAATCGTTCTTCATGATAGACCGATAGGCGCAGACCACTGACTATTCTTCATCAGCCCAATTCTGAAACCATGACTTTAAATTCGATAGTGGAAGAGTGATGTTCGTTACAGGGCCAGACGCATTGGCCTCCACTATCATCTGGTGCACCTTTTCATTATAAACCGGGCGTATATGAGCTAAGGCCCTTAGAAAGGAAATGCTTATACATGTGTTCCGTGGTAATACTGGTGCAACTTTCAAAACTTGGAAGTTTATTTTATTGACTCACGTCGGCTTTGAGATGGATTGGATACTATAAATACGTCCAATAGTCCCAAATGATGATCAGATCTGAAAGCCTCCCGTTGTAGTAGCTCTCCACGTCATTTTATCTTATGTAAGTCTTTTCATATCTGTTTCACAATTGTACCGCACATAAATTTGGACCTATTACTGTAGCCAAGCCTTAGTCTTCCTCCACAATTTTTACCGTCTACAGGTCGGCCGCGGTGGCCGAGCGGGTCTAGGCGCTTCAGTCCGGAACCTCGCGACTGCTACGGTCGCAGGTTCGAATTTTGCCTCGGGCATGGATGTGTGTGGGGTCCTTTGGTTAGTTAGGTATAAGTAGTTCTAAGTTCTAGGGGAATGATGACCTCAGATGTTAAGTCCCATAGTGCTCAGAACCATTTTTTTTACCGTCTACACAACCGTCTGTTATCAAATTAGCCATTAATTAAATCCCCAGGATGTCTCTTATTGATCTATGTCTTCTTTCAGTCAAGTTCTGCCATGAAGTTTCTGTCTTGCCAATTTGGTTCAGTACTTTCCTGTTTCCCCATCTAATCCTCATCATTCTTCTATAGCGACAGCTTTCAGACACTAGCATTTTCTTCTTGCCTTTACCATTTTCCGTACACTTTTCACTTCCAGTTATTGCTGTTCAAAACTTTCCCCCCAAAAATTATATGGTATGGAAAGCCCTTTATGTAGATTTAGAAAAAGCGTCTCGTTTCGCGCCTATTTCGCACTCTGTTCTTCGATGGAGTATTAAGCTGTATACACTGTACGCAGCAAAACATTTTGACCACTGTCCACCCTGAGACTGAGTTGCAGGCACTTGACATTGCAAGGATAGTAGAAAAGTGGAGCAGAGCCGAATGAGGAATCGTTTTAGCTACGATATGGACCACCCCACTGACATAAGTGGCCTTGACAAGGGGAGATTGTCATGACCAGGCACCTGGGAATATCAGAAATGGTGAAATAGTTACTCTCATGGTACTGGCACGAGCATAAATGAAACGTGGTTACTGAACGGTGGAACCACAAGTAGCTGACAAGATGCTGAACATCTACTCCTTATCACAGAACATGGAAGTCAGAGGCTAGCCCACTCTGTTAAGTACGATAGGTGGCTATCAGTGCGAGATTTGACGACAGAGTACAATGCTGGTGCAGTCACAAGTGTTTTGCAGTACACTGTTCAGCGTACATTGTTGACCATGGGGCTCCGTAGCAGGAAAGCACTGTGTGTTAGAAACACAAAGTGCACAGATGACAAGATATCATCGACAGTAGATGGTGGATCTGCAGCATCCTTACCTATCACCTACATCAAAGGGTAAAGACAGTTGTAATGTCTTGGCAGGTACCATATGATCCATCCACTAGGCACACAACAGAGTGCCGTGGGTTGTCACTCTGTCGAGGTACCCACAACTCCTGTCTGCGCCTCCTGTCTGCGACAGCTGCTGCGGTACCCGGTGGCGCCACAGCAGCTCTGTTTCCAACGCTAGCTCGCCTCCGCAGGCCATGTGTTAGAAGCACGACGTTGCAACATTCCTCCACCATACAGCGTTATAAGACGTCACCCAACAGCTCGCCAGTCAGTCTGCGAGTGTGCGAGTTGCACTTCGTGACTTCAACGTCACGCTAGTGCAGCATAAAGGGACTTTTCCTGTGGAAGTGTTTCTGTACTGACAGACTGTGAACTCATCTTGTAGTTTCAAGAACTGTTATTGTATTGAATATATCGTTAGGCTATATTCTCTGCATCAGTAGTGAAGCTATAAAGTTCTTAGCAACCTGGGCACGTTTGTCTTCTTGTAACCTGCATCGCCCCCTATAGGGTACTAAAGGGGCATGAGATGATCGCTTCTTTTTTTCTGTACTGCTCTCGTCTCAGTGATGACTGATCTTTTTCCAGAACTTGATCCCTAGTTTCTTGTGCTCAACCAGATAGTTTATTTTTGTACCTCCCACAGAGTTTTTGTTCCTCTTCCCCACATTCCAGCGTCCAATGGCCGTTGTTGTACTTTTAGATGGCATCCTTTACTTTGTGTGTGCGCACTTTTTTTTGCTCTCTCGTTTTCCATGAGTCTACGTCCTATTCTTCTTTGTTTTTCTTGTTTCCCCCACTGAGCAGGAATTTGACTTGTCTGTGTGGGGTCGGCCGTAGTGGCCGAGCGGTTCTACGCGCTTCTGTCTGGAACCGCACGACCGCTACAGTAGCAGGTTCGAATCCTGCCTCGGGCATAGATGCGTGTGATGTCCTTAGTTGGTTATGTTTAAATAGGTATAAGTTCTAGGGGACTGATGACCTTGGAAGTTAAGTCTCATAGTACTCAGAGCCATTTGAACCATTTTGTCTGTGTGGGCACACTGTACTAGTGCAGCTTCATTCCTTTGTTCTGATGAATTGCTTGTGCTGTTTCTCTGCTTCTCTTGCTTCCTGTCCATACTGGACGATCTTTTGTGCTTTTGCCATCAGTCGCGCTTGCCCATTTTCCATAGCTACATCCACCCCAGATTTATTGCTCTTGCAGGTTTGCAAGCCATGGGCTCAGCAGTTACATCATTTGACACAAGATGTCACTCACTTGATTCAGCTTTGTTTGGTGACACTGCTCCCACGTGCAACTAGCAAGAAAGCATAGTTTCTGCTTCACACTCTGCACTTGCTCCACACCGCTGAGCTAATTGGACGCCACCTCACCATCTCAATGCTTCCCCTGCACAGGACACAGCTATGTGCACTCTCTCCAGAGTCTGACAACGCATTAGATTCATAGCCGACTTTTCTTGCTATACTAGCCACTTGCTTCACGTTTCTGCTCTTCGCATTGTGTCTGTCTCGACCATCTGCTGCCTCTCTGCCTCTAACACACCTGCCACCAGCACTGCTCCCCCTGGCTCTGCCTTGCTGCTGCACACCCCGGTGCCCTCTTCCCCTGGTGCCCCCTGCCTATGCTCCTGCCCATCAACTTCTGGCCTCTCTGCCACCGGCACTACTTCCTCTGACGCTACCTTGCTGCTGCAGGCCCCGTGCCTTCTTCCCCTGGCGCCCCCTGCCCATGGCCCTGCCTGTGTCCCTGAACGCTCCTCTGCCATGGGACGTGCCAGTCCTGCACAGCATGGCCCACTGATTGCAGGACCACCTGGTTCAGTGCCACTGGCTCCAGCGCCATCTGCTTCAGCGACACCATCCGTGGTGCCCTGTGCTTCCATGCCACCCATTCCAGTTCCTCCTGCTGTGAGACTCCGGCTTTGGTTACTCCTGTTCTGGTGCCTACTTTTCCAACACCTCTCTATCCAGGTCCCCCAACCTGGCCCCTCCCAATCTGGCGCCTCCCGATTCGGCCCCCTCCTATCCAGCCACAGACGATCTGGTGTCTCCCAGTTCAGCGCCCTCCAATATGGCCCCTAACGATCCGGTGTCTAGCCCTCCACCCCCAATCTGGGGCCTCCCGATCCGGTACCTACAACTGCAGCACCTCCTGCTGTGGCGCCACCAGCACTTGCACCACCTGCTCTTACCCTACAGGCAAACTCGCCGCTGATCCTGGCGCCTCTTTGGGTTCCAGACCCTCAGCGTCCTCGCCACCAGCTCAGAAGGATGCACTATATGCAGTTCAGAACCTGTAAGAGATTTCGTCCTGCATGCGTATAGCATATGAAGACATGTAGATAAAAGAGACTGACAGTGTTAAATTTCTGTGATTACAACTCGACAACAAATTCAGTTGGGAAAGGCATAACATAAAATTGGCGAGGCGCCTAAACAAGTCTGTATTTGCAGTAGATATGATGTCAGACGTAAGAGATATAAATACAAAAAACTTGCTTACTTTGCTTACTTGCATTCTACTATGTCATATCACTTTGTATTCTGGGGTAACTCATCAACCTGAGTAAAAGAATGTAGAGAGCAATAGCTTGTAACAAGAGTCATTTGTGGTGCAAATTCAAGAACATCATGTAAGAACCTGTTCAAGGAACTGGATATTCTAATCACTGCCTCTCAGAATGTTTATTACTTAATGTAATTTGTTGCAAGTAATATGTCTGCATCAATCAATAGCTCAAAACATAGTTTCAATATTAGGGTTAAGAACAATCTACATACAGATCTGAAATTAGTTACCTTTGTCCAAAAAGAGGTCCAATCTTCCAGACCTCACATCTTCAATAAGTTTCCAGCAACCATTATAAACTTGGTTTCAGCTACATATTTTGACAATCTGCTGACAAACGACTGGGGAAGTGAGTATTATATTCAATTGTCTATGCTTTTTATGTGATCCTTTCTGACATGTTCCACACCCACGAGAATCGTCTCATTTTTGAATCTTAAGTTTAATCCGATGTAACGTAACACTGCCAGCGCACACGCTGCCGGCCGTCCTGTTTGTTCCAGTCCAAGCAGTGCCGACGCCCTCACCAGGGGCCACACCATCTCTTCGGGTTCCAGCCCCATCTGGACCCTACCCGCCACTGGGCCACAGCCCACAGGCCCACACGTCGCCGCCCTGCTCACTGGTGGCCAGTGTGCCACATTGGATATTTGGGACCTATGATAGTGATTCAAAGCACCATGACAGCTGTGGATATGTCAATGCTAATGTGGATTACCTGCATCATCCCTTCGTACTTGGTGTCTCTCCTCATATCGATAGCTGTTCTTATCACAAGGTCAGAACAGTGCTACAATTGTTTGAGTAGCGTGATAATAAACTCACGTGAGCCATCAAATTCGCCTTGTCTGACCCTTGGGGAGACGTATGGGTTGGGCCACCAGCTCGGCTCTCACAGTACATTGGCCCATAACTTAATGGAATTGCGTGACCTGCACATAGATACACGACTGGCCATTAAAATTGCTACACCACGAAGATGACGTGCTACAGACGCGAAATTTAACCGACAGGAAGAAGATGCTGTGATATGCAAATTAATAGCTTTTCCGAGTATTCACACAAGGTTGGCACCGGTGGCGACATCTACAACATGCTGACATTAGGACAGTTTCCAACCGATTTCTCATACACAAACAGCAGTTAAACGGCGTTGCCTGGTGAAACGTTGTAATGCCTCGTGTAAGGAGGAGAAACGCGTACCGTCACGTTTCCGACTTTGATAAGGGTCGGATTGTAGCCTATTGCGGTTGCGGTTTATAGTATCGCGACATTGCTGCTCGCGTTGGTCGAGTACCAATGACTGTTAGCAGAATATGGAATCGGTGTGTTCAGGAGGGTAATACGGTACGCCGTGCTGAATCCCATCGAGCTCGTATCACTAGCAGTCGAGATGACAGGCATCTTATCCCCATGGCTGTAACGAATCGTGCAGCCACGTCTCGATCCCTGAGTCAACAGATGGGGACGTTTGCAAGATAACAACCATTTGCACGAACAGAACGACGACGTTTGCAGCAGCATGGACTATCAGCTCGGAGACCATGGCTGCGGTTACCGTTGACACTGCATCACAGACAGGAGCGCCTGAGATGCTGTACTCAACTACAAACTGGGTGCACGAATGGTAAAACGTCATTTTTTCGGATGAATCCAGGTTCTGTTTACAGCATCATGATGGTCGCATCCGTGTTTGGCGACATCAAGGGAGCGTGTATTCGTCATCGCCATACTGGCGTATCACCCGGCGTGATGGTATGGGGTGACATTGGTTACACGTCTCGGTCACCTCTTGTTCGCATTGACGGCACTTTGAACAGTGGTCGTTACATTTAAGACTCTTCATTCGATCCCTGCGAAACCCTACATTTCAGCAGGATAATGCACGACCGCATGTTGCAGGTCCTGTTCTGGCTTTTCTGGATACAGAAAATGTTCGACTGCTGTCCTGGCCAGCACATTCTCCAGATCTCTCACCAATTGAAAACGTCTGGTCAATGGTGGCCGAGCAACTGGCTCGTCACAATACGCCAGTCACTACTCTTGATGAACTGTGGTATCGTGTTGAAGCTGCATGGGCAGCTGTACCTGTACGCGATATCCAAGCTCTGTGTGACTCAATGCCCAGGCGTATCAAGGCCGTTATTACGGCCAGAGGTGGTTGTTCTTGGTACTGATTTCTCAGGATCTATGCACCCAAATTGCGTGAAAATATAATCACATTTCAGTTCTAGTATAATATATTTGTCCAATAAATACCCGTTTATCATCTGCATTTCTTCTTGGTGTAGCAATTTTAATGGCCACTAGTGTATTTGGTGGCACCTACCTCTGGAACCTGCCCAAGACGTGACGGGGCTGCGCGACGCGGTATCACTGCAGTATTACGTTTTAGAGGGGGCAAAGAGGTTATTAAGCAAGTGATCATAATGTTTGGCCCATCGGCGTATTTTTTACGCAGACATCTGTATCTTGAATGATAACGGAGTCACAGAGGGTTACTTGCAACAAGATCGGACAACTTCCCTCAATTCCATAAACAAAATGGAAGAGATAACGTCTTTTTGTAAGATAATGTCGCGTCCATCGATTTCCAAAAATACCGTTCTGATACTTTCTTCCTTTATTTGCGTTCCTATTCTTAAACCCAGGAAGAAGGGCGAATGCCCAAGTAGGTATCTTAGTGTTTGCCTGAACAGTTACATGAGAAAGCCTTAACGTGAACAGTCACAACCATCTTGTCTGGATCTGAAAATCCAGGCAGCCAAGGTGGATTCAAGAGGCGTCACTTCACCGTAGGTAACCTGATAGTGTTGGGCAGTAGCTATCCGTCCAATAGCCTTCCTGCTCAAACGTCATTAAATGTTTCTTTTTCCTTTGAGATGGCCTATGATACTTCCTTGAAGCATAATTTCCTCCGATAACCCCATGCATAGAATTTCTGGAGAAGTATTTTTCTGATTACATATGGCATTTCCCCTCTCCATGTTATGTCAGATATCGAATGTGTGACGTTTTATTACATTGTTTAATACAAGAAAGCGGTTTCCCCCAAGGCAGCGCTTTAGTGTGAGCTTTTTCTTAATAGCTTTAGATAGAATTACGTCCACTTAAAGAGTCCTGTCAAGTGGTCTTTACTTATGGGTGACTTTAAGTTTTGTTTTCTTTTCCTTACAGCAAGTACGTTGTCTGTTAAGACAGTGAAGGAATGGACACTAAAGTTAGTCACCAGACAATTTTAATGTGTGTTCTTTACCGTTCTCGTCAGTCTCATTTAATTTTCCGTGATCTAAGTAAGCTCAGAAACATCGTTCTAAATTTTAGAGAATTGGTGAAGTACCTGGCCCCTGTTTTTATGAGTGCCTCAAAGCCTTTAAAATTTCAAAATGCGTTGCACACCGTGTGTGGGGAGGAGATGTGCTTGCCAGTCACAGTTGTATAGACGTTTGACTGGTACGGACTTAATAAGGATGCACAATGTACGAGTGTGCGAGACCGTCATGAGGCTCGCTGATTACATGGTCACTTGCTGCAGAAGGAGTCAGTAATGGGTACTACAATTTTTTGTTACTAATAACAGAATAAAAAACCGAAATATCAATTAGCCATTACAGCAGTGCCTAAATTTTCATTTTTAGACCTTTTTAAAACAAAAACAGCAATTTTTACTCTCAAAATTTGCATAGGTTTAAAATATTGCATTATTGTAGAACATGAGAATAGCAATCAGTGTTGTTTTAATAATTATGCCGACAGAAACGAGCAACAAACCCATAGCATACAAAGTGGTACAGCGTTGCCATGTGGTACGGCCTACGCGTATACATGCAGTGTGCGAGACTGGCACCATGTGGTCTGTTCAGTGTTTTTTCGTTGTTGTCATCGGACAGTCGGTGTATTGCACAGTGGCACTATCTCCAGTCTGAAAGTATTTTAGGAAGCACGGTATCAGTGAAATACAATGCACCATTTGTTTCAAAAGATTAAGACCGGGAGAAGTCACATCAAACTTGCGGTGTCGTATTAGGAGAAAACATAAACCTAACAATTCATTCATAGTTTGCAACAGAAATGGAAAGTAGCCGACCTATTGCCTGCGTCAACATGATATGATATTATCTGATTGTAGCCCTTGGAAACGGACGAATTGACATGAAAAATATTTATTCAACCACAGTTTTCGCCCTTTGGTACAAACTATTCGTAATACCCAAGTGTTGGTATGATCCGCGATTACAAGACGTTTGAAGAGAGTTTTAAAAAAGTAGAATCATTAGGAGAACCACTTATCACTTTGCAAGAAAAGCAAGGAATGGTGGACGGACTATGTTTCCTTTTATTTGCCTATTTAATTTAATATTTTGGTTTTATGTATCTTGAAACTGAGTAAGTTGAAAATTTTCAGTCTTTGTTCGATTCATACGTTAATTACAGGAAATAGCAGGAATAACGAAGAGAAAAACAGTTATTTCAGAAAATGGTTATTTTACGTGGTTTTAACACTCGCGTTAAACTGGCGCTGAAAAAAAGATATAAACAAAACCAGTTGTTTCAACAATAACCGCCATCCCCAGAATGGAGAAGATTCTTCGTAGGTGCGCATCAATGTTCCAGTATGCACCCACGCTCGTCAGTAACAATGGAAAACGAGAACATCACCCAAACAGAGCCACATATTAACGAACCGTTTCCTTTAATACAACATTGCAGTTCTTGTGTTATTCCGAATATGACGCCATGCATTCATGCATAGCCAAAGGAGCAGGCAGTGCGGCGACTACATCCCTTTTTAAATATGTTAAACATATCGACAGTTGTGAATAGGGACAACTGTCAGCTGTAGACTGGAATGACGACGACCAAAATTTGTGCCGGACAAGGACTCGAACCCAGAAGTCCCACTCAGCTCGAGCGGTCGCCTTCCCGTTAGGCTATCCGCGCACGCCTGACGGCCCGATCCACACTTCCATATGCCGTCAACCACCCCTCCACAAGCTGTACTTTTATATCCATTCTGTATATTTCCGTACAGGTGAGACATTTTACTTGAAAGTCGCTTGTCCGGTGTCGCCGGGTAACTAAGCTGTCCGACTGCCTGTGTTGTTCTGAATACGATTCGAACTTCCTTCTTTACATGCACGCACAAATTTTCACTGTCATCATTCCGTTCTACAGCTGATGGTTGCTATATTCGCAATTGGGAACACATTTAATGATTCCTTTGATGTACCGACACCGCGTAGAAATTGTTCGTCGTTACACAGAGCGGCGCTCTTTGATATAAATTAACTTTACTAACATGGAAACGATAAATTAACATTACTAGCATGAAAACGGTAAATCTCATTACGTGACTTCATATGTGAGAAATAAAGCTCAGTCTATGCATAACAGACAGTATTAAGGTGTACAGAGAGTGGTCTGCTTTTTATAGTTGTGTGAGTTGCTCGGACTAATGTCGTAGGCTGCAGGTTTCAACGTGTTGCAGCAGAGGCTCTTTATGCCAAAACGACAAAAACCAGTTGAAATACTTGGATGACAAAAGAGGTATTTAACTGATGAAAGCAAAAAATATAAAACTCCAGCACATGAAACAGACAAAACGGAACATATACATCTAAAAATGAGACCGACAGAAAATGCAATATGGTGTAGTAAAAATGGCTACAGGATAATGAAAGGCTGTTTGTACAGAAAAATGAAGGAGACCTTTCGAGAAAAGAGAATCAGCTGTATGAATATCAAGAGCTCAGACGGTAGGCAATACTAAGCAAAGAAACTGAAAGGTTGAAGGAATATATAGAACGGCTACAAAAGGGAGATGAAGATAATGTTATCAAAACAGAAAAGAGGGAGAAGGTGAAAATGAAATGGGAGATGTGACATTGTGAGAAGAGTTTGACAGAGCACTGAAAGAACTAATCTGAAATAAGGCCCCTGCAATAAGCGATATTCCCTGAAACCTATTGAGGTCCTTGTGAGAGTCACGTGTGACGAAACTATTCCACCTGGTGTGCAAGATATATGAGAGTTGCGAAATACCCTCAGACTTCGAGAAATATGTAATAATTCCTATTCCATGGAATTCAGGTGTGCTGATAGATGTTAATATTACCGAGCTTTCAGATTAATAAGTCAGCACTACAAAATTCATACACGATTTATACGCTGAGAAGTGGAAAAACTGGAAGAAGACAATCTCAGGGAAGATCAGTTTGGGTTCCAGAGAAATCTAGGAACACGCGCGGCAATACTGACACTGCACATTATCTTAGGATATAAGTTGAAGAGGTTAAAGAAAGGCAAACTTATCTTTATAGCATTCTCACATTTAGAGATATCTTTTGACAATATTGAATAAAAAGCGAGGAAAGCACTCCTGGAAAAGGCAAATTTATTGGCATCGAAAATACATTTGAGTATTGAGCAATCTTTGCTTAAGGTATTTTCCTGGAGCTTAGCCTTGTAGGGAAGTGAAACG
This sequence comes from Schistocerca gregaria, assembly GCF_023897955.1. NCBI lineage: Eukaryota > Metazoa > Arthropoda > Insecta > Orthoptera > Acrididae > Schistocerca > Schistocerca gregaria. The sequence goes on from NC_064923.1 coordinate 657,576,316, forward strand.
AACATGTTAAACAGTCCAGACAAGAAGAGAATAGAAGCTATTGAAATGCGGTGCTATAGAAGAAAGCTGAAGATTAGATGGGTAGATCGAATAACTGATGAGGAAGTATTGGATCGCACTCGGGAAAAAAGAAATTAATGATAATACTTGACTAAAGGGGGTTCGGTTAATAGGATACGTCCTAGAGCATGTATACTGGGGAAGTGTGGAGGATGGAGATTGTAGAGTGCGATCAAGGGTTGAAAACAGTGAGCAGGTTCAAACGGACATAGGATATAGTCTTTATGTAGAGACGAAGGGACTTTCAAAGGATAGACTTGAGTGTAGAACTGCTTTATATCAGTCTTCGGACTAGAGACCATAACGACGACAAAGTGGTTGGCTCACTTTTTATTAGGCCACTGTTCAGTCAGCCACGATTTCTGTTGTATTTTTTACAAGTACAAAGAAAACAGTCCTCAGTCACAAATCGTGAATTTTTATTTATTTATTTATTTAAATGTCACGTTCCGTAGGACCAAATTGAGGAGCAAATCTCCAAGGTCATGGAACGTGTCAGTACATGAACTTACAACATAAAAAGTAATAACAGATAAACATAAATGTTCATGAACCTGAAAGAAAATCAGTCCATAAGTTTAAGCAAACGCTATCAGCAATACAATGAGAATCATCTTAATTTTTCAAGGAACTCCTCGGCAGAATAGAAGGAGTGACCCATGAGGAAACTCTTCAGTTTCAATTTGAAAGCACGTGGATTACTTCTAAGATTTTTGAATTCGAGTGGCAAATTATTGAAAATGGATGCAGCAGTATACTGCACACCTTTTTGCACAAGTGTTAAGGAAGTCCGATCCAAATGGAGGTTTGATGTCTGCCGAGTATTAACCGAGTGAAAGCCCAGTCAGATTCCACATCACAGCCGTTATCAACATTGTGAATAATGACCTTTTGCTGCCTGTTGCTAAAGTAAGAGGTGAACCAATTATGTGCTACTCCCCTTATTCCGTAATGGTCCAACTTCTGGAGCAATATTGTGTGATCAACACAATCAAATGCCTTAGTTAAATAAAAAAATACTCCAAGCGTTCGAAACTTTTTGTTTAGCCCATCCAGTACGTCGCAGAGAAAAGAGAATATAGCGTTTTCAGTTGTCAAACGAAGTCTAAAGCCGAACTGTACATTTGATAGCAAATCGTGTGATATAAAATGATCAATTAACCTTACATACACAGCCTTTTCGATAACTTTTGCAAATACTGATGGCATAGAAATAGGTCTAAAATTATCTACATTATCCCTTTCTCCCTTTTTATAAAGCGGCTTTACTACTGAGTGCTTTAATCGCTCAGGAAACTGACCATTCCTAAAGGAAAAATTACAAATATGGCTAAATACAGGGCTAACATGTGCAGCACAGTACTTTAATATTCTACTAGACACTCCATCATAACCATGAGAGTCCTTAGTCTTCAGTGATTTGATTATTGTCTCAATCTCCCTCTTGTCTGTATCACAGAGGAGTATTTCAGACGTCAATCTCGGAAAGGCATCTGCTAAGAAATTTATATGATTTCCTGTAGATGCTGAATTTTTATTTAATTCACCAGCAATGCTCAGAAAATGGTTGTTAAATACTGTACATATATCTGGTTTATCAGTAACAGAAATATTATTACTGCAAACTGACTTTATATCGTCAACCTTGTGCTGCTGCCCAGACAGTTCCTTCACAACTGACCATATGGCCTTAATTTTATCCTGTAAATTAGCTATTTTATTTGCATACCACATACTTTTTGCCTTGCTAATAACATTTTTAAGCACCTTACAATACTGTTTGTTATGGGCTACTGTAGCTTGATTGTGACTACTTCTAACATTTTGATATAATTCCCGCTTTGTTATACATGATATCCTTATCCCACTAGTCAGCCAACCGGGCTGTCCATTACTGCTAGTACCCCGTTTAGAATGTTCTAATGGAAAGCAACTCTCAAAGAGCATGAGAAAAGTGTTATGGAAAGCATTGTATTTATCATCTATATTATCGGCACTGTAAACATCTTGCCACTCTTGTTCCTTGACAAGTTTTGAAAAACTCTCTATTGCTGTTGGATTAACTTTCCTACGTAGTTTGTAATTAAATACGACATTGGTTTGAGTACAAAAACCTTTTAGTGTTAAAATTTGTGCATCATAGACTGAAAGGCCATTCGCCCTTTTACTAACAGAATGCCCATCTAGTAACGAAGAATGAATAAAAATATTGTCTATGACTGTGCTACTGTTCCCCTGCACCCTAGTTGGAAAAAAACACAGTTTGCATCATAGCATATGAATTTAGGAGATCTACCAACATCCTTTTTCTTGCACAATCATGTATAAAATTAATATTGAAGTCACCACATAGAACTACTTTCTTGTACTTCCTACAAAGTGAATCAAGAACCCTCTCTAACTTAAGCAAAAATGCTCTGAAGTCGGAGGTAGGTGACCTATAAACAAAAGCAATTAAAAGTTTAGTTTCACTAAATTCAACTAATGTTGCACAACTTTCAAATATCTGTTCAGTGCAGTGTCGTGATACGTCTATGGACTCAAATAAAATACTGTTCTATACGTACAGAGCCACTCCCCCACCCCGCAAGGAACTCCTTGAGAAACAGCCAGCTAATCTGTAGCCTGGTAAAGGAAGCCTCTGAATTATCAATTATTATTTCAGTATACGATACATTTCAAGCCCAGGGCCCCATCTTCAGGTGCTTGTTCATTTTATATGATTTACTTGAAATTTAGGTTATGACTGGTTCCGTTAAGAGTACGTAGACTTATTACAACGTTGCACATCGCGACTACAATTGTTACAGGACTAAATCAAAACCGAGAAATTACTGTTTACGTATTGGTTACATATTTTTAGAGCATAGTGTAACTAGATATATTTGTAGACATATACCCACTTTCTGCCTCACAGCACATTTGTGAACAGAATTTAAACAAGTCAAAGACTATCCAGATGTAAAGATGATACATTTCCACTTATACATAGGGGCTGCTGTTTCTAAGATTACAAAGACGTCTTACATAATTATTGATACACAGATTGCACTTACAAAACAATCATTCGTGCAAATGTTAGACATGACCTTATATCATGAAACGGTTGCAACTGTTAAATATATAAATGATGACTAACTGACAACCTCAGCTGACGACAGGTGTTGTTGATATACCTCGATGTGGACACCGAAAATGTGTGTCCCGACCGGGACTCGAACCCGGGATCTCCTGCTTCTTTCGAGAACAAGTTACTGTCTTCATATACAGAGTTAAAGGCTACCCAGCCATCGACCTTCGTCTGTGCGAATGCGCACAGGTTGCCCAAACTCTTACGGGAATCGCCAAAGCGTGCGCGAGTAATGAGTGGGTGGGCAAATATCTATAAGGTACAATACATATGTAGAATTGTGGACAGTTGGGAATTTGAGTCTCACGGAAAGCGTGCAAGGGATAAGTCCCTACAGTTGCGCTATTTATCTGTGTCCTCGGTTACTCGGATGGATAGAGCGTCTGCCAGGTAAGCAGGAGATCCCGGGTTCGAGTCCCGGTCGGGACACACATTTTCGGCTGTCCACATCGAGGTATATCAACAACACCTGTCGGCAGCTGAGGTTGTCAGTCAGTCATCATTTATTCCAGGGAAAAGTTGCACGGACACCAACAGGAACTGTTCTTTCGAGAACATGTTACTGTCTTCGTATATATTGTTAAATACAAGTTTCTCTAGAAAAAATAGACTTTTGGAACTGCTGAAAAAACTACGACTATTGGACTCTATTTTTGTTTAACGTGTTTTTAGAAAGTTTTTCTTTGTTTTATCGTATTTATAATTGTTATAGCAGATAAGTTTTCTACCAGCAACACTGATAGCAAATTACACGGCTCATTTCGTTCTTTTCCTCTTAACTAGTAGTTTTATAGCTGACAATCGCACTGATTTTAGTGTGTGTGTGTGTGTGTGTGTGTGTGTGTGTGTGATCTTAGCACTGATTTTTAAGTAACTGTTATGTTTGCATTCATGTTTACACATTTATATGTTTCTCTTAGCCACGTTCGTCTCTTTAACAGGATCTTAAGGGTGCTGGAGTCACAAACGTCATGCGCTCAACAACATAATCATCATCTTAAGATTTTTAAGATTGTACTGTGAACTGTATAAGTGATAAGTGATGTATAATAAATGTTACGAACCTACTACGCTGTCGTAGCAGGCGGAGAGGTGGTACTACGACTTGGTACCTTGGTGGTAGCGGATACAGTAAGGGCTCCTTACCGGCTTGCCGGCGAATTTCAGCGAAATAAAATAGCTGTCGCTGTTGTATAACAGCTTCTACGGTTCACAACCGTACTTGTAACTCGGAGCTTGCTCCATATAAAGTTGACTACCTTTGAAAGTCGAACATGGAAGGTAATCACTTACCGAAACATCTACCACTTACCAATTGACAAAGAAGTCTGCATTCGGATTCGGTGGGAAATCACTTGAAAGGTAACTCAGATGAGTTCTAGCACCTGAAAACACTCAAAAATGACAGAAGACCAAAATTTGGATTCAAGACAGGACTGATAAACTGCATAGCAACACACAACATAAATTCTATCATACAACCAGGGAAACTCAAAACTTTGACCGAGAAAATGGAGCGCAAAGGGATTCTAATAGCTGGACTTCAAGAAATGAGAAACTCTAATCAGAAATAAGTGGAATCACATAGACATAGAATGTATAAAAGAATACCACGAGAAAAAGTAATGAAGCAATGTACACAATTGGAATGGGATTTGTGGTAAGTCGCAAAATAACTGAGTCCGTAATAGAATTATATCACGATCTCCTACGCTGTCAAGACAAAGTATAGGAGCTGCAAATAAAATATAACAATAATAAATGCCCATGCCCCAACTAATGATAAAAATAGTAAGAAGGAATACATAAAAGACGTGGATGAATTTTGGAAGATTTTTGATCAGACGGCAACAAACATAAATAAAGATCACACTATACTTTTAACTGAAGATTTTAATGCCCAGTTAGGAAGGGAAAAAGAGATATAAAGACGTAATAAGGAAATGGACAGCACAAAGAAGAACAATCAGGAATGGCATAAGACAGATGGAATTCCGCAGAAACCATGACATGAGCTCAGAGTCAACATACTTCAAGAGAAGACCAAATAAACAAGTTGAGTCAAATAGTTGAACAGTTAGCTCCAATAACTACAAGGAAAAAACACTAACGGAGGAACGCTGAGTGTTCTAAAACAGTGGCAGAGACAACAAACCTGGTTAAGGTATTAGGATCATAAAACAGAAGAATCACACTTGAACTCACAGAACACAGAAAGATAACCAAAAGAAAAAAAATGAATCGCTAAACGCTAATATCAAAAAGATATACTTCTAATGATAGAAATAAATAGAGAGAAAACAAACTCAGCGAGTTACTACAAAATATTTAGCAGACAACTGCAAAAAAATATCAACATCCAACATTAATGTTAAGGCATAAAAAACATGAAGCAGTGGAAAAATACAGAAATTTTAGTAGAAACATTTAACAAATTACTAAATCGCAAAGGTCTCTCAGAACTACATCAAGAAAGTGATACCCCTACTAAAACACCAGTATAAAGAATAAACCCACTCACAATTCATGAAGTCTACAAGGGTTTGAAAGAGCTGAAAAATTACAAAGCATGTTGAGAAGATCAAACATTTATGGAACTTTGAAAATGTGTAACAGAACCAGGGAAGATTTTCATTACACCACAGCATAGTGAAAATATAGAACAAAAAAGAACTCTCAGAACTCTGGAGACAATTCAATGCCGGACAACTATTGAGGACTTTTCCTTTTGGATATGACATATAAAGTCATGTCAAGAATTCTATACAACCTTTGAAAAGATCAGCCTTAATTGGAAATAGAACAGTACTAAGGAGGAGTTAGACCCTGGAGAAGCTGCCCAGAACAGATAATCACTTTGAAATTGGTATTGGATCACTACAAAAGAAGACAAAAACAAGGTACAGCCTTTGTAGACTTCAAAAAAGCTTATTATTAAAGCTATAGATCTTCAGTGATGAAGATAATAAGAAATCCGGTTTCCATCTCAAATTAATGAAAACGATAAACTTAATTCTGACAACCTAGAGACACCAGAAGTTTCAGATTGATTATATAATGGTAAGACAGAGATTTTGGAACCAGATTTTAAATTGTAAGACATTTCTCGGGGCAGATGTGGACTCTGATCACACTTTATTGGTTGTGATCTGTAGATTGAAACTGAAGAAACTGCAAAAAGGTAGAAATTTAAGGAGATGTGACCTGGATACACTGGAAGAACCAGAGGTTACAAAGAGTTTTGGAGGGAGCATTAGGGAAACGATTGACAAGGACAGGGAAAAGGAATACCTTAGAAGAAGAATGGGTAGCTCTGAGAGATGAAATAGTGAAGGCACCAGAAGATTAAGTAGGTGAAAAGATGAGGGCTAGTAGAAATCCTTGAGTAACACGCGAGATACTGAATTTAATTGATGACAGGGAAAAATATAAAAATGCAGTAAGTGAAGCAGACGAGAGGGAATACTAACGTCTAAAAACGAGATTGACAGGAAGTGCAAAATGGCTAATCAGGAATGGGTAGGGGGCAAATGTAAGAATTTAGGAGGATATATCACTAGGGGAAAGATAGATGCTGCCAGCAGGAAAATTAAAGAGACCTTTGTAGGAAGAGAATCATCTGTTTGAATATCAAGAGCTGATACGGAAAACCAGTCCTAAGGGAAGGAGGGAAAGCAGGGAGGTGGGAGGAGTATATAGAAGGGCTATACAAGGGAGATGAGGGAAATATTAAGGGAATGGAAGAGGACATAGATGAAGAAGAGTTCCCAGATAAGATACTGCGTGAAGAATTTGACAGAGCACTGAAAGATCTAAGTCGATACAAGGTCGTGGAAGTACACGACACTCCATTAGAACACCTGATAGACTTGGGAGAGCCAGCCATGACGAAACTCTACCACCTGGTGAGCAAGATGTAAGAGACAGGTGAAATATCGTCAGACGTCAAGAAGAATATAATAATACCAATTCTAAAGAAAACAGGTGCTGACAAAAATGAAAATTGCCGAACTATTAGTTTAATAAGTCATACAATTGAAATACCTAGGTGAAATCATAATACACAACTTGGATGAGAAACCTGCATGGCAAGGAAGAACGATCAAAACGATAAAAGCTGAAAAATTAACACGGTATGCACACAATAAAAAGTGCCTATCAGTCAAAACTAAATTAAAACATTACAAGTCGGTGGTTGAACCAGCGGTGCCATACGGAAGTGAAACTCTTTTCAAAGTCAACCAGAAAGACGGAATCGACGAAATGCTAAAACCAGAGAGAAGAATAGCTAGAAGAAGCATAAATAAGAAACGTTTGTATAAAAAAAAGGACGACAGATAGTGCCAAATGAGTTGGTGTACAACGAACTGGAGCCCACAAGAAGAAAAGGATCCCTTTTTTTGTCGCATTAAGAGAACACCAAATATCAACTTAAAAAGAAAAAAATGTAGAGAATCTTTTGTACATGAGGCAAGAAGTAGGAAGGACAAAGGAAATCAGGTAGAACATGAAAAGGCTAGAATTAACGATTTGAAAAATAAGAAAAAAACGAAGAATGAAAATTAAATTTAAACCAAAAATAGGCAAACGACAAACAATAGAAAGGGTATTTATAGATGAGGAACAACAAAAAGGATCAGAGCAAATGAAAAGATACTGGGCAGTTCGGAAAGAAAACCTATTGAAGAAGATGATCAGAAAATGACCATCTGACGTGGTCCAATGAAGACATTGCAGCCCACATTTCCGAAACATGACGCTTAAAAGTGTCTTAGGACACGAAAAACTCACTTCGTGATTAGAATTATTTCTCTAAACATGTCGTGTGGAAAATAAATAAAGAATAATTGAAGGGCTTATTTCAATAGTGGTACAAGTCCAGTACCTCCACTTTTCTGGTTGTAATGCTTCTGAAATTAATGATTCAAACAAACAGAAAGAAAGGTTCATCTCTAGCAAGAAGCCATATGCGTGAAAATTTATAGTATCTCAACTGCAGATTTTTCAGCGCTCATTTAAGGACTCGGTATCTCAAAATGAACAAAAATGAACTTGTCTCACTATTGAAATAAGCCCTTCAATTGTGAGTAGCAGCAGTAAATATTATTTGTTGTATCACAAACCAACCCGCATCACGTGGCCGTGCGGTAGCGTTCTCGCTTCCCACGCCCGGGTTCCCGGGTTCGATTCCCGGCGGGGTCAGGGATTTTCTCTGCCTCGTGATGGCTGGGTGTTGTGTGATGTCCTTAGGTTAGTTAGGTTTAAGTAGTTCTAAGTTCTAGGGGACTGATGACCATAGATGTTAAGTTCCATAGTGCTCAGAGCCATTTGAACCATTTATCACAAACCAAATCATTGTTTTTACAGTTGTAAGCTTTCAGTGAGCAGTTCATAACGGCTACAACAAAAATGTAAAAAAGTATCAAATATTTAAAATTGTAGCAATGAGAGTGAACATATCTGGTGTCCTTACTTTCTTTTGTAAAATAACACGATATCAACTCTTCTACATGTACGAACTCGGAAGACTAAAAATTAAATGGTGATTGTGTTGTCCAGGCTTTACTGGTCATCACTCGGCTGAGCCAATTTGTAAATCAGTGTTTATGTCGAATTACAGGCCTCCAAACGTCCATTCTGCCTGACGACGACCTGCTAAACAAGACAGGGCAGCAACCAATTGACGGGCCGACGAAGCGTAGACAGCGAGGTCGGACGGCAACTGGACTGCTGTAACGGACCACCGAGCGTGTCTGCTGGTGGTACACCAGACTTTCACTCAGAATAGTGATGTTCTTACACTATATTGGGACAATAGAACTCGAAAACTGGCGGAGAATCAATGACAGAAAGCCCTGATTACATAATGAAACAGAAGAACAAAATGTAGAAACGTTCAGAGGATTACATGTCGAAAATCCTTCAAACGTTCAAAAAATACGGAAATTAACGAAGGTAAAACATGCAGGAATACCAGTCGCCAAAGACGTCAATAGTTCAGAGACACAATACACAACAAAAAAGTATGTGTAAACAACAAATCAATGGAATGTCAGTAATTCTAAATTCACAGAAATACACGGAAACATATTAACTTAATAATAAACAAACTTTTGCTGCATCATCTGAAAATCTTGCAAACGCCTAAATATAAACTAATTTCTTGAAACGTGTAGATAGGAGAGCAGGTTTAATAATTTTCAAACAGAGAAACTATTAAAGGTTCATCCTTAAAGCAGAGATAATTCTAGAAAATGGTTTAGAAAAATCTACCATAGTCGAAACGATACACAATGTGGAAAATGCTTATGGAATTACAGAGAATATTTACAGTAAAGGGTGCAAATCGGGAAATGCGAAAGTAACAGATTACACGACAGTAATCGAACCAGAATGTCCCTAAGCAACCTACTGTCTAGCACTGAATTATAAATAAGACAATCTAGAGGTACTGAAAATAAGAATTATGAGGAAGTATTTAGGACGAATGAAGAACTCAAATATCAGAAAATGAATAAGTGATGATGAAACATAACAAAACATAGAATAACAGAGACAATAAGAAGAAGAAAAATGATTTTAGGGGCGTTTATACAGAATAAACGATTGTAAGCCAACAAACCAGATTTTCATATATCTCTTGCACAAAAAATTAACGACATACCGGATGCAAGAAATCAAAAAAGCTTTAGACATACAAAATACGAAAGAATATAATCAGAAGCAAGAAACATTATTAGGGGGAAAGTTTTAAAATTAAAATTCGAAGAGAAAAGCGACAAGACAATATCCACGTCGACATCTACACACACACTCCGCGTGTCGCCACACTGTGCATGGCAGAGAGTACCTTGTACCACTATTAGTCATCTTCTTTTTTCCTGTTCCACTCGCAAATGGTTTGAGGGAAAACGACTGACTATATGCCTTCACTCGAGCCATAATTTCGCTTATATTGTCTTCGGGATCCTTACGGAAATGTACGTCAGTGGCAGTAGACTCATTCTACAGTCCGTCTCACGAAAAGAGTGACTTCTCTTCGGGAGTTCCATCTATGTTCACGAAGCATATCAGTAATATTCGCGTATTGATCAAAACTACCACCAACGCCTCTGAATTGTTTTGATTTCTTCCTTTTTTTCTGACCTAGTGGGGGATCCCAGACACTTGATCAGTACACTACTGTTCTATATGCGGTGTTCTTTATACACTCATGCTCATAAATTAAGGATTATGCTGATACGTGGTGAAACAACGCTCTGGTGTGCGGTATGCGGGTTCAAATCACCTCGGGGTATGACCTTGCGGTGCATTTGACCTGCGGTCGTCGTACGGTGGCGCTGGCAGCAGTCCACATACGCAAAAGTATGTTGGTGCATGTCAGAGTACGGTGCAGCCAGTAAGGTTTCAAACGTTTTCAGACGTGCTAATGGTGACTGTGTGATGAAAATCGCTCTAAGAACACATATTGATGACGTTATGAGGGGTAGTATATTTGGGCGACTGGAGGCTGGCCAAACACAGCAGGTCGTAGCACGGGCCCTCCGTGTGCCACATAGTGTGATCTCAAGATTATGGCAACGATTCCAGAAGACAGGAAACGTGTCCAGGCGCTACAGTACGGGATGTCCACAGTGTACAACACCACAAGAAGACCGATACCTCACACCATCAGTGCCCGCAGACGGCCACGAGTATTGCAGGTCGCCTCGCTCGGAACATTGCTGCAGCCACTAGAACAGTTGTATACAGACACACAGTCTACAGATGACTGAACAGACATAGTTTATTTGCCCAGAGATCTACAAGGTGCATTCCACTGACCCTGGTCACAGGAGAGCCCGTAAAGCCTGGTGTCAAAAACACAGTGCATGGTCATTAGAACAGTGGTCCCAGGATGTGTTCACAGACGAGTCTGAACAGTGATTTTCGCCGGGTTTTCATCTGGCGTGAACCAGGAACCGGGTACCAACCCCTTAATGTCCTTGAAAGGGACCTGTATGGAGGTATTGGTTTGATGGGTTGGCGTGGGATTATGACTGGTGCATGTACACCCCTGCATGACTTTGACAGAGGGACTGTAACAGGTCAGGTGTATCGGGACGTCATTTTTCACCAGCATGTCCGCCTTTTCAGGGGTGCAGTGGGTCCCACCTTCCTCCTGATCTACATCTACAGGGATACGCTGCAGATCACATTTAAGTGGCTGGCAGAGGGTTCATTGAACCTCCTTCACAATTCTCTATTATTCCAATCTCGTATAGCGCGCGGGAAGAATGAATACCTATATCTTTCCATAGGAGCTCTGATTTCGCTTATTTTATCATGGATGATAACACACGGCCCCACCTAGGTGCCATCGCGGAGGAGTAACTTGAAACAGAAAATATCAGGCGAATGGAGTGGCCAGCCTGTTCTCCAGACCTAAACCCTATCGAGCACGTCTGGGATGCTGTCGGTCGACGTATCGCTGCACGCCTCCAAACCACTATGACACTTCAGGAGCTCCGACAGACACTGGGCCAAGAATGGGAGGCTATACCCCAGCAGCTGCTGGACCATCTCATCCAGAATATGCCAATCCGTTCTGCGGCCTGTGTACGTATGCATGGTGATCATATCCCATATTGATGTCGGGGTACATGCGCAGGAAACAGTGGCGTTTTGTAGCATGTGTGTTTCGGGACGGTTTTCTCAACTTATCACCAATATCGTGGACTTACAGACCTGTGTCGTGTGTGTTCCCTATGTGCCTATGCTATTAGCGCCAGTTTTGTGTAATGCCACGTTGTGTGGCAACACATCCTGGAATTATCCTTCATTTATGATCATGAGTGTAGATTAGATACACTTTCCTCAAATTGCCCCCATAAACCGAAATCGACTATTCGCCTTCGTACTACCATCCTTACGTGCTCTTTCCAATTCTAATCGCTTTGCAACGTTACGGCAAGATATTTAATCGATGTCATTGTGTAAAGTCCTTTGCTGTCACTGACAGAATTACAATGTCATCGGCGAACCTCGAAGTTTTTATTTCTTCTCCATGGATTTTAATACCTACTCCAAATTTTTCTTTTGTTTCCTTCACTGCTTGCTCAATATAGAGATTGAATAACATCGGGGAGAGGCTACAACCCTGTCTCACTCCCTTCCCAACCACTACTTCCCTTTCATGTCCCTCGGCTCTTATAACTGCCATCTGGTTTCTGTAAAAATTGTAAATAGCCTTTCGCTCCCTGTATTTTACCCCTGCCACCTTCAGAAACCTAGGGTTATAAATACAAAATCAAATAGGGGTAATTCAGGAGTAGGTTTAATAATAAATAAAAAAATAGGAATGCGGGTAAGCTACTACAAACAGCATAGTGAACGCATTATTGTGGCCAAGATAGATACGAAGCCCACACCTACTACAGTAGTACAAGTTTATATGCCAACTAGCTCTGCAGATGACAAAGAAATTGAAGAAATGTATGATGAAATAAAAGAAATTATTCAGATAGTGAAGGGAGACGAAAATTTAATAGTCATGGGTGACTCGAATTCGTCAGTAGGAAAAGGGAGAAAAGAACACATAGTAGGTGATTATGGATTGGGGCTAAGAAATGAAAGAGGAAGCCATCTGGTAGAATTTTGCACAGAGCATAACTTAATCATAGCTAACACTTGGTTCAAGAATCATAAAAGAAGGTTGTATACATGGAAGAATCGTGGAGATACTAAAAGGTATCAGATAGATTATATAATGGTAAGACAGAGATTTAGGAATCAGGTTTTAAATTGTAGGACATTTCCAGGGGCAGATGTGGACTCTGACCACAATCTATTGGTTATGACTGGGAGATTAAAACTGAAGAAACTGCAAAAAGGTGGGAATTTAAGGATATGGGTTCTGGATAAGCTGAAAGAACCAGAGGTTGTACAGAGTTTCAAGGATAGCATAAGGGAACAATTGACAGGAATGGGGGAAAGAAACACAGTAGAAGACTAATGGGTAGCTTTGAGGGATGAAGTAGTGAAGGCAGCAGAGGATAAAGTAGGTAAAAAGATGAGGGCTGCTAGAAATCCTTGCGTAACAGAAGAAATATTGAATTTAATTGATGAAAGGAGAAAATATAAAAATGCAGTAAATGAAGCAGGCAAAAAGGAATACAAACGTCTCAAAAATGAGATCGACAGGAAGTGCAAAATGGCTAAGCAGGGATGGCTAGAGGATAAATGTAAGGGTGTAGAAGCTTATCTCACTAGGGGTAAGATAGATACTGCCTACAGGAAAATTAAAGAGACCTTTGGAGAGAAGAGAACCACGTGTATGAATATAAAGAGCTCAGATGGCAACCCAGTTTTAAGCAAAGAAGGGAAGGCAGAAAGGTGGAAGAGGTATATAGAAGGTTTATACAAGGGCGACGTACTTGAGGACAATATTATGGAAATGGGAGACAAGATACTGCATGAAGAGTTTGACAGAGCACTGAAAGACCTGAGTCGAAACAAGGCCCCCGCGGTAGACAACATTCCATTAGAACTACTGACGGCCTTGGGAGAGCCAGTCATGACAAAACTCTACCAGCTGGTGAGCAAGATGTATGAGACAGGCGAAATACCCTCAGACTTCAAGAAGTATATAATAATTGCAATCTCAAAGAAAGCAGGTGCTGACAGACGTGAAAATTACAGGACTATCAGTTTAATAAGTCACAGCTGCAAAATACTAACGCGAATTCCTAACAGACGAATGGAAAAACTGGTAGATGCGGACCTCGGGGAGGATCAGTTTGGATTCCGTAGAAATGTTGGAACACGTGAGGCAATACTGACCCTACGACTTATCTTACAAGACAGATTAAGGAATGGCAAACCTACATTTCTAGCAGTTGTAGACATAGAGAAAACTTTTGACAATGTTGACTGGAATACTCGTCGAGGGGCATGAAAGGGAAGCAATGGTAGGGAAGGGAGTGAGATAGGGTTGTAGCCTCTCTCCGATGTTATTCAATCTGTATATTGACCAAGCAATGAAGAAAACAAAAGAAAAATTTGGAGTAGGTATTAAAATCCATGGAGAAGAAATAAAAACTTCGAGGTTCGCCGATGACATTGTAATTCTGTCAGTGACAGCAAAGGACTTGTAAGAGCAGTTGAACGGAATGGACAGTGTCTTGAAAGGAGGATATAAGATGAACATCAACAAAAGCAAAATGAGGATAATGGAATGTAGTCAAATTAAATCGAATGATGCTGAGGGAATTAGATTAGGAAATGAGACAGTTAAAGTAGTAAAGGAATTTTGCTATTTAGGAAGTAAAATAACTGATGATGGTTGAAGTAGAGAGGATATAAAATGGAGACTGGGAATGGCAAGGAAAGCGTTTTCTGAAGAAGAGAAATTTGTTAACATCAAGTATAGATTTATGTATCAGGAAGTGGTTTCTGAAAGTATTTGTTTGGAGTGTAGCCATGTATGGAAATGAAACATGGACGATAACTAGTTTGGACAAGAAGAGAATAGAAGCTTTTGAAATGCGGTGCTACAGAAGAATGCTGAAGGTTAGATGAGTAGATGAGGAGGTATTGAATAGGATTGGGGAGAAGAGAAGCTTGTGGCACAACCTGACTAGAAGAAGGGACAGGTTGATAGGAAATGTTCTGGGGCATCAAGGGATCACCAATTTAGTACTGAAGGGCAGCGTCGAGGGTAAAAATAGAGATGAATGCCCTAAGCAGATTCAGAAGGCTGTAGGTTGCAGTAGTTACGGGGAGATGAAGCAGCTTGCACAGGATAGAGTAGCATGGAGAGCTGCATCAAACCAGTCTCAGGACTGAAGACATCAACAATAACCTTCAGAATTTGAAAGAGAGTATTCCAGTCAACATTGTCAAAAGCTTTCTCTAAAACTACAAATTGTAACGAGTATACATGGGGAAACCATCAGTAGAATAAAGCAATTTTCTTAAAGCAACTAGTGATGGTCAAGCAAATCGGCTCTAATTCTCAAATTGGAATGTCCGTATTTTGCAAGAGTTTTTCCTTCTTTCATACAGACTGAATTCTGATTTAAACATTCGATGTACTTTGGAAACTAAGGGCGTGTTCCCATTTAAATATAGAACTCGTTATACGAAAATAAGTTACAAGCACGGTTGTTTTACGATCGATATTGCGATATCATATCGCTGACACGCTGATACAAACAGATAAAACAGCGAGTCCCGCTAACGGCTTGCACTTCGAAATTGCCTTTCGTTATCCAGGCTATGTCTACCTAATACATCCTTATGTGAGTGTGTAGTTATCCATTTCTTCAGCTCTACTTTTAGTGATAAGAAGTCCTCAATAACAGATCATTAAATACCCATGAGTTTATCAGCAATGCAGAAAAAAGCAAGAAAAACTTCCTGCCTGAATCTGCGTGTAAAACGATTAGAAAGCCACACTTAACTTTGTGAACGTCTTTTTCATATATTGTGTAGCAGCGTTCCAAACAATAACAGTATTGTGTGGAAGTGGGTCATGGACTGAGGGAACCCAGAACAGAATCGAAGCGTTTGAGATGTGATGTCACAGGGATATGTGGAAATTCAGTCGCCTGTAAGTTAAGGATAGGGTACACGTCGATAGAACATGTGTCAAGACATGAATAAATAACACCCATGGGAATAGACGAAAATTTAAAGAGAATAAAATAGGGAATAGGAACTGGAATATATCCAGCAAATAATTCTGGACGTTGAGCGTAAGTACTACAACGAGATAAAGAAGTTGACATAATAGATGTGGAGGACCGCATCAAAACAATAGGATGGCTGATGGCGGGTAGCATAAAATGACAGCGGTAGAGACAGCTCAGTCACCGTATAACTATTCAAGACTACATGTTTATCTCAATACTCTCGGTGATAAAGTGTTCTTCAGGATGAATTTGCTGTGGACGCTCCCGTCTTCTAAAACAACAGATTGGAGCACATACGAGTCTGTCTTAACGAATATTCAAGCACAATGTTGCACCTCAATTGTTCCACTAAATCACCTGGTCTTAATCCCACAGAAAATGTCTGGGACTATAACGGGTGAAGTATGGCAAGTAACATACACAGCTGAATTAGAGCACTTACGATTAGTGGGCAGCACCTCCTTCGCCCTGATGGCGGCAGCGTCGATTCGCTGCACCGACTGCGCGAGACACTTAAATTGCTCGGACACCATCGTTATTTGTGTTCGATCAATCGTCGCATACTTGTGAGGGATACCAGTCTGTGTTGGGTCTAAGTAGCACGAATAGTGCTCAGTTCAGTACCAGATACGCTTAAAAGGAATGCGATCACGCGACTTGATGGCAGAAATACTCTCACTCTTATGTGTGGAGTCTTCCACTATCCATTAAGCTACGATTCAGAAGCGACTAAATAGAGTACCGTCGTGTTCCATGTAAAATGTTGTGGGTAAAAAAAGGGATACTCCACACTTACATTTTTAGGAGGTGGACAGAAATACTGAAACAGAGCAAATGGCTCTGAGCACTATAGGACTTAACTTCTGAGGTCAACAGTCCCCTAGAACTTAGAACTACTTAAACCTAACTAACCTAAGGACATCACACGCATCCATGCCCGAGGCAGGATTCGAACCTGCGACCGTAGTGGTCGCGCGGTTCCAGACTGTAGCGCCTAGATCCGCTCGGCCATCCCGGCGAAACACAGCAATAAATACATGATTGAACATAAACCCAGATGCTAGCCAATCCTGCAGGCTTGCCCTGTTGTATTTGACCACCAACGGCACGTCTACATCTACATCTACATTTATACTCCGCGAGCCACCCAACGGTGTGTGGCGGAGGGCACTTTACGTGTCACTGTCATTACCTCCCTTCCCTGTTCCAGTCGCGTATGGTTCGCGGGAAGAACGGCTGCCGGAAAGCCTCCGTTCGCTCGCGCTCGAATCTCTCTGATTTTACATTCGTGATCTCCTCGGGAGGTATAAGTAGGGGGAAGTAATATATTCGATACCTCATCCAGACACGCACCCTCTCGAAACCTGGACAGCAAGCTACACCGCGATACAGAGCGCCTCTCTTGCAGAGTCTGCCAATTGAGTTTGCTAAACATCTCCATAACGCTATCACGCTCACCAAATAACCCTGTGACGAAACGCGCCGCTCTTCTTTGGACCTCCTCTATCTCCTCTGTCAACCCGACCTGGTACGGATCCCACACTGATGAGCAATACTCAAATATGTGTCGAACGAGTGTTTTGAAAGCCACCTCCTTTGTTGATAGACTACATTTTCCAAGGACTCTCCCAATGAATCTCAACCTGGCACCCGTCTTACCAACAATTAATTTTATATGATCATTCCACTTCAAATAGTGCATACTCCCAGATATTTTACAGAAGTAACTGGCACCAGTGTTTGTTCCGCTATCATATAATCATACAATAAAGGATGCTTCTTTCTATGTCTTCGCAATACATTACATTTGTCTATGTTAACGGCCAGTTGCCACACCCTGCACCAAGTGCCTATCCGCTGCAGATCTTCCTGTATTTCGCTGCAATTTTCTAATGCTGCAACTTCTCTGTATACTACAGCATCATCCGCGTAAAGCCGCATGGAACTTCCGACACTATCTACTTGGTTATTTTTATATATTGTGAAAAGCAATGGTCCCATAACACTCCCCTGTGGCACACCAGAGGTTACTTTAACGTCTGTATACGTCTCTCCATTGAGAACAACATGCTGTGTTCTGTTTGCTAAAAACTCTTCAATCCAGCCACACAGCTAGTCTGATATCCCGTAAACTCTTACTTTGTTTATCAGGCGACATTCCGGAACTGTATCGAACGCCTTCCGGAAGTCAAGGAAAATGGCATCTACCTGGGAACCTGTATCTAATATTTTCTGGGTCTCATGAACAAATACAGCGAATTGGGTCTCACATGATCGCTGTTTCCGGAATCCATGTTGATTCCTACAGAGTAGATTCTCGGTTTCCAGAAATGACATGATACGCGAGCAAAAAACATGTTCTAAAAATCTACAGCAGATCGATGTCAGAGATATAGGTCTATAGTTTTGCGCATCTGCTCGATGACCCTTCTTGAAAATTGGAACTACCTGTGCTCTTTTCCAATCATTTGGAACCTTCCGTTCCTCTAGAGACTTGCGGTGCACGGCTGTTAGAAGGTGGGCAAGTTCTTTCGCCTACTCTGTGTAGACTTGAATCGGTATCCCGTCAGGTCTAGTGGACTTTCCTCTGTTGAGTGATTTCAGTTGCTTTTCTATTCTTTGGGTACTTCTTTTGATGTCAGCTATTTTTTCTTCGTGCGATGACTTCAACGGTACGACATGTCGTTAACATACGACTTTTTTGTCACGCCAATTCAAAACCATCACAGCTGCTCTTGATCTGAATTTCATTTCTCCTCTTTGCAGTTTGGCTTCAACATTTGGCATAGGTGAACAGTACCTAGAGAATTTGTTATTCTTTCATGCAAGCAGTGGAAGAGAGATGAGCCTGTGTACCAGCTGTCCATATACAGCGTGAGTCACCTAACGTTACCGCTGGATATATTTCGTAAACCACATCAAATACTGACGAGTCGATTCCACAGACCGAGCGTGAGGAGAGAGGCTAGTGTAATTGGTTAATACAAACCATAAAAAAATGCACAGAAGTATGTTTTTTAACACAAACCTACGTTTTTTTAATGGAACACCGTTAGTTTTGTTAGCACATCTGAACATATACACAAATATGTAATCAGTGCCGTTTGTTGCATTGTAAAATGTTAATTACATCCGGAGATATTGTAACCTAAAGTTGACGCTTGAGTACCACTCCTTCGCTGTTCGATCGTGTGTATCGGAGAGCACCGAATTACTTAGGGATCCAAAGGCAACGGTGATGGACCTTAGGTACAGAAGAGACTGGAACAGCACATTACGTCCACATGCTAACACCTTTTTATTGGTGTTTTTCATTGATGCACATGTACATTACCATGAGGGGTGAGGTACACGTACACACGTGGTTTCCGTTTTCAATTACGGAGTGAAATAGATTGTGTCCCGACATGTCAGGCCAATAGATGTTCAATGTGGTGGCCATCATTTGCTGCACACAATTGCAATCTCTGGCGTAATGAATGCCAGCACGCCGCAGTACACCTGGTGTAATGTCGCCGCAAGCTCCCACAATACGTTGTTTCATATCCTCTGGGGTTGTAGGCACATCACGGTACACATTCTTCTTTACCGTACCCCACAGAAAGACGTCCAGAGGTGTAAGATGAGGAGAACGGGCTGGCCAATTTATGCGTCCTCCACGTCCTATGAAACGCCCGTCGAACATCCTGTCAAGGGTCAGCCTAGTGTTAATTGCGGAATGTGCAGGTGCACCATCATGCTGATACCACATACGTCGACGCGTTTCCAGTGGGACATTTTCGAGCAACGTTGGCAGATCATTCTGTAGAAACGCGATGTATGTTGCAGCTGTTTGGGCCCCTGCAATGAAGTGAGGAGAAATGAGGTGGTCGCCAATTATTCCGCACCATACACTTACAGTCCACGGTCGCTGTTGCTCTACCTGTCTGAGCCAGCGAGGATTGTCCACGGACCAGTAATGCATGTTCCGTAGATTCACTGCCCCGTGGTTTGTGAAACCCGCTTCATCGGTAAACAGGTAGAACTGCAACGCATTCTCTGTTAATGCCCATTGACAGAATTGCACTCGATGGTTAAAGTCATCACCATGTAATTGCTGATGCAGTGACACATGAAACGGGTGAAAGCAGTGACGATGCAGTATGCGCATGACACTACTTTGACTCAGTCCATCGGCTCTCGCAATGTCCCGTGTACTCATGTGTGGGTTCATGGCAACAGCAGCTAACACACCAACTGCACCCGCTTCTACGGTGACGAGCCTGTTACGGACCCGTTTGCGAGCTACGACCATACCTGTTGCATACAGTTGGCAGTAGATGTTTTGCAATGTGCGGCACGTTGCATGCTCTCCGCCCGGGTACCGTTCTGCATACACCCTGCAGGCTTCAGCTGCATTTCGTCGACACTCGCCATAGATGAGTATCATCTCCGTCTTTTCAGAGTTCGAATACACCATGGTCACAGTTTCTACAACACTACACTATCACAGACGTCTGTTAACACGGTGTACTACAGTTGGTCTGCGAGCAGAGACGAATGCAGAATGACAATAGCAGCAAGCGCTACATGCGGACACTGCGACAGCTAGACCAAACCATAACAGTGCACTACAGCCACACTCGTAAACACGATCGTCATCGTAAACATGTCCCTGCAGATGCTGCTCGCCGACCGTGGCCCGTGTTTGTTACAACACGCAAATGAACGTCGGACGTTTCAAGCGTCAACTTTAGGTTACAATATCTCCGGATGTAATTAGCATTTTACAATGCAACAAACGGCACTGATTACGTATTTGTTTATATGTTCAGATGTGCTAACAAAACTAACTTGGTTCCATTTAAAAAAACGTAGGTTTGTGTTAAAAAACATACTTCCGTGCATTTTTGTATGGTTTGTATTAAACAATTACACTAGCTCCTCTCCTCACGTACGGCCTGTGGAATCGGTTCGTCAGTATTTGATGTGGTTTACGAAATATATCCAGCGCTAACGTTAGGTGACTCACCCTGTACATCATGTGCTCTTTTCCCAAATAAGGTTCCTAAAGTGTCGCACAATACTGCCAGTAATTTCCAAATATCTTCATTGACTACCATGTCATACTTTGTACCAGCATAAACTAAATAGCAAAGTATAAATTCCGTTCCACGAGCAGATGGCAGAAATATTTTTATATCAATAGGAGATCTTTTAGATGGAATTTACTACTTGAAAACCAAGCGCACCTTGATCAATAGGAGACTTTATCAATAAAAACTTTTTGGAATAGAGTTCGTGCCACTCTGAATTTCCCTGTCCCGTATGAAACAAATTATCTTATTTTCACAGCCTATCAACTTGGGCAGTAACACTGTTATTGCAAAAATTGAGCATTTAGAGCTATTATTTCATCAAAAATTGGCGTTTCGAAGAGAGGAGCATTTGGCTATTACGAGTATTCATAAGATTCCAGTTTTTTTAGTTCTTACAGTGAGAGGAGTTACTGCCAAGAAACAATACATTTCTAATATATACGTATCTTCCCAGGCCTTCAAACTGTTTTTATCATAAAGAATAGTACTCTGAACAGTCAAGTAACTATCAGTCTTGTCTACAATAAAGAAGACTGATCCTCCGTGAACAACGTCCGAAAACCTTTTAGTGTGATACGGTTTTCCGGAAGTTTAAGAGTTACACTGGAATGTGCTGTATCAAAATTCTTCCTGTACCGCTGAAATTTGTCCAAAACTTTGCCTTTCTTCACTGGGGCACGTCATCTTCATCTTCATTGTCGCTGTCAGTCATTCTTCTGGAAGGCGAAGATATGCAACAAGCAAAACGTAGTACCAAACTGCTCAGTGCGTCACACTCTTTAAAATGATGTATTTCATTGCTCTGGACATCGTATGATTGCAGCGGTATGTATTATTAGGCTTAAAAGTATACGAAGAACCCGAGTTACATTCTGTCTGATTTTCATGCAGCCTACACAACGTAATTTTGATCCAGATGCTCTAATCTCTTTTCGATACAGTCATTTGACTTAATACAATTGTTACCACAAGTGACCACTAGAGAACAATGCTCTGTGTGGCAATCAAGCCAAATGTAAATTAGTACCTCGATGTAACAAATACAAGAAAATACGTTGTTAATGATGAGACAGTCCTTAATACTTGCAAAATCAATTTTTTTACAATAAGTGACATCTCAAAAATGTTCCCACTCTCATTAGTACATGATACCCGATTTTTGTAATCGTTAGTCAAATCTTTTTTTGTGAACGAGAGATTTTGAAAGAATATCTGGATTCTCAAAGTCCTATGACAATTTGAAGCGTTATTCATATGTCAAACGTTTTCAAATCATTTATTAATTGTCGTTATCATGGCGGGTGGTATTACATAAACTGGGTAATGAACTAACCAGTTAAAAATAAACTTCAACAAACAGCGTCAGCACCCCTTTGAAACTTCAACATTAACAGTGAATCATTAGTAATTTCACTGTACTCATGATTACACGTGGATCTACGTGCATTTCACTTATCATCTTTGTTATCTAGCAAAAAAGTAGCTTCGAATATCCATGGTATTCATGAGCAGTGCAAATTTGAACTTTAAATGAAATGCCAAACTGTTTCGTTTTGGATATGATACAAACCAAGACTTTACACATAGCTATGCTAACCAAGCAAAGTTTTCCTGTCAGACTGAGACTCGAAGATGGCTACGACCACTACAGCAGCTACCATCTATGCCCTCTCCATCATATTTGCAACAGAGGTGGCGCCTTCGACCCTGGTTTCCGGAAAAGGCCCTCAGTACACAGAGGCTACGTTTTATGGCTTTTGTTAACCGAATGACACTGAGCACCTGACCATTACACCTTTCCATACTGCATCCAATTCAGGAGCAGAGTGGATGCTCAGGTCCTCCAAAACACAAATGCATAAAATAATGATGACAGCCGACTTCACGGAAGTCCTCACCAGCTTCCTTCCCCCCTATCAGTCCACTCTCATAAAGGGACACAGACCAGCCGAAATTTTACCAAGACACAGACCGCGCACCCTCTTTGACCTGAGATGCCCAACTTAGTGGGCCCACCACCCACGCACACTGCTATGTTATCGCATGGGCTTCTTCATATAGCCCAGTTCTTTTGGATCGGACCCATGATTAATCCAAGGCGTCATCATTGGCAATTTGGGGTGGGGCGTTGGGGGGGGGGGGGGAGGAGGAGGCCAACCTATGTTTGACAACGAAACGCCTACAGCCGACCTTATGATCTTATTTATTGTGCAGCCACCAGTTTCGGCACTTCAGTGCGCCATCTTCAGCCCTTAGTTGATGCTGAAGGAGTTGGCAGTTGATGATTGGAGTACTGGCACCATATTGCAGATAGTCTTCACATATCAGTTATGTTGGACACTGATGCAGCGTATATATGGATAGTGATAACTCCTACAGCATCAACTAAGGCCTGAAGATGATACAGTGAAGTGCCATAACTGGTAGTTACCCAATAAATAAGATCTTAAGTACGGCTGTAGGCGTTTCATTTTCTGACGGTAGTGAACGGCCGTTGTCCCCAAGACCTCCAGTCAAAAGGATGGACATACGTAAGCATATGTTTCAGGTTGTGGCCAGGCAGGAGAGTCTAGTCAGGCACTGAAATCAGCTCTGGACATACCAATCCAGCCCTTCCCCTCAGCTGCCTACTGAGCATGATCTACACAACACCTAGGGTAAGTCTGCCCAACAACCTTCCTGAGACCATTACAACCTCCACCCACATTTTAGGCTTTGATCAGGGGCCGCCAATGACCAGTGATGAGAGCCAGTAGACCAGTACAGACTCATACCAACGCGGGTGATCTCTTCCAGGCTGACACCTCCATATTCTAACCTTTTCCTGTCTTTCTTTTATTGCTACACTCCTGGAAATTGAAATAAGAACACCGTGAATTCATTGTCCCAGGAAGGGGAAACTTTATTGACACATTCCTGGGGTCAGATACATCACATGATCACACTGACAGAACCACAGGCACATAGACACAGGCAACAGAGCATTCACAATGTCGGCACTAGTACACTGTATATCCAACTTTCGCAGCAATGCAGGCTGCTATTCTTCCATGGAGACGATCGTAGAGATGCTGGATGTAGTCCTGTGGAATGGCTTGCCATGCCATTTCCACCTGGCGCCTCAGTTGGACCAGCGATCGTGCTGGACGTGCAGACCGCGTGAGACGACGCTTCATCCAGTCCCAAACATGCTCAATGGGGGACAGATCCGGAGATCTTGCTGGCCAGGGTAGTTGACTAACACCTTCTAGAGCACGTTGGGTGGCACGGGATACATGCGGACGTGCATTGTCCTGTTGGAACAGCAAGTTCCCTTGACGGTCTAGGAATGGTAGAACGATGGGTTCGATGACGGTTTGGATGTACCGTGCACTATTCAGTGTCCCCTCGACCATCACCAGAGGTGTACGGCCAGTGTAGGAGATCGCTCCCCACACCATGATGCCGGGTGTTGGCCCTGTGTGCCTCGGTCGTATGCAGTCCTGATTGTGGCGCTCACCTGCATGGCGCCAAACACGCATACGACCATCATTGGCACCAAGGCAGAAGCGACTCTCATCGCTGAAGACGACACGTCTCCATTCGTCCCTCCATTCACGCCTGTCGCGACACCACTGGAGGCGGGCTGCACGATGTTGGGGCGTGAGCGGAAGACGGCCTAACGGTGTGCGGGACCGTAGCCCAGCTTCATGGAGACGGTTGCGAATGGTCCTCGCCGATACCCCAGGAGCAACAGTGTCCCTAATTTGCTGGGAAGTGGCGGTGCGGTCCCCTACGGCACTGCGTAGGATCCTACGGCCTTGGCGTGCATCCGTGCGTCGTTGCGATCCGGTCCCAGGTCGATGGGCACGTGCACCTTCCGCCGACCACTGGCGACAACATCGAGGTACTGTGGAGACCTCACGCCAGACGTGTTGAACAATTCGGCGGTACGTCCACCCGGCCTCCCGCATGCCCACTATACGCCCTCGCTCAAAGTCCGTCAACTGCACATACGGTTCACGTCCACGCTGTCGCGGCATCCAACCAGTGTTAAAGACTGCG
This sequence comes from Schistocerca gregaria, assembly GCF_023897955.1. NCBI lineage: Eukaryota > Metazoa > Arthropoda > Insecta > Orthoptera > Acrididae > Schistocerca > Schistocerca gregaria. Next base: position 657,601,302 of record NC_064923.1, read on the forward strand.
ATGGAGCTCCACGGCAAACTGGCTGACACTGACGTCGGCGGTGCACAAATGCTGCGCAGCTAGCGCCATTCGACGGCCAACACCGCGGTTCCTGGTGTGTTCGCTGTGCCGTGCGTGTGATCATTGCTTGTACAGCCCTCTCGCAGTGTCCGGAGCAAATATGGTGGGTCTGACACACCGGTGTCAATGTGTTCTTTTTTCCATTTCCAGGAGTGTAGATTAGTGATTGAAATTAGTCAAAGGGAATCAATGGCGAGCACTGATTTGTTTTTCACGTAACAACGTACAAAGTAAAGACGAATTAGTTTTATGTGGCTGAAATGTTATATTTGTAAATGGTATAATTTAGCTACCTTGTATCTTCACTGTAGTTCTCTCTAAGTTCGTTTTTATTTACTCAGTACCCAGTTTGATGGTTCCCATTTTAGGAGGAGAAATTCAGATTTTCTAGTTTATGTAATAATTTTCGTATTATTATTTTCAGAGCTTTCCATTTTCATGATTTTAATTATTTAATTCGTCAGTACGAACACAACACATCACATAACTGGTTACTAGCTTTTCCATACAAATGTTTGCCTTTACACACTTTGGCAGCCAACAAACTCTTTTCAAACATCAGCTTAGAACTGCTAAGGTCTGGCATTATAGACCTCAATGAATTATTACACAGCAAAAAGTTAGATCAGTAATTCCAGCAATACATATCTCGTTGTACAAAAATATTAAGACATATCGATCTGTACATGCAAAGATAAAGTCATTTCTAATTAATACATTGGAATGTTTAGTTCACAATTTTTTAAATCATCATCAAAAAATTATAGGGGTGATAATAATGATAATTTCGTATGTCTTATATATATATATATATATATATATATATATATATATATATATATATATATGTGTGTGTGTGTGTGTGTGTGTGTGTGTGTGTGTGTGTGTGTGTGTTTAGCACAACTTTTTAGTGCTTCAGTTTTCAGTCCGAAATACCTGCTTGTTGCACATTTTTATATCTAAACGTAAATAAAATAACTCTTTATGTTTGTTTAATATAAATAAATATCAGAACTTCTCAATGTGTGAAGAATATCAATGGGTTGTGTAGCATACTTATTTAAACGCATCGTGAAGTATATTAGAGGGAAAAAGTGTATCACTAATAAGACCCATCATAAGCGATACAGAATTATCCTGCCAAATATGCTTCAGATTTTCTTGGCATTTCAGTTCAATATTCTAAATGATTTTCACTTATACTGCGTCACTGAGTTACCAAATTTATGTTTCTAGGCCCAGGAAGGTCGTCCACGCAGATCTACAATTACTTTCGTTATTCATGTTGTGAATTACTTATCTCGGCCATCACTAAGACAACGAGAGATCCCTGAATGCCACAGCTGTCAGCTAGCTAGTGAAGACAGAGTTCGCTGTCTATTACAGACCACCTTTTTAATTCTCATGTGAGAGAGGTACAAGTGACCAAGGAAATATTAGGAAAATTTTCTATCGTAAGACTTCACACTTGTATTGCGACTTCACGGGGTCTCAGATGCTAGTAACAGATGCCAACTCCAATGTAGACGTCCCTGGGATGCAGTTCTTATCACAGAACACCTTCTTTGTGCCACCAGGAGCATAACATTACATTTCGTAGACTCACATTCTCCTTTACTTCAGATATTCTTTTGTTAGGGCTCAACCGTTATTTTATTGTTATGAAAGTGACATACATTGACCCAAGTCGCTGTCTGGTGGTCCTGATTTAGGTATTCCGTGATTTCCTTAAATCGATTAAAACGAACAGTGTAACCATCCCTTTGAAAGGGCACTATCGATTTCCTGGCGCATCTTTCCCTATCAAAGCTTCGGTCTCATGTCTAATAACATAGACATCGATGGGACGTTTAACCTTACTCTTCCTTTCTTTCTTTTTCCCTCAACATTGCTCCCTGAATGCAAGTATCTCACTAATTAAATGGTCGTAGTTCATCACATTTTCCAATATGGGTACATTTACGTGGGCCACAGCAGTAAAACGTAAAAACGTCCTCCATCAATGTCAGTTTGTCTTTTCGAATGTGGCGAGTAATCACATCAAACCGTTTCTACGATTATTCGAAGGAAACCCGCCTTAATATGCTGTGAGAGTTAAGTGCTGAGAATCAACGTGACGGATTTGATCACATCGCCTTCTACATTTTTCATCTACACTTAATCTACAATGCCTTCTTGGGCCTACTCAACTTTCAGGTCTTCTTTAGGGATATCGGCCAGGTCTCTGCACGTCACAATACCATTTTTGTTGTTTAAGGTAGTATGGAGCTCAGTCATAATGGCATATTCCCCAAGGCTTTGGGTCTTCTGCAGGTTTTTCACTTGTTAGAAACTTGAGGTTTCGACCAACAACGTCCCATTCCGCAAGCGCTTAACAGATTTAAATGTATTGCAATCCCCACTAAACACTTTTGATTGTAAAAAGATGACACTTTTTCAAAACTTCGCTCTTTCCTTTAACCCATAACAACACACTCCAACCAGCAGCATGCATTCCTTTAGTAAAGATACTAGAATTCTTAAATGTTCCTGTATAATAAAACTATGAGCCCTCTTGTTTGATACAGTGGTGGTACCTAGCAGTAACCCACCATTTCCTCTGGGAAGAGGAAGAGAAAGTTTCTAAGAATCCATCCCAGTCCCAAGAGCAGCTAGGGAAATAAAAGTCAATCTAGACAGAGCCCGCATGTCTAGGTAAGCCTTATACACCTGAGGTCCGGCAGGTTCACCAGAGATGGCCCGTTAATGACTGTTCCACCACAACAGCGATGCATCTCATCAGTGTGCAGCACACCATGAGATTGAGGGTTTTCTGTTTTTTTAGAGGTTTTTAGCATCCCCGCGATCTGGGCGGACAAACCAAGAACCCTGTCTCTTGTGACACACAAGGCCCCACATACACGCCACACAGAGGTTGCTGAAGCATGTTCAGAGCTTGTGGTGAAAGAGGACTTGTGGTGCTTAGCAGTCCTCAGCTCAGGAACCCCGCTTCCGCCATACCCGTACTCAGCAAGGGATGCTCAGTCCCCATATTCAGCTGAGACAATTGTGCATGTCATACGCCGCTGACAGAAGCATCAGCACTTCCTTATTTCCAAGGCTATGCCAGGAACAATGTATTGAGGCCAAGGAGGGGGAGAGGAGGAGAGAGGAGGACAACCTGCATCCTGCATCCCGCCTCCTTCGTCCTTTGCAATTTGCGAGTGTGTTGGCATCATGAAGCCACCCCCCCCCCCCTCCCCACGCCCTGAACTCCACTCCTTTTCATCCAGTGGTGGGCAGTTTGCATGTGTGTTATTTTATGTGCCCTGGCTCTAATGCATAACCCCATAACCGCTGTTTGTGCTTTTGTGAAAACGAGAGTCACGTGTGTACTGTGGTCTTCCAGAGATCATGACATCAGCATCTGGGCACATGCATCCCCGCCACCTACTCGTCCCCCACATGGCAGCCATGGGTGTGGACATATTTCACAATTTGCAAGCAGTGCAGTAGAGTACAATTGTGACATCAAAAGAATAATTTAATGTGTAAAAGAAGCGCATAACGTCGCCATGTATTTGCCGTCAGTACATCATGTGTTCAATTGACAAGACGCATGCGTTGAGCAAAGAAGAATTTGACAAGATTATTTGTTGGAAACGTCTATCAGAGAAATATAGTCACAGCTTTCTACACAGAAAATGAAAGGACATGATAGTACAGGAGCATAAGACTGTAGACAGGAAGAATACTGTTCAACAAATAACGGCTATGCAATAAGTTGTGCAAATGATGCATTATATTATCCAGTCCAGGAACACACTGTGCTGCAAATGTCAGAATTGTTTAACCGTTTTTAAAATTTCCATCCGCTCTCCCACCGCACAAGCACAATTAATTGCAGTACATATTTAACTGTCTACCTAAGAAATTGGTTCACTTGCCCAATATCGTGTAGGGCCAGCGCAAGCACGCAGAAGTGCTGCAACACGACGTGGCATGGACTCGACTAATGTCTGAAGTAGTGCTGGAGGGAACTGACACCATGAATCCTGCAGGCCTGTCCATAAATCCGTAAGAGTAGGAGGGGGTGGAGACCTCTCCTGAAGAGCATGTTGCAAGTCATCCCAGATATGCTCAGTAATATTCATGTCTGGGGTGTTTCGTGGCCAGCTGCAGTTTTTAAACTCAGAAGAGTGTTTCTGGAGCCACTCTGTAGCAATTTTGGTCGTGTGTGGTGTCGCGTTGTCCTGCTGGAACTGCCCAAGCCCGTCGGACTGTGCAATGGACATGAATGGATGCAGGTGACCAGACAAATACTTACGTACGTGTCACCTGTCATTGTTGTACCTAGACGTAACAGCGGTCCCATATCAATCCAACTGCACACGGCCCACGCCATTGCAGAGCTTCCACCAACTTGATCAGTCCCATGCTGACATGCAGCGTCCATGGATTCAGGAAGTTATCTCTATACCTGTAAACGTCCATCAGCTCGATACAATTTGGAACAAGACTCGTCCGACCAGGCAACATATTTCCAGTCATCAACAGTCCAATGTCGGTATTCACGGGCCCAGGCGAGGCGTAAAACTTTGTGTCGTGCAATCATCAAGAGGTTCCGAAAGCCCATAGCGATAATGTTTCGTTGAATGGTTCACACGCTGACATTTGTTGATGGCCTAGAATTGAAATCTGGAGCAATTTGCGGAAGGGTTGCCCTTCTGTCACGTTAAACGATTCTCTTCAGTCGTCGTTGGTCCCGTTCTTGTAGGATCTTTTTCCGGCTGCAGCGATGTCGGAGATTCAATGTTTAACCGGATTCCTGATATTCACGATACGCTTGTGAAATGGTCGTTCGGGAAATCCCTACTTCTTGGCTACCTCGGAGATGCTGTTTCCCATCGCTCGTGCGCGGACTATAAGACCACTTTCAAACTCACTTAAATCTTGATAACCTGACATAGTCAGAGCAGTAACCGACCTAACAGTTGCACCAGTCACCTTTTATCTTATATAGGGTTTGCCGACTGCAGCGTCCTATTCTGCCTGTCCACATGTCTCTGCATTTGAATACGCACGCCTATACCAGTTTCTTTGGCGCTTCAGTTTGTAACTGTTGTTATGTTTTCGCATAAAGTTATACTTAGGACTTTTTTGTAACAATTAGAGTGCTAGTGGAGTTCACAGCAGCAACAAAGGGTCATAGGCTTTTTTTAAATATTTCCAGCACAGTGCTCTCTAAATGCATTTGCATCGTGACAATGAAGACAAATGATGAAGATGTCGGCTGGAGTGTAAGCATTTGGGAAAAAAACGAAAAAGGACGACATACTCATATTACAGAGCTAAACATTCAATTTTCTGTATTTACTATTTTGTTTTCCCACAGCACGACATGATGGGATCGCTGTTTATGATGTTATTGAAGCATTTTGCTGTTGTCATCGTGGTATTCTAGAAACTGGAATGAGGATATTGTCTGCATGTATGTAACAATAAATAATTATAGCTTAAAAAGCGCGTATAATTTCATGGAAAGTGCAGGTGCTCACAGCAATCAGGAGGAATTTTGTAAACAAATATGTCCCACACACCTGCGACTTAATCTTCCTAAAATGCACAGCGCACTGCTTCTGCCTCTAAGTTGATAATAGGCCAAACAGTGTGATATTTAGCATGCCACCTAAATACCTTGAAAAGTCCCCTTAGAAAAATTGTGCAAGACTGTGCTTAAGCTGACACACAATATTTTTTAGCGCAACGCAATCTGACTTCCAATAATCCCTACAAAAGAATGGCCCTATACCTTTCACAAATCACTTACCTCACAAAAATCTTCGTTACTCGAACTACTGCAATACAGCGAGCGCCACTACTGCCAGCTAAATAAAAGATTCAAACTACTGAAGGCACTAACTACTGATAGAGACAGTTAGCAAATTAAAGATTTTAATAGAGAACAAACAATGTATTTACCTTACTAGTGTTCAAAAGTCATAATATATATAGCAGTTCATGACATCCAGTCTTACAAATTTCAAAACTCCGCCATGTCTCTCCCCACATCCACCACTGCTGGCGGCTGCGCAACGGTACGCGCTGTTAACATCCAGCTGCCCAACACTACAATGGCAGACAACAATGAAAACTAGCCACAGACTGCACACAGCACAGCCAGTGATTTTCATACAGAGCGCTATGTGGCGTTACCAATATAAAAACCTAAACAGCCTACTTACAACCTTTCCAAATGTCTTAACCATATCAACATAGTTATAAACATTTTCAAAAAAGGATAATAATAACGTCAGTAGAAGCAGGAAATGTATTTAGAGCAATCAAAAAATGGTTCATACATTTGTGAGAGAAACGTCAAAGGGTAAGGATGACAAAACGTGTGTCAGTACTCCTTGCTGCAAGGCAAATAAGCATAATTAATAATCCATGTTTCATTGTAGGCTAGGTGAAGTTGTTGCAGCACCTACCACCTGAGGCGAAAACAACGATGTTACTACTTGAACACTACTGGTAAAAGCATATTACTGTCAGTGTAGTATCAATTCCCCCCATGAACCATGGACCTTGGCGTTGGTGGGGAGGCTTGCGTGCCTCAGCGATACAGATAGCCGTACCGAAGGTGCAACCACAACGGAGGGATATCTGTTCCGAGAGGCTAGACAAACGTGTGGTTCCTGAAGAGGGGCAGCAGCCTTTTCAGTAGTTGCAGAGGCAACAGTCTGGATGATTGACTGATCTGGTCTTATAACAATAACCAAAACGGCTTTGCTGTGCCGGTACTGCGAACGGCTGAAAGCAAGGGGAAACTACGGCCGTAATTTTCCCGAGGGCAAGCAGCTTTACTCTATGATTAAATGATGATGGCGTCCTCTTGGGTAAAATATTCCAGAGGTAAAATAGTCCCTCATTCTGATCTCCGGGTGGGGACTACTGAAGAGGATGTCGTTATCAGGAGAAAGAAAACTGGCGTTCTACGGATCGGAGCGTGGAATGTCAGATCCCTTAATCGGGCAGGTAGGTTAGAAAAGTTAAAAAGGGAAATGAAATTGAAGCAGTATGATGAAATAAAAGAAATTATTCAGATAGTGAAGGGTGACGAAAATTTAATAGTCATGGGTGACTGGAATTCGGTAGTAGGAAAAAGGAGAGAAGGAAACGTAGTAGGTGAATATGGACTGGGGCAAATAAATGAAAGAGGAAGCCGCCTGGTAGAATTTTGCACAGAGCACAACTTAATCATGGCTAACACTTGGTTCAAGAATCATAAAAGAAGGCTGTATACATGGAAGAAGCCTTGAGATACTGACAGGTTTCAGATAGATTATATAATGGTAAGACAGAGATTTAGGAACCACGTTTTAAATTGTAAGACATTTCCAGGAGCAGATGTGGACTCTGACCACAATCTATTCGTTATGACCTGTAGATTAAAACTGAAGAAACTGCAAAAAGGTGGGAATTTAAGAAGATGGGACCTGGATAAACTGAAAGAACCAGAGGTTGGACAGAGTTTCAGGGAGAGCATAAGGGAGCAATTGTCAGGAATGGGGGAAAGAAATACAGTAGAAGAAGAATGGGTAGCTTTGAGGGATGAAGTAGTGAAGGCAACAGGGGATCAAGTGGGTAAAAAGAAAAGGGCTACTAGAAATCCTTGGGTAACAGAAGAAATATTGAATTTAATTGATGAAAGGAGAAAATATAAAAATGCAGTAAATGAAGCAGGCAAGAAGGAATACAAACATCTCAAAAATGAGATCGACAGGAAGTGCAAAATGGCTAAGCAGGGATGGCTAGAGGACAAATGTAAGAATGTAGAGGCTTATCTCACTAGGGGTAAGATAGATACTGCCCACAGGAAAATTAAAGAGACCTTTGGAGATAAGAGAACCACTTGTATGAACGTCAAGAGCTCAGATGGAAACCCAGTTCTAAGCAAAGAAAGGGAAAGCAGAAAGGTGGAAGGAGTATATAGTGGGTCTATACAAGGGCGATGTACTTGAGGACAATATTACGGAAATGGAAGAGGATGTAGATGAAGATGAAATGGGAGATACGATACTGCGTGAAGAGTTTGACAGAGCACTGAAAGTCCTGAGTCGAAACAAGGCCCCCGGAGTAGACAACATTCCATTGGAACTACTGACGGCCTTGGGAAAGCCAGTCCTGACAAAACTCTATCATCTGGTGAGCAAGATGTATGAGACAGGCGAAATACCCTCAGACTTCAAGAAGAATATAATAATTCCAATCCCAAAGAAAACAGGTGTTGACAGATGTGAAAATTACAGAACTATCAGTTTAGTAAGTCACAGCTGCAAAATATTAACGCGAATTCTTTACAGACGAATGGAGAAACTAGTAGAAGGTGACCTCGGGGAAGATCAGTTTGGATTCCGTAGAAATGTTGGAACACGTGAGGCAATACTAACCCTACAACTTATCTTAGAAGCTAGATTAAGGAAGGGCAAACCTACGTTTCTAGCATTTGTAGACTTAGAGAAAGCTTTTGACAATGTTGACTGGAATACTCTTTTTCAAATTCTAAAGGTGGCAGGGGTAAAATACAGGGAGCGAAAGGCTATTTATAATTTGTACAGAAACCAGATGGCAGTAATAAGAGTCGAGGGGCATGAAAGGGAAGCAGTGGTTGGGAAAGGAGTGAGACAGGGTTGTACCCTCTCCCCGATGTTATTCAATCTGTATATTGAGCAAGCAGTAAAGGAAACAAAAGAAAAATTCGGAGTAGGTATTAAAATTCATGGAGAAGAAATAAAAACTTTGAGGTTCGCCGATGACATTGTAATTCTGTCAGAGACAGCAAAGGAGTTGTAAGAGCAGTTGAACGGAATGGACAGTGTCTTGAAAGGAGGATATAAGATGAACATCAACAAATGCAAAATGAGAATAATGGAATGTAGTCGAATTAAGTCGGGTGATGCTGAGGAAATTAGATTAGGAAATGAGACACTTAAAGTAGTAAAGGAGTTTTGCTATTTGGGGAGCAAAATAACTGATGATGGTCGAAGTAGAGAGGATATAAAATGTAGACTGGCAATGGCAAGGAAAGCGTTTCTGAAGAAGAGAAATTTGTTAACATCGAGTATAGATTTAAGTGTCAGGAAGTCATTTCTGAAAGTATTTGTATGGAGTGTAGCCATGTATGGAAGTGAAACATGGACGATAAATAGTTTGGACAAGAAGAGAATAGAAGCTTTCGAAATGTGGTGCTACAGAAGAATGCTGAAGATTAGATGGGTAGATCACATAACTAATGAGGAAGTATTGAATAGGATTGGGGAGAAGAGAAGTTTGTGGCACAACTTGACCAGAAGAAGGGATCGGTTGGTGGGACATGATCTGAGGCATCATGGGATCACCAATTTAGTATTGGAGGGCAGCGTGGAGGGTAAAAATCGTAGAGGGAGACCAAGAGATGAATACACTAAGCAGATTCAGAATGATGTAGGCCGCATTAGGTACTGGGAGATGAAGCAGCTTGCACAGGATAGAGTAGCATGGAGAGCTGCATCAAACCAGTCTCAGGACTGAAGACAACAACAACAACATGTAATGGATATTATTATTTTATTTAGAAAGTGAAAGTGGTCAAGCTTTGATTATTTAAATATGTAAAATAATGTAGAAAATGTACAATAATGTAGAATAAGCTGTAGCCAATCAGATGGACGGCTTCAGGAAAGGGAACTGCACTAGTCAGTTGAGCGACGATGCTCGGCACGTCGGGAACGCTGCTGGGGACGGGCAGAGACAGTGTTGGTAGAGACGCGAAAGCGGACAGTGCGACTGGAGACAGCAAAGTGGACAGTGTTGGTGGCGGTCGGTCTTTAGGTAGCTACGAAGTGAATCGACTCAGAAAATTGTGCGTTGTGTGGTATTGCGGAAATTTGTCTTTAACCGGTGAGCAGCCGCGCGCCTGGTATGAACTCATTAACTTTTCACGTAGTTAAGGAGGCCGAGTATTGGACTTGCGTTTCGCGATGAGACTGTGTATGATCGAAATTTGTCAAATGAATATGCGCTCGACTGTAAAAGTAAACACAACCACTTTAGCGATTAGTTTGCTTTCTGAATAAACATCATTCTAATCAAATCGCAGCTGTCTGGCCTACATCATTTATGGGTCGTTAATTTAGTTCCCGATATTATTATTACTGTTATTACATGTTATCTCGAGTTTGTATTTCGCAAACTTAGCATCAGCCAGACAATTTAACCAAAGGGTCACAAGTGTCTAATTTAGGGCGTGTAAGGCTACACGTGCAGTCCAACCCCTAGTCGCGTTTGAGCCAAGACATTTCGACGAAGAGAAACCGCATGTGAGCCTGAACATCTGTGGGATGTTGGCTCGAAACATGTAGGAACCGACATGTTATTCAACGAATTCGTTACCATATGCAGTGTGGCTTTGTGGTTAGAGATAAAACTAGGAAACTGAATGAGGACCAATATCGACGAAACTTCGATGAGATTCTCCATAAGAGGCCGTGTATTAAACGTAACTGTCTCAGTGTACTGTAAGCTATGAACACATTTTCACAAGTCTTTGTTGATCCATTGTCTCTGTTGATACATTGTGGACCCGTGACAGTGGCGGGTTAAATATTTATCAAGCAAGATAGCCAGACAGCCGTACATATTTGAGAAGTTATTTTATTTCATCATGAGTGCATAGATAAGTATTGCTGCATTCGTTGTCATCAAGACAATGCATACCAAACTTAACTCGGGTGCTGGAATAACCTTCAAGCAAATAACAAATGCAGCTGGTCACACCACAAAGAAAAAGAAATAATATCTATAGAATGTTTGAAAATTGCATGTAATGACGAGGGCAGTGGCGAGAGGTATCTTGAGGCAGAAAGGACGAAGAGAAACATGCGTTTAAACGCGCAGCGTCCTGCCAATACCACTGAAAGTGGCGGACTAATTCCGTTTCTGATCCCTGAATTTGCTGGGCTATCAGTCAACGGTTCGTTAGGTGGGGAAGCCACTGCCGTAACTTAAGCAGTAAAGACTGCACAAAACACTGAGAAGAAAGTAAAACAAGGTAAAAGGCATAATTTAGCCACAACTACGGGTATTTAAAGCTACACAAGAAATGATTTGCACTCCACATAACCAAAAAACAAGCTCATCATAATACAACCTGCTTAAAAACAAAGACCTGCTTAAACTCGTCAGAAAAGCCAAAATCACGAGATTTCACAGACCATCTATGGAGGATATATTGCCAGAGGCGATGTGGAATTCCAAAGAAAATGGGATTGTCAATTTAGACGTTGTGGGAGAATATGGAACTCACTGCCTTGCGGACGTAAAGAAAACTGGAATAGCATCTACTACTTTGACTCATTTGTCGATCTAAAAACCGCTTGAGGAATTATGTCGTTACTTCACCGACAGGAACCAGCTCTACTATATTTTCAACGCTACCATGAGTTCAATTCATACCTCTGCGGATATTTCTGACAGTTGCATTAAAACAAGCAGTATGCACGTCACTGCATCATGATGTATTGTTATGCACTCTGACTCTAGAAGATTATTCATTCACATTAAAACCAAATTACTTTGCTCCAAATGATATGAGTATGGGGGAGTGGAGTATAGCATCGATCGGTCTGGAAACATACAATAGCATAGCTGATGTCACTGAGCCAAATAAACTGCAGCTAGGGAGTGGGAATGTTGTAGTAATACCTCCTGGCTCCTACGAGGTTGACGATACAAATGCGCATATGAAACAATTCGTAAAAGGATTTGATTTACATGCAAACGTTAATACATTTAAAGCAAAGATAAAAAAATAGAAAAGACATAACTTTAGTCACACATACTGAAAAGGATCGCTACTAGGTTTCTTGAGGGAACAAGTGCTGGAGCTTAATACCGATAAAATTTACAAGTCGAATCAGTCAGTATACATACTGCCAGTCAGTACGACGTGCGTGAAGTGTAATATCGCAGTCTAGTCAATTTTTGTGGTGATGAAATTATAGTATGTCTTATCTGAAGCAGAATTATGGGTGTTCAGTATACGTATCGTAAATAAAGTATACCCAGCTATCAGACGACCACTCTGCAGTGGAATCAGAACGCGATAAAATGGTAGAATTGCGAGTTACTTACATCAAATTTTAGATCGAGTTTCTTAAATCAATAGGATTGAAACTCTGCACTAATGTCACTAAGTATAACACCTCCTGTACAGAGCAGATCATTAGCCAGAAATATTATTCCCACAAACCGTTTGCCTCAGTGACATTTAATAATAATGACGAGATACGAATCATTATTCAGCATCAAGATGTATTGACATTCCGAGCAAGAGCTTCTTATATTTAGTAGGGGTATTTAGATCTAAGAAGCGTCCGGTAGCAAAAGTAACAGTGCATCCTACATGTAGTGCATTAGTCTTTCTGTTTCAATAAATAAGATATGAATGTAATGGTGTCAAAATCGACTCTCAAGACATGCACCTCTGCATCGTCATCGGATCAGAATGCCCTACAACACGCATGATGGTTCATAGATGAATCGATAGATAACTCCTTTAGTGTGTGCTTTCCACTCAAAATGTTAACAGGCTTGTTTGAAGACAGTAATCACATTATTATGAACACTAAGCAAGAGCTAATTCTAGTTCGAAGTGCTGCAGAAAATAACTCGTACATTCTAGGACAAGGAGAAGAAAGGTACGAAACTGTTATGGAAAGCACCACATATATCTCTGACAGACAAAGAGAATTTGAAACTTTTACATGTTTTTTAATTCACGAGTGCGACTGCCCTTAACTTTCCATTCACGGGAGTTGTTTGAATATCAAATCTATCCATAATCACCCCAAAAAGCATAGACTTTTAAGAGTTCTATCCAGCTAAAAATGCCTCTCTTTATTATTCTGGCGCTGCAGACAGACAGTAAGGGGTATCTCGAAAAGGACTCGAGAGTATTTGACGACTGTAAGTCAACCAATGCTAGAGTTTAAGTGAACTCCCAATTTTTCCATACCATAATTTACAGCTCGACTGGAACAGAAGCGCATATGGGCTGCTGCATGACATCTACACAAGACGTTACACAACGTATTACGAGATTGCTGATGGTTTTGGATGCGCATTTAGCTCACAGCAGTTTAAGGAATTATCACCCATAGTGGTTATACAGTGTTCAAAGCAACGTGAGGTAGTGAATACTGGAATTGTGGAAGTATATATTGAATTGGAATCATCGCAAAACTTCATCACAGGTACTGCAAGCGGCATATGCATTAATACTGCACGATCATATCGTACTACTTGCCGCTAACAGGAATTAACAATGTGTAGAATAAATGTGGAGAATTTCACAGCATGTGCAGCATTAAAGCGATGGCTCGAAGAGGTAAGATCGTCACACATGCGCAAGGGTTTTACGATGAGTGCATGTTTAAAGATGTTGCATTCTCTGACACTGGGCAAGTACCAACGAGGTATTCCACACTCGTTGCTTCACCCAAGCCATTTCGTTCAGTGTGGGGTACTACAACTCGGAAAACGATTGCATGGTTAATACGATTTTATTGCGGTAATCGCTGGGATGATAAAGTGGTGGCTCTGAATGTATGACCATAGAGACACCGTAGTTTACATCAAAGATCATGATATGTCCTGGTTCAAGAAATTTATGAATATGTATCTATACTGAACCTGAAAAAAAAAAAGATGCCCTATCCTCAAGAAGTTGGAGAAGAGGTGTGGATAATATGGGTTTATGAACACTTCAGAAAATATAGAACTATTTTTTAACTGGCTTACCAATTAAATAGATTGGTTTTTTGATGATGAGACAATGGCATCTCTCACAAACGATTTACGCGAAGATGAACTTAAGAAATTTTTTCCATATGTATGTAATTTCTTTGTCACATCTGCATATGATACTGAAGTGTTCCTTTTTTTGCTGTAGGTGAACAGATTGATATATTGATATTGATCTATCACAACATGTAGCTAAGACACTATTTACTCACCCAGAGCTTGGGGGGTTTTGGTCAGAGTGTCCATGGTCATGCCATCGACAGTGAGCTGACACCATGTTCCACTCAGAGCTCATGGGATTTTGGCCAGATTGTGAATGAGCTACCGCCGGCTGGTGTGGCCGTGCGGTTCTAGGCGCTTCAGTCTGGAACCGCGTGACCGCTACGGTCGCAGGTTCGAATCCTGCCTCGGGCATGGATGTGTGTGATGTCCTTAGGTTAGTTAGGTTTAAGTAGTTCTAAGTTCTAGGGGACTGATGACCATAGATGTTAAGTCCCATAGTGCTCAGAGCCATTCTGATTGAGCTACCACGAGTAAACAGCATTTTTTTTTCTAGTAAATGCTCGTGGACGATGAGAGACACATAAGTAGTAGCATTACTACTTCTTTTCGGTGTAATAATTTTTGTTATGCCTGCATACAGTGTTTATCTTTTCTTTTTTGTATCAGATGGACCTGATGCTGATATCTCAAGGGAAAGGAAACCTAGCTCAACTAAAAATTATTATAATACATCCCACCTAATATTATGAAAAACAATGAGGAAGATGAGTGGATGGAAGTACTTATTGTCAATGAACCTCTACATAGCCTCGCGGGATTAGCCGAGCGGTCTAGGGCGCTGCAGTCATGGACTGTGCGGCTGGTCCCGGCGGAGGTTCGAGTCCTCCCTCGGGCATGAGTGTGTGTGTGTTTGTCCTTAGGATAATTTAGGTTAAGTAGTGTGTAAGCTTAGGAACTGATGACCTTAGCGGCTAAGTCCCATAAGATTTCACACACAAACCTCTACATAAACATCAGAAATTAATGATTATTAGTGGGTGTGCATGGCTACTGCTTCTGTTTCTGTGTGATACTTAACAATTTCTCTTCTTCTACCAATGCAGAAGGATTATTGGAAGCTTCCGGAGGTGGCATTGCAACAACACAACCGGAACTATCATTGATGCGGTCATTGATTGTTGGACCGCTTTGTTTTTCCAAATTAGCCAGACAGTTTCCTAAACACGTAGATTTGCTGCTGTTCTCTAAAGAGGAGAAACAGCACTACGTCTGGACCCAAAATATGTCCCGCCTACGTTCCGAGCAAAAATGAGCATAAACGATATTCTCAACTCTTTTACCAAGCATGAATATTTAGCAGGACATATGATTAATTGCTCGAGTGAGGGACTGTTTCATGTGGGAATGTCCGCTGAACATAAATAGTTCTTAAAGTTTAAGAACGTCCACCACCAGGAACGACGCTCCTTTGGTGTATGCGCTGACTGTGAGTGATTACTAGTTCCTCTGGCGCGTTGTGAAGGTGATTCCAATGCCTCTACACCACTTCCACAAAACCACACGTACCTTATTTGGCAGCGTATCAAATTTTCTGCTCATATGATTCCAGGCGCAACAAATTTGGGTCATATGACCCTGCGAGATGGTTGCTCTCTGAGGTCGAAAAACGTCTGTGGGATGTTGCTGGTGTTTATAGCAAAAACATTCCAATGACAAGCTCACAGGAGAATGACGCCATATACAAGCAGGCAGCTGAATGTCATATTTGCGACTTGTCCTCGTGTCGAAAAGTGGAAACTCCACGTAGAGACCATTGTCATCTAATGGGGAGTTCCGTGGTGTAGCTCACGATTCATGTAACTTGAAAGACAAACTACCATGAAACACGTATCTCTTCTACATAATTTGAGCGGGTATGATGCTAAATTTGTTACTGAGACTTGTTGGATTTCGGGTTGTAGGACAACAAGATTAATATCATAATTGATAATGTGGAAAAATATATTTCATTCTCCAAGCGAGAGACGCTAAGAATATCGCTTCGCTTCCAGTATTCCTTCTGATTTTTGCAGACACTCCTTCAGGAACTTGCTGAGATGATGCCTCGAGATGATATGCATATCACTCGATCTGCATTTTCCGACGATGAAAAGTTTCAGCTTGCAACGAAGAAGAGGGTTTTTCCATATGAATATCTGCATTTGATATAGAGACTCCGTGAAATCATGTCGCCCAGTACAGCTACATTCACCAGTAAAATCACAGGAAAGGCCATAACAGGTGCACAGTATCTCTGATTTAGAGGACTACGCTAAATTGTTCATGGGGACAGATGTGTGCTTGCTCGTGGAGATTTTTGAGGCATATACTAGTGTGTGCCTGGGCACATACACTCTATATCCTGCCTTCATTACACCGTGCTGGGGCTTTCTTGGGACACAATGATAAAAAAGATGCACATCAACCTCGAACTGTTGACTGATGTTGACAATTTTGCTTTTTTTTTTTCAAGGCAGGATTCGTGGGTGATTTTGCTAGTGCATCCATAGGTACCCCAAGGCGAATTACCTGCAATTGGTTAGGGAGGAATACAGATCTGACGATTTCAGTTATATCCTTTGTTTGGATTAAATAAGCCATGCTACAAACTCTGCCGTTGGGAGGATTCCGAGGGCTGTCCGAAGATGAAATCATTGTAATGAAGGGTAAGGTCGACTATGTGGTTCCTGAAGTTGGTAGGGGATATGTCCTGGAGGTCGAACTGGAATGTCACACTGAACTACATGACTTGCTGCTGTATCCAGAGCACCTAGTCCCTTGAAATGGTTCCATCCCCAAGCTGACAGCAATGCTGGACAATAAGCAGAGATACATTCTACAATGTAGAAGCGTCCAGCAGTGTTTCAGTTTGTGGATGACTTCTTAGAATCACCCATGTCAACCCTTCAAATAGCATGACTGTTTCAAGGAGTACATTGATTTAAACACCAAACATACAGCTCTCATGACATGTGATTTTCAGAAAGATATTTATAAATTAATGAATAATTCAGTTTTCGGAAAAACCACGGGGAAAGGAAAAGTCGCAAAATTTATTTAGTTTGCCATTGGGATGGATATTATTATGCAAGACATTATCCCAGCAGGCTAAATTTTAAGCAGGCTACAATCTTGAATAAAGGGCTAGTCACTGTGGAGATGACTATGGTTTCAGAGGAGTGCACCAGACCTGTGTGTGTGGACCTCTCCAAACTCCACTTGTACCGATTCCATTACAAGTTTATAAAGCAAAACTTATCTAATATCAAGTTACTTTATATGGATCCAGACAATTTTACCTACTAGGTGGAAGTGTGCAATCCATATGAAGTAATTAGGTGCAGTTCCGACGAATTCGTCATGTTTGTACATGCATCCAGTAATCCTTACAGCATATAACATTATAACAAGAAGGTTATTGGCCGGATGAAAGATGAGGCGAATACCTCACAGACTGTGGGCTTCATAGGGTTCAGATCTAAGATGTAAGCATAAAATGGGCTGCAACTGAAAGTCAGGATGTCACATCATCACAACAAATGCTTCATCTGTATGGACAGTATCAGGACCCTCCCATTCACACACTGTTCGCTTGAGTGATTTTGCTGTTTGTGTGTGTGTGTGTGTGTGTGTGTGTGTGTGTGTGTGTGTGTGTGTAACAGTGGAATAGATAAATCGATAGGTGAAACATTTGTCACAGTTTTGTGCGAATTGTGTATTGTTATGTGCACCATGTATATGACTGCACACTATATTTGTTTGCAAAAATATAATATACATGTTTTGTGCACTTCTGTATTTGTGTTGCTGCTGCTGTTTCCTGTACACTGTAAAGATAATAAATTAAAAAAATCATTCTCCTCTTGTCTTAGTATAATGTATCTCGCCTGTTGTTAATATTGTACAGTTGATGAGTTGCTGTTGTGTAAATAGAATAATTCTGTATCCATCTCTTTTCGACAAAAAGTATTGTTACTGGTATAAAGCAGCTCTACTGTTGTAAATATTGTGTAGCTGATCAGTATCTGTTACGTGAATTTAAAAAAATCATTCTGCATTTATGCAATCCTCGTTTGAAAAATGTTGCTCATAATTAACAATGAGTTCATTTACTATATCTGTGTTATTATTATTATTATTATTATTATTTGATCTTCTCTCATCATGAAACTTATTGTAGGGTGGAAGCAAATAAGAACAATTTTATAGAACTTTTTTTATTTATACACAATTACTCAGCTTTACAGAAGTTTCCAAACGATCGTTCTTTATATGCTTTGAACTCAGCCTGAATCATATTCAAGCCTGTAGGTGCAATTACATACACAAGCATTCCTTCAGTAAATTCAGTGTCCACTGATTTTATAGTTATAGGCTCAATACTTAACAAACTTTGGCACAGGGGAATACATGCACTGATGCATGGCTCCACTTGATCCATACTAAAAAAATTCATAGCTCATCCCTCTTACATATGGATGTCACTGGCCCAGTCTGTCTGCAGCAGTCAATAAAGCATTGTACACGTCACTTAAATTTACCACACTAGGATGTTTAATGCATATACTCACGCCTTAGGGTTGTAACTCAAGAACTGGCTCCTCATACCCACTGATAATGGACACTTCACCCTTCAACATGCTAATTTTAGTAGCAGTATGTAACGGATTGTATTCAGTCACCATGTTTCTCTCCATGAACTCCATCATACTACACAGACAATCCCAATCATGCTATGAATACTGCATCCTAATACCAGGACATTGAACATCCTCTATTTAAGTCATGATATCAAAGTCACTGTAAGGTGCTAGGCCAACATTCACATGTTGGCGAACAGCAGTATGCTGTCAGTCTCAGGTTCAGGCTGCTGCTGTGGCTGCATAATGACAAAGTAAAACAAAAATAGGTCTGATGAGGTGGGAAGACATCCTGTGGACTGTGGTATGCCCTCATCCAGCATTTGATCATAGTCTGCAAGAATAATAGCAAAAAACTATGATGAACCGTACACACATAATAATAATGATTCGAGGCATACTGATGTAATACATACTGGTAGCCTTCTACTTCTCAGCTGATCCCTGCTACTGCTGATGGCGCTTCATGCTGAACAGCAAATGATGGAACACATGCAATCAACTCATTATAAGGAAATATTCCTTGCATGCCATTGGCTAGAGACCCGGGGGGGGGGGGGGGGGGGAAGGGGCGGTGCTTCACACTACAACATACATATAAATTACAGGGTCCCAGGGGGCAGGGGCAGGGTGACCTTCCCCTCCTCAACCTCCCCCTCTCCCTCCCCATCTCTGGATGCGGCATGTCGTTCACACCATGGTATTGGAGATACTGAGATGCTGATGCTGCTGTCAGCGGAAAATGGCATACACAGTTGTCTCAGTTGACAACGCAGATAAGAAAGATACTTATTTCAGTTGCTTTTACTATCAGAACAAAGAACAGAGCTATGATCTAAATCATGTAATTATTTACACCTTGTGACACTACACTTTTCCAGAGTTATAAAAGCGAAAATGTAAAAAAATGAACCTCTTGTATATTAGTCAGACTTAGAGATAGAAACATCTGTCATGTAATTATAATTTTTTGGCATCTGCCGTTTTTCATCTACAACTAGAAAGGAGTTAAATACAATGTTGCAAGCTTTTGCACTGACCAGCCAGGACATTATGATTCCATCTACAGCGAGAAATGGGTCATTTACAGTGTTGGAAGCGTTTCCACTGATTAGGCAGAGCATTATGACCACCTACCTAATAGCCAGTATGTCCATTATTTGAAACAGGTAACAGCGGCTACCAGTTCTGGTATGGAAGCAGTGAGGCCTTGGTAGGCCTCCAGAAGGAAATGGGGGAGGGGGGGGGGGGGGGGAGGAATGAGCTCTGACAACATGTTCAATCACATCCCATATATGTTCGACCGGGCTCAGGTCAGACGTCAGACGAGTGGGGGGTGGGGGAGAAGTACATCAAGTGAAATTCGCCACTGTGTCCTTCGAACCAGAACATCACACTCCTGGCCTTGTTAAATGGCGCATTATCTTGTTAAAAAATGGCACTGCTGTCGAGAAACACGATTGTTATGAAGGGATGTACGTGGTCTGCAATCAGTGTGCCATACTGCTTGGCCATCATGGTGCCTTGTAGGAGTTCCACTGGACCCATGGGTGCCCACACGAACGTTGCCCAGATCATAATGGGGCTGCCGCCAGCTTGTCTCCGTCCTGCAGTACAGCTGTCAAGCAGCTGTTCCTCTGGAAGACAACGAATTCGCGCTCTCCCATCGGGGGAGAAGGTACAGTGATTCGTCAGACCATGTAACGCTCTGCACTGCGCCAACCTCCAGTGCCGATGGTCAGGTGACCATTTCAGTCGTAGAAGTCGTGATGTAAATATTGGCACATGCACGGGTCGTCGGCTGTGGAGACCCATTGTTAGGAGTGTTCGGTGCACTGTGTGTTCAGACACACTTGTACTCTGCCCATCATTAAAGCCTGATGTTAGTTCAGCCACAGTTCGCCGCCGATCCTGTCTTACAGTCTGCCCAGCCTACGACGTCCGAGATCTGTAATGAGGGGTGGCCGCCCAACCCCAGGACGTCTGAACGTGGTGCCAATTGGTATCAGCACGTGTTGAAGACACTCACCACAGCACTCCTCTAACACCCGAAAAGTCTCGCAGTTTCCGAAATGCTCTTGGCGAGCCTCTGGGCCATCAGAGTCTGCCCACGGTCAAACTCAGATAGCTCGTGCGCCTTCCCACATTCTACACACGGACAGCACGCTCACTGATACTGCATGTACCGGGAGTATGTCTGACTGGCAGTCATTCCTCGCCAGCTGACGTTGCTGTCGCCTGGATGGGTTTATGTGGGCCATAATGTTCTTGCTGATCTACATCTACATCTACATGACTACTCTGCAATTCACATTTAAGTGCTTGGCAGAGGGTTCATCGAACCACAATCATACTATCTCTCCACCATTCCACTCCCTAACAGCGCGCGGGAAAAACTAACACCTAAACCTTTCTGTTCGAGCTCTGATTTCTCGTATTTTATTTTGATGATCATTCCTAGCTACGTAGGTTGGGCTCAACAAAATATTTTCGCATTCGGAAGAGAAAGTTGGTGACTGAAATTTCGTAAAAAGATCTCGCCGCGACGAAAAACGTCTTTGCTGTAATGACTTCAATCCCAATTCGGGTATCATATCTGCCACACTCTCTCCCCTATTACGTGATAATACAAAACGAGCTGCCATTTTTTTGCACCCTTTCGATGTCCTCCGACAATCCCACCTGGTAAGGATCCCACACCGCGCAGCAATATTCTAACAGAGAACGAACGAGTGTAGTGTAAGCTGTCTCTTTAGTGGACTTGTTGCATCTTCTAAGTGTCCTGCCAATGAAACGCAACCTTTGGCTCGCCTTCCCGACAATATTATCTATGTGGTCCTTCCAACTGAAGTTGTTCGTAATTTTAACACCCAGGTACTTAGTTGAATTGACAGCCTTGAGAATTGTACTATTTATCGATTAATCGAATTCCAACGGATTTCTTTTGGAACTCATGTGGATCACCTCACACTGTTCGTTATTTAGCGTCAACTTCCACCTGACACACCATACAGCAATCTTTTCTAAATCACTTTGCAACTGATACTGTTCTTCGGATGACCTTACTAGACGGTAAATTACAGCATCATCTGCGAACAACCTAAGAGAACTGCTCAGATTGTCACCCAGGTCATTTATATACATCAGGAACAGCAGAGGTCCCAGGACGCTTCCCTGGGGAACACCTGATATCACTTCAGTTTTACTCGATGATTTGCCGTCTATTGCTACGAACTGCGACTTCCCCGACAGGAAATCACAAATCCAGTCGCACAACTGAGACGATACCCCATAGGCACCTAGCTTCATTAGAAGTCGCTTGTGAGGAACGGTGTCAAAAGCTTTCCGAAAATCTAGAAATACGGAATCAACTTGAGATCCCCTGTCGATAGCGGCCATTACTTCATGCGAATAAAGAGCTAGCTGATCAGTGTCCACAGCAAAGTCTCATCTTAGATTAATTTATTCTTCTCTTCCAGTTACAAATACGTAATGCACATTCTGCTAAGTGTAGGATGTGGGCAACAATTGTTTGACTTTTATGTTATTATGGTGCGAGTCGGTAACCATTATGTTCAGAGGAGCCAAACGTTACGTCCTCGACGCTGACGATAAATGGGTGGAAGGTGGGAGACCAAAGGAATTGCCGGTGTAGGGATCTCCACAGACAAACATAAGATTGGTTAACACAGGTGCAGTTTAAATAACTGTAATTTGCTCAGCTTGTGCGAAGGAAGTGCTAGAGTGCTGACAACTTGCGGCAGACGCGGCTAGCTGTAAGTAGAGAACCGACACGCGTGTGCTTCTATGTTCAATGAATGTTACTTGGTAGAGCTAACTACCAACAATTCGGTGTAACACCAACTACAACTGGAAGTGATCTTGAAAGAGTAGAATGGTGCCCGCTCCTAACACCGTTCCGACGGCCTTCATTGGTCGGTGGCCTGCAGGCTCTTCTTTGCTGGCGATGTTCAAAGTGTCACTCGCCGGAGCCCGCAGGAATCTTTGACATGCCAGCTCCAGCGGTACTGATAAATTACGATACTACAAATGTAAAGGGAGGCCAATCGTAAAACCGTAGCACTTAATAACTCGCATTTACTTATGAACGGAGAGAGATATCAGTGTCGCTACCATTTTCTCTACTGTTAACTATATTTCACTTACAATTATGTATGATATGTAATATATCTAACAGTAAGCTACAAGCTATCAAATTTGTTCAACAGAAGATCTGTAAATCAAGTGCACGTGGTTGGCAAATAGCGTCATTTCACAATGACTGTTACGAATTATGAAGAGGTAAATACACAACTAGCTCTTTATTCATTTGAAGTGCTGAGTACTATTGACAAGGGATTTCAGATCTATTCCTTATTCCTGGATTTCTGAAGGCTTTTCACATTGTACCACACAAACGGCTCCTAGTGAAACTGCGTGCTTATGGAATATCGTCTCAGTTATGTGACTGGGTTTGCGATTTCCTGTGAAAGGGGTCATAGTTAGTAGTAATTGACGGAAAGTCATCGAGTAAAACAGAAGCGATTTCAGGCGTTCCCCAAGGTAGTGTTACAGGCCCTTTGCTGGTTCCTTATCTATATAAACGATTTGGGAGAGAACCTGAGCAGCCAGCCGTCTTCGGTTGTTTGCAGATGACGCTGTCGTTTATCGACTAATAAAGTCATCAGAAGATCAAAACATACTGCAAAACGATTTAGAAAAAAATATCTGAATCGTACGAAAAGTGGCAGTTGACCCTAAATAAGAAAAAGTGTGACATCATCAACATGAGTGCTGAAAGAAACTCGTTAAACTTCGGTTACACGATAAATCAGTCTAATCTAAAAGCCGTAAATTCATTAAATACCTAGGTATTACAATTACGAACAACTTAAATTGGAAGGAACACATAGAAAATGTTGAGGGGAAGGCTAACCAAAGGCTGCGTTTTATTGGCAGGACACTTACAAAATGTAACAGACCTACTAAGGAGACTGCCTGCACTGCGCTTGTCCGTCCTCATTTAGAATATTGCTGCGTGGTGTGGGATCCTTACGAGATAGGACTGACGGAGTACATCGAAAAAGTTCAAAGAAAGGCAGCACGTTTTGTATTAAAGCGAAATATGGGAAAGAGTGTCACAGAACTGATAATGGATTTGGAATGGAAATCATTAAAGGAAAGGCGTTTCTCGTTGCGACGGAATCGCCTCACGGAATTCCAATCACCAACTTTCTCCTCCGAATGCGAAAATATTTTGTTGGCACCGACCTACATAGGGAGCAACTATCACCACGATAAAATAAGGGAAATCAGAGCTCGTACGAAAAGATATTGGTGTTCATTCTTTCCGCGCGCCATACGAGATTGGAATAATAGAGAATTGTGAAGGTGGTTCGATTAACCCTCTGCCAGGCAACTAAT